>NC_080572.1:134396276-135596276 GCF_030247185.1 Malaya genurostris | reverse complement strand
GGCGTCTCATTCAACATGTCATGTCAATTGTATGGGTGCGCAGAGCTGCTATTTTGGCGCGTACGAATTTGACATTTCTCTCCCCTACTTCTATGTACGTGATTCGATGCGGACTCGCCTGAGTGCGCCATGGTCGCAAAAAAGGATGTTGCCAAAGATTTGTTCGGGAAATGTAAGAGCTGGATATCTTGTTAATATGATGTCTTTGCTCTTTATTGGTTCGGATACAACAACGAACATGTATCTGCAGAATTTGAGAGTCAGCGCTCAGTAACGAATGAAAGAGAAGATAAATGAAAGCAATTCAACTGTTGTGCTCCGCCGACCGAGTGTTGCTTGCTTCGATCGGGTGTTCGGTGGAAGCATACTTAGAAGTAAAACAAAACAAATAACTCACAGTAGGTAGAAAGACGCTCATTAGTCTTTGCCGATTGCAAATAGATACGATTATTTCTTTTTTTGGTTACGGCTATCAGAACTGCTACTTGTAATGTCTTGCTGCCAGACTGCAGTCATGACGAAGGTCGTCGGAGCAAGAAGGTGGTTTCGTGAGCGCACACTCTTTCGGAGAGGATGATGAAATTGAGATAAATTCGAGAAAAGAACACCAAACTAAAACTAAAAACATCATCTCGAAATCATGTGCAGCGTGTGATGAGAATGATCACAAATTTAAAAATTTAAGCCTAGATCAAAGAAAACAACTGGTGGAACGTTTGAAGCTCTGTCAACATTGTTTGGGAAGTCACCGTGTAGATCGAAACAGTTTTGTGAAATCGATGGTTGTAAAGAGTATCATAATAGCCTGTTACATACAAAGCCAAGTTGCTCAGTTCAACGAACAGTTTCTAAAGCAAAGTCTTGGCATTACATTCCATTTGTGGAATTTGGTCTTTCTGTTTCAACAGACTTGGCAGCCGATTCTTAGTGTACAGAATCATTGCATGCTAGTACTACGGATCCTACTGACACTAAGAATCCTTCCAGATCGGGGATCGAACATACGACAACTGGTTTGGAAGACCAGCGTCCTACGCATTGAACCGCCAACCTGGGACTAGTTTTCACTGGTGTTATCTTCGCTCACTGCTATAATCAGGAGAGTATTCTCTTTAAAGTAATTCCTGTCATTCTGTCACATAAAGGAAAGTCTATTTCATCCTTCGCATTTTTAGACGAGGGATCTAATATTACGTTGATGGAAGAATAAATCGCTGAAGAGCTGGAGTTGAATGAAAATGTCACTCCACTGTGCATTCAGTAGACAGGAAGTGTGACAAGAAAGGAGTCGTCCTCACGTGAGGTGCAAGTACGCATCTCGGGCACTCGTTCTCAAAGCAAAGTCTTGGCATTACATTCCTTTTGTGGAATTTGGCCTTTCTGTTTCAACAGACTTCGCAGCCGATTCTTAGTGTACAGAATTATTGCATAGCTAGTACTATGGATCCTACTGACACTAAGAACCCTTCCAAGTCGGGGCTCGAGCATACGACAACTGGCTTGTAAGACCAGTGTCCTATGCATTGAACCGCCAACCCGGGACTCGCACTCGTTCTCAGCAATACACTATTTTAGGTGTTCGCACGGTTCCCTGTTTTGACCTTCCTCATCAATGCTTAGATTACGATAAGCTAGCCAACAGATTTGCTCACCTGAAGTGTCTTCCAGTTAGTAGTTATTCGAATGCAATGCCTCGGATTCTCATTGGTTTGGATAATGACTTTAGACAAACGTGAAAGGCATTATTGTGAACCAGTTGCAGCTAAAACACGACTTGGTTGGATGATTTTTGGTTGCGAAAAAAAAGAAACACAGCAAACCCATCTTGTATCGATTCATATGTGCGATGGCACTGCATCGACGTACCAAGCAGATCTTATTAGATACCACAAGTCAAGATAATTCGAATGTGGGTTGCTATGGAAGAGTGATACTATTGACTTGCCAGATAGCTACGCAATGGTTACACGTCGTTAGTTTGCTTGGAGAAAAAAATCTGTAAAGATCAAACACTGAAACCGAAAATCTTAGAGCAAATTGATGAGTACCTGCTGCGAGGTTATGTCCACAAAGCCACAGAGAACGAAATGCGTAATTCGAAAAAAATACCTCGTTTGGTGTTTATCACTTGGTATTGTTTGTACACATATCGTGTAGGACGCCGCAGGACGAGTAGGAGATGTATCTCTGAACATAATATTATTTGCTGGACCAGATTTGTTGACTACGCTGCTAAGGGTTATGTTTCAGTTCCGCCAACAGCAGTACACTGCAGTAGGAGATGTTCGCAAATGTTTCACCAGTTATTGGTTAGGAAAGAAGACCGACAGGCGCAAAGGTTTCTCTTTCGTCCAGAGCCGGATCAAGCACCAACAGTTTATGTCATGAACGTTGTTATCTTTGGTGCGTCGTGTTCGCCGTGTCTGACACAACATGTAAAAAAACTAACGCTAAAGAAGCTGTACCCTGAAGCCGGCTGTCATCAATAACGCTTACGTTGATGACTTTCTGGATAGCCGAGATACAGTAAATGAAATAGTGCGAATCATAAAAGATGTGCGATGCGTTTTCGATAAAGCGGAATTTGAGATACGGAACTGGCAGTGAAATTCTCAGGAAGTTCTTCGACGGATCGGGGTCGACGTTAAACAGCAAAGCGTTTTTCAATAGAGAAGTCAACATTAGCAGAGCGAGTGCTTGGAATGTAATGAAAACCCAAAGACGACTTATTTGTATTCGCCACGCAGTTCCGTGAAGATCTTCTACCGTTATTATCCGGTAACGTCGTACCCACCAAGAGGCAGGTTCTCAGGATGGTGTTGAGCAATTTTGATCCGCTCGGCATCGTAGCTAACTACACAGTGCACGGAAAAATACTAATACAGGACGTTTGGAGATCCGGTGTAGATTGGGATGACCCAATCAAATGTGAAATTTCGAAAGTTTGCAGCACTGGGTGAATTTGAATCAAAATGGGAGAGGAGCCCCAAAGCAAATTTATAGCGACAATGGAACAAATTTTCGGGAAGCTTCTTGCGAGCTTGCAGACTTGATTTTTGCTATCAATAGGAAGCTAGCCCCAGTTTTCACCAAAGCGGAAACTGAATGGTTATTTAATGCTCCTTCCTTCCCCCACATGGGCGGTGTGTAAGAGAGAAAGGTACGTTCAATCAAAGATGCGTTGAAATCTCTTCATCATAAACATCACTTGAACGACGAGGAATTGAAGACTTTTTTTTATCGAAATCTGAGATGATAGTAAATTCGCACCCTCTAACCTTTGTACCGATAGAAGATCCATCTGACGAAACCCTGACACCAAATCACTTTTCACTCATGAGTTCGAGTGGCGCCAACGTATCTATAAGAATATCCATACAGGGAGAAGTACCGCTAGAGGTTGATGCAACATCTGTTCAACCAGTTTTGGAAGGGTTGGATTAAGGGTTATCTGCCCACCATAGCGCGCAGAACAAAGTGGTTTACGACGTGCGTCCGCTTCAGGAAGGGGAACCGGTGGTCATTGTAGACGAAGCAGTACGTAAAGACTGTCCCAGAAAGTATGGACGCAACAAAAAACCGCTGCCATTTCGCAATGGTTCAGAATCTGTCAATTTTAATGGCTGCGTCCTGTTGTTTACACTCTTCTCTAACCACTTGTGCAGTTATTTATTGGTTTTCATTAGTTTGTTTCGAAATGCGTGGACTTTTAACAGAACAACGTCGAAAAATTGTGTGCAAATGGTCCACAGAACGCGGACTGTCACTGAGAAAGATAGCAAAAATGGAAGGAGTAAGTGAAAAAGCCGTGTGAAATGCAATCAGAAAGTTCGGTGAGGATAAACCGAAAACGGGTCGAAAAAAAGGTCCTGCTAACCCTTATTTGAATAAACGTATTCTGAAGGCGTTCGAGCAAAAGAAGGAGGTTTCAGTTCGGGATGTGCCCAAAAAGGTGGGCACTTCGAAGTCAAACGTTCTTCGTGCTAAAGAACGTTTGAATCTTCGAACCTATAAGAAGCAGAAACAACCAAAACGTTGTCCGAAACAAGAAGCAACGGTCCGGCCGAGGGTTCGAGAGCTGTACAATACGATTCTTGCTGGAAATTTGAACTGCATAATCATGGATGACGAAACCTCCGTGAAACTCGATTACAAATCCTTGCCGGGACAACAATATTATACGGTGCGAGAAGGACAAGTGTTAAACCAGTCCGTGACATCGATTGAAGTCGAAAAATTTAGTAAGAAAGCTATGGTCTGGCAAGCAATTTGTAGCTGCGGTAAGATTTCGAAACCCTTCATCACCACTGCTTCAATGAACAGCGAAATTTACATCAAGGAATGTTTACAAAAACGACTTCTACCCATGATTCGAAGCCACAAGGATCCTGTTGTCTTCTGGCCAGATCTTGCTTCTTGCCACTACTCGAAATCAACGGTAGAATGGTATACTACCAAAAATGTCACTTTCGTCCCAAAAGCAATGAATCCACCAAACTGCCCACAACTTTGACCAATTGAGGAATTTTTGGCATTAACGAAGGCACATCTTAGGAAACATGTCTCGGCAGCCGAAACCATTCAACAGTTCGAAAAAGATTGGAACAAAGTGTCAAAACTTGTCGCCAAGAAGTCTACGGAATTTAATGAGGAACGTTCGCAAGAAGGTGCGCCAGTTGGTCTACAATGGCTAAGTAGGAAATGTTGAGAATAATATTCTGTTGTTGTAGTCTAATATTATCAGTATATCGAATAAATTTTGAATTTCTAACACTTGTGAATTATTTACAGCGAAATCAAAGTGCGTCCATACTTTGGGACAGTCTTTAATGGTTCATTGCGTTGTCAAGGTTTATCCCGAAAAGGATGGACAAGTAAGAAAGGGGGCTTTATCTGAACGGACTTATTTAATATCCTTAGTCTGGGTCCCATCGCATTGTTCAATTCCGGGCAATGAAAAGGCAGACTCATTAGCTAAGGTGGGCGCATTGGAAGGTGATAGTTACGAAGGATCAATGGATGAATGGATGAACGAGAGTCACGATTTCATTCGTGTTATGTCACGGCTCATTACAAATCACTATACTTTAAACGCACATCTCCGGCCTGTGGGGCTCGCGGAGAGCGGTCTTGGCACCTGTGGCGACGGTTATCAGGACATCGAGCATGTCGTGTGGTCGTGCGTGGAGTATCGCGACACCAGGACATAGCTTCTGGAATCCCTCATGGCCCGAGGTAGACCGCTTGTAGTTCCGATTTGGGATGTGTTGGCGAGTCGGGATAATTCTTATATGCTGCTCATCTATAGGTACTTGAAAAAAACATCAATTTACAAGTCTAATTTATTGTTGTGTCTTCCTAAAAAAGTCTTCACCTTCAGGTTCGATTCTAACAATCGCTCGATCCTGCCCATCCTATGACTATCCACCACCATCATCGGCATTATCTTAATCTTTATTATGTCACTAACCTATTCGCCCCCTTCTTTCCCGCCTTTCCACCATCTCTGCGGTCAACTAATAAGCTCTTTATGCCGATTCTAGCTCGTTTTGCTCTCCTCTCCGCTTTTAAATTCCATTTTCTGCATCATTTACTTCTCTTTGCTTATTTTTTTCTCGTCTACAAAATACCAACCAACTCATCGAGGGTTGCTCTTGACCAGCAAGCACTCAACGAGTTTTCATGATCTGGGGGTGCCTGATAAGTGCCAACCTACCATTGCCAACCATAATATGGAAGCAGGATACCTTAGAGTAGATCATTTTACGCAAATTCGACATCACCACTATTATTAAAATTATTCTAGTTTTAAGAAAATATTTAATTAAAATTAGAAAATGCTCTCGGCATCTTAGAGCAGTGTGCCTTCGAAATTAGATTATTTAAATAAAAAAAAAACAAGTCTACAGCCGGAAATAGATTTTATGCTTGACGATGTGAATTAATATATTGCCAAAAAGTTGAGTCGATTTATTTAGAACCCATGATTACAATTTTCGCATCGTAAATATTCAAAATAAAACATGAGCCAATAGTGGAAAACAGTTTTAAATATATTAAGACTAAATTATCTTTATTATTATAAAAAACGAAATTATTATAAAAAACGAAATTCTAATGTCTCCTAATTTTTTATTGTTTAATATATATATATATATATATATATATATATATATATATATATATATATATATATATATATATATATATATATATATATATATATATATATATATATATATATATATATATATATATATATATATATATTATCATATCATGTTTTTAACATCAAACATACACTTTTACTATTTCAGGAACTTACGGATGATTATCTCTTCATAGCTTCTCGTCAATATTTACATTTGCGTCGCAATGGCCAAATACTCGACATCAACGCTCCTCCACCCGTGTGCCGTAATCCACACACAATTTCTGCGGCATATGATTTGTTAGTTGCCTTGTGTCAGAATTGTCTCGAAAATATGAAAATTCTTGTTAAAATTTTGCTCGATATGTTTTTCACGGATATCGAGCCACTGCGTGAGTGGGAATACTTACCTCCGGTGGGACCTCGTCCGACGCAAGGCTTTTGTGGACTGAAAAATGCTGGTGCTACCTGTTATATGAATTCTGTGTTACAACAACTTTTCATGGTGCCATCATTGAGAGTAGGAATATTAACAGCACAAGGGGCTTCGACTAATCCGAATGAGGATTTTAGTGGAGAATGGGATTCTCACGTGTGTTAAAATAAACTTGAAGTTATTTTTAAAAATAATAATAACAGAACATTTTCTTTTTAGCAGGTACAAGAAGGTGATGATGCAGCTCAAAAAAACTATCACGTAGGAATTTTAAAGCACGTTCAAGCTATTTTCGCTCACCTTGGCCATAGTTCACTTCAGTACTACACTCCGCGAGGATTATGGAGTCATTTCAAGTAAATGTTATTGACATTTTCAGTAAGACGTATAATTATTCTACGTTCTATCAAAATTTCTGTATACATAGCATGCGTGAAATGGTAATGTATTGATGAAAAAAATCATATTTTCAGGCTTCAAGGGGAACCGGTGAATCTTCGAGAGCAACAAGATGCAGTAGAATTTTTCATGTCCCTTTTTGAAAGTTTGGATGAAGGTTTAAAGACGTTGGGCTATCCACAACTCATGGGTACTACGCTAGGTGGATGTTTCAGTGATCAGAAAATTTGTCAGGATTGTCCACATCGGTATAGCAAGGATGAGCCTTTTAGTGCTTTCAGTGTAGATATTAGAAATCATAGTTCGCTTACTGACTCTCTTGAACAATATGTTAAAGGAGAAATTTTAGAAGGCGCGGATGCTTACCATTGTGATAAATGTGATAAAAAGGTTTGTATGCACACCAATGATGAATTATATCGAACATATTTAGATTCTTTTTTTACATTCCCAATGATAAACAGCTATAAATACGAATAATCTTAGATGAGTGTTGGAAAAAATCTATTAATGTTGTTAATTTGGTTTTTATAATCTGTGTGTAGGTGGTGACCGTAAAACGGTTATGCGTGCGGAAGCTGCCACCGGTTCTAGCTATTCAACTTAAGCGATTCGAATATGACTACGAGAGGGTGTGTGCGATAAAATTTAATGATTACTTTGAATTTCCTCGTTGGTTAGATATGGCACCATATACAGGTAATAGATTAAAAATGTTTAGAGCATACAAGTATTTCATTTACAACTCTTTGATCAGTCTCGGGGTTGGCGAAAATCGAAGGCGAAGTGATAGACTTAGATGACAACAAACCAGAAGACTCAACTGAAACTCGTTTCCAGTTAACAGGCATCGTTGTACATAGTGGGCAGGCGTCTGGTGGACACTATTTCAGTTACATACTACACAAGTATTTTGATGTTGTAATGATAGCGACGTTTAGTTCTATATTAGGCTTCTTTTAGGTCGCCAGATGGTTTTGAAAAGTGGTATAAATTTGATGATGGTGAAGTTTCTGAATGCAAAATGAACGAAGATGAAGAAATGAAAGCACAGTGCTTTGGTGGAGATTATATGGGAGAAGTTTATGACAACAATTTGAAAAGAATGCAGTACAGACGTCAGAAAAGGTGGTGGAATGCATACATGCTCTTTTATACTCGGCGCGACCACACAGCATTGACACATATTAATTGCATCGAGCAACTGTCATTAGCAGAAAGCAAGCATTGCATATTACCAATGCCAGAACCAATAGAACGAAGCGTAAGGTATAGTAACAAGCCTAACAGTGTAATTTGCCCGTAGTATTTTTATTTGTTTACATCACAATCGACAAAATGTGTATCAAAATTATAATAAGAGAAATCGGTTGATTCCACTGCATAGTGGTCCCAATCATATCTTGACATGCGTTTTTTATTTGTGCTTCAGGGGTATATTTTGGATCTATCATGTCTTCAGAAGAATTTCAATTTGATGTAGTCCGCTTCTTTTGATATAATCAAAATTGTATTAATACACCTACAAGTGAGTTTAAAAAATTATTCTACACACAAAACGAGAAAAAAAAACCATACAGCAAAGCAAAGTTGTAGATCATGTTTAAACAAAAAAAAACATGTCGCAGACATGAACACTTTAAGATGCATGAACACTTTAAGATGACACCATTGCGTCGAGATATGATATATTGTTTATTGGGGACCCCCAAAATCAATTTTTTCCATCATAACTTTTTTCAATGAATTTTTTCAAATGTTCTACAATTATATTTTAATTATCAAAATACATAGCTTTTCGAAGGTTGCATAGCAGTTTTTAAACTAAAAAGTTTTTTTAACAAATTAATTGCAATAAAATACATATTCAACTATCAATATTTCGAAAATGTGGAAATATGTGGAATCAATTTCAACAAAGCTTGAAAGTATGGTAAAACACTATTACAGGGTGGCAAGCGGCCGGGAAAATCTGGAAAAAGTCGGGAATTTGGTGTCACCGGGAAAAACCGGGAAAAGTTGGAACTTTAGTGAAAAACCAGGAAAAATATTACTAGCTCACATATGAGTAACAGTTGTTAGCAAAATGATTTTTTTCAACAAATGAAAAGGCGGAGACAACACCCAATTTTGCGTTTGAGCAAGATGTTCAGTAAAAGTGCTGAAACAACTTATTGTCCCATACAGGTTCTATGTTAAACATTCCATTGAAAATTTAAATTTTAAATCAATCATTAACCATCAGAGATTTCTTAGTTGTTATCGATAACAGCACAATGAAGGCGCATTTTGAAAAATGAGGATAATTTGGATGCTTCTGTTGGTTTTTTTTAAGTTTTGGAATAAGTATTCAACACACTGGAAAAAATTGTTGGCTAAGTCTGAAGGTAACATAGGAAAAATTTTCACATTTTTAAGTTTGCTAATGATTGCTCTTGTTTCAACACAATTTGTCTCAGTAATGTCATCTTGAAACAATACTTGTGTTATGCGCATATTTCTGTGAGACTCACAAAATTGGAAGAGTTTTTTTTATAAATACGTTTATTTCATAGGCAATATACATAAGTTTTTCTTCGCCGTGGCATCCACAATACATAGTAGTTTAAACCTAATACATTTCGAATATCATATTAGTATGTTGGTACTCATTAGTTAATCTAAACACTGTTTTTATCAAGCGAGTTGCTATTTTAAATTACATCAAATAAAATACATTTATTTTGTACATGATCTTATAACTATTTCAGGTTTGTTTGTATCAGTTCACCACTTATATTCAATATCCTATAGTTGGCTATTGGTTGAACTCATGGAAGAGAAAACAGTCTAACATAAAATAAAATTTAAATTGGAACTCCAATGGATTTAATGAAATGATAAAGAAGTTTCATGTATGGAAGGTCACGACAAGCAAGAATGTCGCGAACTGGGACATTGGATAGTCTACCTTGGGTACGCAAGGAATTTATTAGTTGAGATCTGACATCACGAAACTCCACGCATGTCCAAACAACATGGTCAATATCGCGATAACCTTCGCCGCAAGCACAATGATTAGTCTCGGAAAGTCCAATTCGAAGGAGATGTGCATCTAACGTGTAGTGATTGGACATGAGTCTGGACATCACACGAATGAAATCTCTACTCACATCCAGTCCCCTGAACCATGCCTTTGTCGATATTTTAGGAATAATTGAGTGCATCCACCGACCCAGATCATCTTTATCCCAAGAAGCTTGCCAGCTGGCAAGTGTTCTTTGGCGAGACGCGCTATAGAATTCGTTGAAAGCAATCGGTCTCTCATAAATCTCACCCTCAATAGCACCACGTTTGGCTAAAATATCGGCTCTTTCATTGCCTGGAATGGAGCAATGAGCCGGAACCCAAACTATTGTGATTTGATAATTATTATTCAATATGACGTTCAGGCACTGCTTTATTTTGCCCAAGAAAAAAGGTTCATTTTGGCAAGCAGCGTTTGAGCGAATGGCTTCAATTGCACTCAGACTATCTGTGAAAAGAAAATAATGGTTTGGAGATAATGTGACGATTACACTCAAACTATAATGAACTGCTGCTAACTCTGCTATATAAACAGATGCAGGTTCTTGAAGCTTAAATGAGACCGAAACATTATTGTTGAATATACCAAACCCAGTAGCCTCTTCAATTCGTGATCCGTTCGTGTAAAATATTTTCTCAGAGTCAATATGCCTGAACTTACTTGTAAATATTTTTGGGATTTCCATCGAGCGTAGGTGTTCCGGGATTCCACGCACTTCGCGCTGCATGGATGTGTCGAAAAATAAAGTTGAGTCAGGGACATTTAGGAGGCTGACACGGATAGGAATATATCTTGAAGGGTTGATTTCCTGTGACATATGATTAAAATATACTGTAATGAATCTTGTTTGAGATTGAAGCTCAACTAGCCTTTCGAAGTTATTAATAACCAGGGGATTCAGAACCTCACATCTTATTAGCAGTCACGATGAAAGCTCCCAAAAACGATCTTTCAATGGAAGAACTCCCGCCATAACTTCAAGACTCATTGTATGTGTCGAATGCATGCAGCCTAAAGCAATTCGCAAACAACGATATTGAATTCGCTCTAATTTGATAATATGAGAGTTTGCAGCGGAACGAAAGCAAACGCATCCATATTCCATTACTGAAAGTATCGTTGTCTGATATAATTTTATAAGATCTTGCGGATGAGCACCCCACCAAGACCCTGTTATCGTTCGAAGAAAATTTACTCTTTGGTGGCATTTTGTTATCAGATACCTAATGTGTCCTCCCCACGTGCATTTGGAATCAAACTACACCCCGAGGTATTTGAAAGTCAAAACCTGTTGGATCATTCTTCCCATCATATGAAGCTGCAGTTGCGCGGGATCATGCTTTCTTGAAAAGACGACCAGCTCTTTTTTCTCCGCAGAGAATTCGATACCAAGATGAACAGCCCAAACGGACAATTTATCTAAGGTATCTTGCAATGGTTTTTGCAGATCAATAGGTTTGGATCCAGTAACTGAAACCACGCCATCATCTGCCAATTGTCTTAGTTTACATGGGGTTACGAGACAGCTGTCAATGTCGTTTACATAGAAATTATACAGGAGCGGACTGAGGCATGAGCCTTGCGGGAGACCCATGTAGCTAATTCTGAATGTTGCCAAATCGCCATGTGAAAAATACATGCACTTCTCTGACAAAAGGTTGTGCAAATAATTATTTATAACCGCTGGAAGTCCTTGTTGGTGGAGCTTGTCTGAAAGAACATCAATGGAAACTGAATCAAATGCTCCTTTAATGTCTAAAAATACAGAGGCCATTTGTTGTTTTTGAGCGAAGGCAATTTGGATGTCAGACGAAAGCAATGCAAGGCAATCATTCGTCCCTTTATTTCTTCGGAAGCCAAATTGAGTATCTGATAACAAACCTTTCGTCTCGACCCAAGTGTCGAGACGTCGAAGAATAATTTTTTCGAACAATTTTCTTATGCAGGACAACATTGCAATAGGTATATATGAGTTGTGATTGGAAGCTGGTTTCCCCGGCTTTTGAATGGCGATAACATTCACTTGTCTCCAGTCAGGTGGAACAATATTTTGCTCAAGAAACTTGTTGAACAATTCCAACAAACGCCTTTTTGCGAGGTCGGGCAGATTCTTCACCAAATTGAATTTAATTCTGTCCAACCCAGGAGCGTTATTGTTACAAGACATGAGTGCTATGGAAAATTTCATTATTGAAAAGGGGCTATCAATGGAATCATCATTTGAAGAAGACTCCCTAATAATGCATGCGTAGGAACAGAATCTGGACAAACTTTCCTCGCAAAATCAAATATCCATCGATTCGAGTACTCCTCACTCTCATTTCCTACGTTACGATTTCTCATTCGTCTGGCCGTATTCCAAAGAGTGCTCATTGAGGTTTCTCTTGACAAACCTTCCACAAAATGTCTCCAATAGCTGCATTTCTTGACCCGAAGTATGTTCTTGTACTTGGTTTCTAAATCCAAGAATTTTTCAAAATTCTGAGGAGTTCCTCCTCCTCGTTTTAAAAACGTCTTGAAAGCATTTTGTTTCGCGTGTTTAGCATCTAAGCACTCTTTGTCCCACCAAGGATTTGGAGGTTTTCTGTTAGACGATGGGCCAAGAAATCGTTTGGTCTGTGCTTGTTCAGCGGCCTCCAGTATCGAACAAACGAGGAAGTCATATTCTTCAAGTGGGGGGAGCTGTTCCATGGAATTTAAGATACTTGACATATTACTTTGGAATTTAATCCAGTCAATATTTTTTGTCAAATCATATGGAATATTAACTGAATTAACAATGCTTTTGTTACTGCTAATTGAGATGATGATTGGTAAATGATCGCTACCGTGTAAATCAGGAAATACTTTCCAGGTGCAATCGACTCGAATTGAAGTCGAACAAAGAGATAAATCTAATGCACTTGGACGTGCAGGAGGTCTTGGGATCCGTGTCATGCTACCCATATTTAGTACCGTCATGTTAAAATTGTCGCAAATATTATATATTAGAGATGATCTGCTATCATTGTAAACGGAACCCCACATCATTCCGTGCGAATTGAAATCTCCTAAAATCAAACGTGGAGCAGGAAGGGCTTCGACAATTTCATTAAGCTGTCGCTGTCCAACTTGAGCTCTTGGAGGAATATATACCGAAGCAATGCAAATATCTTTTCCTTTAATGTTTATTTGGCAAGCAACAACTTCTATACTAGAAGTCGAAGGAATGTTTAATCTATAAAAGGAATAACATTTCTTAATTCCTAAAAGCACTCCACCATACGGGGAGTCTCTATCGAGACGTATAATGTTAAAGTCATTAAAATTTAAGGCTATGTTCGATGTAAGCCATGTTTCGCACAAAGCAAATACATCACATTTTTGACTATGCAACAGAACTTTAAATGAATCGAGTTTTGTCATGATGCTTCGACAATTCCACTGCAGGACAGTGATTGAATCATTTGCGGCGGATGATAAATTATCCATCAAATGATACAAAACCTGAAAGCTGATAACTGTTTTAAAAAAGTTCTAGCTATTGGAAGGAATGCTGTTATGATGGTCTTTAGAGGTTCAGAAATATTGAATGCAGCGAAAATCCATTCTACAATTTCCGAAAATTTCAGTAATCCTGTTGGTGAATGTGAAATGGAGCCCACTGGATTATTGTCTTTTCTTGAGCTAGTTCCTGGATTGGTTTGTGAATTTGACAAACCAGGAGGCACAGTTTTTGGTTTTAAATTTGGCTTTTTAGCTTTAACACGGGGATCTGTTTTTGAAGGTGTAATTTTAGGTGTCTTTTTTGGTATTTTATGGTTTGGTAATCTCCTCTTAACAGACCCTTGAGGAGTGACAAACGAGGTATCTTCACTATTTCCGTCAGAGTCAGATTGCTCTGGCTCCGCAAGATTTGAAAAATCGTTTTCGGTTTCCAAAGGGGAGACATGTATGACCGTTTTAAGCATTTCTGCATATGTGCGCTTAGACCGTGCTTTTAAAGAAAGCTTCATTTTGTCTTTACGCAGCTTAAATGCAGCGCACACTGAAAGATCATCATGAGGACTTTCCCCACAATAAACACATTTTTCAACATCTTTATCGCAAAGATTATCCTTATGAGGCCCTTGACATTTGATACATTTGGACTTATTACTACAGTGAGTAGCTGTATGTTCGAATTTTTTACAGTTCGTGCAATTCATAACATGCGGTACGAAAAGCCGAACAGGAAGACGAATTTTATCGATATAGACATGGCTAGGCAATGCAGATCCGGCAAATGTTACGCGAAACGAATCTGAGGGACGATAAGACTTTTTTCCATTGACAATAGATGCTGAGTACAATTGTTTGCACTCGAGTAGCTTAACTCCCTCAAGCATGGAGTTTTTAAAACGGCCAACTCCATTTTTAAATAAATCATCTGCTGTCAGACTTGCTTCAGTCACAACACCGTCAATTTCTACCTCCTTCGATGGAATGTAAACTCGATATTCAATAGCAAATAATTTACAGGTTACAATATCGTTTGCCTGTTTCAAGTCGTTAACAACAACTCGAATTTTATCTCTATAAACCTTACAGATTTCTTTAACTTCAGAGAAATGTGATGTCAAATCCTTTGTAATTTGCATCAAGTTTAAAATCTTTTCTTTTTTTCGAAGATAGACTATCCATGGCCCAGTGGTACCCTGTGGATAATGTTTAGCCCTCGGAGTATTTAAACTCTTACTAGTATCCGGAATCGGATTCGGATGATCTTCCATGAGATCATCCATTACATTAATTTTTTTTTGTAAATTAATAATACCAAAATAAAAACTTATGTTTAGTAAAATTTCAGATATAAGAAATAAAAAATAAATTAAATCTACCTTGTAGCTGATGACGCTGTTCCTTTATCGTGAAGAACGACGTGAAGCTCTTCCAACGATTTCCAATTGGCAGTCTTCTGCTGTTTCCAATTGGCAGTCTTCTGCTGTTTCCAATTGGCAGTCTTCTGTCGTTTACTGCTATCTCAGTTGCTCTGTCGTCGTTGTGGACACCACTGCACTTGCTGTACCTGACCCCAGGTACAGTGCTTTTGCTCTTGGTGGCGATCAAATGCGATGCTTGCAGTGTAGCACCTCGCGATATATGCCGTCTCTTTTGATCCTACGCAGCGTACAAATTCTGGTACCTGGTAGATCAGCACTGGGTTGCTTTAGCACCTCTGTGCCTTTGCACCCCTTCGTCTTCGCACCTTTATGCGATGGCACCTCTGTGACTCGTCACTTCTATGCTCTCGCACCTCTGTGTCTCTACACCTCTGTGCGTATGAACGGGATGGCCTTCGTTGCTAGCTTTCCAGTCGGGAAACGCCCCGAATATTGCGTTTGCTATGGGCAGTTTAACTACCTGAAGCTTAGAATTGTCTCGATAGCAGCCGTTAACTCACGAGCCAGTACAATCGAAACACAACCTCTTCGCTTGAATGGTTTTTACTGAATGAAATTGGAAGAGTTATCGGTTTTGATCTTATCCACCATTTGCAGGGAGTATTTGGGTTCCTTCTTTGAGAGTTGAAAATGGTTTCTGTGTAACAGTATATAATCTTAGAATGATTCAGAATATGGATTGATCTATGTAGGATCACAAGAACGTTGATATTGATGTAGGTGAAGGAGAATGGAATTTAATTTCGATATGAGATCTGTATCCTAGCCGATATATAACTAGTTGAACTAATCATTGCTCAATTTTGTAGGCTAGCTGGTGGTTTAGACTAAATTACGCAGTCGTTCGATAGGAAAAAGCGTGTTTAATGAATAACAATGTTTATTACGTGTTGTCTCTGTGTCTTGTGACTAGGAAGTGATGACCGGATGTGTCGCTCGTACACGCAAATTATAACTTAACAAAATAAAAGAGTTTGTCGATGTTAGGTAGACGGTAGATCCCTTAAAGAATATTTCTAACTGCTACAATTTGAAACCTTGAATGGTATTGGTAGATGATCTGAATCAAAGTCACCATCACGTCGGGGTCACCAGTGAATTAGCTAGATTCATTGTAATTTATATATTCGCCAATAATTTTTGGATACAGGAGCATTTACAATCTTGTTAGGAAAAATTAGATCGATATCTTGTGTGTTTTTACAGCTATCATTTGATTAATTTGATCAATAACGCATTGAAATCGTAAACATGCTGAATTTCGAAAATGGGATGACATGACTGATGTCCCTTAGGTATATGTACATCTAATGATTTTAAATTGAATTTCATTACATGAAAATTTAAAATTTTTTGTCTGATAGGACATTGTTAATAATTGGTTTTATGGTTTTCATCACAATCGCAGCATGACAATTCATCTGAGGGTATCGTTCATTGAACAGATATGCTTGCAAGCGAATTACCACAATTTAAACATCGTATGTCCATAAGACAATTTGTTGTACCATGGTCGAAGCCCTGGCAATGACGATATTGTGTTGAGTTCGCTATACCATCATGCTGTTTATAATTTTCCCGCCGAACTGGGGTTTCCACTTTCACAGGAGGAGCCAAGAAAGCTCTGTACAAAATGCTTTCAAATGGCAGGCATAGATTTTTGTTTTTGCCTTTCTCATATAGAAAGGCTATTCAATCACTGTGAAAATCGACTTTTTAAACGATGTCATATACCATTCGACTCAGCTCGACGAACTGAGCAAGCGTGTGTGTGTGTGTGTGTGTGTGTGTGTGTATGTATGTAACAAAAATATGCACTCTCTTTTCTCAGAGGTGGCTAAACCGATTTTCACAAACAGAGATTCAAATGAAAGGTCTCATAGTCCCATAGCCTGCTATTGAATTTCATTCCGATCCGACTTCCGGTTCCGGAGATATAGGATGATATGTACCAAAAAAGTGAAAAAATATGCACTCACTTTTTTCAGAGATAGCTGAACCGATTTTCACAAACTAAGATTCAATAAAAGGTTTTATGGTCCCATAGCTTGCTATTGAATTTCATTTGAATGTGACTTCCGGTTCCGGAGTTATATGGTAATATGTGAAAATTTGAGAAAATGTTTACACTCAATTATCTCTGGAACAACTCAACCGATTTTTGCAAACTAAGATTCAAATGAAAGGTTTATAATATCCTAAAAAATGTAGAACATTTAATCAGAATCCGACTTCCGGTTTCGGAACTGAAGCGTGATAAGTGGAAAATTACCAATTTTATTAGTATTTTTCCACGAACGATGGTTAAAAACAGGTGCAAATCCCATAAAACTGTCCGATAAATTCTTCTAATTTGCAGAGCTTGTTAGTTTGTGGGCATGAAAACTTAATTCGGCACTACTGGTCCTCTCTTTTCCTGTTTCGAGAGCACTCCTAAAACTAAATTCACTTCGATTTCTCTGCGATGCTTGAACCGATTTTCACAAATCTTGATTTGAATTAAAGTTCATACTGTCTTTAAACCTACTGTGAAATTTCATCCGGATCCGACTTCCGGTTCCGCAGTTACAGGGCGATGAGTGTCCAAGTTTTTAAATCGCCGTATAGAGTGACAATATGTACAACACCGAAAGAAGAAGAAAACACGAAACGAACAAGGCGTGCTTTGTTCTATTTCGTACACGTTGTGTAGTGATGTCAATATTAATAATAATAATAATAATAATAATAATAATAATAATAATAATATAGGTTTAACTACGTTCAAAACTGTTCCAATTTGTAGGTCATATTTGTTGCTAGTACAGAATTCCTTAATTTGTTGTGGATACTACTTTCGGTTCCGGAACTACAGGGTAAACAGGTTTTATAGAGTTTGTAAGAATTGGATCCGAACAAATTATCCTATTTCTATTCAATAAACAGTTGTTTTTGCGAATTTCACGATTATATTTATGATGTAATGAGTAATATGAGAAATGCATCATTACACCACTAGGTGGATTAAAATAGGGTTTTCAGAGTAGCAAGCGTCCGTTTTTGGGATTGCTGTTCCTTATTGATTTATTTTCAATCATATGTATACCAAAAAATAATAAAAACAGTCATGTGCACTCGGCAGAAATCGGTTACGTGTAACCCCCTTCATGTCTAGAAAAAGGCTTTACGCTTCTCTTATATGTACATGTAATAATGAGTATTTCCTATTTATAGTTCAAGATGCCTGAAAAGTAATTCAATCCTCAATTAACTGATCGTTTTTGGACACGGGATATCTGTTTAAAGTTTGAATTAAATAATATAAAAACAACTAAACAGGGGCGATTTCATGTTTGATTGGGAGGAACACTATATTAAGAGACCTTTTCGTTCTTTTATGTTTCAATACTTTGTAAAAAGTTGTTTATTTTGTTTTTGTTTGCTCATATTTTCTCGCTCACTTTGATCAATTCTGAATTTAAGATGCTAGGTAATACTAGGTATAACCAGGAAATAAACCAACAGTGGAAACAAAAAAATGAACATTTAACACAATACTTCAGGAACCGAATATATAAAAATTACATACCATTTAAAAAATCCAAAGCCAAACTTAAGCAAATGATCCGTAAAGAATCTAAAAAGAGTTGAAACAAACTGGTCGACTCCATAAACCCAGATATAAACCAGAGACAATTATGGAACACAATAAGAAAATTAGGAGGTGGACGACCGGCAAAAGATAATATATCTACTGAACGATTACAAACACTCTTGATGACTTAAGCTATAAGCCCAAACAGACAAGTAATATTATCAACATAAACTACACCGAAACAATGAAACTAATTCAATCAAATAAAGATCATTCATCGCCAGGTCATGATAATATATCATTTTACTTTCTTAAACACATAAATTTTAATATGATGATGAAAATAATAGAACTTCTAAACATAGTCGTCAACAATGGCGAAATTCCTGAAGAATGGAGAGTTATCAAGTTAATTCCAATTTTAAAACCATCAAAAAATCCAAATAAACCAAACTCATACCGCCCTCTAGCTATGCTATGTGTCATTTTAAAATTAATAAACTTATCTGTTAAAAATCAACTCACATCCTTTATAGAAACAAACAGCTTACTTCCAGCATACTCTCACGGATTTAAATAGAAAACATCGGCTATCAACTGCATTAACACACTCATTTCCCATATTCATAACGCTAAAAGAGAGGGTCAAGTCATCATAGCCACGTTCCTAGATTTATCAAAAGCCTTTGACAGAGTAAACGTAGATATCTTATTACAAATACTTGAAGAGGTTAAAATTCCAACAGTCATAATCAATTGGATCTATCATTACCTAAAAAAGCGAACGATAATCCTCACATTGAATAATGGGAAAACTATTACGCGAACTACAAACAAGGGATTACCACAAGGATACCCACTATCTCCAATTCTGTTTAATATTTACACAATGCATATCCATTCCATAGCAGATAACGACAAAATATTAATCCAATTTGCCGACGACTTTACAGCTCTAGTCAAAGCTAAAAACTTACAGTTAGCAACAGAAAAAATGAATACCTTCTTATCAAAAATCTCAGATTTCTTCCAAAAACTCAACATGATAATTAACCCTGACAAATGTGCCACAATAGTATTCACTAAGAAATTTCACCCCACCACAAACATTACACTAAACAGCGTACTATTAGAAAACAAAGCATTTCATAAATTCCTTGGATTAATCATAGACTACAAATTGAATTACACTAAACATATTGGGGTAACGACATCTAAAGCTAATGGCAAAATTAATATATTAAAAATGATTGGTAAAAAAATGGAGCACATCCAAAAACAATGCTAAGAATTTTTAAAGCTATTGTACAACCTCATCTAGACTAGAAACTCACCATAATAGCGGCAGCACCAAAAAAGTCTTTCGCCAAATTAGAAGCTGTGCAGCATTCACTTATAAGAACATCTCTACGCCTACTAAGATCTACTCCAAATCATGTAGTTTTAGCAGAAGCCGGAAAGTTGCCATTAAAAGAAAGAATTATAAAGAATCAAGCCTTCCGCGGGCTTACCGTTAGCGTGTCGTGAGAAAACGCACCCAAGTTGTACGATTAGTGAAACGAAAAGCCTTTTATCAGGCGTGCCGGTAGCGGACCGTGAGAAAAACGCAAATCGGAACCTTCGTAGTGGACCGTGAGCGTACCGGTAGTGGACCGTGAGAAAAACGCAAATCGGAACCTTCGTAGATTCAGCGAAGCAGAGCCTCTGCAGGCCTGCCGGTAACGAACCGAGAGAAAAACGTATAGATTTGATTTGAGAAGCTAGAAAGCCTTCAGCAGGCCGACCGTTACCGCAACGAGAGAAAACGGATGGTCGAAACATAGACTCGAGAGTCTTGTCAATCCAAACCATAGGATTGAGGAAAGCGGTGGACAGATTGGTTGGGGAAGGCCCAAAACAACTGACAGTCGCAGCAAGTTGCTGTCGAGACGTCAGGGACGGGATCGAACTTCCTCCCAGAAAAGACTGAGGATGTCCACACGTTACCGTTCGGCGAGAAAACGGATTCAAGCTAGACAACAGCTTGAGTTATGTCGACAACCAACAGAGAATCACTTAAAGCACCACAAAAATAGCCTTCTTCAAGAAGTCCGTTCGCGTACCGAGAGAAAACGCAAGTACGATAAAAAACAGCCTTCTTCAGGTAATCCGTTAGCGTACCGAGAGAAAACGCACCCAAATGCTGCTCGGCTGTCCGGCTGCTCGGCCATCCATGGAATTTGACCATCAATGTTAACTTCCCTCTCTGAGCAGCCTAGATAGCCGTGTATTTTCGGTAGCGGTTTCCCAACTGGCTGAGAATAACGCTACGGTCCACCTGTACCGGTGGTATAAGTCCACCAAACAGGTAAGCCGTGTGGTATCCGGCGGAATTATTTTTTACCAAGAATTGATCCACTGGTTTCCTGTTCCATGTCGTAAAAGGCCACAAAAATAGGAACTCCTAAGTCAAGGTGTATTTCCGTACCGATGGCTGAATGGCTGCAGGAGGTTAAACATTGCAGTCGTGAACGGAATATCTTGGGTTTTTCCTCAAGGTGGTGTACTATCCCCACTTTTATGGAACCTAGTCGCTGATGGTTTGTTAAGGAAACTTAATAACCTTGGATTTCCGACTTATGGTTTTGCCGACGATTATCATATATTGATGACAGGTATAAGCATTAACACTCTCTTTGATTTAATGCAGCAAGCCCTGCGATCTGTTGAACAATGGTGTTGTCAGGTTAGATTATCTGTAAATCCGGGCAAAACATCAAATGGTGCTTTTCACTCATCGTAGGATAATTACAGGAGCTCGTCCGTTGCAGTTCTTTGGTTCAGAGGTCACTGTGGTCGATCAAGTTAAATACGTCGGGGTTATTCTTGACTCAAAACTGAATTGGTCTGCTCACATTGACTTCAGGATTGAAAGAGCTTGCATGGCTTTCGGCCAATGCAGACGAGCTTTTGGAAAATCATGGGGACTCAAACCCAGATATATTCATTGGATCTACACAACTATTGTTAGACCAATTTTAGCATATGGATGTCTTGTATGGTGGCAGAAAGGAGAAGTCGCGACAGTTCAGTCAAAGCTAAATCATCTCCAAAGGATGGTCCTAATGGCGATGACAGGAGCATTCACGACAACTCCTAATGCTGCTCTAGAGGCGCTACTGTGTATTAAACCACTACATGTGTTCCTAAAACAAGAAGCATTATCTTGTGCATACCGTCTTAGGGTTACAGGGCTTTGGAACAGTAACCCATTAGATTATGCTACCAGCCACACTCGCTTGTGGTCTCAAATGGTTACGTGGGATGAGTATTTACTCGCTCCTAGTGACCTAACTCTCACATGCAGTTTTCCTTTTAAAACATTCAATGTGAGCTATCCTCTTCGTTAGGAATGGTTGTCTGGTTGTCTGGAACGACAACTTGATGAACACATAGTTTGTTTTACGGACGGTTCTCTGTTGAATGGTCGTGCTGGTGCTGGTGTCTACTGTCGTGAAATGAGGCTGGAGCAGTCTCATTCACTTGGTAGATACTGTACTGTGTTCCAAGCAGAAATCTACGCAATTATGTGTGGAGTACAATCGGCACTTCAGCAGAGGATCTGTAGTAAACGTATTTATTTTTGTTCCGACAGTCAGGCAGCCTTAAAAGCACTCAGTTCGAATGACTCATGGTCGAATCTAGTGATCGCATGTCGAACTCAAATTGAAGACCTCAGCATTTCAAATGCTGTTTACTTCTTATGGGTACCCGGCCATTCTGGTATTACTGGAAATGAATGGGCTGATGAGTTGGCTAGAGCTGGTGCAACGAATGATTTCGTTGGTCCTGAACCAGCTTTACCACTTTCAACTAGTTGGATAAAGCACAAGATACGTTCTTGGGCTGCATCCAAACATGCCAGCTACTGGCGCAGCTTGCAAACTTGCGCTCAGACAAAAGCATTTCTACCAGATTTAAATCTGAAAATGTCAAAGTGTCTACTGCATTTCTCCAAGTATCATTGAAGTATTCTGGTCAGAGCTCTGACTGGACATTGCAAACTCAATTATCACATGGCTACTATTCAACGTGCTGAGTATTATTCGTGTGATTTGTGTAAATGCGATTATGGTACTTCATATCATCTGATATGTAACTGTCCCGCATTGACGCAGCTACGTATCCGGGTTTTTGGTTCTCCATACATGGTTGAGTCTGTGTATGCGGAGCTAAAATTGAAGGATATTCTCTCGTGTCTCACCCAATGTGGTAAGGAGCTATAGTCAGAAGGGTTCATCGTTCTTCCTGGAGTGAATGAATCCCTTCTGTATTCACCTTAAATAGGGTTTAGCAGATTGTTTGGCATCCTTTGGAAGGTACCGAATTTACTTCTGCTCGTACATACTGCGAGTCGTTCTGCATTCTTCCGAGAGTGCAGAATGGTGTCGCTTTTGTAAGATCTCTAAATCCTCTCGGGGGTTGGAAGTTTTATTAACAGCAGACTGTTCGGGACCTCGTAGAGGTTCAGAATTTCCTTCTGCTTCCACTAAATGTGATCCTCAGCAGATTGTTCAGCATCCCTTAGGGGTGCAGAATTTACTTCTGCTTTTATGTGTTTTTGTGTCGTCAATTTTTCCCATCCTCCTAGTCCAACCCTTACCATTTCCTTTCAATCCTTCCCTCTTATATATCGGGAAAATGATGCTAAAAACAAATTGATGGCAAGGCACAAATCTCCAAATATCAAGGGGAACGTGCCATTTGAGTCAATTTGTTCTGATTCCTGAAGTACGACAAAAACAGCCTTCTTCAGGCAGTCCGTTAGCGTACCGAGAGAAAACGCACCCTAGTAAGAAGAAAATAGCCTTCTTCAGGCAGTCCGTTAGCGTATCGAGAGAAGACGCACCCAGTTACGACGAAAACAGCTCTCTTCAAGCAATCCGTTAGCGTACCGAGAGAAAACGCACAGCGATTAATGCAGTTTTGAGGGAACCATCAGGAGGATACGTCAATTACGGGAAATGAGAACTCAAGAACCAGATAACAGTACAAACGACGCAGAACAATAGCAACAGCGCAGCTAATTGGCGCAGAGTGAAATCGCACTGGGACAAAAATCGTAAACCGCGAAACTTGGTTCAACATGCTGAAATATGACCATACACAAAAGAGAACGCGAGAATATCAAAGGCTTCGCAGGCCAGCCGTTTGGTCAGATCGGGAGAAATTGACAGTCGTGAACAAGCTATGAGCTACACCAGTTACCATTTAGTGTCACGATAAAAGCCACTCACATTACAATTCCTGGATTGGTGTCGAAAATTTTCTCAGATCCAATGTCCATATAATCCATAAGATCGTAAGGGAAACAGTCGCATCAAGGCTCGTCACGACAAATCGTCAAAAGTAACGCGATTCTGAGCGCGGTAAAAACCTTGCTATGGGCTCATAACGTTCTAGAAATTAAATAGCCCTTTACCTGTGCAATACTGGCCTCACTGCATAGCCACGAACCGCTCCGTCGTAGAAAAAAAACGCAAGCGGATACGAACTATCGCACAGTTGTCAAACTGCAAAAAAGCGGTAAAGCGAATAGGAAAAACCTGAAGCTGGGAAGAATCATTTTAGTCAGCAGCCATTGCAAGCGGATGCTTTTTCTGCTCCACAGAAGAAAAAAAGTGATTTCGTGCGATTTACCATTGCTCGTTGCGACGGAACGTGCTAACGAGAGCGGACCCGACTCGGAAGAGCGGTCACAGCCGAAAGAATAAACATTCCGGAGAATATTCAAGGGCTGCCGTGTCGAAGCGAAGCCGATTCCAGGTAGGCAGCAATAATTTGACCACATGGCAAAGCTAACCACGGCTCCTTGCAATTCAGATTAAGACGCAATCGCAAGATAGGAAGCCTGTGTTCACAAGTACAGCAATCAAGAATTTCAATAATCGAGATAGAGTACATGCAACAGATTCGTCTAAAAGGGTAAGAAAAACAAATGACGCGAAATTACATGCGTGCAAAATACAATGGATCCAATGTTGCAGGGTTTTAATGCGCAGCGGCAGATCACGATTTAAGAGCCAAACGGAACACTCAAGGTTGAGCTGCAACGGCCAGGGAAGAACAGCGTGGACAACAATCAAGTGGCGCTGGACGACAATCCGTACGGTCCGACAGCTGTGGGCACGTGACGCGATCGGCGAGAGTGCTTTAGGAAAGATTTGAACGTCGTCTACAAACGTATCGGACACGCATGAGTTCGAGGATCCGCGCTAGTAAGCTGTCGCCTTTGGCTGTCCTGATGTCTTCAAGTGTTGAACGGAGAAATTGCTGAGTGAATGGCTCTACTAGACGAGTCAGTTCCTGCTCCCTGCAGTCTGGGGTGATGTGTGAAAGCAGCAATCATTCGGGTAGGCCAAGCGCTTGTGTCTACCATACCGTGAGTAAATCGATTTTTTGTAAGACGACGATGTGTGATAACGTAGGAAAATGATGATCAGGCTTAAGGAAATGTGTAGAGCTGGATAGCGAAAGAAGTGCTTTAGGTTTAGAGAAAGAAAGTGAGGAGGCGGAAAAGTAGATTGGAGCACATGCTCGAAAATATATAAGCAATATGAAACGATACACAAAATGATTTTATTTGGGCTAGTTGGCTTTCCGTCGCCTGAAGGTATAAAATTCCTATTTTACTTTGGCGCCCAACTGAAAACCCCACCTATTTGAAAAATAATGGTAGAGTTTGAGTTTTGTGATTTGGGTGATAGTTTGTTTTAAGCATATTTTGATTTGTAAATTCAGTTTGATCTTTCAAGCATGGATTATACACACTTAATCGATGAAGAAATTGATTATGAGTTGGCGTTGAGACATGTAGTCAATATAACCGCAAAGACTCACCGCACTAGAGTGCAGCTTTTACTTAAAGCAATCCGCGAAGATGAATCGCGAAATATAGTACGAAGAAGCGTTGATCACGCTATAACCCCTTCAGACAATTTAGAGTCATGTCGAATTCAGATTTATGAGCTTCAAAAACTGGTCGAAGTTGCTCTTAGAAATATATACATTGAAATGCTTGTTCAATTACGATCGCGTATCGCACATTACCGGTCTCGTTTATCACTAATAAATCCGCCGAGAGATCGTTCAGAGATGCACAGCTCATTGTGTGCTCTAGTCAAAATGATGGGAAGTGATGTTAAAAGTGTATTAAATGAAGCGGTAACTCGTGTGGTGCAAGGCAGCGACATAACACCCGCACAACAGAATAACTCAGCAGTCGATAGCAATGCGACAACGGAAACCGCACGTGGGCAGCGTGGATGAGAGTTACCCCCTGGCTCCCCTCAAGCTGCAGGACAAGCAAGCAGTTCATCATGGTCGAACGTTACCGGCAGGAGATTTGATGGAAGCTCACATTACTCTCCACTTCCTTTAGGAAATCAAAGAAACTTTGTGAGCAATATCAATACGAGAGGAATGAATAGCGTGCTCCAAAATAACTATCATTTGAATCAGACGGAATCTTCGAATGAATATTGGCTCCCATCACCGACAAGACAACAAGAAGAGAATCCAACTGGTAATTGGAATCGCGACAATGTTTGTCGCAATGCATGGGAAGAATACAACAAATTACGAGATGATTTGCTTCGACATCTGCTACGACGAGCATCAAGACCAACGCAGGAAAGAGGCGAAGACAGACGCATGCTGAAGGCAGTACATAACTGGCCTTTCAAATTTCGAGGAGAAAAGGATACAACATCTTTGAACATATTTCTGGATCGAGTTGAGACATTTGCTAGATCGGAAGGCATGAATGACGACACTTTGTTGTCATCAATCAAGCATTTACTGCAAGAAGATGCGCTTGATTGGCACGCTCGACCCATGGTGCAGAACAGATTAAGCTCCTGGGAACACAGCATCAAGGCCTCGTTCACTAGAGGAAATGGCGGAGATTTGCACGAGCAACGATGGAACTAGATTGCTCTTAAGTAGACAGCGACGACTTCCAATACCACACAGTGCACTATTGGAACCCAATTTTGCAACTCAAACGGTTACAGCAAAATCACCGCAGACAACACAGTATCATCAACGTTTGGCTAGAGTTCACGCGGTACAATCAGAAGAGAATGCTGCAGAAGAATATGGTTCCGTTGAGGGCTTAGCACCAATCCAATGTTCAATCACCGGATGGAAACAATAATTGGTCGTTGAAACTTGATAAACTGATGAAGCAAACTCTCATCTTCGGAAAGGAAATACTCAGTGACAGAGCGAGAATGTTTGGCTGTAATTCGTGCTATTGAGAAGTTTCGAGGATACGTCGAAGGCACCAGGTTTACAGTGTACTGTGATCATGCAGCATTTAGTTATCTGAGATCCATGATGAACCCAACAGCGCTCATGAGTCGATGGTTGTTGAGGCTTAACGCATACAATTTCGACATCAAGTATCGGAAAGGTAGCATCAACGTCGTTCCGGACGCATTATCGAGAATTGTTTCTAGCATGGTGTTTGTGATTGATGAGATTAAAGACGATTGGTACAAGAGCCTGAGAAAGCGGGTGATGAACAACGGGGACTGCTTTCCAGATTTTCGATTGATAGGAGATGAGCTGTACAAAAACTGTCTCTGCAAGGATGAGCTTGGAAACACAAGTCACAAATGGAAGAAGGTTGTTCCAAAAAAAGAGCGAACCGATATCATCAGGCGATGAGCTGTACAAAAACTGTCTCTGCAAGGATGAGCTTGGAAACACAAGTCACAAATGGAAGAAGGTTGTTCCAAAAAAAGAGCGAACCGATATCATCAGGCGATATCATGATTCATCAACAGCCGCACATCTAGGTTTCTTCAAAACATGGCAGAAAATTCAGTCTCATTTCTACTGGTCAAAAATGCAGCTAGAGATCGGCAAGTACAAGACGGATTGTAGTACGTGCAAGGCGAGCAAAGCTCCGAACACTCATATGCTTCCAACAATGGGCAAGCTGAAACCGGCTAGACTGCCATGGGAACTGATCTCGATGGATTTTGTGGCCCGTTGACAAGATCAAAGCGAGGCAACACCGTTATGATGGTGATTGTTGATTGGATTACGAAGTATGTCATCGTGCATCCCATGCGGTCAGCAGATGCGACAATAATGGTAGAATTCTTGGAGAAGGAAGTGTTTCTGAAATTCTCTCGTTCAAGAATAGTACTGAGCAAAAACGAAAAGCAGTTTGAATCCATGGCATTCAAATCTTTGCGGGCATGGCACAACATCGTTCACATGAAAGCGGCGTTCTACTGTCCAACAGTTAACAACACGGAGAGGGTCAACCGAGTTCTCGTAACATGTATACGTTCACTGTTAGAAGGGGATCATCGTGAATGGGATGAACAGCTTCCGGCGACAACGGCGGCCATCAACAGTGCCAAACACGAAGTAACCGGAGTTAGTCCACACTCAGCGAACTTCGGGCAGAGATCTCATTCTTCACACGGACCTGTACAAACAACAGAATCTGAATGGTGAGGACGACCCAAAGGTGCCGCAGGACATGCGATTATCAAAAATCCAGCGAATTCAAAAGTTCATTGTGAAGCAATCACGACAAACCAAACAATATGATCTCAGTAAACGTATAATTTCATTCAAGATTGGCGATTTGGTATGGCGCAGAACATTCGGGTTATCATCGAAATTGAATCACATCAACCAGAAATTTGATCCTAAGTTCGTACCAGCTATTGTTAAAGAGACGCTTGGAGCAAATCTGTATCTCTTAGAGGACGGTACCACTGGAAAAAGGGGACGATATCATGTGAAGGACATCAAAGCCGATTAGAGAACTATTATACAGCTATGCACGCAGGCCATGTCTGTTAACAAAGAGTTTCGATGCTCCAGAAACACCGCAAGTGATCGGGATGAATTACACATTATCAGGGTGCGGCAAGCAACAACTTTTAGACTACCTTCCCACCTTGGTAAGACGATTTGCAGGAAACAAGCCTTCTGCAGGCTTACTGTTAGCGTACCGTGAGAAAACGCACCCAAGAAAAATGAATTATAAAGAATCAAGCCTTCCGCGGGCTTACCGTTAGCGTGTCGTGAAAAAACGCACCCAAGTTGTACGATTAGTGAAACGAAAAGCCTTTTTTCAGGCGTGCCGGTAGCGGACCGTGAGAAAAACGCAAATCGGAACCTTCGTAGATTCAGCGAAGCAGAGCCTCTGCAGGCCAGCCGGTAGCGAACCGAGAGACAAACGCATAGAGATGATTTAAGAAGCTAGAAAGCCTTCAGCAGGCCGACCACGAAAATAGCCTTCTTCAGGCAGTCCGTTAGCGTACCGAGAGAAAACGCATCCAAGTACAATAAAAAAACAGCCTTCTTCAGGCAATCCGTTAGCGTACCGAGAGAAAACGCACCCAAGTACGAAGAAAATAGCCTTCTTCAGGCAGTCCGTTAGCGTATCGAGAGAAAACGCACCCAAGTACGACGAAAACAGCTCTCTTCAGGTAATCCGTTAGCGTACCGAGAGTAAAACCCTTGCTATGGACTCATGACGTTCTAGGGACTAAATAGCCCTTTACCTGTGCAATTGTCTACCTAAAATTTGTACATATCGTTAATTAAGAATAATCTTACTAGTTTAGTCTTATAATAAATTAAAATTGATTTGTGCCTGTTGGGCTAAAGTGGAAGGGTACAAAGAAGTGAGGATAAAAACTCAGTCGGAGACGTTTTGCACAAATTTTGTGGTGTTTGTGATCGCTAATTTTGGCAGAATTCGCTGGTATATGATTTTGAAGTTTAGTTTAGTTGTATCAAGAAATTTGGTGTTTTGGTGAGCATAAGCCTGCATATTATGATTAGTGAATTTTGGTTATTTGTCTAACGTTTATTAGAGCAAATTTCCCTCTGAGCGATCCACAGTCTCTGGCCGACTTTTGCATGAAAAAGTTTAAGCTTTAGAACTTTGCATGCATCATTTGCAACGATGCATGAAAAATTCATCCGCTTTGATAATGTTGTGTAACGTTTAAGTTATTTTGAGCTTTTAAAATGAGCATGCACTGGAAAAAATACATCTAAATTAAAACAATAGTTGGAAAACGTTAATCAAAATACAAATCATCAATACTGGCCTCACTGCATAGCCACGAACCGCTCAGTCGTAGAAAAAAACGCAAGCGGATACGAACTATCGGACAGTTGTCAAACTGCAAAAAAAAGTGGTAAAGCGAATAGGAAAAACCTGAAGCCGGGAAGAATCATTTTAGTCAGCAGCCATTGCAAGTGGATGCTTTTTCTGCTCCGCAGAAGAAAAAAAGTGATTTTGTGCGATTTACCATTGCTCGCTGCGACGGAACGTGCTAACGAGAGCGGACCCGACTCGGAAGAGCGGTCACAGCCGAAGGAATAAACATTCCGGAGAATATTCAAGGGCTACCGTGTCGAAGCGAAGCCGATTCCAGGTAGGCAGCAATAATTTGACCACATGGCAAAACTAACCACGGCTCCTTGCAATTCAGATTAAGACGCAACCGCAAGATAGGAAGCCTGTGTTCACAAGTACAGCAGTCACGAATTTCAATAATCGAGATAGAGTACATGCAACAGATTTTCCTAAAAGGGTAAGAAAAACAAATGACGCGAAATTACATGCGTGCAAAGTACAATGGATCCAATGTTGCAGGGTTTTAATGCGCAGCGGCAGATCACGATCCAAGAGCCAAACGGAACACTCAAGGTTGAGCTACAACGGCCAGGAAAGAACGGCGTGGACAACAATCAAGTGGCGCTGGACGACAATCCGTACGGTCCGACAGCTGTGGGCACGTGACGCGATAGGCAAAATAGTGCTTTAGGAAAGGTTTGAACGTCGTCGACAAACGTATCTGACAAGCATGAGTTCGAGGATCCGCGCTGGTAAGCTGTCGCCTTTGGCTGTCCTGATGTCATCAAGTGTTGAACGGAGAAATTGCTGAGTGAATGGCTCTGCTAGACGAGTCAGTTTCTGCTCCCTGCACTCTGGGGTGATGTATGAAAGCAGCAATTATTCGGGTAGGCCAAGCGCTTGTGTCTACCATACCGTGAGTAAATCGATTTTTTGTAAGACGACGATGTGTGATAACGTAGGAAAATAATGGTCAGGCTTAAGGAAATGTGTAGAGCTGGATAGCGAAAGAAGTGCTTTAGGTTTAGAGAAAGAAAGTGAGGAGGCGGAAAAGTAGATTGGAGCACATGCTCGAAAATATATAAGCAATATGAAACGATACACAAAATTATTTTATTTGGGCTAGTTGGCTTTCCGTCGCCTTAAGGTATAAAATTCCTATTTTACATCTGTTTGGATTCCCTGGTTGTTCAGAATTGTTCTTACTAAATGTATTTCCCTATTGGATAGTATTTTATTGTTTGTGACGTGCATTTTGGAGAATAGTATTGCTTCTTGGATGTTGATTAGAATTTTGTTAAGGGTATCGATATTCATCATCGTTGTAATCTTATCTATTTCGTCTAAGATTTTTTGGTTGATGTGCTGTTTTTCTATTATTTGGGTAATGGTAGACGTTAAATCTGCGATTTGCTTGTTTATTGATGTGGAACACATTTTTATTAGGGGTGCAAATCACAAACTACACGTAGAAATGTGGTCAGGTTTTAAACACTTACAGCTCAGTCTGCTTTGTATCAATTATTAATATTATTTCATCATTTGATAGGAAATATTTCTACGTATTGATTTGAATGTTCATAGCCATGTATTTTGAATTGTATATCACTGAAATGTTGATTAATAGCTAGCAGTGTACTATTTTGTCTGCAAAAAATCTCCAGCATACCGGATTTTCCTGCCATAGTCGACGGTTTTGAAGGAGTAAGCGATGTATCAAAGAGAGAGCATCGCTCTGATTGGTCAATCGATGCAAAAGCGAAGCTGTTGGAAGCACGCGAATCTATAAATAGAAGCGAAATTAAAGCTAACGTTTCAGTCCTATTCCTAGCATGCTAGAGGTAGGTTGTTGCTAGACAGCAAGACAAAAACGTGCCATAAAACGATTTGAAGCTTTAAGGGCTGATGCCAGTTGTGAGCGTAAAACCGCTCGCTGTGCGTATTACATTTCTCTTCATGCTCTCTCGTAAATGTGTAAAATGACTCTCGATGTGGCCTGGTGGCCAAGAAAGTTTTGATATTTTCGGTTACAAGTTTGACTACATCACATAAAATCCAATAAAGCTACCGCTTGTTTGGCAGTCTTGATAAGCCGATTTTATTTCTCTCTCATGTTTCGTTACGTTACCAGGGAACTAAAATGGCGCCGACATAGAAATCGACTTATCTCCACAAAAATAACATTCACTTAATTTTCATTGCGACAACATATATGTTTTTATGCACTAATCGCATCTAAACTAAATTATCTAAACATTGTCAGGATAGATTTTTGATCCATGCTTTTGAAGGCAAAATATTCAATGAACAAGTTGAAAGTTGCCGTTTTCAGCTATGCAGCTCTTTCTTCAGAAAAAAGATTTTCCCGACCGCTAAAGTCAAACAATCATTCTGAAATTTTCACAGAATAATCTAAACTAAATTTCTAAGAGATTGGTGGTTGGGTTTTTTGATATTCGTCACCGTTTCTGAGAAAATCAGATTTGAAGCGTGAAAATAACCCTTTAAAACGCCCTAAAACACACTGGCCTCAGTCCTTAATTGGTATACTCTGATCTTGTGTCATGCAAGCTCGGAATTCCATGTTATGTCGTTTCCCCATGAGAATTTGACAACAACCTCTGGATAAATTTCGAGTGCTTAAGATTAGTTTCTAATTTATATTAGATGATCTCGATTGATAATGAGAAATAGTTTATTGCTTCAACCGAAATCGCAGAATGGTAGAGAAACTTAACGCTAAAAAACTGCTTGCATAAAAAACTTGAACACAAGCTTGGCGAAGAGAAGCTTAATTATCGAAATCGCAAGTATGTACAAAGATATAATTGCATATATTTGGGATAATGGTGTAATTTCTTCGGTCATAAAACAAATGCCAATCAAGACAAATGATGTTCGGTGTTGGTTCGGATTGATTGAACTTTTTGATTGTATATCATTAGAAATTTTGGTTGCCTTGTTCCACATCAACGGCTCGAACAACCCCATGGGGCTGATCCTTGTAGTTTTTTGATTTGGTGGTTTTCATTTATGAGTTGATTTAGTGTTTTGTTGATGATTCGTAAGACTTGGGCATCTGGGTTACCGGCGATCCATTTCCATACCGTGCCAATGGTCTCCCATCTTTTGCTCCTATGAGTCGTTGGTTTGATTTGTAGAAAGTTGGAATATACACCCTCATTCTTGTTCACGTCCGTATCGGCAGTACGACGAACTGGTACTTTCGAACGAATACGAATAAGCCATTCTTGTTTTCACTCGAATGAATTTGAACGCGACTCGTTTGCCACACAAAATTCAAATATCAGTAAACTTCTTCAAATAAATGCTAAGCCTTGATGAAATCAGTCCAATTTTTGTGATTAACCATATGCGAAATGCTTAAATGTATGGCAGTTTAACTTCAAACGATACGTGTATTCGAACATCATTCGTACGAACGGAAAGTCCAATTCTCGTTTACGGACGAATAGACGAAATGACGTGGCTTCGATTCGTCAGTTTTATGTTGCGAATCAATCGTTTGAACAATTTGAAAAAAGGTTTAACCGATTTCTAACGATTTTATTTTCGAGTCTAAAGGTGATTTGCAATCAAATCATAAATTTGTGTATTGCAGAAAACATTTAGAAAGCATAGCAGTATAGTAAAATGCTGTTTTTTTTCTGGCGAGCTTTCGAATATATGCGCGGTTCCATTTTAAATTATTGTTCATGAATGTGCGATCGGTTACTGATTTAGCGTTGGTCTTGCTCGCTCGTGCTTGGGTCTTGGTACGGATATTTGGAATAACGTTGATTGGTGCCGAGTCTTCTCTTCTTATATTTTGATTAGTAATGTACTCTTGTGATTTTTCCATATTTCTTTTTGCTTTTGAAAAAAGTTCCTGTGCATCTCCTATAATTTCTTCTGGGTTTACAATATTGTTTTGATTAAATAGGATTTCATTGGGTGTGTATTTAGTTGAAGAATGAACGGTATTATTATATAACGCAACTGGCAATTTTACGATTGATTTGGTACCCATTGTTCTGAATTTATTTTTGTTTGTATTAGAGATTTCGATTATAGTAGAATATGTGCGTTTTATTTGTCAGTTAGATTCGGAGCAAGCTGCGTATTCTATTTGTGAACCGAGCTGGCTAAGAAAATCCCTAAGTTGTATGGATCTAAAGGTGGTTTCGTGATCTGTGATTATTTTCTTGGGTACTCCGAATGTACTAATAAATTTTCCTAGTGCTTTTTGCACATTTACTAAATTTTTTGATTTGATGTATATCATTTGGAGAAATTTTGAGAATGAATCGATCAATTATAAAAAACAATATTTGTCTATAATAAATGTGGATTCTTTCTAAGGGCTTGTTCGTTATGGGCCTAGAAGATATTTTAATGTTAAAGGGTTTTTTTTTGTATTTTTGACTGTTACATATCTCACAAAAGTTTATGAATTTTCTAATTTTTGCGCACATGTTTATGAAAAAGTATGACCGTCTAATTTGTGCTTCTACTTCTGTTATTCCTCGATGCGCTCTCTCGTGTTCTTTTGTAATTATTTGATCCTGTCTATTTTTGTTTTGAACGTTTTCCACTATTTTATCAGTGAAGACAAAGTGACCTTTCTGATTAAAATTCTCTTTATAGGATTCCTGGATGGTTTGTATAAGATTTACTGGCGCCAGAAGGGCGCTTTGTTTGCCGTTGTGAAAGCGCTTTAAAAAGTGTGTTATTTGATCTTTATTGAAGTCGCCAACGTAGAATTTTGATTTCTTATAGGAAGTATTTTATAAAAGTAAGTGGTTTATGGTCGGTTATTAAAGTAAATTTTTGTCCGTATAAATGAGGTTTGAATTTATTCATCGTCCATATGATAGCCAATGCTTCTTTTTCATTGGTTGCGTATCGTGATTCGGTGTCTGAAAGTGTTCGAGACGCGAATGGGATTGGGCATTCGACATTGTCTTGTACTTGTGATAACACAGCGCCTAGTGCGAAGCCCGATGCATCTGTAGTTAAGATGAAAGGTTGGTCGAACTGCGGGTTCGTCAGTATTTGGTCTGTTGATAGTATTTGTTTTAGTGTATTAAATGAGTCTATGTATAAAGGGTCTTTTGAATGAACAATCCAATTTTTTTTAGGTATCGGGTCATGGGTCGCTTTATTTTTGAGGAGTCTTTAATGAATCTTCAGTAATACCCGACTAAACCAAGGAATTTCTTGATTTCTTTTCGGGTTTTCGGTAACGGCCATTGAATAATTTTCTTGATTTTTTCGGGGTTTGGTTTTACTCCCTCGGACGTTATGATGTGTCCTAAAAATTCTGTCTCTTTTTTCAAAAATTCACATTTATTTAGTTGAATTTTTAAATTGAAATCGAATAAACGTGTTAAAATCAGTTGCAAATTTTCCAAGTGGTTCTTCAGATTATATCCGATGATGATTATATCATCTAGATATTCATAGCTTCTGGTTCCAATATATTCATTAAGAATGTTGTTCATGGCTCTCTGAAAAGTTGCAGAAGCAGTTTTAAGCCCGAAAGGCATTGTGATAAACTCGAAGTGTCCTTTATCTTGGAAAATGTTGTTTTTTCGATATGTTTCGGGTCCATTGGAATTTGATGGAATCCCGATTTCAGATCGATTGTTGTAAAATATTCGGATTTTCCCAAAGAATCCAATATTTCTTCGATTTGGGGCATTGGGTATTTGTCATCGATGGTATTCTCATTAAGCTTTTTATAATCGATGACGACTCGTACTTTTCTTTTCCCTGAGGCGTCCATTTTTTTTGGACTACCCATATGGGTGATGAGTACGGGCTTTCAGATGGCCGGATGATGCCGTTGTCTAGCATCTCCTGGATTTGTTCATGGATATCCTGTTTAAATTTGTGAGAGTACCGATAATTTTTTGTATAAATTGGAGTTATTCGTAGTATGGATTTTATGTTTGGTTGTGGAAGTTGACGTTAATTTTTCCTCGTTTCTTTGAATTACACGTTCATGTCTTTTCAGAACGTTTAACAATTCGGACTTCTCTAGTTTCGAAAGATTCAAAAAGCTTGTTCTAATTCTAATCTCTATATCGGTATCTGGGTTGTTTTTTGATAGGTCGATGCTGTTAGGAGGAATCGTCCTTTTCCTCGGATTTACTCAATCGTCCGCCAACTCTAATGATTCCGTTCTCAGTTATAGATGGGTTATACCATCGCAACGGTGATTTCGCGGGTACAGGTTTCCCCTTCAGCAGCGCCTTCCATTCATCGACGAAAACTTCCCTTTGCACTCGTCCAATTAGCATGTATTCTGCCTCACGCAGCTCCATAGTAGAAAGCGATGAGTCATCTTTTCTATCGTGTTTGGGTTTACGAAGAAGTTTCATAAGCCTCAACCAGTAAGCAGTTCGTCGAATCATGTCACTGTAAGACGAAAATCTCTTGAAATAGTACTCATTAAACTTATTCAGTGAAGAACCCATATTTGCCACTACGTTTCGTCGTTTTTCTTCATCGCCAACTTCGGGTAATATTTCTAGCTGTTTTGGGTACTCTTTCTGGCTGTAGTCCAACCAAATCAGTCCTTGCTACCAGAATTTGTTCTTCACGATTTCTTCCGGCATGATTCCCCTAGAAAACAAGTCCGCAGGATTTTCTATACCAGGTACGTGTCCCCAAAAACATCCTTCAGTAATGGTTTGGATTTTAGCAACTCTGTTGGCCACATATGTGGTAAAGTTTGTAGGAGGAGCTTGAATCCACCGCAGAACGCATGTTGAATTTGTCCTGAAATAGGTCTTCCACTTTCTTTTTAAAGAATCCTGGACCTTCTCATACAATTGAGCTGCCAGTCATGCACCGCAGAGTTCCAATCTAGGTATAGTTTGACATTTGAGCGGAGATACCTTCGATTTTGACGTTATGAGCCGTACTAAAACTTCTCCCTTCTCGTTCTGACTGCGAAGGTAAAGGCAAGCTCCAAATGCCCTTTCTGAGGCAACGGAGAAGCAGTGTATTTCCACCGTTGTTGCATCTGGAATAACAACGCAACGCTCGATGGTAATCGTATTTAGCAGTGGCAGTTGGAAATGATATTTCCTCCAAGTCTCACCCACCGTGGGCGGTAGCGATTTATCCCAATCCAACCGTTGGTTTTCTTCATCTCGAAGCAACCACAAACTTTGCATAATATTTTTGCCGTGGTAATAGTGGCTCCTAGAAGCCCTAAGGGATCAAATAAGGTAGCAATTATCGACAAAACGACCCGCTTAGAGAGTGTCACTTCTTCTTCCTACACAGGAATATTAAATTGGAATTTCAGCATATCGAACCTTGGCAGCCATGTGAGCCCCAAGGTTTTTACGGTAGTGCTTTGATCAAGAGACCAAGTCTCGAATGGCCAACTTTCCGATGGAATGTTCTCTAGCAATTTGGAACAGTTCCAAGCCCATTTCCTGAGCCTAAAGCCTTCACTTGACATCATTTGATTTAGTTGAGGCTGTAATTCAACTGCCGTTTCCACATCATCTGCTGCAGTAATTACATCATCTATGTACGTGTCTTCGCTCACCACTCGTGCTGCAAGTGGAAAGTTAACCTTCTCCTCCATTGCCAACTGATTCAGTACTCGGATAGCTAAAAACGGAGCGGGCTTGGTTCCAAATGTTACGGTATTTAGCTCGTAGATTCCAACGTCTTCTTCCGGGGAGGATCGCCAAAGAGCGCACTGTAGTGATCGGTCTTCAAAGCGAACATTTATCTGGCGGAACCTTTTCTCCACATCTGAGACCAGCATTATTTGCCTAGTCCGACAGCGCAAACCTATGGACCGTAGGTCGTCTTCTAATACTGGCCCCACCAGTAACACATTGTTCAGAGATACTCCAGAAGACGTTTTACAGGAGGCGTCGAAAACTACCCGGACCTTTGTAGTAGTACTTGCTTCCTTTACCACCGGGTGGTGCGGTAAATAACACCTTTGAGGCGAGCTATATTGGTTGACCGCTCGCATGTAACCCAATTAGATTTATTCATTCATGAATGCCTTATACTGCTCGCGTAAACTGACATCTCTTGCCAATCTTCGTTCCGTTCCTTGTAAACGCCTAAATGCGATGTCTCTCGACTCACCCAGTCGTAGAGAGTGTCTTTGGTTTTTGAAAATGCCACAGTATATCGACCATCTTTCTCACGTAAAACCGTTTGCTGGAAAATCTGCTCACAACGCCTTTCTTCCAGAGAATAGGGTTTGCTGGATCCGATATCTTCGCTAGCCCAAAACCGTTCTAACAATGAGTCCAACTTATCCGTTGAAGCGACATGGCAATTGATGCTAATAGAATTGCTTGTATCGACTACTCCGCCGCATACCACCCACCCGAATACCGATAAGTTGAGCGTCGGTAGGTTTTCCCCAAGAGAAATTTGTTTGCCAGTTTTGAAGAAATCAAAGAAAGACAAGATTCCAAGCACCATATTCACCTTCTTGGATTCGAAAAACGCAGGATCTGTCAGTTCTTCGCCATTTGGAATTTTCCATCCATCGGTTCTCATCGTAGTTGTAGGGAGGTCAACTGTTACCTTGGGGAGTAAGAGAAAGTCTAAATCTCGTGAAAACCTTGAAGTCCGTGAGCGCACCATGGCTCGAATACAGTGGTTAACCTTCGTAGCAGCTGGACCGATTCCAAGAACTGAGATATTCACCTTATCTCGAGTTACTCTTAATCTCTGGCACAGACATTCCGTGATAAAATTGCTCCCCAAACCAGAGTCTAACAGAGCACGTGCTGGATACTGATTGCCTTCGTCGTCTTCCACTATGACGACAGCAGTTGCTAACAAAACTTGGGATGTACATTCATACGACGCATGGTTGGCCGAAATTTCAGTGGCTGCCACGTTAGTCACCTGGGATGGAGTTTTAATCGTTGATTCCTTGTTGGAAGATAATTTAGTCTTAATATCATTCGCTTCATTCATGTCCCTTTCCTTTCGTGGTTTGAAACAGACTAAAGTGTGGTGACGTCCGTTACAGTTCCGGCAGGAGCACTTCGACTGTCATTCCTTGGCTTGATGACTTGCCCGGAAACAATTCCGACAGAGGACATGTAATTTTAACATGGCGTCACGTTCCGACAAAGACAGTCGTTGAAACGTGTTACATTGGAATAGAGGATGATTGGAAGAACAGGCCACACAACGTCTCCCAGGCACTTATGCTGAATTTGAGCTAGTTCTTGTTGCCAATAGCTTTTGTTTGTACGGTAGATGAACACTCTTACTGTCCGCAGGCTTAAGAGGTAGCGAATCTAATACACGGATACGACGATGAAGAAACTCGGTGAGATCAGCCAAATTGTCTTTTTCCCTTGTTGACGAGAACTCTTCCCATCCTCGGTGTGTTACTGAGTCGAGCCGCGCTGTAAGCATGTTCACGAGCAGGAGGTCCTTGTAATCGGCTGGCTGAACTATCTGATCGAGAGTTTGTACGACACGTTCGAAACTTTCCAAAAGAACTGAACCTCTCCCACAATTCTTCTAGCTTCTCCAATCGCACAGTTACTTGAGATGCGGTTGACTCTTCCTTAAAGTCTTCGATAAAACTCCATATATCCAGTAGTGATGTCTGGCTATCCTTCAATTTAGTAGTTAAATGCTTCAATGACTGTGACTTTTTCGCTGATGATGCAGCTGGTGGCATGTTGATAGGATGTCACAGTACAGAGACAATAAAATGAGAAGGAGTATTGTGTAATTTTCTGCGTATTACCCTATCCAGACTGGCATATACTGTAGAGTTCACTGACCTGACGAAACAGGTGAATGCGCCTTAGACAATAATTCCAGGAATAACCCAAGAGATGAACAGCGCGAAAATTTGTGACCTCAACCAATAACGTCTTCAGGAGACTATCCAAATCTATATGAAATACCTTGCGGGTCGTCAGGACTCGAAGAGGATATAAATTTTATCAAAAGTGTATTTTTTGTACGCCCCTAGATTCGGTGACATATACCATCTATTCACTAACCTGAGCAACAGTTTTTAGGCGCTGCCTCTTCTCCTCACTAGTCGGATGAAAATATCCCAAACGACACCATTGTGGCTCGAGTACTCCGGAAATGTTGAGAAAATGAGCGTTGTTGTCGTACAGTGCGAGCTGATCTCCACTTCATACAGTTACTTCTGAGAAACAAGGTTCGGCGCTAGTACAGTGATCGTCCTACGAAATTGACTCGACATCCAAATACTGGGAGCTCCAGGAAGCAGAAGAACCCAAACTTCTTCCAAGGCAGTCACAATTGCAAAGATTCGGTGTTATTATTGTACGTTGAATGCCAGCTTCGGCTGGACATATAAAGGTGTTCAACTAACCTGAGAAAAATTACTTGGCGCAAAATGTCCAAGCCAAGTGGCGTCAGTCTGAACTGCTATGGCGATAATGCCTTTTGCTTCTCCTGAGCAATGGCAGCGGAGAATGGTGATCTCCACCTTTCGACCTCAATTGCAATGACGTCGACGAGCGTCGCAAGCATGCAAGCGTCGACCCAATGTCGACAGTTTTAATAATTCCTTTGCTCCTATTGCTGTCCTATCCAGTTCGAAGGACCATAATTTTGGGAACCGGCCGATTACCTTCCTTCTGTTCCGATAGCGGCTTGAATATTGGGATGGCCAATTCCAACATCGATTGGTAATCTCGTTAATGCCTTGCAGTATTTCTCCGCACAATCACTTGGGAATAACCATGCATACATGCATAATAAAAACTCGCGCTTTTACTAACTTAACATTTTTATTAAAAGGAACACAGTTATTTTAGACTTATTTCATATAACAACGATTATATTTTATTCTTAATTCTAACAAGTTAAAATACGTACGGGCCTTGCGCCCTTTCTAGCTAAGGATCCAATTTCGACTGACTCTCGATCGTATTTTGGGTCATCACCAAGCTAGAATCCAGACTCCGATCGTGCAATAGATGGGTTGAAGGGAACTCACTCGCTCGTCATTGTTATCATTATGTTGAAGATGCTAATAGTAAATGCCAATGGTGCTTGACGATGCATTTAACTGGATCAGGTAGTTATAAATGCTGTGCAGATGCTGTATGGGCTATTGATGACCAGGGATGTAGTCTGGGTTGATCCTTGTTGTAGCGAACAGTATAAATATTCTTCAAAACATCGTCTTTGAAGATATTAAGGTTTTTCACGTCTGTTACCCATTCTTTTCCCGAAAAATAAACCGGCAACACATACAGTATCCTGTAAATAAAAAAAAACAACGTAGTTAAACAAAATACTTACCTGCACCCTCCAAATTTGTATCACTTTTCATTATTTTCTATTAGCGGTCAGTAATGTACGAGCAGAACTGACAGATCGGAAAATAAACAAACATACGACAGGGTGGTAGCTAAGGTGGCGGGATAACGTTTGCCCGCCGATTAGATGCCAACTGTACACTCTCAACGTAAATGGTTTCATTCTGCGTAGCTTTAATCAATTCTCTCTCACAAGTTGAGCGAGTAATAAAAGTACGTAATGAGTGAAACATTTCGTTTAAGTTATGTATCGTTTCGACTCTTCGGAAAGAGTCGAAAAGAAAAATATTAGAATTAAGGGCGCCCATAATATAAGGTTTAATTAGTTTAAGGTAGTATGCGCGTCATGAATATGAATGAGTATGCAGTCTGAAAGTGAGTGCGATTGGGTAAAATTCATGAGTGTTAGTGTGACTGCCTGTTGTTCTGCGCTCCAATTCCGCTGCAAGATGCCCGCGATCTGGGAGGTCGCGGTCGACACTGCGTTCCAGTTCTCCTCGCTGTGGCACATCCTCTGGACTAGGTTCTCTGGTGTAGTTTCTCTGCCACATACATCCAGTAGACCATTCCTTTTTGTCGCAAAACGGGGCTCCAAATAAATCCAGTAGACCATTCCTTTGTGTCGCAAACAGGACGTGTTCTGCCGTTTCAAGCTTATTTGGGCGGCCAGGGCAAGCAGGAGATGCCGCGTGGCCGAACCTATGGAGGTACCACCTAAAACAACCGTGACCTGTGAGGAACTGCGTCAGGCCAAAGTTTACTTCGCCGTGGGGTCTGTCGATCCATCCGGAGACTCTTGGAATGAGCCAACTCTTAGGTGAGCACGTTTACATGGATATTCGACGTGCTTGCCGAAACTGAGGTTGTCGTCAAGCATCACACCCAATTGCTTCAGTGATCTTTTGGAGGGGATCATGCAATCACCAGCATGTGCCGACGCCTCTTGCTTTGATTTTTTGATGTTTACCACAATCATCTCTGTTTTATGATGCGCTAGTTGCAGTTTCCAGCTACGCAACCAGTTTTACACCATGCTGATCGAGTGTGATGCGCTCAGTTCAACCTCTTCGATGGTTTCTCCGTGGACTGCCAACGTGATGTCGTCCGCGAACCCGACTATCTTGACGCCCGTTGTGAACCTCAACCTCAGTACGCCATCGTACATTGTATTCCACAGGAGCGGGCCCAGGTTTGATCCCTGTGGTACTCCGACCTTGATAGAAGTGCTGCGTAAGCCTTCCTCGGTCTCGTAAAGCAATACCCGGTTCTGAAAGTAGCTTTCCAGAATATTGTACAACCCTTCTGGTACTCCTAGTCGAAGGAGGGAGTGAGCGATATCCGCCCAAAAAGCACTATTGAACGCATTTTTGACGTCTAGCGTTACTATCGCGCAGTAGCGAATTCCACGCCGCTTAGGTTGTCTGGCGACCTCCGCCGTGGCTACCACCGATTTTATGGCATCCTTTGCGGAACCCGTACTGTTCGTTAGACAGTCCATCCGCCTCCTCTATGAACGGGGCTAGCCTGTTCTGAATGATTATCTCCAGGAGCTTCCCGGTGGTGTCCATCAGGCAGATTGCTCTATATGCCGACGGGTCCCCAGGAGGTTTCCCAGGTTTCGGTAACCAATCTCTGCCTTTTCCAAATGTCCGGGAACGTGCGCTCGTTCAGACATCTCTGCATGACGTCCCTTGATAGATACTGTACTGTGTTCCAATCAACGCAATTATGTGTGGAATACAATCGGCACTTCAAACTTTCGCTTGGACGAAAGCGCTTTTACCCGATTTGAATCTGAAAATGTCAAAATGTGTACTGCATTTTTCCAAACATCCTTGCTGTATTCTGGTCAGAGCTCTGACTGAACATTGCAAACTCAATCGTCGTATGGCTATTATTCGGTGTGCTGAGTATTATTTCAATGAGATGTGTGAATGCGATTACGGTACTTCATATCATCTTATATGTAACTGTCCCACATTGATGCAACAACGTATCTGAATTTTTTTTCTCCATACATGGTTGAGTCTGTGTATGCGAAGCTATAATTTAAGGATATTCTGTCGTTTCTCACCCAATGTGGTAGGGAGCTATAGTGAATGAATCCTATCTGTATTAACCTTAAAAGGTTCTCTCTTATGAGGTATCGAATTTACTTTTGCTCATACATACTGCGAATCGTTCTGCATTCTTCCGGGAATAGTGTCGCTTTTGTAAAATCTCTTAATCCTCTCGGGGTTGGAGGTTTTATTAACTGTGCATTTCGGTACCTGCAGTTCGTTCAACATCCTCTCGGGGATGCAGAACGATTTGTTTCTTTATGTTTTGTACCGTTTCCCACCTCGCCCACTTCACAATTCCCTTTCATGTTCCTTTTATCCTTTCCTTCTCATCTGGAAAATGATGAGAAGCCTCGGCAAGGTACAAATCTCTGAATAACTAACGTGCCACTTAAGTCAATTAGTTCTGATTTCACACCTTTGATACCAATAACAGGCAAAGTTACAAAGCTAAATGAAACTCGAAGTGAGTTAAGAGCGTACCAGTTACTCAGATGTAACACATATTTCTATATATGAATTCTTTCACCAATCGTGGTCAGAAAACCAGTTATGATAAAAATTTGTTTTATTTTTTATTTTCAGGACACAGAATATACGATTTCTTCATGCCAAAAGTTTGTTTTCAATGGAATTTTTCACATTTATCAAAAAACTAGTTAGTTTACCACAACTACAAAGAAGTGAGAAAGTAGAAAAACTGGTAAAGGCACACATTTGAACCATGCATATAATTTTACTGTATGAATTTATGTTTTTAGCCTCCAGCTGCTGAGGAGTTGTCATTACAAAGTATGCAATTAGCGTCTCAGTTCCTATTTCACTCAGGATACAGAACAAAGAAATCCATTCGAGGTGGAGCTATTGACTGGTGAGTGTTCAAGGAGAGTAATTTTTTTCTAGACTTAATTATATATGAATTAGTAATAATTTATTTATCATTAGAATAATGTAATATTTAGATTTTTTGAACCGTTCCATGACCATCAAACCACTACAACACACCGGAGCCCAAATAACAGTCCTTTGCATTTTTTGGAGCGAATCGGTGCTGAGAAGGAATATCTTGAATAAGGAATTTCATTTGGCCAAGAAAAAAGGCGGGTGGTTAATGTCACAGACATAACGGGAAGACATGAATACGAATAAAACTGACATGCTTTATTTATACTTCCGAATATAGATAATCGCTCGCATTAGTTGATTGTGTGACCTTTGCAACCTTTACTGCTTCGCTTCTAGAATTTTAACGGTGCATTCATACTAAAGTACGACTTATTGACGACAAACATATTCTACCTCACAATTGAATAATACGGAACAAATGAGAGTGAAAAAATACAACAAACATTCATTTAGGGGTTAGCCTATGTTTGTTCTTAGGGCACATAACCGTTTTTACTTTTCTTTACGTTTCGTCTTATGTCGTTTTCGTTTTTAAATTGCACTACACCGGTGTAGCGAAAGCTGCACCTAAACCGTTCGTTTTTACCAATTGCACTACACCAGTGCTACACTTTTTCTGCACCGATACCACTGGTGTAGCACTCATGAAAAGTTTGGTGTAGCTCTGTGCAATGGAATCGTTTATTGTAGTCAATGGTTACTGTTTATGTTTTCGTCATTTTTGTTCGTTTATTCATGCCTCAGTGTAGCACTGCACCGGTGTAGTGCAAATTAAAAACGAAAACGCCATTAGGCTCGTCAGTGCAGAGCAGTTCAAATTGAACTGCTTATTGCAAACTTAAACAGTTCAACTTGAACCGCTAAGCAGACGAAAAGTTAATGCTACGATATCGTCACCGTCTATCAATATTCGTAGTGGGAGGCGTAGTGTTTCTTCTCTAGAGCCTCTTCCTCTCATGTATTTTGTTTTCGACGCATTTATGGCCAGTCCGATACGCCTAGCTTCAGTTTTCAGTCCGATGTAGGTTTCCGTCATCTTCTCAAGGTTACGTGTCACAATATCAATATCGTCAGCGAAGCCAAAAAGTTGTACGGACTTTCGGAAGATCGTGCCACTCGTGTCGATCCTCGCTCTTCGGATCACACCTTCCAGGGCAATATTGAACAAGATACAAGAAAGTCCATCACCTTGACGTAGCCCTCTCCGAGATTCGAAGGGACTCGAGAGCGTCCCAGATACTCGGATGTAGCACATCACTCTATCCATCATTGCTTGACCAATCGCGTCAGTTTATCCGGGAAACCGTATTCGTGCATGATCTGCCATAGCTGTTCTCGATCGATTATGTCGTATGCCGCTTTGAAGTCAATGAATAGGTGATGCGTGGGTACGTTGTATTCACGACACTTCTGGAGTACTTGTCTTGTCGCGAATATGTGAACCACTGGTATCTCTGCGCATTTCGGCCTGTGGCGTGTAGCCTTTACGTGAGCGATTCAAGTTTTCATAGAACTTTCGTGTATCATTTGCGCGGTACAGCTGTTCCATCGCTTCGCGATCTTGGTCTTCCTGGTGGCGCTTTTTCCTCCGGAAAACAGTGTTCTGTCTGTTCCGTGCCTGTCTGTATCGTTCCTCGTTCGCCCTCGTGCGGTGTTGCAGCATCCTCGCCCTTGCTGCATTCTTCTCTTCGACCAACTGCTGACATTGGCCGTCAAATCAGTCATTTCCTCGATTCGATAACATCGTACCTAGATCGGTTGTAGCAGTGCTACTCACGGCGGACCTTATGTTCCTCCAGCCGTCTTCAAGAGTCGCCGCGCCAAGCTGCTCTTCCGTTGGTAGCACTTGCTCCAGTTGTTGCGCGTATTCCTCTGCAGTACGGACGCTACGTAGCTGCTCGAGATTGAATCCCGGCGTTCCTGTGCGATGAATATTGTGCACCGTCGATAGTTTTGAGCGCACAAGGTAGTGGTCAGAATCAATATTGGCACTGCGGTAGGTGCGGACATTGATGACGTCGGAGAAGTATTTTCCGTCGATGAGAACGTGGTCAATTTGATTTTCCGTATGTTGATCAGGTGATCTCCAGGTGGCTTTGTGGATATATTTGCGGGGGAAGAAGGTGCTTCGAGCTACCATTCCTCGGGAGGCTGCAAAGTTTACGCATCGTCGACCGTTGTCGTTGGTTACCGCGTGCAGGCTCTCCAGCCCGATCACGGGTCTGTACATTGCCTCCCGGCCTACCTGAGCATTCATGTCGCCGATGACGATTTTTACATCCCGCCGAGGCAGCTGTCGTAGGTTTGTTCCAGCTGCGCGTAGAATGCTTCCTTCTCGTCATCGGGTCTCGTTTCATGTGGGCAGTGCACGTTGATGATGCTGTAATTGAAGAAACGGCCCTTGATCTTCAATACGCACATTCTATCACTGATTGGTTGTCACCTAAGCACGCGCTGGCGCATCTTGACCAATACTACGAGTCCCGTTCCTAGAACGTTGGTTGTGCCACAGCTCTGGTAGAAGGTAGCCGCTCGATGCCCACTTTTCCACACCTTCTGTCCCGTCCAACAAAGTTCCTGCAGTGCTACGATATCGAAGCCGCGGATTTGAAGCTCATCATGCAGCATTCGGTCGTATCCTGGGAAGCCAAGCGATTTGCAGTTCCATGTGCCAAGCTTCCAATCGTAGTCCTTTGTTCGTTGCGTAGGTCTTTGGCGATTATTCCGAGTCGTATTTCCTTCTTGATCGTTCGTAACATATGTTTTCCGGGCGGCTTGTTAGGCCTGCACCAACCTCCTGTCTCGCCGGAGGGCCATCGTGTCAGCACTGTTTAGAGTCCCACACTGACACAAGGACGGTAATCAGCCGCTCCTAACATGGAGAACAGACGCTGTTTCGAGCCGCCCCAACATGGAGAACAGACGCTCGGGTAGGCTCGCTCTCTGTAAAGAGAAGGCAAGCCCCCCCTTCCCTGTCAGCATACGACCAAGGTCCCACCGGGGTTGGTTACCCGATCTTTCCTATGGTTGCTCGTACCCCAGCCGGCACCGCGGGGAGGTAGGGATAGGAGTTACTGGACAAGAGGCTAAGAACCACATTGGGGCCTGAATTGCGCATTGTCCAGTCGTTTACCAACCAACCCTAAGCACAAACATAGGCTAACCCCTAAATGACCGTACTTGAATCAGCCAGTATATGTCGAAAACAACGTTTTCGTTCGGCACGTCAGGAAAGACGTGGTACCTCGGTACTAAATGAATAAGTTTTGGAAGTAGCATTAACTTTACGTCTGCTTAGCAATTCAAGTTGAACTGTTAAGTTTGCAATAAGCAGTTCAATTTGAACTGCTCTGCACTGACGAGTCTAAGACGAAACATAAAGATACAAAAAGAAAGAACAACAAACATTGTTATGGTACATAGCAGTTCAAATTGAATTGCTTAATGCAAAACTCGGCAGCTCAACATGATTAAATTCTGAAACTGAATTCAGGAATTCAATCATGAAACTGAATTTAGAAATAATATTCTGGTTCTGGAGTCAAGGTTTGAAAATTCTTGTTCAGAATTCAAATCTAACGTTTAGTTCCAGAATCCAGATCTAATAAAACTCATATCCTGAGTTTTAATTCAGAACTTTGAAGTTGAAATCCTAAAAAAGAACTCTAGATTCATATTCCGAACATAAATACAATTCCAAAAATCAAAAACCAGTTCCAGTAACAAGAATTCAGTTCCAGAGGCATAGTTCTAGTTTCTGAACCTGTAATCTGAAACTATTGGTAGATTTCGGGTCTGACATTTCGGTTATCAAAACACACGAAATCAATTGCTCTCAAATTTATTTCTCAAATGATAAATGTAGTATATTCGTAATATAAAATGGTACACTAACAACCTTAGGCGATATAATGACGAATTTTTTAATTGAAGATTCACTTTACCTCTGAATTTCCATATTATGGAAGATAGTTTTCCTATTCCCTCTGATGGAATTTCGGGAAGAGTCTTCATTTGTAACTATAGATGTACAATTGTACAATTGATGTTTTTTTTATATATTGATGCGAGGTGATCAGGCGAATTCATATGCCAAATATATAGAAAAGTGAAATCACTGCGCAAGAAATACAATCCGGTGTATTTTGTGCAAATTGTATTATAAATAAAACGTGCTTAATCTACCTAGTAGTTAGACGAAACCTTTTTTTATAAATCTGCATGTGTTTTTTGCCTGAATATTTCGGTGTTTCATCGTGAATGCGACTTACTTTAATATGGCGCGCCTTTTCAAAATTTATCATATCCAAGAATGGGTAGAACTTAATCGCGAATATCTCTTGTTGTATTCAACGCAGCAATAATTTTTTTCCTCCATGTCATCGAAAATATGGTCAACAATGTATGAAAAACATTTCGAAAGAGTGAGATTACCACAACTAACTCGAAATTGAAGTTGTCTAAAATGTTTGGTATGAACAAGCATTAAGGTGAAATTCAGTGCCAAAATAAGGCGCGCAAAGTTCCAACCGCATGAATTGAACGAATCATCGCAAAAAGCGTATTGCGAAAAATCGAATAAAAATACGGAATATTTTCAGTTGTTGAGTGTTGTTGGGCTTACGACATATTTTGTTCGCTAGTAAAACAGAAATTACTATGGGCTGAATCACATGACTATATTTAATTGACTAATATGAAGTAGGTATGTTTGTGCATGTTGTTCAAGACAATCAATTTTGTCATTAAACTTATAATCAAAATGCCCTTATTATTATAACTGATTTTCTCGCCTTTTGTGCAATTATTCATTCTTTGTTACAAATCAAAACCTTTGGAAAACTAGAAATATCCAGTTTGGGAAGCGCATATCATATCAGTGTATTGAATTTTTGTAGAAATTCAAAGAAGGAATTAAAGGTACTTTTTGTCTACGCTTGGCAATTGGGATGCAATAATTTATATTTTACAATTCCTAAATTCGGTTTCAAATCGCTATATAGTTTGTATTTTCGAGACGGTATTGACAAGTTAGTTATTGAAATGTATGTCATAATAATTCCCTAACCTAAGTTTAGGAATCCTAGATGGCTAAAAACGAATTGTTGTGGATTTTCCAATAAATTTTCTCAATGAATGAATTTGAACATTGCATTTTTTATTGAATCGGTCTTGTTCTCTGCTCAACACCGTAATTATGTACTCCCGTGTATTCCGCCTTCCTCTTCTTTTCTTCGTTTATCAGCTGCGTATCATGTCAAAATGGCACAGCAGTGTTGCTATATTGCCAGCGATAACTGTTTAAAGTCTTTTAGACTTTTTTTCATTATGATATTATGTGCAAGGGGTGCAAGGAACCTTTTAAATTTGTATTTCGATTTCCTCCAAAAATCTTACAACACTCCTTAGTATGGCGACGTCTTTTTTTCCAAATAGTTCGTATATGTTTGAAAAACTATCCAACTTGTGTTTTTTTTCGTTCTTGTACATATTTTAAACAATAGAATAGTATATGTTCAGAATTTTCTATCTTGTCGCAAATATCACGTATGCAGTCATTGCATATCTTCATTTTGTGTAGCCAGTATCGAGAGTAATCATGCCCCGCTAAAAGGCGGTTCAACGTTCTTACTTCTCTGTTATTTAGTTTCAGATTATGGTACCACGCCGTTTGCGGTATTGTGTTTTGAATTTGGAAGAATTTCCGATCCTTTCCAAACACTGCTGAATACTCGAGATACCACTGTTGAGCCGTTTCTTCGCTGACGGATTTGAAGTAGTTCATTGCATCATGGAATAGAACTTTGTTGCTGCACATGACCGTTTGTGTGAGAGCGGCTTTCGCCAATTGGTCAGCTACTTCATTGCCGGATATATTGACGTGGCCCGGAATCCATTGGATTGATGTTTGTGAATCTGCTGCTAATTTTAAAATCGTGTTTATTACGCCGTCTTTCTCTTTTTTTCCAATAAAGCTTTTGATGTATTTACATCCTGACTTTGAGTCTGTCATTATTACCGCGTTGGTAATGTTGTACCCAGAGGGGGGGCCCGAGGGGCCCTGGCCCCTCCCGAAATCAAAAACATATAATTATTTAGAATGTCTCAGACATGTGTTACAGAAATACCAAGACAGTAAACGTAATGAAATGTAATACAATATCAGCTCCAGTGGGAAAGTTTAAAGTGCATGTTAAAAACAACAGTAAAAGTCACACCGAGAATTAGGTACATAGGTAATCTTCAGTAACATTTTTAATCTTTGGGCCCCTCCCGAAATGAAATCCTGGGTACGGGCCTGGGGCCACATAAATGGCTTCGATTTCTGCGGAGATAATACATACATGAGCCTCCAGCTTCATGCTCATTCTGGTGTTACAAGCTTCGTGAAAAATGCCTACTCCACATGATGAGATCAGATCGCTAGATGCATCTGTATATATGATTGGACGTCCTTTGTATTTACCGTGAATTAGAGATAATGTCAGCTGTTTAAGCACTTTTTCATTCGTCGCTTTCTTTTTCCAATCTCCTTCGGTAAGTTCCGTCTCTATTACTACTTCTTTCCATAGATGTTCAGTTGTTTCTATTGTTGACATGCGTTGTAGAATATCACTATGTTGGTGAGCGGTTCTCTCAAGGATCGTGTATTGTTTATTATCATCCAGGTACTTTATGTTGATTTGCTCTTTCACCGGCGTGTTGTAGTAATGGTGTTTCACTATTTGTTTTCCCACTGTTTGTGTTCTTCGAAAATTTAATGGAAGTTGAGCAGCTATTGCATGGAGAGTGTTTTTTGGCGTTGTTTTCGTACAGCCCGTAATTCTTCTCAGACATTCGTTATTTATGACGTTGATTTTTTCGAGATTAGTATTATTTGCAGAACCGTATACACTGCAGCCATATTCTACAAAACCTCTAAAGAATGCATTATATGCCATACTTAGCGTCTGTGGATGGCTTCCATGTTGTGTTCCACTGATAACCTTCAGCATGTTAAGGCGATCTGCCAATTTTCGTGTAAGATTCCTGATATGTGCACCAAATTTTAGTGATCGGTCAAATAGAATTCCCAGATACGGATGAACGTTTACATTTTCTATTGGAATATTATCGACGCAGATGTCCATGTGTTTTGAGCTATTTCGAAAAAGAATCGCCTTCGTTTTTTGTGTATTTATCGATAAATTTAGATTTTTCGCTGTTTCCTGAAAATTCTTCATGAAGATGTTTCCTCGTTCATTGATTTCGTCTATTGATTTTCCTTCTACGAGAACTGCGAAATCATCGGCACTCTGTCTTGTCGTTTTATCTGTGTTATGCTGTTTGTAACAAACTCTAAGCAATAGACTGTCGATTTTTGTCTTTGAAATCCGAAGGAGAGGGGATATAAAATGTTTTTATTTCTAAGTTCTTGTTGCAGCTTGTCTAGAACAGCCGCATTGAGTAGTTTGAGCAAGGTATTTACCAATGATATCGGTCGAGTGCCATCTACGCTCTCAGGGTTACGTCCTGGTTTTGGAATAGCTATAAATTTTATTGTTTTCAAGCCATTGGGTATGTTGTTGGTTTTCCAGATCAAGTTCAGGTCACGAATTACAGTGTCTCTTACTTCTGGCTGTAGGAGTTTTAGCATATTGTATGTTATGCCATCTGGTCCGGGAGATTAATTTTTTTATCTTTTTGAATAAAAAGCTTTGCCATAGATCGACGGTTAGTACATCATAAGTCGGATGGTATCTGATACCTTCTTCGCCTTGCCCATTTTGTGGAAAGTACTTATCCATAAATTTGTTTGCCATATTCAGATCGTCGTGAATTAGTATGTTTCCAATGGTAACATTCTTACCCATCAGTCTTGAAAGGCCTTTCCATATCATTTTAGACGGTGTTCGTGGGTCAAAACCAGTGACAAACTCTTTGAATCGCCGCTTCGCTGCTTCTTTTTTTTCTTAATGAAATTCGCCTCTTTTTTCTTAAAATCTATTAGTTCGTGAATTCCTCCTATTCGGTTGAAGTTTGCTCTTGCCGCCAATTTCTCTTGCCATGCTAGTTCTATTTCTTTCGACCACCAGAACTTTGGGGTATGTTTCACTTTCTGCTTTGCGTCTTTAAGTATTTTTCTGGCAGTGTTTTGCAGGTCAGCAACCGATGCTATGCAGCTGCTGTCGATTTTACTTGTGTGATTTGCTAAGCGTGATTTGTTAATAAAGTATTTAGCTTTTTTCTGTTTTGCAAACTCGATTTTAACTTCAATTCCTAGGTGGCGACTACCAACCCCAAATTCTAATACGTGCATGCTTGTGTTATGGAAGAGCTGTGCTGACACAAGAACTAGATCTATTGCGGATGGTGCTTTGTTCATTTCAGCGGGTATGTACGTGGGATGTCCGTCATTCATTAATATAAGATCTTCTTCATTAATCAGATCAAATAGAGCCGCTCCTTTGTTGTCTGAATGCATTGGTTCCCAGGCAATGTGGTCGCATTAAAATCGCCACCAATAATAATTTTTCTAAATCCAGTCGTTTCAGTGAGTATGGCTTTTAAACTGCTTTTTAGTTCATAATGTGATATGTTTGGTGCTATATATAGGGAGACTACTATGATGTTTGCTAACACCATATGTCGAGCTATTGCTTGGATTTTAGCGGTGCATGGTAATTCTATTGCTCGTGTTTTAATGTTTTTAGAGATTATAATTCCTGCACCGCCATACCCGTCGGCCCTCGATGCCAGGAAAGTGAAGTATCCAGCTATTTTATATTTTGTATGTTCTAGATGTGGCTTACTCCAAGTTTCTGATACTAATGCTAGATCATATTTTTGTGTTATTAACACCTTAGAAAGTTCTCATTTTGTACATATTACCGGATCTCTTATTCAGTGCTCCAGTGTTAGAGAAACTGGGCTTTTTTCCAAACTCTTGTTGTTCTCTGATCGTTGTTCTTCGACACGTTGTGCCCAGCGCTCGTAGTCTGATACTCTAAACTTATTAGAAAGTGCAACCCCATTTTCATTGTTCTCCGTTTTCTTTTTCTTATCCGCAAATACCACGAGGCGGTCAGCAATATTACTATCTTGTAACCCTCGTTTGCTTGTTTGTGTTTTATACTGGTGATCATTTTTGACTGAAAATTTTCCGGCGGCCATGTTTTCATAGCTTTCCGGGAGTGTTGGAAATTCTGAGACCTGTTCGAGCATATCGTAGCGATTTTGGGTCAATATCTGATTTTGCTCTCGTGCTTCCATGTATGTTAGTGTCGTTTTGGCCATAATTGTTTTTATATTCCGTTGTCTGATCCATTCTGGGCACATTGTATCCAATGTACGGTGCTCCGATTCGGACTTGCAATATAGACTTGAGTTTATTTGGACATTCATAGTTTTCCGTTTCTTCGTGTTGTTGTGTGCAATTTAGGCAGCGTTTTTTTTTACCGACAATTGTCAGCTCGGTGATTATATCGAAGACAGTTTGAGCATAAAACTGGCTTATTGATGAACGGTCTTACTTTGTTTATACAGCAGAACAGCCGTACTTCTGGTGGAAGCTTACTGGAACGAAAAGTTATGCTGATTCGATGTGTCTCTAGTTTTTGATTGTTTTCGTATCGGTGTAGACGGGAAATGTTTAAGATTTTCAGTTCACTTGAGATGTTTTCTTCAATTTCGTCTATTGTCATATCTGTTGGTACTCCTGTGATAACTCCCGTGACTGAGTCAAAGTTCCGAGGGATGTATGCCTTGTATTTGTTCGTTATTAGATTGTTGTAATTTTGCAGTTTATTGGCTGCTTGATGTGTTTTGAGAAATACCAAAATCTTATTCCTTCCAAAGGCACGCATATTCGTGATGTTTTGTGCAAAAAAAAAGTCTTTTGAAAGTAGTTTGCCCAGGGACAATTTATTTATGCGTTCTTTGTCGTCTTTGTTGTTCTGCAGTTGAACGATGACACGATATGGAGCAAACAATACATCAACAGGATACAGTTGATCATATTCATATATTTGATAGGTTCTTTGTCCTTTGTCAACCTTTGATTGTTCTTCTCCCGGATTTTCCGGGGGGTCCCCCATTTTTGAGGTTATGTTTGTACCGCGTGGTGTGCTTTCGGTTTTTCTGGTTTAGGGTTATTTGCAAAAAATAAACCACTACAGTATAGAGTGTTGGAATAATACCGATATAGCTAACTTTTATGTCAGATAATAATCTTTTGGTTATATTCCTGATTTGATTTTAAAGCGAAAAAGTGGATTATATCTCCGTCTATCCTCTTCAGTCGAAGTTTCAATCCGCACTGTGTTCCGCCTTATAATTGTAGCGAACTGAAAGTTTACAAAATTCACAAAATCAATTAACCAGTACCTGCGATTATCGATATTCGTATGTGTGTCATCCAGTTATGTCTCTGACATCGATCGGGCAGATAACACTCAGTAAAAATTTACCAATTCTTGAGGAAACCCGTTTGGGATGGGTTGTTGCTGGTGGTGCTGAAGATCTGCATGAAAATCAGCATTGTTATACAGCTAATCTCAAACAACTTTCGGAAAGCATCGAAAAATTTTGGAATGTTGAATCGGTCGAACTTGTTGATGCTGTGTCCAAAGAAGAGCAAGAATGTGAGCAAATTTTTCGTTCAACCACAATTCGTAACCACGATGATACCTATACTGTTCATCTGCCACTTAAAGAAGCCGTTAGCGAATTACAAAATAATCGCTCATTAGCTCTTAAACGTTTCCATATTCTTGAGCATCGTTTCGAGAAAAATCCCGATTTGAAAAAGGCTTATACTGATTTCATTAATGAATGCAAATTGTTATCCCATTGCAAACAAGTTTTTGAATCCGACGATCTCCCTGGGAAACTTATTTATTATTTGCCACACCACGCAATTCTGAAACCAAGCAGTTCCACCATAAAGAGTTGTTTTTGATGCTTCGGCTCGAGCAACTGGTCCATCACTAAATGACGTTATGATGATTGGACCCACAGTTCAAGATGATCTTTTCTCCATAATTCTCAGATTTAGAAAACATCGTTTCGCAATAACAGCTGATATTTCCAAAATGTACAGAAGAATCCGTGTTAATGAAAATCATTCCAGCTTACAGCGAATTTTCTGGAGGGATAGTCCCGATGACTCCTTACAAATCCTTGAATTGACAACCGTTACCTACGGAACATCTAGCGCCCCATTTTTGGCCACCCGAACATTACTACAATTAGCTAGAGATGAATATCACCGTTTACCATTAGCATCTAAGGCAATTGAAGAAGATTGCTACGTAGATGACGTGGTATCTGGAGCAGATACCATTGAAAAGGCCATAAAACTTCGTTGTGATTTAACAAACTTGTTTGATTCCGGTGGCTTCCCGGTGCATAAATGGTGTGCGCGTGATTCCACTATTCTTGATACTGTTCCTGAAGAAGATCGCGAAAAGTTTCTTGAATTCAAATCTTCTGATATAAACAAGGTTATCAAAACACTAGGGCTACTGTGGGACCCTGAAAACGATATTTTTCGTTTCCATTGTGATTAAAAACCCGACTTCGTCTATACCAACCAAACGTATTGTTTTTCTGAGATCTCCCGTCTGTTTGACCCTTTAGGGTTGGTGGCCCCGGTAATAGTTCTGGCGAAGGAAATTATGCAACGTTTATGGAAAGATGGATTAGGATGGGATGATCCATTAGAAAACGATATATTGCAGTCTTGGCTTTTATTCAGAGAATCATTGAGTTATGTAAACCAAATTAAAATTCCACGTTTCGTTGGACTAGAATGCATAGAATATTTTGAAGTGCATGGGTTTGCAGACGCCTCGAATCGCGCTTACGGAGCTGTCATTTATTTAAGAGCTGTTTCTAATACCGATGTTAAAATTTCTTTGCTTTGTAGTAAGTCAAGAATTGCTCCATTAAAACCATTAACAATTCCTAAAATGGAATTATGTGCCGCTTTGTTACTTTCGAGGCTAGTTCAGAAATGCCTGTCTATGGTCCGACAGTCGTATTGTTCTAGCTTGGTTAAAGAAGTCTCCCACTCAGCTTGAAGTTTTTGTTCGCAATCGTGTGACAGAGAAAAAAACCATCACCGAAAGCTTTTATTGGTCTTACGTACATTCAGAGAATAATCCCGCCGATATTGTGTCCCAAGGGCAACTCCCGCAGACTCTTTCGAACAATAATTTATGGTGGAACGGAGCTTGTTTTCTAAAATTCCATCGATACGAAACCTTCTATCCTGATATTCCTCTGGATTCAGAGCTTCCGAAAATCATACAAAATGTGACAATTATGTCTGCCGCAGTTGTTTTACAAGATGTTCCTTTTCTTGTAGCCTACAGTTCGTTTCGGAAATTGCAAAGAGTTATTGCATATGTCCTACGATTTGCAGCTAATTGTAGATCTAGCCATGCAAATCGTGTGCATTCCAAAGGGTTGACGGTACCAGAATTACGAAATTCAATGCTTACTATAGTTGGTTTGATTCAACGGCTTGAAATGTCGGATGAAATTCGTTTGATTTCATAAGGAAAACCTAGTCGTCATCTAGGCACGCTTGATCCAGTGTTCCAGTTTTGTTCCGCAAGAGAAATTGCATGGAAATTTATTCCGCCACGATCTTCTAATTTTGGTGGATTATGGGAGGCTGGTGTGAAAAGTACAAAAACTCATTTGCATAAAATTCTGTCCAATGTTTGTCTCACCTTTGAAGAATTCTATACTGTTCTCACGCAAATTGAAGCGATCCTAAATTCGCGCCCACTCATTGCAATATCATCGGACACACATGAACCTTGTGCCTTGACTCCGGGACATTTTCTGATTGGCAGAGAACTAGTTGCTATCCCTGAACCCAGTATTAAAGATATACCTGTTAATTATTTGTCCCGATGGAACTATTTGCAGTCTCTTAAAGAACAGTTTTGGAAAAGTTGGTCAATCGAGTATCTCAATACACTACAGGCTCGTTCTAAGTGGATAAAAGGTTCCCCCAACGTGGTGCCTGGGCTCATTGTTTTAATAAAAGAAGACAACCTTTCTTCCCAGTCATGGAAATTGGGCAAAATTTTAAATGTGTATCCTGGCAATGATTCTATAGTCAGAGTAGTAGACGTACAAACATCGACTGGGGTATACCATAGTTATAAGTTTGTGAAAATCGATTTGGCCATATTGAAGGAAAGTGAGTGAGACCCTTTTGCAGTTTTGAATCACCATTTCCAATTCTTCCGAAACCGGATTCAGATGGCCGGCATAGCCGAAGTTGGTCTGTTTGCCAGCAACAAATATGACCTAAAAATTGGAACTGTTTTGAACCTAGTTAAACCTAGACTTACTATCTCATGTTCAATTTCGATTTAATCAATTAAACGAAATCTAACAAACGAAGCGAACCTGCGTTTCTGTTACTTATGCATATGTAAGTCAAGCTAAACAGCATGAATCAGCAGCATAAAACATGTAGTAGGATTACTATTTTTATTATTATTATTATTGACCTCACTACACCACCTTACGGTATTACCAAATACAAATTATAATACGGAATACTTCGACAAATTTTCAATGACTCATTTTGCATCGTGCGGTACACTGTCATGATACACTGTCAGAGTGACAATGTACTTTAACGAGTTTTCTATAAAACTAGCAACACTGAAGGGTAAGAACAAGTTCACCATAATTACTGTTTATTATAGTGAAAAATAAATAAACAAACAGTTTTTATCTGATAATCAAGATCACAAGCGAAATGTAAGTTAAACAATAATCTAGAATGGTTAAGCCACCATGAATATACTACTAGCTGTATTGATATTTGTATTTTGTGTTCATTTTCCATCTTTTGTGCTAGTGCCGGTGATATTTAGACTGATTGTTACAGTTTAATACAGCAACGATAAACATAAAAAAACAAGTTTGTTTTGCACCGTAGCAACTAGCATAAAGCGTTGCCAGAAACGATCTCCTTCTACATTTTCAAACTATCGCAATGAAAAGGAGTAATTTGCTAGGCTTACTTGTTCAGGCTGTGAACCAAACATTGGCGGTTCGTTTGTATGGGACTTAGGGGTATTATTATTAGTATTTGGTTATATCGTGAGCAAAAATTATGTATAAAATATGACACGAGTTTATTCAATGTAATTCATGTTTTTCATTGAAGTAACAACGATACAATAACATGAGTATTACAATGAATCGTTAATTTTCTAAGGTAACTGACACTTATAATGTTAGCAATGTTCAACTCTGTTTAGCTCAATACATTGATGTTTCTGAAGCAATAATGTTTAGTTGTGTACTATCATATAATAGATATTACTTCAGACTGTAGCAAAACTAGAAGATTAACCTAGATAGGCTACTGAATGTTATGAAAACAAGCCAAGTATTCGCAAAGTCTTATGCGGTGAATTACTATTTGGTACAGGTAAAGATACCTAAAAAACTTGATCGTTTCCTTGTTTTCAATCGTTCTCAATGCTTGCTATTAAATTCAGGTAAATACATGGTTAGCAAGCTATTCAATTCATATACGTATAACCTCACGTTAGTCAATTAATAATACTAATGGATCATAGTTCTAGTGTAATAGTAATCAATATTTATGAAAATTGAATTGGGATACATTCACATTGTGAAATATTAAACAATCCATTACAAATCAATATGAGTCTCTTTTACAAGTCAACAAAACGTGAGATAAGCCCAATGCGCTCACTGAAAATATTCCTAGTTTCTAATGCTTATGACAGACATATGATATTGGAATCACTGTACACTATGAAATAACATGTGTGACACCTTGAATCACGGTGGCATCACGCGAGCACCATGATACAACGCTGATTTGCATAGTGCGGTCATCTATCACTGTACTGTGCAAAATCACCTCACAGTTTACTAGAGATGTTCGAATAAGCATTTTTTTAAACCCAAACCCGATTTGTACCCGACTTTTACCCGACCCCGCGATTAATTTTTCTTCTAAACGGGAGCCCGACCCGTACCCGACACCCGGAAAATCCCTAAACCCAACTAAATTTTTCAACCTGAACCCGACCCCATTTTTCGATACTAACCAAATTGTTCTTAGTCTTAAGGTTTTACCGTGCAAATCTAAAAATAGATTTCGCGAAGTAAAATGAAATTGCATATTTTTAGGCGATTTGATTTGCCATAAAAATGTCATTCACAGTTAAGAGATTATTTTCGAACCGGGACGGTTTGAGTTACCAACATACGCTATGATTGCATCGGGGCATGAGAACCGACTGAGGTTGGAAGGTTTTATTGGCATCATATAATAACTAGTATAAGTCCATATGGCTACAAAAATAATCTATCACTCTCAGTCGGTGTTGAACAGTCGTTCGCACCGCACGCGTATAGCTCTTGGCTCCTGGAAACTTTTTCTGGCTACCTAGAGTTTCATTGATTCAAGGCTTCAGTCTTTTTCAAGGCTACCTGAATCACTAACAGTCTTTTAAAGACTAACATTTAGTCAGACTATACAAAGAGTGATATTAGAGTGATTAAGTGATACAAAGAGTGATATTAGAGTGACTAAGTTATACAAAGAGTGATATTAGAGTGGCTAAGAAATTAATCAGCCTTTTTTAAGGCTAGCTAGGATTCTTATCGAAGACTAATTTAGCCTAATTAATTTAATTTAAAATTTCATTCATTTCAAAAATGCCTGCGTTCAACCGGAAAGGTAACAAGCCTAAAGCTAAAAATAATTCAATACGGAATAAATCACAATCCGTTATTCAACATTTTTCTAATAACATTCTCGATCTTATAGAATCTGAATGCAAAAATAAAAGACAACGGACGGAATTCCCTTCCGTTGATTCTATGCCGTCTAACAATATTTACGAGATTCTTCCTGAATCCGTTTGTAGCGACATAGAAGAAAATTCTTCAAAAATTCCCAAAATGGACGCTTGTCGTTCTGGGAAGAAACATCAATCTATACCACCAGTGACGGTGATGATTTCCGACTTCAAAGCATTCCGTACTGAGCCTTCTACTTTTCTCCCGGAAGTAAAAGTCTCATTTCAAATCGGACGAAGAGGAGAATGTCGAGTCTTGGTTGATGGATTGGAAGATTACGAACGTCTTATTCGACATTTGTCCGAGAAACTTCATAAATTTTATTCATATGATATAAAATCAGACAGAACCTTCAAGGCTGTCTTGAAAGGCTTATCAATTGATAAAAGTACTGCTGAAAATAGAAATGAACTAAAAGAATTGCTTGGTTTTGCCCCTTCCCAAGTAATACTTATGACAAAAAGAGCGAATGGTACTTCTAAACCACGCTCTGGAATTTCCCATGAACTTTACCTAATACACTTCAATCGAAGTGATGTGAACAATTTGAAAACTTTAGAAAAAGTACGTTTTATTTCCCACATTAAAATTCATTGGGAACATTATAAACGGCATAATCGTATTGCAAACTTAACGCAATGTCGTCGTTGCCAAGGCTTCGGCCATGGAACCAAAAATTGTCATATGGATATACGGTGTTTGAATTGTGGTAAATCGCATTCGAAAGACGTTTGTCCAATGAATGAAACCACTGATAAATTTTCATGTTCAAATTGCAATGGAAATCATAAATCCAATTATTTGAAATGTCCTGTCAGAGAAAAAATTTAAACGCTCGTTCGCTTAGACAACAAGTCAAATCAACGACCTTAAATTTACAGAACATACCTGAAAATAAAAAAAAACCGTTACAAATGCCACGCCTAATTCTTTAAAGGCACTGATTTCTTCGAATTTAAAACAAAAAACAGGTACGCCTGCCAATTCGTCTTCTAACGAAAACAATTTATTGACAGGTAGATCGACCTCGTCATCATCTTCTTCTAATGTCAGTTATGCTAGTATAACAGGTAGAAATCTACCACCTATTTCTTCTAATGTAAATAATCAAAACACAGGACCGCCTTGAAGTTCATCTTCTAACGAAAACAATTTATTAATAGGTAGATCGGCCATATCATCTTCTTCTAATGACAGTCTACCTACACATATTCCTCCAATGCCATTCGCTTCTTTAAAAGAAGTTATATAACTGAAAATAAAATGATCTACCTACAGGATCAACTTTTTCAAATGATCATCCGAATGAACTCGACTTCATCACTTTTTGAAGCATTTCAAATCGGATGGCAATTCGCAAATAATATTATAACAAATTTAAAATTTAACAGTGATGTTAAATAATTATTTGAATATTTTAATTTAGAATGCTCGATCTTTGAAATCGAGTGAAGATGAATTTTATAATGTTCTCAAAGTTCACAAAATTCATATTGCCATTGTGACAGAAACTTTTCTTAAACCAAATGTCAAATTGAAAAGTAATTCACATTATGTGGCTCATCGATTTGACAGGTTTACTGGAATGGGTGGTGGAGTTGCCATTTTTGTCCAACGGCAAATTTTGCCGAATTTTACCTTCTTTCAATACTAAAGTTATTGAAAGCTTGGGAATCGAAGTTGAAACCATTCATGGAATTAATTTCATCGCTGGAGCATATTTGCCATTCCAATGCACCGGCGAACAATTAAATTTCTTTAAAGGCGATTTGCAAAAACTTACAAGATATCGATCGAAATTTTTCGTAATAGGGGACTTAAATGCTAAACATGTCAAGTGGAATTGTAGGCAAAATAACAGAAATGGTAAAATACTTCATAATCAACTCTCAGCTGGTTACTTCACAGTTCTTCATCCCAGTAATCCTACTTGTTTCTTTTCCGTGATAAACCCGTCTACAATTGATCTGGCTCTAACAGATCAAAGTCACATTTGTAGTGAACCGATTACATATGCTGACTTTGACTCAGATCATATTCTTGTAACATTCAGACTTTCCAACGAAGCTTTAATTAATCCAATTAGTTTTATATTCAACTATCATAGAGCTAATTGGTTGGATTACAGATCTCACATTTAAAATCATGTGGATCATGAAACTATTTTAGAAAATTCTGCGGACATCGACACAGCAATTGATAATTTGAATCATTACATTATCGAAGCTAGAAATCTTTCAGTTCCCAAAGCTCAAACTAAATTAAATTCTCCTATCATCGATGACAATCTTCAACTGCTCATTCGGTTGAAGAATGTTCGTCGACGACAATATCAACGTTCTCGTGATCCTGCTATGAAAAACATAGTTAAGGATTTACAAAAGGAAATTAAACATAGATTTACTCTTTTGTGAAATGAAAATTTCACTAAAGAAGTTGAACAAATTAAACCATATTCTAAACCTTTCTGGAAACTGTCTAAGGTTCTTAAGAAACCTCAGAAACCAATTCCTGCTCTCAAGGAAAGAAATCAAATACTTCTTACAAATGGCGAAAAAGCTCAAAAACTAGCTCAGAAGTTCGAGAGTGTACACAATTTTAATTTGAAAGTTGTGAGTTCTATTGAAAATGAAGTCTCACTGAAATATGAGCATATTTCAACCCAAGTGTTATCACAAGTTGACATTATTGAGACGAATTTTGATGAAATTAAATCAGTTATTAGGAAACTAAAAAACATGAAGGCTCCTGGTAATGATGGAATTTTTAATATTCTTATTAAAAAATTTCCTGATGTTGCCTTGAGACTCCTGGTTGAAATATTCAACAAGTGTTTTTCATTAGCTTACTTCCAAAAAAAAGATGGAAAAACGCTAAAGTAATTCCTATCCTCAAACCTGATAAAAACCCAGCAGAAACATCAAGATATCGACCAATTAGCTTACTTTCTTCTATCAGTAAACTTTTTTAAAAAATTATCTTGTTGAGAATGATGTCTCATATAAATGAGAATTCAATTTTTTTACCAGAGCAGTTTGGATTTCGTCATGAACATTCAACTACTCATCAACTTGTAAGAGTTACGAACATGATAAAAGCAAATAAATCTTCTGGGTTATCCACTGGATTTGCTCTTCTAGACATAGAAAAAGCATTCGACAGTGTTTGGTACAAAGGATTAATAGCAAAAATGTCAGATTTCCAGTTTCCTATTTATTTGATCAAAATGATTCAAAATTATTTAATTGATCGTACTCTTCAGGTTAGCTATCAGAATTGTAAATCTAAATTGCTACCCGTACGAGCCGGTGTTCCGTAGGGTTCGAGCGTAGCTCCAATCTTGTATAATATTTTCACTTCTGATCTTCCAAATCTACCCGTTGCACAGTGGTTCGAATCAATAAAAACGTGGACATAAATCAGTAGCTTCCAAACCGTTCTTTTAATGCATATAGTTGCTTTTAAGAAATTATTTACAAATATATACCGCGTAATTTGATCCTATCATTAATTGTTCATGGCCTACTTTGACAAAAAATGTAACCATAACTTTTTTTTCTGAAGAGATAGAAATTTTTTTTCTTCTACAAAGTTTTATAACTACTAAAAATAATTTACTTTGTCAAATATACCAAAAGTCTAGGTCGCACCGTTTCGGATATACAAAGCGTTTTTATGGCAACCCCCTTAAAATCAGTTTTTTATTCATAAATTGTTTCGAGTTATTTTGTTATGCATACTTTGTTTGGAAAAATTGTAGAATTTATAAAATCGCATATTTTTGTTGAAGATAGTGCATAGGTTTGTTCTTTCCTGGCAAAGTTATACAACATTTTTCCTTTTTTTTAACCTAGGATAAAACCTTGCACCGAAGCGAAATATGCAACTTTATGCAGCTGATTTTTACAAAATTTGTAGGAAAAGATGTGCCCAATATCATAAAAAAAATCTAAGTGGAACTCGGTGGAACTTTTTTTTTAGGTCTTTTCAAAGTTAGTTTTAATTACTGAATTACGGCAACCCCCTTAAAACTAGTTTTCTAGTCATAACTTGTTTCGTGTTATTTTTTCATGCATACTTCGTTTGGAATAATTGTAGAAAATATAAAATATCATAATTTTGTAGAAACTAATGCATAAGTTTATTCTTTTCTGGAAAATTTATGCATAATTTTACCTTTGTTTACCTAGGAAACCTTGTGCAACTTAATGCAGCAAAATTTAATAATACTTATAGGAGAACATGTACCTTATCAAATTTATTTTCCAATGAGAATATCTTGAGTACTCTTCCTGTGACTCATTTTCACTATGGCCATGCTGAAATTATGAATGGTTAAGAAACAGAGGGCGTCACGCGTCTGCGATTTCTGTAACTCTTTTTTGCAGTGAGCGTCGCCCGATCAACATCTCGTCTTAAAAATCGTGTTGCTTCGCGATAACTCAATTTATTTACACGTTTAAACATGAAATCTCTTCGTAAAGGTTTGTACTTTAACAATACTTTATCATATTTTGTCTAGAAAACATTTTTCCATTTTTTAAATATGTGTTGAAGTTTTGATAATTTTTCGGATTTTCAATAATTAAAACTAAATTTGAAAAGGCCTAAAATTGCATCTAGTTCCACTTAGATTTATTCTAATAATGTCAATTGTGAAAAGTAACAAAATAAAAATCGCATCAATTTGCTTAAGTTGCGCGTGCAAGCATGAACTTGTTTATGCGTATTTACGCGCGTCCAGACTGGTAGTCGGAAATAGGATAGAAATATCTTTCATATATTTGCATACGTGCACAGCATGTATAGTAATAATCCATGGGGTATTTCACACAAAGCCTTTTTTCAACAGCCTGTAAAATATAACAAAGATTCAAAAATTCGTCCAAGGCATGAATGTAAGGTTTTTTCTTAGGTTTCAAATAAGCGATTCCATAAAACAACCTTTATAGTTTATTGAATGAAAAAAGTTAAAAATTATAAACAAATAAAAAAAATCCAAACTTGGGCACGAGGAAAAACAGCCGTGAAAAAACGATGACAGATGTTTTTTTAGACTCCTAGTTGCGTCTGACCCACTGATTTCGAATATTTATTACAAACCTATCAAAACTGGAAAGAAATTGTCACTGGAAGCAATTGATATGCTAGAACTTATAACAGAACAAGAAATTAGCGATACGGAAAACTCGGACGATAGCGTGACTGATTGATCGAATGCAATGCGACTAAGTGACATATTGTAATGATTTATTAGGTAACATTAACTACCTAGTTGATTGATTAGGTTGTGAAAAGTATTGGGAAAAGTTACTCATTTAAATGCTAACTTTGTAGTAGATACTTAGGTAATAGAGATCAATTCTACGAAGGTAAATCCAAAAAAACTGTTTTAAAATAAAGCGAATATCTCAAAAAATATTTTTTTACATTATTCATATCTGCAGCAAAAATACTTGAAATGTTTTGCCTTTCTCAAATAGAAAGGTTATGCAATCACTTGAAAAACCGACCAGTGAAAATTGGCCCGGGGGGCCAAGTGTCATATACCATTCGACTCAGTTCATCGAGCTGAGCAATGTCTCTGTGTGTGTGTGTGTGTGTGTGTGTGTGTGTGTGTGTGTGTGTGTGTGTGTGTGTGTGTGTGTGTGTGTGTGTGTGTGTGTGTGTGTGTGTGTGTGTGTGTGTGTGTGTGTGTGTGTGTGTGTGTGTGTATGTGTCAAATAATCTCACTAGGTTTTCTCGGAGATGGCTGAACCGATTTTGACAAACTAGGATTCAAATGAAAGGTCTCGTGGTCCCATACGGAATTCCTGAATAAAAAATTTTCTAAACTGGTCTCAAAACTACACAAATCGATAGTCATTATCAGTAGGCAACTAAACAAACCGATTCCGGCTATTCTGGTTCCCGGTATCCGGTTCCGGAAGTAGGGATGTCGTAATATCGATCGATTAATCGAGTAATCGATTAATAACCCAGATAATCGAGTAATATCTAATCGGTTAGCCTAAAACTAATATTCGATTATTGAGCTAATCGAATAATTAAAACAATCCCATAGTAAAAATCGAAGGAATAATCGAGTAATCGATTATTAACCCAGATAATCGAATAAATTTCAATCGATTGGTTTCAAAATTATACTCGATTATTAAATAATCGAGTAATTCGAAATTTCCGACATCCCTATCCGGAAGTACCGGAAATAGTGGTCATATATACCAAAATGGATCTCACTCACTTTTCTCAGCGATGGTTTGACCAATTTTCACAAACTTAGATTCAAATGAAAGGTCTTCCGGTCCCATATGGAATTCCTGAGTTTCATCCGGATCTGACGTCCGGTTTCGGAATTATAGGGTAAAGTGTGTTCAATATTGTACACCGTCACTTAAACGGGCGAACCAAAAAACGTAAAAAATTTTCTAAACTGGTCTCAAAACTACACAAATCGATAGTCATTATCAGTAGGCAACTAAACAAACCGATTCCGGCTATCCTGGTTCCCGGTATCCGGTTCCGGAAGTACCGGAAATAGTGGTCATATATACCAAAATGGATCTCACTCACTTTTCTCAGCGATGGTTTGACCGATTTCCACAAACTTAGATTCAAATGAAAGGTCTTCCGGTTCCATACGGAATTCCGGAAATTTTCATCCGGATCCGACTTCCGGTTCCGGAATTATAGAGTAAAGTGTGTTCAATATTGTACACCGTCACTTAAACCGGCGAAACAAAAAACGTAAAAAAATTTCTAAACTGGTCTCAAAACTACACAAATCGATAGTCATTATCAGTAGGCAACTAAACAAACCGATTCCGGCTATCCTGGTTCCCGATATCCGGTTCCGGAAGTACCTGAAATAGTGGTCATATATACCAAAATGGATCTCACTCACTTTTCTCAGCGATGGTTTGACCGATTTCCACAAACTTAGATTCAAATGAAAGGTCTTCCGGTCCCATACGGAATTCCTGAGTTTCATCCGGATCCGAATTCCGGTTCCGGAATTTTAAGGTAAAGTGTGTTCAATATTGTACACCGTCACTTAAACGGGCGAAACAAAAAACGTAAAAAAAAATTCTAAACTGGTTTCAAAACTACACAAATCGATAGTCATTATCAGTAGGCAACTAAAAAAACTGTTTCCGGCTATCCTGGTTCCCGGTATCCGGTTCCGGATTCCGGAAAGTGCATATAATAGTGAACCCATTTCGTTTTCTTAAGGATGGCTTACGCAATCAAAGCACTGTTTTATTCTGTACATTATGCATAAACAATCTCTTGGTTTCTTTCAAAACTCGAAGAGAATAAACTTGGTTTTTTGAATAGAATACCACAATATTATATGTACATGAGAAAGGCATCATTACACCACTAGGTGGATTAAAACAGGTTTTTTTTCTTTAAAATGAGATAGAAAAAAAAATTTTTCGTCGAAAACAAAATTATATTTTTTCGAAATCGGTACTACCCCCTTAACAAAAATCAAGGTGCTACTTTCAAAAAAAGCGTTATGTAATTTTGTAAAACTTCTTCGAAGACACGTTAGCTCTTAAAAATCAGTGAAAGTCTGTACAGACTTGTGACCGTCTTTTTCCAGTTTTGGACTATTGTGCGCCCTCTGTTTCTTAACCATTCATGATTTCAGCATGGCCATAGTGAAAATGAGTCACACGAATATTGCTCAAGATATTCTCATTGGAAAATAAATTTGATAAGGTACATGTTCTCCTATAAGTATTATTAAAGTTTGCTGCATTAAGTTGCATAGTTCGCTTCGGCACAAGGTTTTCTATACTGAGCTAAATTTTCTTTTTCACATTATATGATATTCTAATGATTTTGCACTATTAGCATTTCCAATCATAGTTACAAGATGTGTTCAACATCATGTCAAATATATGAGATAATCTTATGAAACATAAAACTCTTCTTAACGTTATTTTTACAGGATTTCCATATAACGAATGAAATTTCCAGTCTGAGTCAAATTTATTGGCGCGGCTTATAACCATTACTAGATATCCGCACAACATACATTGGAACAATTTATGAAGCGCATATTATATTCACTTCGAATTTATTTATATAGGTTCATATATACCATATGACTAGTTTTATAAAATTTATGTATATATATATATATATATATATATATATATATATATATATATATATATATATATATATATATATATATATATATATATATATATATATATATATATATATATATAACTTTCAATATAGGTCATACGAATAGCAGATAATTGCCAACTACTACTTTTCTTTGTGGATTCAAGCTATACTAGTATTCCATTCGGTAAGGGAGCACCTCATGATATTTGCGAAAGAGAAGTGAGATCCCGAGACTGAAAATAAAACAATGAATCTTACTAGACAGATAGAGTAATGAAATGTACCGGATATATATTTCATGGTCCGTTAACGCATATCCTTGAACGAAGTTGGATGAGCTGTCTTGTCAGCGATTTAAAATTACATTGAGATGCGAAACTTCCTGAAAAAATGATCTGGAGCAGTTGATGACTATCGAGGACACAGCTATTCACGACTTTCATCGGATTTCCATATAAATTATATGGGATATTTTTTTAACTTTCATTATGATAACGTCCATTTAGATTTGACGTACACATTAAATAAAGATTATAAGTTTCCATATAATTTATATGAATTATATTCTGCATATGATTCATATGACAAATCTAATGAATATAAATAATATTTTCATTTCAGTGTTGGTAAGAAGTAAAATTATGCATAAATTTTCCAGAAAAGTATAAACTTATGCATTAGCTTCTACAAAATTATGATATTTTATATTTTCTACAATTATTCCAAACGAAGTATGCATAAAAAATAACTCGAAACAAGTTATGACTAGAAAACTAGTTTTAAGGGGTTGCCATAATTCAGTAATTAAAGCTAACTTTGAAGAGACCTAAAAAAAAAGTTCCACCGAGTTCCACTTAGATTTTTTTTATGATATTGGGTACATCTTTTCCTACAAATTTTGTAAAAATCAGCTGCATAAAGTTGCATATTTCGCTTCGGTGCAAGTTTTTATCCTAGTAAAATGTTGCATAACTTTGCCAAAAAAGAACAAACCTATGCACTATCTTCAACAAAAATATGCGATTTTATAAATTCTACAATTTTTCCAAACAAAGTATGCATAACAAAATAACTCGAAACAATTTATGAATAAAAAACTGATTTTAAGGGGGTTGCCATAAAAACGCTTTGTATATCCGAAACGGTGCGACCTAGACTTTTGGTATATTTGACAAAGTAAATTATTTTTAATAGTTCTGAAACTTTGTAGAAGAAAAAAAATTTCTATCTCTTCAGAAAAAAAAGTTATGGTTACATTTTTTGTCATAGTAGGCCATGAACAATTAATGATAGGATCAAATTACGCGATATATATTTGTAAATAATTTCTTAAAAGCAACTATATGCATTAAAAGAACGGTTTGGCAGCTACTGATTTATGTCCACGTTTTCATTGATTCGAACCACTGTGCGTTGGTTGTCAGAAATCGCTACTCTGTGACGACACAAGTCTGTTAGCCACAGGTAGAAATCTAAGAGTGATCTGCAGTCGCCTACAAAGAAGTTTAAATATTTTCAGTGATTACCTGTCAAAATGGAAAATTAAACCAAATGCAGCAAAAACGCAATTAATTGTCTTTCCTCATAAGCCAAGAGCTTCTTTTCTTAAACCAAACAATAGTCAAATTCTCAAATTGAATGGTTTGGAATTGCCATGGTCTGATCAAGCTAAATACTTAGGTTTAACGTATGACAAAAATTCACTTTCAAGGATCACATTGAAGGAATCCAGGCAAAGTGTAATAAATATATTAAATGTTTATATCCTCTTATAAACAGAAATTCTAAGCTCTGTCTAAAAAACAAATTAAAAAATTGAAATTTGAAGAAAACGCTTCAAAGGATTCAGAAGAAAATTCTGAAAATGATTTTGAAGCGTCCTCCCTGGTTTAGTACAAATGAGTTACACAGACTCACAAATATAGAACCATTAGATGTAATGTCACATAATATTATAAGCAAATTCCGACAAAAATCGATGCAATCTTCAATTGAATCGATTCGCTCTCTGTATTAGTTAGTAAGTTAGTATATAAGTTCCTTTTCCCCATTACACAATACAAGTAGGTTTAGAATTTTCCCTACACAAAAATCTCAGAATTGCGGAAGCAAATGATGTCCTCATGGTATCAACCAAATCATATAAATAATAGGGCTGAAAAGTTACCACTTGTGGCTGAACACCCAATTTTTATATTAATAATTTAATTTTAACTCATGTTTCAATAAATAGTTATTTAAAAAAAAATCTATCACTCTCCACCTCTTTCGTCGTTTCCTTCCAACCGGCATATGAATGACAAAGGGTCTATTATAGAACAAGCTTTTTTGGTACTGAAGAATAGTTGTAAATGAACGGAAATGACTACATTCTGTGAAACAAAACTACCTTATAGAAGCTGAGGAAACTGACTAATGAATGATAGTTTTTCAGTTTTTTCTTCTTTGTACCAAGAGGAACGACTTTCAAATAACATTCGAATCAGTTCGCTCGTTCAGCTGAAGTGGTGAATTGTCTGTACGTGTATGTGTGTCGATTGGCGGGTATATTTGATTAAAATGTGCACTTTTCTTGGAGATGTCTGAATCGATTTTCGTAAATTTAGATTCGAATAGTGATATAGCATTCGAATAATTCGTTTGAAAGACAGTGAAAAATCAGAGGAATTATATATAACATCGATTCGAATAGCAAGTTTTTGCCAGAAGCCCTGCAAATAGTGTCCAAAAACCATCAAAAGTGAACTTTAATTCCGGTTTGACTGTTTGATATCTGCCTATTAATAATGCTGGTCGATTGCTTCAAACTCTACATTGCAAATTTCGAATCCCAGCTCATGGTTCCGGATAGGAAGTAATAAAAATACTACGAAATGAGACTATCATAAATTTATCATAAATGGATAGATTGAACTTTTCAAATCGAAGGTATTATGGTGCGATAAATCGTTTTTGTCTGATTCATGAATGTAAAAATGTTCATGCAATGATATAGATGACAACGGGCAAAATGTGGTATCTGCAATCTTATTAATGGATGACCTAATCAACTCATTTCGATTTTACTGATTTTGGATCCAAAAATTGTGAAAGTGATTCGATATTACTTTAGTTTGCTTTAGGCCATGATGATATCATCAGCGCCACCAGTGCACATTTTTCAATGTAATATTAACAAAGTTTTTATTTAGAACTACGTAAAAAATCATCAGATCAACCTAGTATAAAGTACAGCAAGAACTAAAGATAAATCGACACGAATATATATACTAAAAACCTACAAATCTAAAAAGTATTGAGCTGAGTTTAGATTTTGGTTTTGAGCCCAGTTTAGATTTTGTTTTACGTTTATTGCAGCGTCACTTTTGAAGACGTTTTGAAATTTTTAACACTTATCACTCTGTGTTTTCGGAAACAAAAATCGGTCACCGATAAAATTGAAGAGTTCAAGCATTCATTTTACTCCAAGCTTGTAAATCATATCTGAGGAAACATTGCAAAATTCAATGAACTGAGTCGAATGCTATATCACTTTTCCAATATTTTTTTAGTCGAGTTTCAAGGCTTTTGCCTTACCTTTCGTTGTTCGTAAGAGAAAAAGCGCAAAATCATCTTGAAAAATATTTATTTTCAATTTAAAATTAATATTTGAACAAAAATTTTGCACTATTTAAGTAGGAATTACTTAGGAACGTTCCAAAATTAAAAATTTAGCCCGTCATTTCAAAATCAAATATTAAATTATTGTTTTCAAAAGCATCTTCAGGTATGTGAAATTGGAAAAAAATGTTTGTTACTGCTCTTCATTGAAGCATTTTTCGGGTTGAAAGTCAAAAATATGATCGACAGAAGTGTTTGAACTCTTATTTTCTCAATTATCTAGCATAGTTGTACCTAAAATATAACGGCCCCTAATATAATATCTGGACTTGCTAATCTTAATAAAATCTGAATGTTTGCTTCTGATTTGGAATCATATTTATAACATAATGATATATAAATATTAAGATCGTATATTATTTTGATAGAATCCTGTTATGCTCTGTTGATCGGGTTAGGTATGAAAAAGTGAACAGCGAATCATGTTTTTCACTGTGGGCAAATGAAAGCAGAATATGTACCAATTGCCATTTTCAATTTTAATAAGTACTTGTAGCAGTTGTCAGTATTACTTAATAAATGTAGCATAAAAACTTTTAACTCCCCGAAATTCTACAAAAACCACCATGAAATCATATTCCAACTAAGTGGGCCATTTTTCTTTCGGTTTATAAATCAAAATGATGACTTCCAAAGGATTTAAAGTGCAAAAAAAGTTTAAAAATGATGATAAATGATAAATATTTTCTTGAAAATTCCGTAATGAATGAATTATCATCATGATAGCATTTCTCTTGAATATGTGTCCTTCCGTTTTCGAAAGATGATTGCATATTAAGAATATTTAAGATTTTATTTACGATTTTAGATTTTTTCAAAGTAAAACGTTTATGCGCTCGTATTTTTATCGTAAATATTTAAATTTAGTTTAAAATCATTCATCACATGTCTTTAGAACTAAAAACCATGTGTTTCCATCTACAAATTGAGTTCAGGGCTTGAGTATTGACGTAATTGATAATGATAAAAGAATTTCAAAATCGAGCGAAATCCAAAAAACTTTTAGGCTATCAGTTTTAGGACAGACTGTTCGTCGACGTTTTACATCACAAGGTATGAATAACCAAGTTGCCTGAAACTGCTCAATAAGACAATTAAAGTTAAACAGTTTAAGCTCATTTAGACGGATAAATCAAACTGGGATCGGACTGACTGCAAATCCGTCGAAACAAAACATATGAGATCAAAAAGCTTTAAAATATAACACCTGCCTACTCGAATAATAACACGTGGCGACGATATCGTGGTTGTTGATAAATTCGTGTATTCATTCACTTATGACCGCGGATAAGGATACAAGAAGAATGATACGTCACCACACGAAATTAATCAACGGCGTATGAGTCACGGTCTTGAACAGCTACTTGGAGTTCCACACGCACAGCTAAAACTGGATAGCTACGATGGGCTGGTCATGTCATCAGACAGGCGGCAACCGTGTGAAAATGGTTCTTGAATGTGATCCGGTAGGCTCAAGAAAAAGAGAAGCATAGCGAGCAAGGTGGATCGATCAAATGGAGTGTTGAATGGCAGGCGAAGAGTGGTCATAGTCTGACATGTATGAAGACGATTTCTAGAAAAGCACGGATTTGAACTGATGTTTTTTTTTCTCCAGTAGATCTAACTTTCGAAACTCTATTCTAGAAGTAGTGCCTATTGGTTATTCTTTTCGGAATTCTCTTCCATTTTCCTTCATCAAGGAATAATTGATTGTACACTGGATGTCTTTGATTGCTCGTTCAATCTGACTAGGTGCCTTTTCAAATGACCCTTCTTCGTTGTCGTAATGTACAGAAGGCTTTAGATTCCCCTAAGATTTTTATTTGAACAATGCCTGTTAAAATAAAGTCAGCTCGAGGAGATTACATCACCATCCGAAACCACGGATCTAAATTTTAGTAGTTCTCGTAGCTCCCGACCAAAAGTATCGCGAAATATTCTCAAAACTTATTTAATGTACTTTCATTGACTACTTTCGAGTAATTTCTAATATTTGCGAAACCTCTTTCCAACACTTGTTCACAAGAACCCAGTTCCGATAATTGCGAGATTGTTGATCACAAAGCGCATTTCGTTGAAAAACTGCTCCGATTACAGCTTCGCTATTAATCAAATTATCTTCTTCCGCCATTACGAAAATTAATTTAGGATACCTTTGTTCGCTCGTTAGTCGCATGAAAAGCTGAGCACGCAGCGATTCGTTGTTTATCGCACCAAAAATAGCTTGTCACTACGCAACGCTTCGTGTTTACTCTGGAATACATGTTATTTTTTTGCTGAAAACAAATTAACGAAATTCAGATCCTTCGACGTTTGCATCGCTAACTCAACAAATATGACAGTTAACGGGTTATAATTTTGTGAATATCATCTCCGATACAATCTCTTTCAAACAGCTTATATCGATTTCATTTCTGTTTAGGGACAGTTTTTATATGCTTTCCCGGCTATGCCCTTTGGGAGAAAGGTGTGTGCATCACCGCGAGTACTGCTTTCAAACAAGTCTATTTTCAATGTGTTGTTTGATACGTATATTTAATAATTTGGTTTAAACAGTTATGTTGAGTGATATTGTAGGTGTGGCAAGTGTGTGTTTAGTAGTGAGAGTGCTATTTATTGAATAATGTTGATTCGCGAACTGAAAATGCTCAAGCGGTGGAAACTGAGAATTTACCGCCCCAAAATTCAACGATATTAACCGATCGAAGAGCCGCATACATATCATTGTCGGTGTTATCAGATTTCTTTGGAATGTGTGAGGATTTACAAGTCAATCCTGTTATTCAGGCTAATAAGCTGATTGCTCTGCAGCGGACCGATTCGCGAGTTTTTATATTGTTTTATTTTTTCAGTAGTCGTGTTTCATCTCGCGTTGTTAGCAGCAATGCGAATAGGAGAAAAAGGATACTAATGAGATCTTTCCTTAGATATATTTTGTATTTTTCTTTTTTTTTAATGCCTTATTTTATTTCTCCTGAGTATCAAAAATCAGATTTTGTTGAGATTATATTGTTTACCAAAACATATCCGGATCTGTTTCCCTTCCCTACTAACACATCTCCTATCTCGTGATGTTCGTGGAGGTACAGTGGTACCCGCGGTCTCTAGAAACAACTAGTATCGGACTAACATTTCTTCCTTTTCCTCAGTAGCACAGCCATTGGTCGTAGCTGGCGTCGTTATTGATCATTTAACGAAAATTTAGGAGTGAGGGAGCTTTATTTCCATGGTTCATTGTACATTTCCACTCATTCGATCAATCACGAAGTGTAACTATGGGCGATCTACTTTAGCTCGATCAGCTTACCGCTGCATCCTTTGGTAAATCGTCATCATTTTGATATAAATCAACTTCGTTGCGTAAGAAGTTATGTAAATGTTCCTAAAATTATTTATGAAATTCACTCTATTTCCTTCTAGTTTTAGTTATATTATTTTGTCAGTAAATTGTACGGTAGAGAATTAAAATAACGATCATTAAATTTTCCCCAATGTTAATTACACTTGAATAAGAAATAAATCCTAACAAACTAAAACAATATCGCCATACATGTACTTCAGAACCATAAAATTTGTTATGACTGAAACATTAATTCGATGAACACACACATAAAACTATGTTGGTGGAATAATTTAGAGTAGCATTGATCATAGCTGCCATTACATAGTTTCTAGTGATATGCTAAGAATCGCAAAAACTTATGGTTTTCATATCATCGATCGAAGCTGGGAAAATCAAGCTTAGTTTTAAGTTGTTTCGTTCGTTGTATATTTATTTTGTGCGGATTTATGTATGGCTGTGTGTATGTGACAAATAATGTCACTCGATTTTCTCAGAGGTGGCTGAATCGATTTTCACAAACTCAGATTCAAATGAAAGGTCTCATGGTCCTATATATCGCTATTGAATTTTATCCCGATCCGACTTCTGGTTCCGGAGTCACAAGGCAATATGTGCCAATCTATGAAAAAATGCGCACTCAATTTTCTAGGAAATTTCTTAACCGATTTTTACAAACTAAAATGCAAATTAAACGGACTTGAAATTCTTTAAAAAGTCTTCGAAAAGTTTATCCAGATCCGATTTCGATTTCGGTATTATAGCACAATAAGTGAAAATTTTTCAATTGCAAGAGTATCTTTTCAAATGTGATGGCGAAACAAGGTGCAATTTTTTAAAACTTGCTGGTAAATTCATCTAGTTGGCAGACCTTGTTAGTTAGTGGATCTATAAATCCGACTTCCGGCTCCGAAATTATATGGCGATAAGTATCAAAACTTTAAACTGTTATACAACACGATGCGAAACCGCGGTGTATTGGTACGTGCTGGTACGGAAGAAGAAAGCACCACCGCCTAGCACACAGCGAGCTTTGTTCAATTTTGTATAACGTGCAGGGTTGCCACATTTAAATCTATATTAACTTGACATAACTGTTTACAAATTGAAAAGGTTCTGGTAGTTTATACCCATAGAAAGTTTTTGATTTTATTCAAGTTTGGTGGATTAAAATAGGTTTCTTACTGCTAGTCTCTTCGGGGAGCAGCTAATCGTTCACAATTTATGCAACGAAATGTTACCTGAGTAGCTGCCTTTATCTTTAACACTAAACTCACATATGATGTAGAAATGCAAAAATAGATTACAATTCCCAAGATAGGATTAACCAGCAAAATTTTCACTTGCAAGATGGTCCGTTGGAGCAGTATTTCTAATTCCGTTTTCTGGAATGTAGCTGACCTAATGCTAGAGGTGCATATTAAGGAAAATACAAATGCTATTGCTTCACTTCAGCAGAAATTTTTGAGCGTTAAGCGTAGTTAATTACATTGACATGAACTGTCCGAAAATACATTACCCGCAGATGAAATTAAACCATTTATACTGTAGGAATTGTATTAAAATTGATAACAAAATATGAATGTTTTATTTAACGTCCTTGCGTTTAATATAAATTTTACTGTCTGTCTCCATTCGTGGGCGACGCTAAACAACTGAACTTAACAAATTGTATATGCCTATCACAATGCTTAATACGTGCGTGTGAGTACAGGGGTGCGCTCATCATAGGGTTGCTCAAAATTCAAATGTTATTACACGCTTTCTTCTTGAACAAGCTACAGCCATTGCCCAAAAGGATTCAGTGTGATTACCGCACGACCACTACGAGTTAACTGTGATTTTGTAACTTGGGAGTCCTGTTATCCATGCTCTGGTATCATATCTAGTGAAGTTTAGAGATATTACTCAAGTGTTTTATTTCCAGAAAACTGTTCGATTGGTACTGATTTGATATTGTTCGGAGATTTTCAAGCCTAGGTAAATTATTAAGTGATTCTGGTGGACTTACAATTCTTGGAGCACTATTATCAGTCGCCTGAGGACGAACTAGGTTGCAAGGTGGACAGACACCTCTGGAAGGATTTTGAATCCAAAAATATATTGTGACTTGATTTTCAAATAAAATTTCACTTGGGTCAGCCGTTATTGATTGTACGTGTCATGAATACCATTAATTACCAAAATTATCTCGAAATAGGGTAACGGCTCCCTATGTTATCTCATTTGTAGGGACGTTACCTTAGAAACTTGTTTTAATTGTAGTGGTGTAATGATGCCTTTCTCGTATCAATTATACTATTATTATACTATCTATGTATATATATATATATATAGATAGTATAATTGATACGAGAAAGGCATCATTACACCACTACAATTAAAACAAGTTTCTAAGGTAACGTCCCTACAAATGAGATAACATAGGGAGCCGTTACCCTATTTCGAGATAATTTTGGTAATTAATGGTATTCATGACACGTACAATCAATAACGGCTGACCCAAGTGAAATTTTATTTGAAAATCAAGTCACAATATATTTTTGGATTCAAAATCCTTCCAGAGCTGTCTGTCCACCTTGCAACCTAGTTCGTCCTCAGGCGACTGATAATAGTGCTCCAAGAATTGTAAGTCCACCAGAATCACTCTTTGTAATCGCATTCTTTGTAATCGCATCACGTAAGAACGAATGGACGGATTTACATGATTCTTTTTTCGTTTGAACAGTTTTTAGCCCCACCGGGCTCGTACATATAAAAAATTAGGAAAACTTGTTGGAAAAGTGTGAAAAATCCATTAAATTGTTTTGTATGGACAATGGAATTTTCCGTTGAAAAAGTCACCAATGCTTGGTAGATATACGATTGATGTTTGGCGCGCAACGAGTTGCATAAGTGTTTCACCGTCGAAAAAAAGAATACTAGATCGTTGAAAAAATCGTTTGGCGCGCAGCGAGTAGTTTTGTGTGGATATTTCACATGCATGCTTGATCCATTCTTCATTACGGAATGTTCTTAAAAAGCCGCTGTAGGCAGGAGAATAAGTTCTGATATTTACCAGCTGATGAATTGTGTACAAAGCATTTTGAACGGACTGTTCAGATTGCTCTGTATTCAGATTAAGCCAAATCTTTTTTTACGAACTTTTGGTTACTTTAACTAATTGTAAATTGTAAATATGTATATCCTACTCCGTCTACTGGTAAAAATTATCAATTGGAAAAAATTTGAGGTCGATTTTGAAATTTTTTTACGGTTTTTCGCCTATTTCAGTGATGGTATAAAATTTTTAACACACTTTATTTCCGGATCCGGAATTCGGATTCGGATGAAATTCTGGAATTCTGTATGGGACCGCAGGACCTTCTTAAATTTATGAAAATCGGTCGCGCTATCTATGAGAAAAGTTAGAAAACATTATTTCATTTTTTTACACATTTTACCCTATAACTCCGGAACCGGAAATCAGATCTAAATGAATCAGGAATTTAGAATGGGACCTAAAGACCTTTCATTTGAATCTAATTTTGTGAAAATCGGTTCAGCCATCTCCGAGAAAAGTTAGTGCAAAAAACGTTATATACACACATACGCACATACACACACATGCACACACATACATACACACACCTCGCTTTAAAAGTAGGTTTTCACAGTGATTGCATAACCTTTCTATATGAGAAAGGCAAAACCAGATTTAGTCACTAAAATCACTATAATTATTTCATATTTCTGCTTAAGTCGCCTTGCTCCACATTGTGAATTGATTCAGTTTTGTTTTGGGATAAAACTAGTATTCAAAAACCCCTTTAAAACACTTTAGATATGTTTACTACTCTGCTTCTAATTTCATCTCAATGGATTTTTATTAATCTTATCGTTGGTCCTTTATTCATCCTCTTAATTAGCAATGGCGACGACTGTCAAAACAAAACATAGCACTGTTACACTATCAGGTTCTAAATGGCAGAATTATAAAAAGCGCCTAATGCCAACTATAACACAACACACGATATCTTTAGAACCAGTTTGGAATCATTTCAACGTTTAAAAATTTTTGGGTCGTTTTCGTTTCCTCTCGTTCAACATATAAAATTTTACTATAAAGTTAATCTGGTAAATTTTAAAAACGAAACAAAAAGGAAAAAGATTTATCTGTATTATACAGAGCAGGGTAGGGGAAGATGTTCGTTTGCCGGGATCCCAACGTAGCTTTTGACAGAAAGGGATAGCGTCATTCCGACAAATGTCATGTATGTGAAATAGCAGCACGTTCTTTTTGTGCCGAATACTGAAGCAAACAGACGCTTGTACTTGTTTTAATTGCATGAAAATCAACACAAAAGTTTTTATGACATTTTTATAGTATCACAAATTTAAAATTAGCATTCGAAAAGGCGAGTAGATTGCATACTTATGAGGTGAAATCGATCTATTTCGTAATTTAATACCGGATGCTATCAAAATTTTCGCAATCAAAGTTTTGGCTTTCTTTTTTGAAAGGTATTAGAATTGCTGGAAAAAACGACTCTCGAACGGAGCTTCGGAGACCCATAGTGTTATATACCATTCAACTCAGTTCGACGAGATCGGAAAATGTCTGTGTGTGTGCACTTTTCGAAGATATTTATTCGCGCTCAATTTTCTCAGAGATAGCTAAACCGATTTTAACACACTTATGCTAGTTTGAAAGCTACTGTTGGGCCATTGATCAAGTTCAAAGATCAAATGGCTGTGACTTTTGGTTCCGGAGATATGATTGTATAAGTGACGTAACCGACAAAACGCGTTGTATTTTAACGCGCTCAATTTTCTCAGAGATGACTGAACCGATATTAACAAACTTAGGCTCGTTTGAAAGCTACTATCGGAACATTGATCAAGTTCGAAGACCAAATGGCTGTGATTTTTGGTTCTGGAGATATAATGGTATAAGTGACGTAACCGACAAAACACGTTTTTTACCGCTCTAATGTATATAAGGATGCCAATATTTTGGGATCACCTCTAATTTTGTAAAGCGCTATTGTTCGAAAGTTTAAGCACCTCGTAAAAAGTCCTCATGAAAAATTGGAGCTAAATCGGACATGGGTAAGGGGTGCTGCCCAGCGGTTAAATTTTGAAAATTTTCGATCTTGAAAAAGCACCATAGGGGGAAATGTGCTTTATTACATAAAATTTCCAAAATCGAATTTTTTTTTTTTGATTCCTTTTTTTGGCAGTTTAGGTGAACAGCCTAGTTGTTTGAATATCGAGCTCGCTTTTTAATCAGTGTTTTTTGCATGTTTATATCCATTCCATCACAACTTACGTTTTCATCAAAACCGCCGATCTACGTATCACCAATTTCATCTGGAGTACACTTGTTTCAATCTATCGAACCAGCAATAGCCGCCATGAGCCTAGAACACAACAAAGCACCTTTGGAACGAAACAGTTTGAAAATAAATCAAATTCTGCAGCAAATTCCAACCATCCCTCAGCAAGCCGGACAAAAAGGTACGTCTAGTGATAATCCCCGGAAACACCCCCGGACAAACATTGATTTCGATCAGTCCGCTTCGGATACATCAGTAGGCACTAAAGATGCTGATCCAAATTTGATGATACTTTTGGCAGCACGCAAGCCTAATGATGACTTGTTTTGGCTGTACTTGTCCGGTTTCGATCCTAAAACCACTGAGGAGGATATACGCAAATTAGTACAACAAAACCTGGACACTAATGAGACTATCGAAGTGCACACGTTAGTTCCCAAAGGTAAAAACTTTCCTTTGTGTCATTCAAAGTCGGAGTTGGTATGCAGTTCAAATCTCTTTCGTTAGTAACATAAACCTGGCAGAAAGGAATTACTTTTCGGGAATTCGAGATTAAAGCACGATCAACTTTTCACATTCAACCCGCTAAGTAATAGTGATTCAACGGCAGACTCGCGATCCACTCCGCTTAGATGCTCTAACTCAACTTCATATTCTCCATTGATACATGATAGTACTGTTTTAAACAACTCAAGTAACCCTTCGAGTGGATCTGTATCAATATATTATCAAAACGTACGTGGTCTGCGCACCAAAACCAATGAACTTTTTTCGTCTCTTTCTACCTCCGATTACGATGTCATTGTTCTAACAGAAACCTGGCTAAACGATAATATACTTGATGCAGAACTAACTGGCCTGTATATCATTTACCGATGTGATCGCAACAATCTTACAAGTCGGTATCTTCGAGGTGGCGGTGTTCTGATTGCAATTAATAAAGGCAATCAGAGCAGTATCATGACTGTCCAAGGAGCGAATTGTTTTGAGCAGATAGCGGTTCGTATTACGTGCGGAGGCATTTCGTTTGTTATTTCTGCTGTTTTCTTACCACCGAACTCCGAACCCTCTTTATATGAGCAACATGCAGCCTGTGTGAATGAGCTCTCTAATAAACTAACTGATCGTGATAGAATTGTAGTAGTAGGTGATTATAATTTACGTTACGTTGGAGTTTTGACGAGGAAGTTGGCTGTTTTCTTCCTAATGACGCATCTTCAGAACGAGAATTGTTATTAGTTGAATCCATGATCGTTACTGGATTGCAACAAATTAACAATTTGACGAATTTAAACGGAAATCTTCTAGATTTGGCATTTGTTAGTTGCTCCACTGACTGCAAAATTTTTGAACCGCCCTTACCTTTGATGAAACTGAATCAGCACCACTACCCTTTTGTTCTCACAATTCAAGCTTCACACACTTTAGTGACGAATGACAATGCAGACTTTTATTGTGACTTCAATCAGTGCAATTATCAACTACTGAATGCGAAAATCTCTCGTGTAATTTGGATGGATATACTCAGACAGGGCGCTTCGGATGATGCAGTAGACTTGTTTTATCGTGAATTAGATTCGATTTTTCAACATCTCGTGCCGCGTAGGAGACGCGTGTGAAACTCGAAGAACAAGCGGCCTTGGTGGAATGATGAGCTGCGCAACCTTCGGAATCGGTTAAGAAAGGCTGCTAGAAGATTTTTTCGGACAAAAGGTGAAGGAGATAAACTGTTGGGGCGTGAATTAGAGCATCAGTTTGAATCATTGAACATATCGCGTTTTCGACTCTACGTTTCTCGACTGGAGAGCAGTTTTAAGGAGGACCCGAAACAGTTCTGGTCTTATCTGCGAAGTAAAGTCTTCCCGAGGATTTCCTGAAAGCATCCACTATCGAAACCAATTTTCAACAACATCTGTTGACTCGGTCAATCTATTCTCGTCTTTCTTTCAAAGCGTGTTAAGTAATAACTCACCACCTTTGTCACAATCGTACTTGAATAGTCTACCGTTGTATAATGTGAATCTACCCGCTTCTGTTTTCACCCAAGACGAGGTGCATAATAATCTACGATTAGTTGATGGATCAAAGGGACCGGGCTCGGACGGCCTTCCGTCATCTTTTGTAAAGCAATGCTCATCTGCTTTGGTTTTGCCGGCATCGCTTATTTTTAATCGTTCTCTCGCGGAAGGCTATTTTCCTTTGGAATGGAAAGAAGCTGTAATAGTACCAGTTCACAAATCCGGAAACGTACATGACGTCACGATCTACAGAGGCATTTCTATCCTTAGCTGCCTCCCAAAAGTTTTCGAGCGAATGCTGTAGGATATTATTTACCCGTCAGTAAAGCACCTCCTCACAACCGATCAGCACGGCTTTGTCAAAAAAGAATCAACTACTACCAATCTAATGAGCTACGTTTCTACTCTGATTGACAAGCTTGAAAAACGACAACAAGTTGATGCGGTGTATTTCGATTTTCCTAAAGCTTTCGATTGTGTTCCTCATGTACCCGCTGTTGAAAAATTGAGACGAAATTGATTCCCTGACTGGATAACAAACTGGATTCTTTCGTATCTTACAGATCGTAGTGCTTCAGTTCGAGTCGGAACTGTACATTCTGGTCCCTTTGATATTACATTTGATATATCTCGGACCACTTTGTTTGTGCTATTTGTGAATGGTCTTTGCAATGAACTGTCGTCGTTTAAAATAATGTATGCCGACGATTTAAAAATTTACCGAATCATCACAAGCCTTGTAGATTGTTGTGCGCTACAAATGGACATTGAATGTGTCAGATTGGTGTGATAGAAACGGCATTAGTGTTAATGTTAATAAATGTAATACCATTACATTTCCACGAGTCCAGTCTCCAATTTTATTTGAATACTCAATGATGGCGAATCCAGTCAAAAGAGTTTCTTCTGTAAAAGATTTAGGCGTAATTCTCGACCGCAAGTTACGCTTCACCGAACAGCTTCCGATGGTTATTGCTAAAGTTTTTGCCGTCCTGGGACTTATCAAATGCAACACTAAAGACTTTAACGACGTTTATTATCTCAAGGTTGTCTACATTGCTCTAGTGCGCAGTATTGTAGAATACGGAGTTGTAATTTGAGCTCAATACCACAACGTTCACATCGACCGGATCGAACGACTGCAGAAATGTTTTGTCCGATTCGCGCTTCGAAGACTTCCTTGGCTTAATCGGCTTCAGCTACCACATTACGAAGATCGCTGTGTTCTCATCAAATTACCCACGCTGCAATATTTCATCAACGACTTTTCGTTTTTGATTTGCATAATAATAACATCGACTGCCCCACACTTCTGGCAAGGATTCATATCAATGTTCCGGGAAGACCTTTGCGAAGAATGGACTTCATACGACGATCATCGCACAGAGTATGGACAAAAAATAACCCAAGGGATGTTTGCTGTAATCAATTCAATAGAGTTTATCATCTGTTTGATTTTACTATGAACAAAGACACATGTAAATAGAAAATATTAATATTGTTAAGTTAATGTTTTATACTAGTCTGTGCGATAGTTTTTACTATAATCGAAGACAAAAATAAATAAAAAAAAGAAGACCGGCCTAATCAACACCAAAGGCGCCACCATACAAATCATTGGCCAATCATTTATTTATATATTTATTTATTTATTTATTCACTAATAACTAGTTTTAATTCGACTGCGCCTGACATGGAAATCGAATCCCGTCGAAACAGCATTGAAAGATCGTTGCAATCCAATGATGGCGCCGTTGATTCCATAATTAGTGCGGCGTAGAGGCATTCTGAAGAGGTTTTTGTTGCGAAGAGCTCGTGCGCGAACATTTATATTTATTTGACAAAGAAGTGCTGAACAATCGACGTTGTTCAACAAAACGTCGGCGATTAGCAATGCACGGGACAGATCACGTCGCACCTTCAGTGTATCGAGTCCGATAAGCAGTCCCTGGCATTCATAACTCGGCAACTGATGAGGGTTATTCCATGGTAACTGGCGAAGAGCGAAACAAACAAATCTGCGCTGTATTGATTCGATTCTGAAATTTCCATTATGTTAAAGCGGGTTCCATACCGCCGAACAATATTCGAGCGTTGAACGTACAAGCGAGCAGTAGAGAGACTTCAAACAGTAGATATCTGTGAAGTACTTAGCAGTTCTTATTACAAATCCCAGGCAACGTGAAGCTTTTGCAACAATGTACGAAATATGTTGTTTGTAGTTCAGTTGTTCGTCAAGAAAAACCCCAAGATCCTTGGCACATGTGACTCTATCTATCGTAGATCCTCGGCGACAATAGTCGAAACGTGTAGGTGTTCTTTTCCGTGTGAACGTGATAATCGAGCACTTACTGATATTTAATGTCATTCAGTTGATCTTGCACCACTCTGAAAAAAATTCGAGTTGACTCTGGAGGAAATGGCATCCTCTGTTATCTTAATATTTTGTCGTGAATACGACTTACTTTACTATGGGGCGCCTTTTCAAAATTTACCCTATGAGAGAGTGATAAGTTTTTGATCGTGAATATCTTCTGTTGTATCTAATGAATCAACATAATTCTTGCAACATGCCATCGGAAATATGATCACAATTATATGATAAAATTTTCAGTTGTGTGACATAATCTTAAATAGTTCAAAATTAAACTTTTCTTAAATGTTTGGTACAAACGAGTGTCAAAGAGGATAATTCATATGGCGCGTTTGCCTTTCTCGTATTTTGGAAGCTCATAGCTCAGTGATTTGTAGAAGGATTTATATAATCTAACTACCAATAGAATCGAAAATTTTCAACTTGAACGTGTATTGCAACAACATTGAAGTTTTCCAATAGTATACTATTGAAAAACTTGTTTGATTTAACCCATGACAGCACCAGCCAATCAGAACGCGAGATGTCTGCATCTATACAAGAGCATCCATATAAAAGTTGAGTGCTTCATTTTTCCTACCATTTGCTGAGCATCTGTTCCCGAAACAAGACACACGAGAGCAACATCGTGGACCTGTCGTCTCACTGTTTCCCGTTCTGCGTACAGGAAAGGAATTCTGAAAGGCAGCCGAACATTCCAGCAAATTCAAATAGCACTTTTAAGTGCTAAAAATAATCATAAAGAATTAGTTGAATTTTATCGCTTTCCTACCATTTTCCGAGCAACTGTTGCCGAAACAAGGCACACACGAGAAGTTAAATTAATTTGCACCGTCACTAACACATTCAATTACGAACGGCAATGCGAAAGAGGAAGTGATGATGTTGAATACATCTTTATACTAGTACACAAATATGCCGTGCGAAACAGTTGCCACGTACAGATCAATATGTATTTTTTTTTGTCGTGAATTCTTTAGTATGGGGCGCTTTTTGATCATGATATCTAACACATTCAATTACGACAGGACAGTAACGCTGTCTCGCAATACGAAACAAAAAATTTTGATTTAGAAACATCTTTATACTAGTATACTTTATACAAATTATTAGAACAAATGTTTTCACTTGATTTGCGTATTCTACTTTCTAGGCGTATCAGAACTGGCTAAATTTAAAGCAATCCTAAATATTTCTTTATCACAGTTATGTGGTCGTCCTGAAAAGGACGGGGTTTTCAACTCCTCGTCGTTACGGATGGACAGCTGCAGATGGCGAGGGATGATTTTCGTTTTCTTGTTGTCGCGGGCAGCATTACCAGCCAATTCCAACACTTCGGCAGCCAAGTACTCCATCACTGTCGCCAGATAGACCGGTGCACCGGCACCGACACGCTCTGCGTAGTTTCCCTTCCGGAGCAGACGATGGATTTTGCCAACTGGGAACTGCAGACCAGCACGGTTCGAGCGGGACTTTGCCTTGCCCTTAATTGTTCCTCCTGTGTGCGTGTTTCCGCGTGAAAATTCCACAAGAAGCTGTTAACCGTTAGACAGCCAGTTCAGTATTACTGACTGCCGCTCTACTAACTCTCTCTTTTATATCGTCTCACTGTTTCCCGTTCTGTGAAGGGGAGGTCCGTACACCGCTACCAGTATAAATTGAAATGTGATGTGAGAAATAGCGTCATTTGAGTTAAAGCAGCTACTCTGTACGTACGAGACACCGTCAGAACGATGGCACCGTAAACAGGTAGAAAAGCAGATTTGTACCGTCACTAACACATTCAATTACGAACGGCAATGCGAAAGCGAATGTTGAACACATTTTTATACTAGTATGGGGCCGTGTAAAAATATGCCATGCGAAACAGGGTTGCCATATAAACAGGTTAATCTCTTTTATTATTATTATTATGATTATTATTATTATTTTTATTATTATTATTATTATTATTATTATTATTATTATTATTACTATCATTATTATTATTAGAATAACTCTTGCATACCGAAGATCGTCGATACATTTCAGACCAGCCCATTGCAATTGTCTCGTACTGAAATTTCGAGAAGAATCAGATATCTTCGAACTTTGTAGCATCAATAAAAAAAAACTACAAATTTGTCGTACCTAGCCTGCTATATTAGCAAATTATAAAAGAATTGTTTCAAGTTTGGAATATATAGTTGTAGAATAGTAGCTGTTTAATGTAACTAATCTGTATTTTAATGTAGGTGCATCGCTTCAAACTCTATTAGTGAAAAAGAGGAAAGCTTGCACAATTCATACAATCAATCAACTAACTGATATTCGGAAAAGTGATGGGAGCGTATCAGTTTTTTCGTATTCACGACATCCAGTTATGTCTCTGACATTACCCACCCACCTTTTTTAAATAGCTTGTGACCTGTTATTCTCTGATCACAATATAGTTCCTTTGGTCACTGAGTCCAGCTTGTATATATTTTTCAAATATTGTATATTTTTGTTTATTTCATTGTCAGTAAATGTCTGAGTAGAATTTAAACGTCAATCGCGTTCATACTCCGTGTTTACATGTTTGAGTCACGTTTAAGTTCTGCTCAATAGCAAAGGTTGGTGTCAAAAGTAGGGTTTTGTTGATTTATTTATTTATTTCCATTTATTTATTTATTAGTTATTTATCCTATTTATTGTTTATTTATTCTATTTATTATTTATTTATTTACATTTATTTATTGTTTATTTATATATTTACAACATTTGTTTTCACTATTTATTTATTTATATTATTCATTTATTTACATTCGTAAGTTCATATATTTCTTTATACAAATTAATTTAATAAATTATGATTATTTCGGCAAAAGGAAACAAAATAGCAAATACACTTATAAAAGTACTAAAATTCAAATACACAGTTCATGACACCAACCATAATAAAACGATAAAATATTGTAACCGTCATCTGTCTGCACATTGTCATCGTCGTCATCATCGTCATCATCGCAACATAATATGCGGGGTGGCATGCTTTGAGGGTGGCGGTGGGTATGAGATGGAAAACGGACCCAAAGCAGATAAAATCCGCGGGAAAACCTTTGCGGAGGACTAGTAGATTCTGACCCAGTGAAGTGAAGACAGCACCAGCGTGTCACCCGCCAAAAGTGACAATCCGTTTCTTTGAACCACAGTCCCAGTCGATCCCAAAAGGGATCTCCGTAGTTATCCGTGTCGAAGATCCGCACGAACGTTTGTTTCGATCACGGTAATCGAGTGGGGCAAGTGCGGTAGGATCGTTTTTTTATTCCCCGGTTTTACTAAAAATAGTGCTAGCGCGACGTGAGTGCATTCCCGGTCAGTGAAGGGCAAGAAAAATTGTGTTTGGCAGGCGTTGAGGACGCCACCGTAGTGAAAAACCGGGGAAAGCCCAAAGACCAATAAGTTAAATGTCCCACTCGATCATACGTCAGACACTCGCGATCGGTTAATAGTGCACAGTACCACTCACTGAGTCTTCCTCACGCGAAACGGAGGCCTCCGATATAGATAGGCCGAGTTGCTGCTTCATCTGGTGACGAGTTTCTGTTCCACCGCCCCGAAGTCCGTGCCACCCCGTCCGTCGTCGTCAGCAGAGTCCACCAAGTCGACCAACGATCATCACGGTCGCAACGGAGCGTCGAAGCTAAAGCGTTCACCGACTTCATACGACGATCATCGCACACAGTATGGACAAAAAATAATCCAAGGGATGTTTGCTGTAATCAATTCAATAGAGTTTATCATCTGTTTGATTTTACTATGAACAAAGACACATGTAAATAGAAAATATTAATATTGTTAAGTTAATGTTTTATACTAGTCTGTGCGATAGTTTTTACTATAATCGAAGACAAAAAAAAAAGAAGACCGGCCTAATCAACACCAAAGGCGCCACCATACAAATCATTGGCCAATTATTTATTTATTTATTTATTTATTCACTAATAACTAGTTTTAATTCGACTGCGCGGGACATGGAAATCGAATCCCGTCGAAACAGCATTGAAAGAACGTTGCAATCCAATTATGGCGCCGTTGATTCCATAATTAGTGCGGCGTAGAGGCATTCTGAAGAGGTTTTTGTTGCGAAGAGCTCGTGCGCGAACATTTATATTTATTTGATAAAGAAGTGCTGAACAATCGACATTGTTCAACAAAACGTCGGCGATTAGCAATGCACGGGACAGATCACGTCGCACCTTCAGTGTATCGAGTCCAATAAGCAGTCCCTGGCATTCATAACTCGGCAACTGATGAGGGTTATTCCATGGTAACTGGCGAAGAGCGAAACAAACACATCTGCGCTGTATTGATTCGATTCTGAAATTTCCATTATGTTAAAGCGGGTTCCATACCGCCGAACAATATTCGAGCGTTGAACGTACAAGCGAGCAGTAGAGAGACTTCAAACAGTAGATATCTGTGGAGTGCTTAGCAGTTCTCATTACAAATCCCAGGTAACGTGAAGCTTTTGTAACAATGTACGAGATATGTTGCTTGTAGTTCAGTTGTTCGTCAAGAAAAACCCCAAGATCCTTGGCACATGTGACTCTATCTATCGTAGATCCTCGGAGACAATAGTCGAAACGTATAGGTGTTCTTTTCCGTGTGAACGTGATAATCGAGCACTTACTGATATTTAATGTCATTCGGTTGATCTCGCACCACTCTGAAAAAAATTCGAGTTGACTCTGGAGGAAATGGCATCCTCTGTTATCTTAATATTTTTAAATAGCTTGTGACCTGTTTTTCTCTGGTCACAATATAGTTCCTTTGGTCACTGAGTCCAGCTTGTATATATTTTTCAAATATTGTATATTTTTGTTTATTTCATTGTCAGTAAATGTCTGAGTAGAATTTAAACGTCAATCGCGTTCATACTCCGTGTTTACATGTTTGAGTCACGTTTAAGTTCTGCTCAATAGCAAAGGTTGGTGTCAAAAGTAGGGTTTTGTTGATTTATTTATTTATTTCCATTTATTTATTTATTAGTTATTTATCCTATTTATTGTTTATTTATTCTATTTATTATTTATTTATTTACATTTATTTATTGTTTATTTATATATTTACAACATTTGTTTTCACTATTTATTTATTTATATTATTCATTTATTTACATTCGTAAGTTCATATATTTCTTTATACAAATTTATTTAATAAAAATTATGATTATTTCGGCAAAAGGAAACAAAATAGCAAATACACTTATAAAAGTACTAAAATTCAAATACACAGTTCATGACACCAACCATAATAAAACGATAAAATATTGTAACCGTCATCTGTCTGCACATTGTCATCGTCGTCATCATCGTCATCATCGTCATCATCGTCATCATCGTCATCATCGCAACATAATATGCGGGGTGGCATGCTTTGAGGGTGGCGGTGGGTATGAGATGGAAAACGGGCCCCAAGCAGATAAAATTCGCGGGAAAACCTTTGCGGAGGACTAGTAGATTCTGACCCAGTGAAGTGAAGACAGCACCAGCGTGTCACCCGCCAAAAGTGACAATCCGTTTCTTTGAACCACAGTCCAAGTCGATCCCAAAAGGGATCTCCGTAGTTATCCGTGTCGAAGATCCGCACGAACGTTTGTTTCGATCATGGTAATCGAGGGGGGCCAGTAGGATCGTTTTTTTATTCCCCGGTTTTACTAAAAATAGTGCTAGCATGACGTGAGTGCATTCCCGGTCAGTGAAGGGCAAGAAAAATTGTGTTTGGCAGGCGTTGAGGACGCCACCGTAGTGAAAAACCGGGGAAAGCCCAAAGACCAATAAGTTAAATGTCCCACTCGATCATACGTCAGACACTCGCGATCGGTTAATAGTGCACAGTACCACTCACTGGGTCTTCCTCACGCGAAACGGAGGCCTTCGATACAGATAGGCCGAATTGCTGCTTCATCTGGAGACGAGTTGCTGTTTCACCGCCCCGAAGTCCGTGCCACCCCGTCCGTCGTCGTCAGCAGAGTCCACCAAGTCGACCAACGATCATCACGGCCGCAACGGAGCGTCGAAGCTAAGACGTTCACCGAATAAACTTGCGCAAGTAAAAATATTAGTATAAATACAATATAGCGTTTAAAAAGTTAAAAATAGTACGGTATTTTTTTTATACAAGCTGTGTCGTCCATTTTGTGTATTTTGTTACTTGTTTCCGCCGAAACGATTTACTCAGTGGCCACAGGTCGGGAAAACAAGTAGTGTGATACAAAATAATACGTAACAAGCTTTGTTAAGATCGTCGGCAAAAGATGGAGCGTTTCGGCATGGATCCGTGCTGAGTTTCTAAGATGTACTGCTTACAGTGATTGAAAATGGGTTTCAGAATAACCAGTTCGAACAACTTAGGAATTGCGCTAAGTGAGGTAATGCGATAGTTGTCGATATTCTTCCTCTCTCCTTTTTTGTGCACTGGGAACGTATAAGAAGACAACAGGAAATATTCCAGTCGTAAGTGACTGTTGAAACAGTTGACATAAGGGTGTTGCAATACCACTGGAACATTTCTTCACGACGACAGCGGGGAGCCATCGGGTCCAGGAGAATATGAAGACTTCATATTAACAATAGCCTTTTGTTTAGAGCTAATATCAACATTGATGAAATTCAACAACTGACTCAAAACAGGAACGTTCCGTGCTGCCTGGGAGATTCGATCCGCTGTTAAAATATTCTATCCGACGGTTTGAGAAATTTTACAGTTATCCAACGTTTGATTTGATTCAAGTACAATATGCAGGGGAGGATGATGTCCAACGGATTTCGCTACAGGAATTGCTGCTTCGGAAATTCTGGGTGCAAAATCGGATTTGCTTGAAAAGCAGAGCTCTAGAATTCTGTTGTGCTCATTTTCGACGCGATTCACTTGGCGTAATAGGGTAAGACTGTAACGGTCAAGCAGATGGACGATACCGCTGTGGAAAGAAGAATGCATTGGGTCAGCGAACAGAAAGTCATTGGAAGCTGGATACCATTTCAGGCCGGGGAAGTTGAAATCACCAACAATTAGAATTTCATCTGCCGGTTTCATGTCGACTGAAACTACTTCTTCTAGCGTCTGAATGTGCGAGTCAATCAGTGACAAATCACGTGTACGATCCGGTGGAAGATATACCACACATAGAAATAAGGAACATGTGTTCAGCCAAATTTGAATCCATACCTCCTCGACACTGCTACCAGAAACGTTTGTTATAGGTTGCGCTTTTAAACGTCGGTGAATATCCGCAAGCACGCCTCCACCGATTTTCTTAGAGCCAAAATTTCCCGCTACAGTTGGGAATCACGATCGCAACGGAACACATCATAGTTCGCACCAAATGCTTGCAAAGACAAAGTACTTTCACTCAACCAAGTCTCTGTCAAGGCGATGATATCGAAACATTCACCCGAACTTGACAACAGGTACTCATCCAGACACGTATTCATACCACCAACGTTTTGGTCATACAATTGAATATGCGATGACAGTACCAGAGTGAAAGAATTCGAGCTAGAATCGGGGAAGCAGTCAGTATCCAGGTTGTTTGTATACTGCGGCGGGAAGATTTCTTCGCCACTCACACACACAGGACCGGGACGGCTGGCGAGCGCTGGCTGCATTGGCACGGCTGTGGCGGGGTGCTCAGGTGCTTGCATGACACCAACTGCGGTGCGTCCCAGTGACCGGCACATTGACGGCATCAAACTGGAACCAGAATACGAATCAGCGCTTGCACGATTGGAAGTTAATAAATACTTGCCAAGGAGCAAAGTTTGGAAGCCCCCTACACCGCAGCCGCCTGCAGGACCGGCATGACTGATGAACTCAGGCTGCGGTTGCAGGGCTGGGGCGGGCGGGTAAAATTGACGAATGTAAATTCCTTATGGCCAAGTTGAAAGATCCAAAGCAACGATGCACAAAGCTGGGTCCAGGCCGGCTTTGAAGGATACGAATGTCATGTTGCTAACATCAGCACCTTTCGCAACCAGTTTGATCACCACTGGGTCGTTTGACATGCCGAGATTATAGCGTACCATTGAAGAAATTTCGTTATTAGTGACATCCGGTCGAATACGAGACAAATAGAGCCAAAATTTGTCCGCCGGTTTTTCGAAAACTGGAACGCTGACGATGTTTTCTCCTAATTGTTTCGATCCTGATTGGCACTCGAAAGCATCTTGTTCATAATCAGGCCCACGAGGTCTTTAATCAGGACGACGACGCTCCATGTTTGGCCAGTTCGCATTGAAAAATTTGGTAGGCAGAGGAGCAGGTTTAGATAACGATTTAATTTCGCTTTGTAAATTGTGTATAGCTTCCGTGAGTGATACTAACGGTGACTTTTCATCGGCCGCTTTTGTTATGTAGCGGAGATGCGAATTCTCAAACAAATCGGCACAATTGTCACACATCCAATACAAATTCTTTTGATGCGATGTAAAATATCATCAAAGAGCGCGAGAAACTCCAAATGGAATAAGCATCCGTAGTAGCCACGGTATGCAAATGAATCGATGCCGGTAATCGTTAGGCTACATTTTCCACATTTTCTCTCCATACTTAACGAAAATGCCTCCAATGCCTAGAAAATCCTCCTGGCTACACGCAAAGTACTGAATGGTCAGTATACAACGGGACGGTTGTTTATTGTCTAAGCCACAACATGATGTAAACAGAAGAAATAGCGATAGGAAGAACACAATTGAATCCAAAACACTTCACAAATCGCATGCGACAGATGACAACAACATCTCACACTGTTGCTGGGTGCAGAAATCTTTCGCTGAATAAAATCTTAATCGCCTGACTGACGCGGAAACAATTTAATATCGCTAATAAAAACAACAAGCTTTATTGTAACAGTGTTCCCAGACTCGATGGAGACTTTTGTCCAAAACGCCTCCGAAAAGAATAAACTCCGTTTTTGCCTTTCTCATATACAAAGGTTATGCAATCACTTGAAAACCCGACTAGTAAAAATTCTCCAGGAGGGACAAGTGTCATATACCATTCGACTCTGTTCATCGAGCTGAGCAATGTCTCTGTGTGTATGTATGTGTCAAATAATCTCACTAGGTTTTCTCGGAGATGGCTGAATCGATTTTGACAAACTACAAACAGTACAAACTAATAAGGTACGAAGAAAGCTCCTCGACGCACGCCGCTCGGAGATATGACCACTGAATATCCTGTATTATTGTCGCGCAGTCCGAGCGGCGTGCGTCGAGGAGCTTTCTTCGTACCTTATTAGTTTGTACTGTTTGTAGTTTCTCACAAAACAAAAACCTTAAAATATGTTGGCGGAACAAAAACCTTGAAAAATGTTGTAAAATGGACTCAAAACCGTTATTCCCAATCTTAGGGTCAAATGAAAGGTCTTATGGTCCTACCAGAAAATACTGCATATTTTCGGATACAACAAAAATTTAAATCGTCATTTAGAGTGCGATGGCAAAATTGTATAAAATCCTCAAAATTTGAATAAAAACTAGCACAGGGTTTGTACGTCATGTTAGTTGGTGGCCATATGAACCGACTTCGATTATACCGGTTCCCAGGTTCCGGTGCTGAAAGTATATCTAATAGTGAACCCACTTCGTTTTCTAATGGGTGGCCTAACCGACAAGAGAACTGTTTCATTCTTCATGTTACACTAGTTAATGCACAAACAATCCCTTGGTTTCTTTCAAAAATCGAAGAGAAACATTTTGAATAGAATGCCACTCTGTTTCTGTTACTTTTTATGAACCTGTACAAATCTGTATTAAATTTAGGAAATCTGTTTAAAAAATGTAGGGTAGAGTGTTCGGTTACCGGCACCCTTTTCTTTTAAGCTTATAACTTCTGACTAAGTGCACATTATGCGGACATATATACATTAATGGAAAGCTAAAATCTTTAGCTAACAACTGAATAAGAAACTAAGTTGATTCAATCTATTGAAAAAAACTTCATTATCAATTTAGTAAAGTGGAAAATTTTGGCCATTTCCAGCACACCAAGAAATTTCGCTAAAATTGGAAAAATGGAAGTAAAAACTGCAATTATTCAAAGAAAAAAACGGAATTTATTCTTTTCGGGGGCGTTTTGGAAAAAAGTCTTCATTGTCTGATGGTGACTTCGCCTTGGCTCTCTTGGCTACTGATTTGGTTGGTGGCGCCTTTGGTGTTGATTAGGCCGGTCTTCCACTGGTTTCGCGGAATTGAATACGTTGCAGCAGTCGAATTTAGTGGCTTGATATTCACTAAGCAACGTTTAATGGCATTAATCAATGCAATAAAGGTAATTTTCCTTGATTTTGACGATTTGTTCGTCGCCATGGCTAACAGAACCAGAACACCAAAGTTTTTACTTATATGACGAATGTATTGAAGCCGTCAAGTTGTCCACGCGTTGCATATTACCCGAGACACCAGGTAATAAAATAAGTTAAGTTGGCAAAAATGAAATAGATCGATTTCACCTCATAAGTATGCAATCCACTCACCTTTTCAATATATACTTTTAAATTTGTGATACTATAAAAAAAAGTCGTAAAAACTTTTGTGTTGATTTTCACGCAATTAAAACAAGTACAAGCGTCTGTTTGCTTCAGTACTCGGCACAAAAAGAATGTGCTGCTACACATGACATGTGTACTTACTGTCAAAAGCTACGGTGGAATGTCGGCAACCGAACATTTTCTGCTACCCTGATTTGAATCAGCATGCGAATGCAAAACTCTGTATAATTCAGATGAATCTGTATAAATGGCATCTCTAAAAATCAACAATTTTCATTTTGTTTATTTTTTGCCTTTCTCTATAGAAAGGTATTAGAATTGCTGGAAAAACCGACTTTCGAACGGAGCCTTATACACCATTCGACTCAGTTCGACGAGATCGGAAAATGTATGTGTGTGCACTTTTCGAAGATATTTGAACGCGCTCAATTTTCTCAGAGATGGCTGAACCGATTTTAACAAACTTGGGCTCGTTTGAAAGCTACTGTCGGGCCATTAATCAAGTTCGAGGTTCAAATGGCTGTGACTTGTGGTTCCGGAGATATGATTGTATAAGTGACGTAACCGACAAAAAGCGTTCTATTTGAACGCGCTCAATTTTCTCAGAGATGGCTGAACCGATTTAAACAAACTTGGGCTCGTTTGAAAGCTACTGTCTGGTCATTGATCAAGTTCGAAGATCAAATGGCTGTGACTTTTGGTTCCGGAGATATGACTGTATAAGTGACGTAACCGACAAAAAGCGTTCTATTTTAACGCGCTCAATTTTCTCAGAGATGGCTGAACCGATTTTGACAAACTTGGGCTCGTTTTAAAGCTACTATTGGGCCATTGATCAAGTTCGAAGATCAAATGGCTGTAACTTTTGGTTCCGGAGATATGATTGTATAAGTGACGTAACCAACAAAAAGCGTTCTATTTTAACGCGCTCAATTTTCTCAGAGATGGCTGAACCGATTATGACAAACTTGGGCTCGTTTGAAAGCTACTGTCGGGCCATTGATCAAGTTCGAAGATCATATAGCTGTGACTTTTGGTTCCGGAGATATGATTGTATAAGTGACGTAACCAACAAAAAGCGTTCTATTTTAACGCGCTCAATTTTCTCAGAGATGGCTGAACCGATTATGACAAACTTGGGCTCGTTTGAAAGCTACTGTCGGGCCATTGATCAAGTTCGAAGATCATATAGCTGTGACTTTTGGTTCCGGAGATATGATTGTATAAGTGACGTAACCGACAAAAAGGGTTCTATTTTAACGCGCACAATTTTCTCAGAGATGACTGAACCGATTTTAACAAACTTGGGCTCGTTTGAAAGATACTGTTGGGCCATTGATCAAGTTCGAAAAGCACCATAGGTGGGAGTACATGAAATTTCCAAAATCGAAAAATTTTTTTGATGCCGAAACTCTTAAAACTGCATGAAACATCGAAATTTAATGTCATCTTAAAAAAAATTTTTTTGAAAAAATCGACTTTCAGGGACTTCATATTTTTCAAAAAGTCGACTTTTTCAAAAAAAAAATTTTTCGAGATGACACTAAATCTCGAAGTAGCAATTCTAAGCCTTTTGGCATCAAAATTTTTTTTTTCGATTTCGAAAATTTCATCTACTTCCCCCTATGGTGATTTTTCAAGATATATGAAAATTCCACTAAGTGTACTAAGAAGGCTTTTTGCCTTTCTCTATAGAAAGGTATTAGAATTGCTGGAAAAACCGACTTTCGAACGGAGCCTCGGAGACCCATAGTGTTATATACCATTCGACTCAGCTCGACGAGATCGGAAAATGTCTGTGTGTGTGTGTGTGTATGTGTGTGTGTATGTGTGTATGTGTGTGTGTATGTGTGTGCACTTTTCGAAGATATTTGAACGCGCTCAATTTTCTCAGAGATGGCTCAACCGATTTTAACAAACTTGGGCTCGTTTGAAAGCTACTATCGGGGCATTGATCAAGTTCGAAGATAAAATGGCTGTGACTTTTGGTTCCGGAGATATGATTGTATAAGTGACGTAACCGACAAAAAGCGTTGTATTTGAACGCGCTCAATTTTCTCAGAGATGGCTGAACCGATTTGAACAAACTTGGACTCGTTTGAAAGCTACTGGCGGGCCATTGATCAAGTTCGAAGATCAAATGGCTGTGACTTTTGGTTCCGGAGATATGATTGTATAAGTGACGTAACCGACAAAAAGCGTTGTATTTGAACGCGCTCAATTTTCTCAGAGATGGCTGATCCGATTTTAACAAACTTGGACTCGTTTGAAAGCTACTGTCGGGCCGTTGATCAAGTTCGAAGATCAAATGGTTGTGACTTTTGGTTCCAGATATATGATGGTATAAGTGACGTAACCGACAAAACACGTTGATTTTTACCGCTCTTGTATATATAAGGGTGCCAAAATTTTGGGATGAACTCTATTTTCGTAAAGTTCTAGTGCTCAAAAGTTTAAGCACCTCGAAAAAAGCCTTCATGCAAAATTTGACCTAAATCGGACATGCTTAAGGGGTGCTGCCCGGTGGTAAAGGTTTGACAATTATCGATCTTGAAAAAGCACCATAGGGGGGAGTACATGAAATTTCCAAAATCGAAAATTTTTTTTGATGCCAAAACTCTTAAAACTGCATAAAACATCGAAATTTAGTGTCATCTCAAAAAAAAATTTTTTTGAAAAAATCAACTTTCTGGGACTAAGTCCCAAAAAGTCGATTTTTTCAAAAAAATTTTTTTTCGAGATGACACTAAATCTCGACGTTTCATGCAATTCTAAGCCTTTTGGCATCAAAAATTTTTTTTCGATTTCGAAAATTTCATGTACTCCCCCCTATGGTGATTTTTCAAGATATATGAAAATTCCACTAAGTGGACTAAGAAGGGTTTTTAGATTAGCATCACTGATTACAAATAGGCAACGCAAATGTCAAGCACTAATTTGGAAAAATGATGCTGACTGTGTGACATAAACACTGAAGCATGCTTTTGTGATCTACTCGAATCAATCTGCATCAATTGTTGTCAAAATTAGTGTCCAAAATTATTTAATAAAAGTATGAAACATATTTTCATGAGACTGTTATGAAAGAAGAGAAAGGCATTATCACACCACTAGGTGGATTAAGAAGGGTTTTTCAGATTAGCATCACTGTTCTCATACAAATAGGCAACGCAAATGTCAAGCACTAATTTGGAAAAATGATGCTGACTGTGTGACATAAACATTGAAGCATGCTTTTGTGAACTACTCGAATCAATCTGAATCAATTGGTGTCAAAATTAGTATCCAAAATTATTTAATAAAAGTATGAAACATATTATCATGAAACTGTTATGAAAGAAGAGAAAGGCATTATCACACCACTAGGTGGATTAAGAAGGGTTTTTTTTTAATTTACCAGATTAACTTTACAGTGAAATTTTGAATGTTAAACGAGAGGAAACGAAAACGACCCACAAAAATTTAAACGTCGAAATGATTCCAAACTGGTTCTAAAAATATCGTATGTAGTCTCATACTTAGCATTAGGCCCTTTTTATAATTCTGCAATTTTGAACCTGATAGTGTAATAGTTTTGACTGCTGTCACCATTGCTAATTAAGAGGACGAATAAAGGACCAACGATAGGATGAAAAAAATCCATTGAAATGAAATTAGAAGCAGAGTAGTGAACATATCTAATGTGTTTTGACGGGTTTTTGAATACTAGTTTGATTTCCAACAAAAGTGAATCAATTCCCAATGTGGAGCAAGGCGACTTAAGCAGAAATATGAAATAATTATAGTGGCTAAATCTGGTTTTTCAGGCACCGTCCCTAAAAACGAGATGAAATAGGGAGCCGTTACCCTAGTTCGAGATAATTTAGGTAATTATTTCCATCGTATTCATGACTGGTACAATCAATAACGGCTGACCCAAGTAAAAATTCGAAAATCAAGTCACAATATACTTCTGGATTCAAAATCCTTCCAGAGAATCTGTACAAATCTGTATTAAATTTAGGAAATCTGTTTAAAATATGTAGGATAGAGTGCTTGGTTACCGGCACCCTTTTCTTTTAAGCTTATAACTTCTGACTAAGTGCACATTATGCGGACATATATACATTAATGGAAAGCTAAAATCTTCAGCTAACAACTGAATAATAAACTAAGTTGATTCAATCTATTGAAAAAACTCCATTATCAATTTAGTTAAGTGGTAAATTTTGGCCATTTCCAGCACACATTTCGCTAAAAATGGAAGTAAAAACTACAATTATTCAAAGAAAAAAACGGAATTTATTCTTTTCGGGGGCGTTTTGGAAAAAAGTCTTCATTGTCTGATGGTGACTTCGCCTTGGCTCTCTTGGCTACTGATTTGGTTGGTGGCGCCTTTGGTGTTGATTAGGCCGGTCTTCCACTGGTTTCGCGGAATTGAATACGTTGCTGCAGTCGAATTTATTGGCTTGCTATCCACTAAGCAACGTTTAATGGCATTAATCAATGCAATAAAGTTAATTTTCCTTGACTTTGACGATTTGTTCGTCGCCATGGCTAACAGAACCAGAACACCAAAGTTTTTACTTATATGACGAATGTATTGAAGCCGTCAAGTTGTCCACGCGTTGCATATTATCCGAGACACCAGGTAATAAAATAAGTTAAGTTGGCAAAAATGAAATAGATCGATTTCACCTCATAAGTATGCAATCCACTCACCTTTTCGATAGATGCTTTTAAATTTGTGATACTATAAAAAAAAGTCATAAAAACTTTTGTGTTGATTTTCACGCAATTAAAACAAGTACAAGCGTCTGTTTGCTTCAGTATTCGGCACAAAAAGAATGTGCTGCTACACATGACATGTGTACTTACTGTCAAAAGCTGCGGTGCGATGCCGACAACCGAACATTTTCCTTTACCCTGATTTGAATCAACATGCGAATGCAAAATTCTGTATAATTCAGATAAATCTATATAAATGGCATCTCTAAAAATCAACAATTTTCATTTTGTTTTTTTTAATTTACCAGATTAACTTTATAGTAAAGTTTTGAATGTTAAACGAGAGGAAACGAAAATGACCCACAAAAATTTAACCGTCCAAACTGGTTCTAAAAATATCGTGTGTTGTCTCATACTTGGCATTAGGCCCTTTTTATAATTCTGCAATTTTGAACCTGATAGTGTAATAGTTTTGACTGCTGTCACCATTGCTAATTAAGAGGACGAATAAAGGACCAACGATAGGATGAAAAAAATCCATTGAAATGAAATTAGAAGCAGAGTAGTGAACATATCTAATGTGTTTTGACGGGTTTTTGAATACTAGTTTGATTTCCAACAAAAGTGAATCAATTCCCAATGTGGAGCTAGGCGACTTAAGCAGAAATATGAAATAATTTTAGTGGCTAAATCTGGTTTTTCAGGCAACGTCCCTAAAAACGAGATGAAATAGGGAGCCGTTACCTTAGTTCGCGATAATTTAGGTAATTATTTCCATCGTATTCATGACTGGTACAATCAATAACGGCTGACCCAAGTGAAAATTCGAAAATCAAGTCGCAATATACTTCTGGATTCAAAATCCTTCCAGAGGTGTCTGTCCACGTAGTTCGTCCTCAGGCGACTGATAATAGTGCTCCAAGAATTGTGAGTCCACCAGAATCACGTAATAATTTACCTAGGCTTGAAAACCTCCGAACAATATCAAATCTGTACCATTCGAACAGTTTTCTGAAAAAAAAACACTTGAGTAATATCTCTAAACTTCACTAGATATGATACCAGAGCATGGATAACAGTACTTCCAATTTGAAGAATCATAGTCAACTCATAGTTGTCGTGCGGTAATCCCACTGAATCCTTTTGGGCAATGGCTGTACTAGCTTGTTCAAGAAGAAAGCGTGTAATAATCTTTGATTTTTTAACATCACTATGATGATTGCACCCCTGTGCTCACACGCATGTATTGAGCATAGTGATTTGTTAGGTTCAGTTGTTCAGCGTCGCCCACGAATAGAGACAGCCAGTAAAATTTATATTAAACGCAAGGACGTGAAATAAAACATTCATATTTTGCTGTCAGTTTTAATACAATTCCTACAGTATAAATGGTTTAATTTCATCTGCGGGTAATGTATTTTCGGACAGTTCATGTCAATGTAATTAACTACGCTTAACGCTCAAAAATTTCTGCTGAAGTGGAGCAATAGCATTTGTATTATCCTTAATATGCACCTCTAGCATTAGGTTTATCAGCTACATTCCTGAAAACGGATTTAGAAATACTGTTCCAATAGACCATCTTTTTTTCCCATAAATACATTTATTTCATAGGCAAAGCGGACCATCTTGTAAGTGAAAATTTTGCTGGTTAATCCTATCTTGGGAATTATAATCTAGTTTTGCATTTCTACATCATATGTGAGTTTAGTGTTAAAGATATAAGCAACTATTCAGGCAACATTTCGTTGTATGAATCCGGACTACTAGCTGCTCCCCGAAGAGACTAGCAGTAAGAAACCTTTTTCAATCCACCTAGTGGTGTAATTATGCCTTTCTCATATTACTTATATTTTCAAAAAACATCACTAGAAGATTCTGTTGTGATTTGATAAGAAACAAGCTCTCGTTGAATATTCTAGTGAGCATGGCAATGAGCGCGAAGATATGAAAAATTATCTTTATAACATCTTTTAACGGATATAACAGACATAGACTTTTATGCAAAGCAATACAGATTTTCTATGAAAATATCTGGCATCTCTGTACACACCCGATGAAACGCACGCTCTTAAGGTGACCATGGAAGCGAGCCACAAATGGCAACCAAGAAACCACCTACCCTCCCACTCCACCTACCGCTATTTTGCCCTGCTCTAGATGTAAACAAACCATGAAACACATTTTTTCTACGCGCAGGGGTAAATATGTTTCGTAAAAATGCTACTGCAATTTGGTGACATAATCACTCATCGTATTGATATATGTTTACGATAAACTATCAACTCTGAAGAATGATTTGTGCAAAACTTTTTCGTACCTTCATTAGAAGGTTTCTTCTTAGAATGTTATTAGTTTGTACTCACCTCAAGATTTACACTGTTATGTACTGACGAGTCGAAGACGAAACATAAAGTGTAGAAATCGGTTATGTGCCCAATGCACAAAATAGGATAACCCCAAAATAACCATCACCTGAATCGGCCAGTTTAAGTCGAAACTCGTTTACGTTCGGCACGACAGTAAAGACGTTGCACTTCGATGCATATATAAAAAAAGTGTTCTGTAAGTAGCAGGAACTTTATGTCTGCCTAGCGGTTTATGTTGAGCTGCTAGGTTACATAACAGTTCAACATAAACTGTTATGTACTGACGAGTGGAAGACGAAACATAACGTATAGAAATCGGTTATGTGCCCAATGCACAAAATATGATAACCCCTATGTAACCATCACCTGAATCGGCCAGTTTAAGTCGAAACTCGTTTACTTTCGGCACGACAGTAAAGACGTTGCACTTCGATGCAAATATAAAAAAAGTGTTCTGTAAGTAGCAGAAACTTTATGTCTGCCTAGCGGTTTATGTTGAGCTGCTAGGTTACATAACAGTTCAACATAAACTGTTATGTACTGACGAGTCGAAGACGAAACATAAAATATAGAAATCGGTTATGTGCCCAATGCACAAAATTGGATAACCCCTAAATAACCAGTTCAAGTATTGCAATCTTTTCAAAATGCCTCGTCCATCTACGAAGAGGAAAGCAGCGCTCATTCGCGAAAATCAATAGAAATATAGATGTAATACGTTGATAGAGTGTGTTTTGGGTAGTGAGTATGTGCGGGACTCATCAGTTCAAACAGTGGAAGAAATGCCAGAAGGGCCGGTTCAAAACAATACCACGGAATTTATGAAACTGGATCCAATTATTTGGTATCAATAGGTAAAGTTCTAAAATATTTTCGTCAATACATGAAATTATATCTTCAAATTTGCATGATAAATCTTTTCAGAGCAAATAGCCGATTTGTCATCAAGCCCTCTCGTCAAATGCCACTTGACTGTTCTCTGGGTCAGGTTGCTTTCCTATCCGAAAACGATGACGTTGTCGACAAAATGGAAAATGTAGAATTTGTTGGTTTGTATTTTTTGAACATGGGAGCTTCATATTCAAAAATTAATATTAATATAAAAAGCCATTGCAACAGAGTTTGTTCTGACTTCGTGTTACTACACTTAATTCATCAATGTAACAGCTTCCTTTTTACTTTGTAATGTAAGAAAAATGCCAAGAACCAAGCGAAGGCAAACAGTAAACTTTCTTCATCGGCACATTCATTATATTCTTTTGTTCGCATGATTGCAATTTGTTACCTCAAGAATGAGCATGAAGATGAGATTAGTCCACTCTGTTCTGCTAGGTGATTTGAATATTTCAATGTTTACATTTTGTTCTGGCAACTGTATTCCTTTCAGCACACAAATATTATTATTTCATTCTTCTCTACTCACAAATACTATTACTATATGAAAAAGTATTGTTTCACCAATACTTTTACATTTATTTTCCTTGGCTTCTGTCCACGGTCACCTTAACAGCGTTATGTTGACATATATCGGAATGAAACCAGTGCTATTAGATTTGCCGCAATGGTTATTTTATTAGTGTTTAATACACACTATCCAGTAATATTCGAACCCGAAACCGTTTCATTGAAATATAAATAACAATAATGTAATTAAACTAATGTCACGAATACCAAAAAAATATTGGTTGATGGTAATTTAAAGAAGCAAATAAAATTTGTTTTCATAACATTATGAGAAAACTTGGTAACCTTGCGATGCGAAATAAGATGAAAACAAAGTGCAATCAAGTAAATGTAGTGCAAATTTTAATCTCGTATATTTTATTGCTTATCGGGTAATATTAAAAGTCTTTAATTGTTGAACATTAAAGTGCACATTACTCAAAATGAAGTCATCCAACATTCAAAAGTGGTTCAATTTTGTGAAATAGTGATCATGTTTTGGGACGAATCGAGTAGTAAGTATTCAAAAACATTGCGATTTGTAAAACTTGAGACGGAAGTATTTCCTAAATTATGAAGTGAGTTTATTTTAAATGAAGAAAAAAAACGACCGCTTAAGGTTTTAAACCCAGTTTTTCAATAGAAAAGTGTTACAAAAACTTCAACAAACGTTTGAAAAATTCCACAGTTTGGTTCAGGTACGTTGAAAGATAGAATTCTTGTTAAAAATTATAAGATGAAAGAATAAGATGGAAATAGGAGCTCAGATGAATAAGAAGCCGTTACCCTACATAGGAACGCCCGTGCACGTCTCTTGTTACCATACCGTAATTCCATTATCCATTATTAACTTTCTGAAAAGAACCCTTTCACCAGGTTGTCAATTTGGAAGCTGTTTCTCATTACGGTCATAGTAGCTCTGTTGAACAGCACGCTTACGCAGAATCTTTTGTTGTTCATAGTTTTCATCTAGCATATTTCTTTTTAATGGTGTCTCATTGACAGATAAGCGAGTTTTCACTTCCGAAAAGCAACTGGCTCGGCGATAATTGCATGCTGCATACTTAAATTTTATTGCTGAATCACGGCAAAAAAATGCCGAGAATTGCACAGCCGAGAGATCGGTATTCATCTCGGCAAAATAATAATTACTGGGAATCTCGGCAAAACCAAATTATTGCAGAACTTGTCAGCAGCAATTTTGCTATTAACTCGGCAAAAGCGATTATGATCGAATAATTAATTGCCGAGTCATCAGTAATCGAACGTATAAAGGATTTTCTTTATTATTGTATGAAATAAACATCACAAAAGCTAAGATAGGGGAAAAAGGGTGTTTTATTGATGTCCATTTTAATGCAGTATAAAAAACCTGTTTTAATTTACCTAGTGGTGTAATGATGCCTTTCTCATATTACTCATAACATCAAAAATATTACTGCGGAATTCGCAAAAACAACTGTTCATTGAATAGAAATAGGAAAGTTTGTTCGGACTTAATCTAACAAACTCTACAAATCCTGTGTTCCCTGTAGTTGCGGAACCGAAAGTAGTATCCACAACAAATTAGGAATTCCGTATGAAACTGTAAGACTTTTCCTTTCAACCTATTAGTTTGTGAAAATCGATTTGGCAATCTTGAAAAAAAGTGAGTGAGATCCTTTTTGCAGTTTTTATCAGCATTTCCAATTATTCCGAAACCGGATTCAGATGAACGGAATAGCCGAAGTTGGTTTGTTTGCCAGCAACAAATATGACCTAAAAATTTGAATAGTTGAACCTAGTTAAACATAGGCATACTATCTCATGCACTATTTCGATTAAATCAATTAAACGAAATCTAACAAACGATGAGATGTTGCGTTTCAGTTACTTCTGCATATGTAAGTCAAGCTAAACAGCTTAAATCAGCAGCATAAACCATATAGTATTATTATTACTTTTATTATTATTATTGACATCATTACACCACCGGTACGGTATTACTGCACTACCGGATGTGAAAATTTCATATTTTTTAAATAAATTTGTATTCATTGACATTCGTTTATTCTTTCGACCGTACTGATCATAAAATAGCTATAATTTTTATCAACTGCAACGCCGTATTTTACCAATATTACAAACTAGTAGCAGACATCCGTAACCGTTTTGTTTCCTTTGCGTTTACGAAATAGAGCAAAGCTAACTAACAAGCTCTGCAAACTAGAAGAATTTATCAGACGGTTTTATGGGATTTGTACCTGGTTTTGACCATCGTTTGTGAAAAAATACTAATGAAATTCGTAATTTTCCACTTATCGCACATTAGTTCCGGAACCGGAAGTCAAATTTAGATAAAATGTTCTAGAAATTTTTAGGAAACTGTAAGACCTTTCATTTGAATCTTAGTTTGTGAAAATCGGTTGAGCTGTTTCAGTGAAAATCGAATGCATACTTTTTCTTTAATTTTCACATCCAGATCCAAATTAAATTCAATAGCAGGCTATGGGACCATAAGACCTTTTATTTGAATCTTACTTTGTAAAAATCGGTTCAGCCATTTCTGAAGAAAGTGAGTGCATATGTTTTCTATTTTTTTGGTGTATATCATCCTATATCTCCGGAACCGGAAGTCGGATCCGGTTGAAATTCAATAGCAGGCTATGTGACCATGAGATCTTTCATTTGAATATTGGTTTGTGAAAATCGGTTCACCCATCTCCGAGACAAGTGAGTGCATATTTTTGTTACATACATACACACATACACACAGTCGGTTTTCACAGGCCATAACCTTTCTATATGTGAAAGGCATAAAGAAAAAAAAGAAGAAAAATATTAGTATTTTTGATGACATCTTTGGTAGGCCGCTCATGATGGTTTGGCGGATAAGAACTGAGGACATGCGTTTTTATTTAAATAATATTAACAATAGTTTTTTTTATTTTTAATATTTTTCAACATTATGTTAGTATTTCAATATACATACATACATACATTTATTCCACAAGCAAGCATCATAACATTGAGTTACTATTTCTATTCTAATAGATTCTAACTAAAACTAGTGTACCAATAGTCATCTCATTAGTAGAGTCACCATGTTATTTTACCGAATACTGGACTTTCAATAAATGAATTGTGACAAAATCGAATACAAAATTTTTGCCTCGTCTCTAAGAAGCAATAGCGCATATAAGTAGTTCGGAAATGGTTCAATACTGCTGTTTTAGTGAAGCAAAATGCTCCAAATTTCATGTTACCCTTGGAGGTAATCTATCAAAAAGAGATAACAGATCTCACTCTAACTAATGGTTTTCGTATATGAAATGACTAATGGATTTGAAATGAATGGGGGTACCGTTACCCAATTTCTATCTCTTCTATTAGTCGATCGTTAGTCCTGAGCTGAAACGGTTGCTTATTACCGTTCTTGCATGCACTTACTCTTACATTTCACTCACACATCATCTCACTCATCAGTTCCCAAACGATACATCCTCACAATACAAAGTGGATGAACATCGTTCGACAGCTGCTAGTGGTTTGCTCATTGGTTAAATCATTATTATTTTATTCTATTCTACAATATTCTCTCTCATTCCACAGTATTCCATGGCACACAAACTACCAATAAACGTCAAAGATGGACTCGATTTACCGTTCATTTGTTGTCATCGTGTGAAACCCAATTGGGATACGTTCACTCCACTTAATTTCCACTTTACACTGGTAATAAGGGCAATAAAATAAAACATAAAAACCTGTTTTATTCCACCTAGTGGTGTAATGATGCCTTTCTCATATCATTCATACTATCATATATAATACTGTAATATTTTTCGATTCCTAAAACAATAACCGAAATCGCTTTGTTTGACCATCTACTGATAAAAACTATCAATTGGAGAAGACTTGAGGTCGATTTAGAAAACTTTTTACGGTTTTTCGCCCTTTTTCACCCTATATTTCCGCCCTTCACTTCACCCCATATTTCCGGATCCAGAAGTCGGATCCAAATAATATTCAGGAATTTTGTATAAGACCACAAGACCACCTTTCATTTGAATCTAAGTTTGTGAAAATCGGATTAGTCATCTCCTAGAAAAGTTAGTGCAAAAATCGTTACATACAGACATACGCACATGCACACACACAGACATTTTACTTACTCGACGAAATGAGTCGAATGGTACATGACACTCGGCCCTCCGGGCCTCGGTTCAAAAGTCGGTTTTCACATTGATTGCATAACCTTTCTATATTAGAAACGCAAAAGGGCAAAACAAACCTCAAAAGAAAACATCACGGGTAAAGACAATTATTTCCAGTGGTCCTCAACGCATCTACCTGGAAATAAAAAGACTATTGTAAGTATATAAAGACTGTCCCAGAAAGTATGGACGCAACCAAAAACCGCTGCCATTTCGCAATGGCTCAAAATCTGTCAAATTTTATGGCTGCGTCCTGTTGTTTACACTCTTCTCTAACCACTTGTGCAGTTGTTTATTCGTTTTCATTAGTTTGTTACGAAATGCGTGGACTTTCAGCAGAACAACGTCGAAAAATTGGGTACAAATGGTACACATAACGCAGACTCTCACTGAGAAAGATAGCAAATATGGAAGGAGTAAGTGAAAAAGCAATCAGGAAGTTCGGTGAGTATAATACCTTTGAGGATAAACCGAAAACTGATCGAAAAAACGGTCCTGCTAGACCCTCAGTTTGATAAATGTGTACGGAAGGCGTTCGAGCAAAAGAAGGAGGTTTCAGTTCGGGATGTGGCCAAAAAAGTGGGCACTTCGAAGTCAGATGTTCTTCGTGCTAAAGTACGTTGGAATCATCGAACCTATAAGAAGTAGAAACAACCAAAACGTAGTCCGAAACAAGAAGCATCGATCAGGCCGAGGGTTCGAAAGCTGTACAATACGATTCTTGCTGGAAATTTGAACTGCATAATTATGGACGACGAAACCTACGTGAAACTCGATTACAAATCCTTGCCGGAACAACAATATTATACGGTGCGAGAAGGGCAAGTGTTAAACCAGTCCGAGACATCGATTGAAGTCGGAAAATTTGGTAAGAAAGCTATGGTCTGGTAAGCAATTTGTAGATGCGGTAAGATTTCGAAACCCTTCATCACCACTGCTTCAATGAACAGCGAAATTTACATCAAGGAATGTTTACAAAAACGACTTCTACCCATGATTTGAAGCCACAAGGATCCTGTTGTTTTCTGGCGAGATCTTGCTTCTTGCCACTACTCGAAATCAACGGTAGAATGGTATACTACCAAAAATGTCACTTTCATCCCAAAAGACATGAATCCACCAAATTGCCCACAACTTCAACCAATTGAGAAATTTTGGGCATTAACGAAAGCACATCTTAGGAAACATGTCTCGGCATCCGAAACCATTCAACAGTTCGAAAAAGATTGGAACAAAGTGTCAAAACTTGTCGCCAAGAAGTCTGTACGGAATTTAATGAGGAACGTTCGCAAGAAGGTGCGCCAGTTAGTCAACAATAGCTAAGTAGCAAATATTGAGAATAATATTCTGTTGTTGTAGTCTAATATTATCAGTATATCGAATAAAATTTGAATATCTAACACTTGTGAATTATTTACAGCGAAATTAAAGTGCGTCCGTACTTTCTGGTACAGTCTTTATGAACAGCAGAATTTTTTATTTCACTTATCTTCTCAAGAAATATAAGAATCTCTTACCTTCATCCAATATATATTATTTTCCCACTCCATCAGAATTGCTACGTGGTGTTTTGCACCGTTTCACCGAGTTTCAGTAAGAGCTAACACACTGTTCGAAATCTCTACAAGCGGATTTGCTGATTTCGGCATATTTGTTGTTTACTGACAAGTTCAGCCTAATATTTTTCAAAACTTCGGCAAAAGAACGCGCTTCAACGAGATATCAAAATAATACATTACCGCATTTCGGAAAAGATCGTAAGGATTACTGAACAATCAGTAAATTGTCGTGTTGCCGATCTAATTCGGTATTTCATTATGCGAGCTCAAGAATCTGTTTTAAGTGTGTGGCAACAGGCGTCGTGTTTTATTCAAGTAACCGATACTGGAACTGATTCACCTCTCCGGTTTCATAGCATCGTTTACGAATATTTTTAGTGATTTCTACTCCTTTTCCTCGAGTCCGTTGCTTTGAGGGTATCGGGGGCTTGAAAACTCAAACATAATAAACTTAGCAGCTACACATACCCAAAAAACGAGTGATATCTGAAATATTTTTTTGGTTTTGGCATATCGGTTTTCGCATTAACATGCTTTTCCAAAGGGTAAACCGTTCTATCACCAATTATATTACCCATAAATTTAACACAATTAGTACGATACTGCAATTTGCCAGCGTTGAATTAGAGTGTAATAAACAAATAAACAAACAACAATTAACCGAAAACTCAAACTTGAACTTACAAAAATAACAGAGTGTCAAGTGACCGGGAAAATCGGGAAATCCGGGAAAAAGTCGGGAATTTGATTTCAGCGGGAAAAACCGGAAAAAAGTCGGGAATTTTAGAGAAAAACCGGGAAAAATATTACTAGCTTACCTATGAGCAGACCCTGTCAGCTTGGAGCGAAATCAATCTTCAGTTCAGCAACGCCATCGCACGGTGTCACATTCAACATATCACGTCAATTGTATGGGTGCGCAGTGCTGCTATTTTGGCGCGCACGAATTTGACATTTCTCTCCCCTACTTCTGTGTACGAGATTCGATGCGGATTCGCATGCTCGCAAAGCAATGTTGTTGCCAATGATTTGTTCGGGAAATGTGAGAGCTGGATATCTTGTTAATATGATGTCTTTGCTATGAGTAAAAGTTGTTAGCATAATGATTTTTTTTTCAACAATTGAAAGATAGGAAACAATATGCAATTTTGCGTTTGAGTGAAATGCTCAGTACAAGTGTTGAATCAACCTATTGTCCATTGGTCTTATTGGGCCAACACCCCATGTCTCGTCCACCGATTTTTAGAAGCTTGTAGGCAGTTTTTAATGAAACATGAAGCATCAGAGTTTTTTTAGTTGTTATCTATAACAGCACAATGAAAGCTCATTTTGAAAAATAAGGATAATTTGGATGCTTCTGTTGGATTTTTATTAAATATTTGAATACCTAAGGAAAATTTTTATTACAATTATTGAAACTGGTTTCTGAGGACCAGTATAGAATCTTAGAAAGATTTAGAAAATGGATTGATTTGTTCAGTGAATCTATGTTTAATTTTGTTTTGAAGGTCCTCAACTATTCCATAGTACGATCACAAGAACGTTGATATGTATGTAGATGAAGGTGAATTGAATTTAGTTTGAGCTTTTGGAACTTCAATAAAGTAATGATTTGAATTATATAAGACTATATCTATATTTCCCAAAACAATTTCAGGGTTTATATTCGATAGTATTATAGTCGATTAGTTCTAAACTGGTAGAATAAATAACTAATTACACTGATCATTGCTTAATTTTAAACCCTGAATGTTATTGATTGATCTGCTAGAATCAGATCAATTGTAGAAAGATTTCTCATAGAAGATAAATTAGATAAGCTATTGGAGATAAAACTAGTTTAAAACCAGCGGAGAGTTTGCGAGCATTTAGAATCCTATTAGGAAAAAAAACAGATCGATATATTGTGCATTTTAACAGCTATCATTTGATTTATTTGCCCATCAACGCATTTAAATCGTAAACATTGTTTATTGACTAACAGAAATTAGAATTAGAATTAGTTAGTTAGTTAGTTAAAAAAATCGCATTCTCCTTCTTTACTACAAGAATTTGAAATGATGCACCTACACTAAAGTACGGATAAGTTATATCAAACATTCTGACACACAATTGAATACTACGAAGCAATTTTCTTAGTTCTTTATAATAAAATATTGGTGGTTCTAAAAAGAACCTTTTTAAACATTAGATTCTTTAATTTAAAAAAAAACAGGAGTAGGTAATGTCAGAGACATAACCGCGAGGTTGACATTGGACTGCATTAGAGATGTAAATAAATAGCAAGCGATTTGTTACTGTTTGACGGTTTAAGATTAAGTATTGGAAAAGATCATTCGGTTTCAAAAGATTGCGTTTGTATTATAGAAAATAGGGTGGTAGTTTAGGACAGTGGATTTCGTTTGGGTGTTCAAACGGTCGCAAAAATAGCCACAAATAGAATTTTGATGTCGATTATGTCGTTTCGGATTTGCATATCTTAGTAAAAGAAACTATGAAAATGCGGCCGGATTTCATTTCTGGCATTCAGAAGGAGCAAACTGTAGGATTCTCTACGATATTAAACACTGTTCGGAACATTTTTATCGATCTCTGTTTATGGATTATCATAGACTGATGCTAGAACGTGCAACAGACTTTATTTATAGATACGATTGATTTTGATGTTTCGTGTTTGGACCTATTTTTGCCTTTCTCATATAGAAGACTATACAATCACTATGAAAACGGACTTTTGAACCGAGGCCATACCATTCGACTCAGCTCGACAAACTGAGTAAATGTTTGTGTGTGTATGTGTGTATGTGTGTATGTGACAAATAATGTAACTCGATTTTCTTAGAGATGGCTGAACTGATTTTCACAAACTCAGATTCAAATGGAAGGTCTTATGGTCCCATAGATCGCAATTTAATTGTATCCAGATCTGACTTTCGTTTCCGGAATTACAGGGTGATATGCACAAAAACATGAAAATAAATGTCACTCACTTTTCTCAGAGATGGCGTGACCGATTTTCACAAACTTAGATTCAAACTAAAGGTCGTATAGTAACATAGATCGCTTTTGAATCTTATCTTTATCCGACTTCCGGTTCCGAAATTACAAGACAATATGTGCAAATCTATGAGAAAATGCGAAATTTTCTCGATGTTTACAAACTAAGATGCAACTGAAACTCGATGTGTCTCCGTTCACGGATTATCATAGACTGAAGCAAGCAAACGTGCAACAGGGTCTATTTATAGATTCGGTTGATTTTGATGTTTCGTGTTTGGACCTATTTCCGCCTTTCTCATGTAGAAGGCTATACGATCACTATGAAAACCTACTTTTGAATCGAGGCCATACCATTTTACTCAGCTCGACAAACTGAGCAAATGTCTGTATGTATGTATGTATGTATGCGTGTATGTGACAAATAATGTCACTCGATTTTTTTAGAGATGGCTGAATCGATTTTCACAAACTCAGATTCAAATGAAAGGTGTTATAGTCCCATAGATCGCAATTGAATTCTATCTAGATCCGACTTCCGGTTCCGGAATTACAGGGTGATATGCACAAAAAAATGAAAATAAATGTCACTCACTTTTCTCAGATTTTCACAAAATTAGATTCAAACTAAAGGTCTTATAGTCCCATATATCGCCTTTGGATCTTATCTTTATCCGACTTCCGGTTCTGAAATTACAAGGCAATATGTGCAAATCTATATAAAAATGCGCATTCAATTTTCTCGGAAATTTCTCAACGGATTTTTAGAAACTAAGATGCAAATGAAAGGTCTTGAAAATATTTAAAAAATTCCCGAAAAGCTTTCCGACTTCTGGTTCCGATATAACAGTGAGATTAGTAAAAACTTTCAATTTCATTAGGATTTTTTCAGAAGCGATGGCGAAGCGAGGTGCACATTTTCATAAAATTTACTGGTAAATTCATCTAGTTGACAGACCTTGTTAGTTGGTGGATACATAAATCTACTTTGGGACTACTAGTGCCCGGTTGCCGCTTTCGAACGTACCGATAATAATGAAAAAAAGCTTCAAAAACGGAACTCACTTCGATTATTCACAAATCATGATTACTGTGTTATTTTATCCAGATCCGACTTCCGTTTCTGAAATTTAAGGGCAACGAGTATCAAAACTTTTAAACTGTCATACAAAATTATTCTGAATCGGTACGCATCGGTACGTGCTGGTAAGGAAGAAGAAGAAAACGCATCCGCCTTGCACACAGCGTGCTTTGTTCAATTTTGTATAGCGTGCAGGGTTGCCACATTCAAATCTTTATTAACTTGATATAACTGTTTACAAATTTAAAAGGTGATGGTAGTTTATACCGAAGAAAGTTTTTGATTTTATTCAAGTTTCAAAAAAAGAAACTTGCAGAATCTTCTAGTGATGTTTTTGAAAATATAAGTAGTATGAGAAAGGCATCATTACACCACTAGGTGGCAGTGATGTTCGAGCTCAGAACACGAGCTGCTCTATACCTGCTGTATATGCCTATTAAGCTCGTGTGCAGTGCTTTTTCAAACCAGACTTGTGAGCGTGTGGTATTTGTGTAGTCCACCTACTGACAAGTGACAAGACAAGAGCGGACACTGTGGGCTTAAAATTATATTATATTATTGAATAAAAAAAAGAGCGGACACTCAAGTTGGCACATGATCCAGCACATGAGTCAGCTCACGAGCTGGCCCCCCTTTCCAGCTGTGATTCAGATTTCGTGTGCGTGTTTTTTGAAAAAGCATAGCACACAGGCTGTATGAGAACTGGCTGGTGTGCTGGGCCATCACTGCTAGGTGTATAAAAAAGGTTTTCACTATTTAAACAATGTTTTCGTAATAAACGTGGAATTTGGAACAATCTTACATCTTTTTCCATTCGTTTAGTGAAAGAATTAGAGAAAATACTCAATCAGAGAAACGGTTATTAAGAAATCAAATCTGGAGTAATTTCGTTACACTTTCGTATCGTGAAATTCGTAAACAATTTCCAATTTCTAAACTATAGCTATTACACATTAATTCGCTGGATTGATCAATGATATAATAGGCCTATGATATGAAAAGTATGAAATATATCTACGGCTTTCCTCCTGTGTCTCCAAGCGTAGTAGTTTGTGAAGGAGCAGATTTCATACACTTGCTCATAAAATCAATGAACTTAACATAATCTTGTTTGGAAGCACCTATATTGAAATCCTTATCAATTATCGTCGGTGTATTTTTACGTGAATATAAAAATGTACTTTATTTCTTAATCCGCATAGAAACATGAAATATATTTAGAAAAAAACACATTTTGATCCGAGCCGGATCTTTGTATCAGTCTTTGTAGCTCCGGATCAGTCGAACAGATTTCAACCAAACGTGGTACAGATACTTTTTGCACTTAGTCATAAGGGTATTTTCATGTGGGTGGAAGGAGTAGCAAGTGTCCGTAGCAGGAGGATTTTAGGCGGTACTGATTGAATTTTACGAGAATCGAAACTTGTTGACCAGTACAGATAATGCTATCGTCTCAGAAGAGATTCTAGAAATGTTTCCAGGGGAAAGATGTAGCAACTTTATCTCACAAGTCGGGAAAGAGGTCAAAGACCTAATTGATATGTTTTTCCGTGGAACGAACACCTAACGAGCACATGTAATTATTGCAAATCAGGTTGTTGGCTGTTCTGTAATCCTTGTTACTGACAAAATCCATTACTATTTCAAAAAAAAAAGTACAGGTGTGTGATGTCAGAGACATAACTTGATGTTGTGAATATGAATAAAACTGACACTTTTTCTTTATACTTCCGAATATCAATTAATTGATCGATTGTGTGAATTGTGCAAGTTTTACCCTTTTGCAATACTAGAATTTGAAACGATAATCCTAAGTACAGATTAATTATATTGCACATTCTAACACACAAATATCACTAAATAAACAGTATAGTTCTTTATGACAAAATAATGGTGGTTCTGAAAAGAACATTTTATAAAGGCGTTTGTGATAGAGGGTGATGAGTTGAGTACGAATTCCGATGGATACCGTTGACTTTTGATGGATACCGTTGACTTCCATCATCTATTTCCATACTGATCTGTTGTCCGTGGGCGCATTACTGATATGTGTTCCGTCGGAGTTTCCTGCTTCTTCCGCTTGCGGTAGCATGCTTTGTATTTCACTTGGAGATGCCTCGATCACGCCATAATCAACACGTTGATGACAGCCCAATTGGAAATCAATGGCTTCTGGCACTACAATTAATTGAAAAATGGGCCGTGTACAGAGTATAGTGAAGTAAAATTTCGCATAATTCTTTGATGTCGATTATTTCTTTCCAGATTTGAATATTTCAGTGAAAGAAAGTATAAAAATTGCTGTACGGGAATAATTTCTGGCATTCAGAGAGGCCAAACTGTGTAATTCTCTAAGATATTAAACACTGTTTAGATAAAACGATATCAAACATTATCCTAGATGTTTTTAATTTTCGATTTGCAAAGAAGCAATCTTTATAGTTCCTTAGATAACATTTGAAGCCGTTAGAAGGGCTGATTTTGCATAATTTTCCCTATTGTTTTCCATTTTTCGTTGTATTTTGCTCCAATGCAAACGACCACCAGCAGGAAAAGCATTCGATCTTCTTTGAAGCGTTTGAGGTTTTGTACCTCGCAAAAGCCTGCTTTCATCGCTCCTTCTGACGACTGAAGTCCAAATGAGAGCACGACCTGAGTGTTTCACGCTTTATATTTGGTTTGTTCTTACTGATGTTGGTGGTAGAACCTCACCTCGACATCCAGTTCCGTCTGAAGCACTTGAAGAAATAAATGATTTTCAATCAAAGTATACCTTTCATACACGTCCAGTAGATAATCGGAACTGATATGTGCCTGACTACCTCAAAACCGTCGTCCAGGTGCGAAAAAGACTAGCAAGCGTAAAGAATTATTATTTCCAAAAGTTTTAGAAAACTTTGTATTTCATTTGTTTATGGTTATCCAACGCTGTTGAAAATTTGAACACAAATTCCTGATTATATTTCCGATAGCTTGTAGGGCAAATTATCTTGTTGTTTTAAGTACATTAAGAGATATTCGCGATAAAGTTCTGCCCATTCTTGAAAAGGCTAAATTTTTAAAAGGCACCTCATAGTAAAGTAAGTCGTATTCACGACAAATAAAATGGTCGAAATTTTGAACGTGCGAGTGTGCTATTATCGATATTCTTGCAAATTGAGAGGACACCGATTGATTGTACAGCAACTTAGGCTATATTGCCAGTTAATTTTCGTGTATAGTCCAGTGGACTTTCCAATCTCGCTGTGTGGCTACGACGAGTCGCCAAAGTACGGATAATACAAAAAAATACTCGAAATACTCGAATTTCCCCGCACTTACACGATTCAACGTACTCACCCGTTGAGAGATTCACCGGAAGACGGTAGACGCACTCGAGAAGAAAGATTACCATGGTGCGATTAAATGCATTTAGTTATTTTTGTTTAAATATACACTGTACCGTTTAAGGATTGCTTGGTTGTTCAAGAGTTTTATGAATGTTATTTAAAAAGTTTATACTTTTGAATATAATTGATTCAAAATCAGAAAACTTTCAACTGCAAACTTATTGTAAAAGTTTTAAATTGTAAAGTCTGATTATATTTATGATTTTTCGTAGCCTTTTAAAAGTAAAGTTTTATGTTTTGCCTTTCTCATATCGAAAGGTTATGCAATCACTTTTTTTGTTTCAATTATAGAGGTTTTAACCTTAAGGTCATTCGCCAGAAAAGTTTTCTGACCCTATATGCGGGGTTGGGAATCGAACCCAAGGGGGGCTGCGTGAAAGGTATCGACTATCCTATCACGCTGTACCCGTCCCCTTATGCAGTCACTTGAAAAACCGATCAGTAAAAATTGGCCCGGAAGGCCACGTGTCATATACCATTCGACTTATTTCATCAAGCTGAGCAATGTATGTGTGTGTATGTGTCAAATAATCTCACTAGGTTATCTCGGAGATGGCTGAGCCGATTTCCACAAACTTAAATTGAAATGAAAGGTCTCACGGTCCCATACGGAATTCCTGAATTTCATCCGGATCCGACTTCCGGGTCCGCAATTATAGGGTAAAGTGTGTCAGTAGGATCCATAGTACTAGCCATGCAATGATTCTGTACACTAAGAATCGGCTGCGAAGTCTGTTGAAACAGAAAGGCCAAATTCCTCAAAAGGAATGTAATGTCAAGACTTTGCTTTGTGTTAAACATTGTAAACCGTCACTTAATCCGGCGAAAAAAACCTTAAAAATTGTCTAAACTGGACTCAAAACCGTTATTTCCAATATTAGGATCAAATGGTCTTATGATCCCACAAAAAATTACTGCATTTTTCGGATACAACAAAAACTTGAATCGTCGTTTAGAGTATCGTAAAATCGCATAAAATCTTCAAAATATGAAGAAAAACTAGTAGAGTTTGTACGTCATGTTAATTGGTGGCCGTACGAACCAACTTCAATTATACCGGTTCTCAGGTTCCGGTGCTGTACTTGGGGAGTATCATTAGGTAATGTCGTATTGGTGTCGCAATGGCAGATTGGCAGATCCAGCCCTCAGCTGGCGATCGGAACGGCCGGTGGATTGAATATATCATGAGAGTCTTCCAGATGACGTTGATATGTATCATGTGGGTCCGCGTTAAATACCCCCAGACTACGAATACCCGGCGGGTGGCCCGCACACTGTTGATAGACTAGAGCGGCCTTCCGTGGGCGATGATGGTGATGTTACGGAAGAAAATTTAAAAAAATATAGAGAAGTAAATATTGCAGAAAACGGAGTAAAGCGGAAATATGGGAACGAAATGACTAAGAACGACAGAGATCTCATTAGTTGACATCGAGATGGTGAAGAGACAAGGAGGGGGGAAGCGAACAGGTTAGTGACAGCAAAAAGATCTTGTTATTTCCGATAAAGATGAGTGGACAGATGAGAAGTCAGGAGAATCGGCGGAAGTTAGTGTCGAACCTGCAGGTGAAGATTATATCAGCCACAGTTGTTTCACGTCGATAAATAGAAGGAACTTTCTAAGCAAGGTGTAACATATTATACATATATATTAATGTGTTTGAGGTAATGATATATGAGAAGCATATATGAACTATCCCGACTCGCCAACACATCCCGAACCCGAACCGCAGGCGGTCTACCTCGAGCCCTGAAGGATTCTAGTAGCTCCGATCTGGCGTCGCTATATCTTGTAACGGCCCTTGAAGATCGCTAGCTTTGGGTCCTATAATGAACACAACGCTGTCCCGGCAAGTTGTCTTAGCGTGCAAGGTATGTTGATACATTTATCGATGTCGTTCACGTAAAAATTGTATAAAAGGGGGCTTAAGCATGTGCCCTGAGGAAGACTCATGTAGCTAAATCGTATTGTCGACAAATCACTATGCGCGAAGTACATGTGCTTCTCAGACAATAGATTATGTAAAAAGATGTTCAAAACTGGCGAAAGACCAGCATGCTTCTTAGATAGGATATTTGTAGAAACTGAGTCAAAAGCTCCCTGAATGTCTAGGAAAACTGACGCCATTTGTTCTTTACGAGCAAACGCCATTTGAATTTCTTTTGAGAGCAACGCAAAACAATCGTTCGTTCCTTTGCCTCTGCGGAAACTAAATTGTATATCTGAAAGCTAACCATTAGTTTGGACCTAATTGTCTAAACGGAAGAGAATAATTTTTTCGAACAACTTCCGAATATAGGAAAGCATAGCAATCGGCCGATACAAATTGTGATCGGAGGCTGGTTTTCCTGGTTTTGAATGGCGATCGCTTTCACCTGTCGCAAGTCATGTGGAACAATATTTTTCAACAAGTTGAATTTTATTCTGTCTAGCCCCGGGGCTCTATTGTTACATGACAAGAGTGCAAGTGAGAGCTCTATCATCGAAAACGGTGTTTCGTTTGTATTTGGAGTCGCGGCACGGGTGATCTTCTGTTCCGGAACAGAGTCTGGGCATACATTTTTAGCAAAATCGAATATCCAGCGGTTAGAATATTCCTCGCTTTCATTCGTGGTGTTATGATTACGCGTTCGTCGGGCTAATTTCCAAAGAGTGTTCATAAATGTTTCTTTCGTTAAGACATCTACGAACCGACGCCAGTAACCGCGTTTTTGGGCTTTAATGAAGTTCTTAATTTTAACGTCTAACGCCGTGTGATTCCAGTAATTATCAGGTGTTCCATTTTTTTCTGAATATTGTATACGCAGAGGTTCTCTACGCGTTTAAATTTGTGCACTCTTTGTCCCACCACGGGTTGGGAGGACGGATGTCAGTTTTTGCGCCGGGTACACGTTTCGTCTGAGCTTGAGTCGCGGTGTCGAGAATCAAGCCAGCCAAAAACGTGTACTCTTCCTCCGGAGGAAGTTGTTGAGTTCTTTCAAGTTTCTCAGATATCAAGGTTGCATAGCTATTCCAATCAACATTTCGTGTGAGGTCATACGAAACATTGATTGTCATCGATGGTTTTGAGCCGCTGGTGATCGAGATTACGATCGGTATATGATCGCTACCGTGGGGATCAGGGATCACCTTCCACTTGCAATCCAACCGTAGCGATGTCGAGCAAAGGGATAAATCCAGCGCACTTGGTCTTGCTAGTGGTGCAAAAGTCCGTGTCATTTCTCTCGCATTTAAGATTGTCACATTGAAGTTGTCGCAAATATCATGGATCATAGCTGATCTGTTATCATCGTGAAGACAGCCCCATCCCGTACCGTGTGAGTTAAAGTCTCCTAAAATCAATGTCGGTGCGGGAAGAAGTGCTATGATATCACTGAGCCGCCGATGCTCAACGAAGGCTCTAGGGAGAATATAGGTGGAAGCAATGCAATGGTCCTTACCTTTTATTGTAACATGACATGCGACAACTTGAATACCTGGTGATGATGGGAGGTTAATTCGATAAAAAGAATAGCACTGGCAAAAATGTGTTGAAATCGTGGAAATTTAAGGATATTTCAGAAGTTAGTCAAGTTTCGCACAATGCAAATGCGTCACATTTCAGATTTGTTTACTAGATATTTAAAAGAATCTATTTTTGGGATGATACTTCTGCAATTCCACTGTATCCACTGTGATTAGATCCGTGACCTTGGTGGATGATTTAGCCATCGAAGGATACAATCGCTGAGAGAAAGGGCCAATTTGCAGACAACTGCTTCAAATATGTTTTTACTGTTGGCATGAAAGCAATTAAAATGCTTCTAAGAGGGTCAAAAATATTGAAAGTTGTAAAAATCCAGTCCACAACATCAGAGAACTTGATAAGTCCAGCACCTAGTTGGTTCTCTGGTAGATTTTCAGGGACGCTTGGGGATTTTGTTGTACCGGGAAGTGGTGGGAATTCCATCTCGGAATTGAGTTTTCCGAGACCAGTAGCTTTTTGCTTCAGTGGTTTATCACGATTCCCGTTAGCTGTAATTTTTCGAAGCCCTTCGAAAGTTATCTTCGAACCCTTACTAGAGAGCTTATGAGAGGATTTGTTTGTTCTTTTCCTATAGCTATGAAGGTCCGCCGAAGATGGACCTTCCAAATGGTCGTCGGAATCGCTCTCGTCAGTTGACAAGCAGGCATATGGTTTCGTTGTCTATTTAGGAGGGGTGGCACTCTCAACCATCTCGGCAAAGGAACTTTTTATCCGATCTCCTCGTAGTTTGTACGCGGGACATGCTTTTAGATCATGCGAACCCTCCTTACAGTAGAGACAATTTTCAGCATCCTTACCGCTTTTTTGGTTCAGTGTATAACAAGTTGATCTACATTCTAATCTTTTGCTCCTCGAATAATCGAAATTTTATAGTGCAAATTGTAATATACTCTGAAATCAATTATCGTCAAAGTGAACTAATTTGGTTTTAATGCAAGTGATATAATCTATATCTGTTCCACTAACCACGTAGGGCACTTATTTTCTAAAACAGTAAACCGTTTGCGAACTCAACACACCATCTTTTCTGCCACGCACATCGAAGCCGGTAGTACTTACAAACACTTACATTCTGACGATTAACTGCTTTCGTGACAGCCCAGGAGTTTGCTGCTTGTGTTCCCAGTGTCGACAATCGCCCAGTCTTCACAACTCAACGGATGAAATTCTACACTTGATCCTCCAACGCACCACCACAACTCTGAAGTTAGTTGGCGACCTAATGAGTTCTATGCAAGTTTTTTGCCGTATGTATGCTAATGCTTGTACCAGACCCAGCTGCTCTCACCGGTCTACTTCACGTGATCAAGCCGAGCGTTCAATTAACGATGGTACTCGTTTTTTGAACGGCTAGACGACCTTCATCTCGACCTAACCAATCTTTTTGAATCAATTCTCGAGGACAACAATAAACGGCCTCGTACCAGCAGTGTCAGCAGGCAATCTATTTGTCAACCAGATAAAATTCCGAGAGTTGATGTTTCGATACATAACCCTAGTCTTTCAACTTCTAAAGCTGCGATTTTTTAAATACGAATGATATCAACAATCCGAATTCTAATGCTGCTGGATGTGCAGCTAACATCATCACAACGTTATCACCAACAGCCTCTGGCACCATAGATACCGCCCAACCTGCACCACCGCCTGCCGCAGAATAATCACCAGCACCCTCTTCCTCCTGCACCACCAGCACTATTTTTTTGCCATTGCCAGTCATCTCTAACGCGGTTACCAACGCATCAGCACCACAAAAGAACACCAGATTGCATCAACATTCAACATCCGCAACAAGTGAATCTATGCTGAATTCTTCCGCCGCTAGCCCAACTTCTATACATGCACTAAATACTAGCATTCTGTCTGCTACTACCTTCACTATTGCCAACAACACCAGTTCTACAGTGATGACTCAAGCCTCTACCGTCCTGCCACCATCTTGCCATCCTGCTGCTGATAATATCGGTTCAATCTTGTCAGTACCACCAACATCAATTCCAGCTGCTAGAACTGACAGGGATTGTATTGCATCCTTCAACCACACGGCCACTACGTATCCTGCCATCAATGGTATACCCTCCACCACCGCACCACAATCCACTACATACTCACCACCCTTTCTGAAAAGTGTACCGTACAAAGCATATAATTCTCTATTTGTTCCAGTTGATTGAGCTAGGTTAAATTGTGTTAGTATTTATGTAGCTAAGAATTAAATTCAGGCAGTTGCTTATCGATTAAAAAAAATGGAACATCTCTAGTTTAATCACCTACACTGATTAGATGATAATAGTGGTATGAGATCAATAACGAACGTATAGAAAAGGAGAGATAATAGATTATAACCGATTCATCTAGTTTTAGTAAGCAATCGATCTCCTGCAAATACACTTGGTGTTAGCATGTACAAATTTATACGGTGTATTCTTTGCGTTAAATAAAATATTTGCTGATTCGGTACAACGATTTCGTTACACTTTATTTGTTCTGCACTGTATATCCCAATTTGAGGAAACTATCAATTACAATTGTGAAGTGGATATATAAACGGAATTGAAGGCGTTAGACAAAGTTAGCTGTGGGAAGGAATATGCTATCAGACTGATAGACAACATCAGAATTGGAATATCTCTTGGAATATCGGCTCAAGGAATTTCGCTCAATACACGAACCACAAGAAACACTATTTAATTTAAAACAATTGAGATCAAATAATTTTTCCCCTCGAGTACCAAATGACAAGTCCAGAAGCCAAACTTCATCATTATTAGTAGCTCCAGCACAAGTATCCGTGCCCGTAAATATCGACAATTGGTACTATCTTACAAAATTCCTGCCCAGTGAATCCGAAGATAATATTATCAGTTACATCCATACACGAACTAATTTCAACCGTGAATCCATCAAGTGTGTCAAACTCACTCGTCAAGATCGCAATCAAGAACGTTATTTATTATTGAATTTTTCCTGCAACACGACTCATTAGGCGGCGCACACCTTCTTCGTCCATCGTTTTAGCTATCTTATTCCACCAGGTCGTCATCTGATTGATGTTTTTGACAACCTTTCCCTTTGTCTCCTTTTCATGATTGCCCAGTATTTCTCAATAGGGCGTAACTGGCGGCAGTTGGGGGTGGGTTAAGGTTTTTCGGAACAAACTAGACCCCTTTCTCTGGATACCATTCTTGAACGACTTTGCTGCAATGACAGCTTGCCAAATCTGGCCAAAACATTACGGGATGATCGTGGATCGAATGAACGGCAAAATTCGTTTTTTGAGACACTCTTTTGGTATAGTTCCGATGTCATTGTCTTATTTGTAACGAAAACTTTCGTTTTTTGCCACAGCTGCAAATGCCCTGCCAAATCATAGATTTTATTGCAAATTTGTCGGTAAAAACAAATTTAAATTTGGCTAGAACATCCCCTTGAACCGTTGCCAAGTAAAATTTTTGACCTGGGATTTGCCTGAAGTCAGCCTTGACATAGGTTTCATCGTCCATCAGAAGACACCCGTCGAACTTGGTCAGCACCTGGTCATATAGTTTCCGAGCACGAATTTTGACCACATTTGTTTGCTAGCTCGATACGACTTGATTCCTTCCCGGAGTCGAGTTCTCCTCACGGTACTATGGGCAGCATCGAATTTTCTGGCCAAATCACGGTCCGACAGATTAGGATTTCTCTTAATCATCTTCACGATTGGCTTGAGGCTCCTGAATCGTCGTCAATGTTTCCTTATACCGTTTGATAACGCGCCATACGGTATTTCTGGACAATTTCAGCTGTTCAGCTAGCCTAGATGCAGACCACAATGGATTTTCCAAATAACTTTGCACAATTTTTTCCCTTCTTTCGGCTTCCATGTTGATTGTTTACAAAGTACAGTCGATTTGCGGAATGTCACAAATCATACGTGAAGCTGACAAAATTCCCGACAAGTGGGCGCCAAGAACTTCCAAATCCGTCCACCAGGAGCGCCACAATATGAGCAAAAGTTTGTTCCAATTCTAAATGAAGCAAGCTTTATATGTGGCAACCCTGTTTCGCACGGCATATTTCGAAACGACATCCATACCAGTATAAAGATGTGTTCTACATCAATACTTTCATTTTCGCATGGCCGTCGTTATTATATGTGCTATTGACGATGCGAACTTTTTCAACTTCCATTTTGAAGAATCTAATGCTTTTGGTAGAAAATGAAGAAAAATTATTAATTTTTAAACATGATCTGTGGGACTGAAAAGTGCCTTGCATTGTCACGACCCACAGGATCTGTATTTTAGACAGGCTTATGTCGTGTACACTCGGTAAACTCGTCCGAAATTCGAGTAGGAATTAATTGTGATATCCAATTGGATTCCAATGAAGATGAAACAATCCATTTCGGGCAGAATCAATTGGTGCATTTGAAACACATAATGAAATCCGGCCAAATTAACTGAGGAGCGCTCCCATGACGACTGACAACTTTCACTGGTAGGCTTTCGGTGTGGTTATCCTATGTGCCTGGCTGCGACTGTTCTTCGGCGCTCACTGCATTCCAAAAGCGTGATGTTTCAGAGCAGTAGTAAGCAGCGCTCCCATGACGACTTCCACTGGCAGACTTTTGGTGTTTGCCCAAGGGCGACTGATACTTCTTCTGCACAATTCTGCTGTTTGGCGCTCGATTTATTTCAAAAGCGTGAGATAGTCGATATTAATTTCCCGGTATGTCTCGCTTCGACAAGCTTCATCCAGAAAATTAAGAGCAAAAGTGTTCATGATCATCTTGTATATCGATGCAGCAGCAGATATTTTGTTCTCGTACTCAGAACGCATTCTGATTGGCTGGTGCCGACATGGGTCAAATCAGACTTAGGCATCCTTTCGGTCGGGTCGTAGACGTGTACCGTAAGCGTCGGTTCGGGAGGACTTCCCTCGTCAGGGAACCCTCCGTCGGTGTAGACTAGATTTTTTGGCGGAGACTAGTTGAGTAGTTCCGCGACGTAGCATCAGTTTTGGGTTGTCGAAGCGCCAGTGAACTGGAAGTTACCCTCCAACCGGCATCACTGGACCAACCTCGTCATCCAACTGGTCGATTCCTCGAGAGTAGAATGCTGATCCCCATTCTGCATAAATCTGGGGAAGGTGCTGTGAGCACCAATAGCCTTCCACCCCGAAGTAATACCTAGCGGTGGTGCCGGGGAGGTAGGGTTGGAGATCCAAGATGTTTTAGTGAGCAGTTCCAATTAACAGTTCGGTAGTCCTGTGGAGAGTCTCACACTCCGTGCGCAAATTGCATTTCACCTTGTAAAAAAAGACAGGGTGTCAATGTTGTTGCGCCGTACACGTTCAAGAAATCATCGATGATGAACTCTGACTATATAGAGACCCCAAAAATACAACTAAATAATCAGTCAATCAAACACTCCCAACTCACAAATGCCACCAACAATATGAAAAACTGCCCTAGCACTCCAGTAGAAATTGGACGGCAAATGCAACTCAGATCAAGTATACAACCAAAAGAACCGTAGTGTCCATAGACAGTCTCAAACTTCAATCGCAATTGATACTGGGGATCTCAACTTCCACCACGAGAGCTGAGGATCTCGCAAGAACACTCATCTTAGAGATCAAGGGGGCCGAGACCATCGATAACTGCAGTACTGTAATCCTGAATTACGGCAGAGCCATTATCTCCCGCGGCAACTCCTTCTCCACAACAGACATAGTAATCGCATCCCCCTCCATCCCCAACCGATGCACATATGAGGTTGACATTGATATTGCCAACATTGATCACTTCCCCGAACTGGGCCGAGTGCATCGTATCAATCCGTATTTTAAACAAGAACACATCGCAACAGAACTAGTGCAGATTATGCACTAAGCAGTTGTAACATCTATCCCCAGAACAAGAAATAAACCCGCCATAAGAGCTACCCACTGATGGTACTGATGGTACTATCCGAACTCTGAATAACAATCGACCCCGCCAGCATCGCTGATGTAATGGGCAGACAATTAACCACTCTATCTGCTGACAGGCTCTACACTCTACTTTCCAAATCAATCCAAATCAAGAGAATCAAATTCAACCCGACACCGTACAGACATGCCGCACACTGACTTCCTTTGTTACGCAACCGTTGTCCTGTTCAAAAGAATTCTCGGATTCCTGAATAGGACTACCGAAGACGAATGTATTCTACTTAGCATTGCTAAGCGACGATTTCTCTTGTACCAAAACTTCGAAATATTACGAATAGGGGGGTGGTTCTCTCTGACGCCATGAATCGAAATCAGCCTCACCCGCCCTATTCACGCCAGTGCGCAACCCAACACTTCTCGGATTAACTTCAACTGTAGCATCCAAGAGAATTAGAATAACCAACAAATTTTCGGATCTAAACACACCACAGACCACACGCAAAAGATCAAACCTCTTGAACAGACTTATAAAACCGTATCGAACAGCGGGCACTCTCACTACTAAGAGCCGGTACACCAGAGTTACTCATGCCCACACTATAACCAGGACAGATCCCCCAATCTGCCCAACGGGCAATGAACTGCTAACCGCCCGATCAACAGAGCATAACAGGATTCTATCAAAATTATATATGATCTTAATATTTATATTTCATTATGTTATAAATGTGATTCCAAATCAGAAACAAACATTCTGATTTTATTAAGATTATAGCAAGTCCAGATATTATATTAAGAGCCGTTATATTTCAGATGAAACTATACTAGAGAATTGAAGAAAAAAGAGTTCAAACACTTTTGTCGATCATGTTTTTGACATTCAACTCGAAAAATGCTATCTTCAATAAAGAACAGTAGCAAACATATTTTTCAATTTCACATACCTGAAGATGCTTTTGAAAACAATAATTTGATATTTAATTTTGTAATGACGGCCTAAATTTGAAGTTTGAGAACGTTCCTAAGTAATTCCTATTTAAATTGTATAGTGTTTTTATTTAAATACTAATTTTCAAATTGAAAATGAATATTTTTAAACATGATTTTTCGCTTTTTCTCTTACGAACAAAGAAAGGTAAGGCAAAAGCTTTAAAACTCGACAGTGATATAGTATTCGACTCAGTTAATTGAATTCTGCAATGTTTCCTCAGATATGATTTTCATAAGCTTGAAGTCAAATGAATGCTTGAATTCTTCAATTTTATCGGTGACCGACTTTTGCTTACAAAAACACAGAATGATAAGTGTTAAAAATTTCAAAACGTCTTAAAATGTGACGTTGCATAAAACGAAAAACAAAATCTAAACTGGGCTCAAAATCAAAATATAAACTTAGCTCAATACTTTTTCGATTTATAGGTCTTTTAGTTGCAGATTGAAAATAGCGACTTTAGTTTCACCGGACCCCGGATGTACTGGAAATTGGGATAGAAAAAATCTTTAAAAAATTCGTATTTATCTTTAGATTTTGCTGTACTTTATACTATGTTGATCTGATGATTTTTTACGTAGTTCTAAATAAAAAACTGTGTTACTATTACATCGAAAAATGTTCACTGGTGGCGCTGATGATATCATCATGGCCTAAAGCAAACTAAAGTAATGTCGAATCATTTTCACAATTTTTGGATCAAAAATCAGTAAAGTCGAAATGAGTTGGTTACATCATCAATTATAAGATCTACAAATTGCAAATATCGCATTTTGCCTGTAGTCATCTATATCATTGCATCAACATTTTTACATTCATGAATCAGACAAAAACGATTTATCGCACCATAAAACCTTCGATTTGAAAAGTTCAATCTATCCATATGATATTTTTATGATAGTTTTATTTCGTAGGATTTTGATTTCTTCCAATCCGGAACTATGAGCTAGGATTCGAAATTTGCAATGTAGAGTTTAAAGCAACCGACCCGCATTATGAGACTTTCCATTTGAATTATTTTTCTGTGAATCAATCTAGGTAGATATCAAACAATCAAAACGAAATGAAAGTTCAATTTTGATGATTTTGGAACATTACTTGCGGGGCTTCTGGCTACGGAAATCGCAAACTGTTGTGATTAATAGACAATTGGTTGATCATCAATCATAAAAACTTGCTATTTGAATCGATGTTATATACACTTCTTCTGATTTTTCACTGTCTTTGAAACGAATTTTTATTTCAATCTAAATTTACGAAAACCGATTCAGCCATCTCCGAGAAAATTAAGTGCACGTTTTAATCAAATATGCCCGCCAATCGACACACATACACGTACAGACAATTCACTGGTTCAATTGAACGAGCGAACTGATTCGAATGTTATTTGAAAGACGTCCGTCTTGGTACAAAGAAGAAGAAACTGAAAAACTATTATACATTAGTTAATATCCTCAGATTCTTTAAGGTAGTTTTGTTTCACTGAATTTAGTCATTTCCGTTCATTTACAACTATTCTTCAGTACCAAAAAAAGCATGCTCATAGTTTTAAAATAGCCCCTTTGTAATTCATATGCTGTTTGGAAGGAAACGACGAAAGAGGTGGAGAGCGATAGATTATTTTTGTAGCAACATGGACTTACACTAGTTATTATATGATGCCAATATATCCTTCCAACGTAAGTTGGTTCTCATGTCCAGGTGCAATCGTAGCGTATGTTGGCTACTCAAAACTTCCCGGTTCGAAACCAGTCGCTTACTTGTGCATTACTTTTTTTATGGCAAATCAAATCGCCCAAAGGTATGCAATTTCATCTTACTTCGCGAAATCTATTTTTAGATTTGCACGGTAAAGCCTTTCCCCAAAAAATGGGTAATACCAGCTGAAAAGTCGTACTAAATTTGTAACAAATGTAGATATAATATTGATATATACATATCAAGGTATGTAACAATTTTGTTATCACCTAGGTTAAATTGAGTTATAATTTTTGTTATTTTAACTATTAACGAGGCCAAGATTATGACTAATTTAGATAGAAAAAAACAAAACAACCCCAGATACAATTTTGTTCTCCCTTGTTGATCGGGCGTCGATCACATACTCGTCCACTGCATCGATACCGTATATCTTGAGCACCTGTGAACATATAAGGAAAATAAACAAAATTAGAGAAACAATAAGAATAAGGCTCGAATAAAAGTATTCGAAGTATCCAATCAACGATAAAAACCACAAACCGAACATCTATCAGTTGAACTAGTGAAAAACAGGGCCCTACCAGAGCCGGCACAATAACAGTAAAAAGTATCGAACTAATTCACAGTCAAAACCACCCGTCAGCAACAATCGAACACATACAGAACTACGCTCCAAGCATTTGACAGCGGACTTCTCTTCTTAGAACTCGCATCGACAAACGAATGACAACTATCAATACAATGAACGGAACAGTGATGCCTATCAATACAAAAGTTAGCAAAAACCCTAAATATGTCGATAAACGTCAGCTGGATGAATTTTTATTATTAAATTGAGGTCTCTAGAAATATTTCTATCTTAATATATGAAAAAAATATTCGATCCACCTAAAAGTGATACGATGCACCGTTCAATACGGACCGGGAAAGGACGATTTTTCAATAAATTAACTTTTTTTGTCATTCTCATAGAGAAAGATTATGCAATCACGTGAAAAACCGACTAGTGAAAATTGGCTCGGAGGGCCAAGTGTCAAATACCATTCGACTCAGTTCATCAAGCTGTGTCTGTGTGTGTATGTGTATGTGTCAAATAATCTCACAAGGTTTTCTCGGAGATGGATGAACCGATCTTGACAATCATAAATTCAAATGAAAGGACTTCCGGTCCCATACGAAATTCCTGAATTTCATCCAGATCCGACTTCCGGTTCCGGAGTTATAGGGTAAAGTAGGTTCAATATTGTAAAACGTCACGTAAAAAATGTTCTAAACTGGTCTCAAAACAACACAAATCGATAGCCATTTTCAGTAGGCAACTAAACAAACCGATTCCGGCTATCCTGGTTACTGGTATCCGGTTCCGGAAGTACCGGAAATAGTGGTCTTATATACCAAAATGGATCTCACTTACTTTTCTCAGCGATGGTTTGACCGATTTCCACAAACTTAGATTCAAATGAAATGTCTTCCGGTCCCATACGGAATTCCTGAATTTCATCCGGATCAGACTTCAGGTTCCGGAGTTATAGGGTAAAGCGTGTTCAATATTGTACACCTTCACTTAAACCGGCGAAACAAAACACGTAAAAGAAATTCTAAACAGGTCTCAAAACTACACAAATCGATAGCCATTATCAGTAGGCAACTAAACAAACCGATTCCGGTTATCCTGGTTCCCGGTATCCGGTTCCGGAAGTACCGGAAATAGGGGTCTTATATACCAAAATGGATCTCACTCACTTTTCTCAGCGATGGTTTGACCGATTTCCACAAACATAGATTCAAATGAAAGGTCTTCCGGTCCCATACGGAATTCCAGAGTTTTATTCGGATCCGACTTCCGATTCCGGAGTTATAGGGTAAAGTGTGTTCAATATTGTACACCGTCACTTAAACTTACAAACCGTAAAAAATCTTATAAACTGGACTCTAAACCAATATTCCCAATCTTAGGGTCAATTGAAAGGTTTTATGGTCCTACCAAAAATTACTGCATATTTTCGGATGCAACAAACATTTAAATCGTAATTTATAGTGCGTACTAGTAGAGTTTGTATGTCATGTGAGTTGGTGGCCGTACGAACTTCGATTATACCGGTTTTTGGGTTCCGGTGCCGGATGTGCATATAATAGTGAACCCACTTCGTTTTCTTAAGGATGACCTACGCAATCAAAGCACTGTTTTATTATGTATGTAATACTAGTCAATGCACAAACAATCTCGTGGTTTCTTTCAAAAATCGAAGAGAAAATTTTTGAATAGAATACCACAATATTATACAGGGTGATTTTTTAAGAGCTTGAGAACTTTTTTAAACAATAAAACGCATAAAATTTGCAAAATCTCATCGGTTCTTTATTTTAAACGTTAGATTGGTACATGACATTTACTTTTTGAAGATAATTTCATTTAAATGTTGACCGCGGCTGCGTCTTAGGTGGTCCATTCGGAAAGTCCAATTTTGGGCAACTTTTTCGAGCATTTCGGCCGGAATAGCCCGAATTTCTTCGGAAATGTTGTCTTCCAAAGCTGGAATAGTTACTGGCTTATTTCTGTAGACTTTAGACTTGACGTAGCCCCACAAAAAATAGTCTAAAGGCGTCAAATCGCATGATCTTGGTGGCCAACTTACCGGTCCATTTCTTGAGATGAATTGTTCTCCGAAGTTTTCCCTCAAAATGGCCATAGAATCGCGAGCTGTGTGGCATGTAGCGCCATCTTGTTGAAACCACATGTCAACCAAGTTCAGTTCTTCCATTTTTGGCAACAAAAAGTTTGTTAGCATCGAACGATAGCGATCGCCATTCACTGTAACGTTGCGTCCAACAGCATCTTTGAAAAAATACGGTCCAATGATTCCACCAGCGTACAAACCACACCAAACAGTGCATTTTTCGGGATGCATGGGCAGTTCTTGAACGGCTTCTGGTTGCTCTTCACTCCAAATGCGGCAATTTTGCTTATTTACGTAGCCATTCAACCAGAAATGAGCCTCATCGCTGAACAAAATTTGTCGATAAAAAAGCGGATTTTCCGAATGGACCACCTAAGACGCAGCCGCGGTCAACATTTAAATGAAATTATCTTCAAAAAGTAAATGTCATGTACCAATCTAACGTTTAAAATAAAGAACCGATGAGATTTTGCAAATTTTATGCGTTTTATTGTTTAAAAAAGTTCTCAAGCTCTTAAAAAATCACCCTGTACATGAGAAAGGCATCATTACACCACTAGGTGGATAAAAACAGGTTTTTTTATTTCGCGATTGATTTGGAGCTTTGAGTAATGTTTTAGATATTGATTAAACCTGTGTGGGAAATTTAAAAAAGCTTTTTCCTTATATCTTATAGCTTATATTCTTATATCTTTCGTCAAACGTGGTATCTGGGTCTTACCAGAGAGATGCCAGAAAGTAGTAGATAACGATGGACTATACTTTGAATAACGGTACTGTAATGATACTCTCACAAAAAATCATGAAACTTAGCAAAAAAAACGCCATTAAATTATTCCAGCGCCCTATATATTATAGAAAGCTTCATATAACGAAATTTATACAGGTAAATTTTACTCACACCGACTTCATTTATAAAAGTTAAGCCCTTAGTTATGTGATTTTTATTGTTGACCCCGCAAACAATTGAAAATAATATATACTGTAGAGTACACAGGACTGATTATTATATCAGACCTATTTCTCAAATAAAACTATCTCAAAACGCTGAACTAGTTTGATGCAAACTTGTATACAACTGTGACGTTCATGTGGTAAAGATGAATTATATTCAACGATACCAGATTGGATGATGCATGATTAATGAATTGATATCATTACGATAATTAAAATAAAATACATAATTAATTGCACAGTTAGCGCCACGCCAGATTAAACATGTACTTTAATAAAAAATACTGATAAAACTGATATCACTGTAAATGGAAATTTAGCCTTACCATGGTGACCGTTAATTTTCCAATAAACAACTATACTTCGTTGATATGGAAACTGATTTATTATGAATTCGTTGGGAAAAGGGGAAACTGAAATTAATACCTAAGAATTAGGACCATTCTGTGAACTAAACTTACAGAGAGTAGACGTATTTGGTTTAGTCTGAAAATTTTAAATTTTCTCTCAAGTTCAAAACTTGAAACACGTGTGTCTTACTTTGGTTACGACATGGCGCAGTCAGTAGGTGAGTACTAAAATGGTAAAGAAATCATTAAACACTTGAAGTAAGCGTAGATTTTAGTCAATCGACGGAATGTTCATGTATAAAGAAGTTTTTTTTTCGAGAGCATTGATGAGGTAATCACGTTACCAAGATGGCATGGTTTCTTTGCGCCACGCTGAATAACGATAGTAGTTGCAAAAAAAAAAAAGGTAATTAAAGAAAATGCAAGGGCGAGCAGACCCTTCGTATTAAGAAAACTTGAATCAAGTTATTGTAAAAAACTTAATTATGTCAGCTGATACGCTTTAAAAAAAAGGCTTCAAAGGCCATAGTGCAAGGGCGTGAAGGTCTCTTGCAATTGTACTCATAGCATCCTAAGCTTACAATGGCTTAAAGAAAAAAAAAGACTATGTATTAGACTAAAAATATGAACCTAAGAGAATGAATCTACATTATTGATAACAGCGACTTTTTTTTTATCACTAGCTTCGCTCCGCAAGAAATCGTCAAAAGTTGAAATGAAAGATCTACGTAAGCAACTTGAAAATGAGAAAGCTTACAATGCTGAGCTACGAGAGGAATTGGAAGAATGTTTGAAAAAAAATGAGGAGTTGCTAGCTAATATGAAACATAACAATGAAAATGCCGCAGTTAATGCAGCTGATGTTGTGTTTGACGAGGAAAATGTATTATGCAGTACACGTAACATGGCTCAAAACGAGACACGGAACGCAAACCTAGAGGAATCGAAGTTTTATAGCTCAATGAATCAACTTTCAATAGCCTCGGTTAACATTCCTGAATGCAAACCATCCGAAGACGGCGAGATTCATCGTCAAGACTTTGAACAATGGAAAGATTTGCTTGTAGACTCAATGAAACTAGCTTGCATTGCAGATGAAGCTACGAAATTCACAATATTTAGAGTAAAGGCAGGAGTAAGACTCTTGGAAATTTTCAGAAATACAAAAACTACAGCAGATTCACCAGATGCTGATATAGAACCATTTTCAAACGCTTTGTATCGTTTGAAATCGTACTTTGGGTCAAGCTCGGATATTATGCTAATGAGACGAAGACTGGCACTGATGACACAGAAGGTAGAGGAATCGGACCTCGCCTTCATTACTCGTGTAGGTTCAACAGCACAGCTTTGCGAATTCGACACAGAAAAAGAGTTTGAAGAGATAGTATCAACGGTCACTGAGCACGCAAGAAATCGAGAGGTTAGAACAACAGCTTTAAAAATGCTGAATCGAAGAGGATGCTTCACCGACTTAGTAGACCGAGTTCGCGAGTTTGAAACTATACGCCTGAACGAGCAGTTTGTCAATCAGAAGCACGGAAAGAATTACTCAGCAATGATTGCACAGATCAGTGAATCTAATACCAGGAACTGGAATCAACCAGGCTTCGATAAATACCGACAAAACAATAGAAATTGGCGTCAGGATTCTCGAAAGGATTTTTTTTCCGGAACCAGAAACGATAGATGTTGGCGTTGTTACAGTATGTTCCATCATGCCAACCAGTGTGTTGTAAAGGAAAAAAACTGTAATAGATGTGGCAAACTTGGCCATATTGAAAGGGCGTGTCGTGCACCAATTCGAAGAAAACTTGAAAAGCGTTTTGTGTACGATAATCCGGAAGCTCCACCGAAGAAAATAGCAGCAGTCGAAGTTGAAATAGAACCTAGAAAAGAGGAAAACGTGAGTGAAATATCTAACGAATAACTTATATTATATATCTACACGACACACTAACTTTTGATGTAAATTTCTAAAAAAAATGAACTTCATTAAATAAAATCAAATGGTTTTTTAAAAATATATATCATCTTCTATATTTAGTTGTACATCAAAAGCAATGTGTCCATTTTAATAATATATACTAAAAAAATCCTTTATACAGGTGTTATCCACTGTAAAACAACATAAAACGGTTCTAAATGAGGAATCAGCTAGCGTAGTACATAATCTCAGTGATATTTTAATTCTGAACAGCGATCAATTTTCCGTATCATATGTAAATCCAATCGATGAAGGTACAATTGAAGGAACAGTAGCAGGAATGCTATGTAAATTTTTAATTGATTCAGGAGCGCAAGTGAACACATTCACAAAAGAGATGTTCGAGAGACTAATAGCGAGTGAGCAGTTTAAGGAGGTTTACAACGTACAATACCAAACTGATCGTGTACTCAAGGCATACGCGACTGTGGGAACCATTTCAGTGATAGCCACATTTGACGCGTTTCTCTTTATTTCCAAGAATAGACCAACATTTTTGGAAAGATTTTATGTAGTAAACGAAACACGTGCTCTCCTTGGTAGACCTACAGTTTCTAGATATAGTGTGTTACTGTTGGGCCTTGCGGTACCGGTACATTCTTCAAATTTCACAATCGACCCAATGTCATTAGCAGGTGAAATCCACTCGATTAACAAAACTGTAGAATTCTCCAAGTTTAACGTTCCACCAGTAAGAATACGATATGACACATCAAAACCTCCATGCCGTAATGTATTTTGGAACATCCCTGTTGCAGTAAGATCGATTGTGAAACAACGACTCGAAGGATTAGTTTCCGCTAACATAATAGAGAAAGTCAATGAAGGAATGGATACTTCGTTTTGCTCCTCTATGTTAGTTGTTCCTAAAGGAAAGAATGATATCAGGCTGGTCATAGACCTTAGAGGACCAAACCGTTATATACAACGTACACCGTTTGCAATGCCAACTCTCGAGAAAATCCTAGATGAACTTAATGGTGCTAAGTGGTTTTCTACGATTGATTTAACGAACGCCTTTTGCCTTTCTCTATAGAAAGGTATTAGAATTGCTGGAAAAACCGACTTTCGAACGGAGCCTCGGAGACCCATAGTGTTATATACCATTCGACTCAGTTCGTCGAGATCGGAAAATGTCTGTGTATGTGTGTGTGTATGTGTGTGTGTGTATGTGTGTGCACTTTTCGAAGATATTTGAACGTGTGCACTTTTCGAAGATATTTGAACAAACTTGGGCTCGTTTGAAAGCTACTGTCGGGCCATTGATCAAGTTCGCAGATCAAATGGCTGTGACTTTTGGTTCTGGAGATATGATTGTATAAGTGATGTAACCGACAAAAAGCGTTGTATTTGAACGCGCTCAATTTTCTCAGAGATGGCTGAACCGATTTTAACAAACTTGGGCTCGTTTGAAAGCTACTGTCGGATCATTGATCAAGTTCGAAGATCAAATGGCTGTGACTTTTGGTTCCGGAGATATGATTGTATTAGTGACGTAACCGACAAAAAGCGTTGTATTTGAACGCGCTCAATTTTCTCAGAGATGGCTGATCCGATTTTAACAAACTTGGGCTCGTTTGAAAGCTACTGTCGTGCCATTGATCAAGTTCGAAGATCAAATGGTTGTGACTTTTGGTTCCAGATATATGATTGTATAAGTGACGTAACCGACAAAACACGTTGATTTTTACCGCTCTTATATATAAGGGTGCCAAAATTTTGGGATCACCTCTATTTTCGTTAAGTTCTAGTGCTCAAAAGTTTAAGCACCTCGAAAAAAGCCTTCATGCAAAATTTGACCTAAATCGGACATGCTTAAGGGGTGCTGCCCGGTGGTAAAGGTTTGACAATTTTCGATCTTGAAAAAGCACCATAGGGGGGAATACATGAAATTTCCAAAATCGAAAATTTTTTTTGATGCCAAAACTCTTAAAACTGCATAAAACATCGAAATTTAGTGTCATCTCAAAAAAAAATTTTTTGAAAAAATCAACTTTCTGGGACTTTTTTCATATTTTTTAAGTCCCAAAAAGTCGATTTTTTCAAAAAAAAAATATTTTCGAGATGACACTAAATCTCGACGTTTCATGCAATTCTAAGCCTTTTGGCATCAAAAATTTTTTTTAGATTTCGAAAATTTCATGTACTCCCCCCTATGGTGATTTTTCAAAATTTCACTAAGTGGACTAAGAAGGCTTTTTTTGGATTAGCATCACTGTTCTCATACAAATAGGCAACGCAAATGTCAAGCACTAGTTTGGAAAAATGATGCTGACTGTGTGACATAAACACTGAAGCATGCTTTTGTGAACTACTCGAATCAATCTCAATCAATTGGTGTCAAAATTAGTATCCAAAATTATTTAATAAAAGTATGAAACATATTTTCATGAGACTGTTATGAAAGAAGAGAAAGGCATTATCACACCACTAGGTGGATTAAGAAGGGTTTTTTAGCTTAGCATCACTGATTACAAATAGGCAACGCAAATGTCAAGCACTAATTTGGAAAAATGATGCTGACTGTGTGACATAAACACTGAAGCATGCTTTTGTGAACTACTCGAATCAATCTGAATCAATTAGTTTCGAAATTAGTATCCGAAATTATTTAATAAAATTATGAAATACATTTTCATGAGACTGTTATGAAAGAAGAGAAAGGCATTATCACACCACTAGGTGGATTAAGAAGGGTTTTTCCATATCGTCTTAGATACTCAGTCTCGCCATTTGACAAATTTCTATACTGAATATGGAATGTTTCGTTTCGTTCGGTTACCGTTCGGTTTGTGCAACGCACCTGACATATTCCAGGAAATCCTTCAACGAAATGTTTTGGGTGACTGCAATGGTTGTAAAAATTATCTTGATGATATCCTGGTTTACGGAAAAACAAAAGAGGAACACGACGCTAATCTTGCTTGCGTGAAAACTCGCTTAACTAATCACAACGTAATGCTAAACGAATCGAAATATGTGTATAGTAGTCGAGTGGTTAATTTTCTTGGATTTGTTTTGACTCCGGAAGGTTGGCAAATAGAAGATGGAAAAGTATCCAAAATATGCAGCTATCAAAATTTTTTCCTATCAAAATTTTTTCCCGGCCTTCCAATTGTTCCGAAGTAAAAAGCTTCCTAGGCTTAGTAACATTTATGGATAAATTCATTTTTCATAGAGCAACAAAAACGGAAAACATACGTAGGCTTGCTAGAGCAGAAAATTTTTACTCGACTGAAAAGGAGGAAAAAGAATTTGAATTTTTGAAAAATGAGGCGCTAACCTTGATCAAAAAACTTGGTTATTATAATCCCGATGACCGAACGGTATTATACGTTGATGCTTCGCCTATAGTCCTTGGTGCTGTTCTCACGCAGTTTGATTCAAAAAATGTACCTAGAGTAATAGCTTGCAGTTCAAAAGCTTTGACTCCATCAGAACAACGTTATCCTCACACTCAAAAGGAAGCACTAGTAGTTGTGTGGGGTGTTGAACGGTTTTCAAGCTATCTCTTGACAAAGAAATTCGAAGTTCGCACAGATGCCGAGGCTAACCAATTCATATTTAATTGTGATCATAGACTCGGTAAGAGAGCACTCACAAGAGCTGAGAATTGGGCACTTAGATTACAGGGTTACGATTTCTTAATAGAAAAAGTCCCAGGTAAACAAAATGTGGCTGATGTACTTTCCCGATTAATATCAGCATCAGAACAATCGGAACCCTTCGATGAAGACGAAGAATTCCATTGCCTTTACGTATTGGAGCCCCGTTGGATGGAACTTACATGGACCGAAATCGAATTGAATTCAGAAAACGATAAGGAAATTCAACTTGTTCGCGATGCTCTTAAAGCTAAAAATTGGCCAAAAGATTTGAAAGCATATGAAGCACAGAGGAAATATTTACACTGGTATGGTCCCCTTCTATTCAAAGATGAGAGAATTGTTCTTCCACAGTTGCTTCGAGTGAAAGCACTAAAATCTGCACATGGTGGTCACATTGGTGAAATGGCCATGAAACGGATCCTGCGCGAATTTTTCTGGTGGCCACACATGTCATCTGAAGTCACAAAATTTGGGAAAGAATGCCAAACATGCACACTCCTTTCTAAGCGTAATCCACCTGTTCCACTAATTAGCCGAGATTTACTTTTGGGGCCATGGGAAATCCTACAGGCCGATTTTTTGTCAGTGTCAGGATTTGGTACGGGAGAACTTCTCATTGTCGTTGATACTTACTCCAGGTATTTGAGTGCAGTGGAGATGAGAACTACTGACGCAGGAAACACAAATTCCGCTCTTAGTCAAATATTTCAAACGTGGGGTTATCCTTTAGCTTTACAAACAGACAACGGCCCACCATTTCAAAGCTCGGCATTTATCCAGTTTTGGGAAAATAAAGGCGTAAGTGTTAGAAAATCAATACCTCTCAGTCCACAATCCAATGGAGCGGTTGAGAGGCAAAATCAGGGACTGATAAAAGCACTAGCTGCATCACGCATGGATGGAAATAATTGGCGATGGGCGCTTCAGGATTTCGTGCACAAGCACAACACACTAATTCCCCACTCACGTCTTGCTGTCACTCCATTCGAATTGATGGTCGGCTGGAAATATAGAGGAACTTTTCCGAGTCTCTGGAACAACGAATGCAACAGAGAACTTGATCGCACAGAAGTATGAGAGCGAGATTGCGAATCCAAGCTTCTAAGTAAAAAAATACGCGGATGCTGCGAGAGGAGCAAAGGATTCTAATATCATTGCCGGAGATGTCGTTTTACTGGCTCGACAAAAAAAATGTAAAACAGATCCAACCTTTTCATCAGAAAGATACACTGTAGTGACTCTAGAGATTTGATGACAAATATCTTTACTTCGTGTTTTGTTAACAGAAAACCTAAAAAAAAACTTATTATTATAAATACATGTTGAATACTTAACGGAATTTATTGTTTATTTCCAATCCAATTATTGTTTTCTTCCAAATATTGTTTTAAAATGTAAACTGAATGAATAGCAGAGATGCCAGAAATAATTTTTTTATCTTTAGACCGGGTTGCAAAAGTAAAAAAAAAAATTACTATAGAGTATGATACACAAAACTGGCAGAACGCCATTTCATAAATCGAAAAAAAATGCATGCTGAATTTAAAAAAAAAACAGCCATCTGAACATACGTAGTCTAATCTGCAGAACTGGCATCTCTGATGAATAGAGGTGAAGAAAGATGTAGAGTACACAGGAGAGATTATTATATCAGACCTATTTCTCAAATAAAACTATCTCAAAACGCAGAACTAATTTGATGCAAACTTGTATACAACTGTGACGTTCATGTGGTAAAGATGAATTATATTCAACGATACCAGATTGGATGATGCATGATTAATGAATTGATATCATTACGATAATTAAAATAAAATACATAATTAATTGCACAGTTAGCGCCACGCCAGATTAAACATGTACTTTAATAAAAAATACTGATAAAACTGATATCACTGTAAATGGAAATTTAGCCTTACCATGGTGACCGTTAATTTTCCAATAAACAACTATACTTCGTTGATATGGAAACTGATTTATTATGAATTCGTTGGGAAAAGGGGAAACTGAAATTAATACCTAAGAATTAGGACCATTCTGTGAACTAAACTTACAGCGAGTAGACGTATTTGGTTTAGTCTGAAAATTTTAAATTTTCTCTCAAGTTCAAAACTTGAAACACGTGTGTCTTACTTTGGTTACGACATATACGTGCATGATCGCATAGCGGTTTTTAGTTCTATAAAATCAAATATTATTGAACAGTGACAGCCCTTTCCTACCTATTCAAAAGTCTAGTCGCAAAACATCATCATTACAACATATATTTTGTATGGAAGGATGAACAGAAAGTTTACAATACCCTATCTTTGAAATGGTACTGAGAGATTATTTCTTATTCAAAAATTTGTATAACTTAAACTGTGATCCTTCACTTATCAGAGAATTCAGAAAAAAATATATAGTGCAGGAAAAAAATATTGTTTTGGTGTTTCTGCCACCTTGGCCTCCCTGTGCGTGTGAACGTCAGGAAAACATTGCTGTTTCATAAATAGTGTTAGCTTTACCAGGGTGGCAAGTGACCGGGAAAACCGGGAAAAAAGTCGGGAATTTGGTTTCACCAGGAAAAAGTCAGGATTTTTAGTGAAACACCGTGAAAAATATTACTAACTTAAATATGAGACTACACCCAAATTTGCGTTTGAGCGAGATATTCAGTAAAAGTGTTGAAACAACTTATTGTCGCCTACAGGCTCTATGTTGAACATTCCATTGGAAATTGGACCAACACCCCATGTCTCATCCAACGATTTTCAAGGGCTTGCAGGCAGTTTTAATTCAATCAGGAAGCATCAGAGTTTTCAAGTCGTTATCAATAACAGCACAATGAAAGCTCATTTTGGAAAATAAGAATAATTTGGATGCTTCTGTTGGATTTTTATTAGGTTTTCAAAGGTAACAGGGAAAAGAAAGAGAAGAAAGATAACAGGGAAAAGAAAGGGAGAAAGCACAACAGGGAATAGGTTAGCCATGCTTGTCAATGAGATTAACGATAGCTGTTAGTAATATTACGTTCAGAAATTGTTTTCCACTCAAACAAGTTGACGATGAGACAGACATTGATTGAACTTTATGCATTTGCTTGGTAGATTGATCAAAGGGAATAGGGTTATCATAATGTGTAGGATCTGTGGTAGAATTCCGAGGTGTGGAGGAACCTTCGGGAATATTATGATATTCATGAAGAAGAGTATGGTGTCGTTTTTGTCATTTGGTACAGCAGGTTCTTTAATGCGCAGTTAGCAAAACGATACCCACGGCGGAGGCAGGTATAGCACAAATGCAATTCTCTTACCTTTATGAGCCGTTGAGTTATCGAAAATTATGACACTGAAAATTTGGATGCTTTTTTCCACAGTTCTGGCAAAAGGAATTATGAATCAGAATATGAATAGGAATTATGATTCAGAGTATGAATCTTCACACTTGCAGGTTTAGAGGATTTATTGAACATTGATTGATCAATCATACAGGGACTGTAAAGTATCGTCTAGATTAGGAAGCGCTCCATGTTGCAGGATTCTCTCCCATTGCCTGCGTGTAACGGGATCAAGGCATGAGGTTAATAATCAAAGCATTAAAGCCGTCAGTAGCTTGCTTTAAAAATTTCAAGCCTTCTAAATGGCGATTATATAAATATTTCAATAAGCGCGCGTAACTCAGAATGGGATTCTCTATTTTTTATTCTATTATTTCTCATATTAAGAAGGCCAGTAATGTGTGTGTATACTATAACGCGTTTGTTCTCAAAACGCTCAACCAATATTTGCCATGCATGGTCATAATTATTATCCAAAAGAGTCTGCGAATCAATATATCCGGCAGCTGTACCGATCAGAGCTTTATCAAAATAATGCAATCGCATCCGCATCAGAACAAAGACCGATTATGTCGGTGAATATCACCTTAAAACGAGGCCAATTTTCATAACTGCCATCAAAGGTGGGAATTGGGGCTTTAAGAGGTTGTTGTTGCAAAATTGCTTGTTTAGGAACAGTGGAACTATTTGGGCACAATAGGTGGAACTGCGCTGAATGAGGCTGTAATACACAGTGATTCAATCAGACATACACGCACCATGACATCTGTATGGATGGGTTGAAATTCAGATATTTGTTCATCTTGATCTTCAATTTTTAGTATAGGGACTAATACGAGTATTTCTTAATGCAGTGTGTTGAATTTGCTGTAATATGCGTCAAGCTTCTTGGAGAATACTCCCAACAAAGGATGACTCACCTAAGAAATATCATTTTCGGCATTTTTACCTGCTTGAGGATTTCTGTTAATTTTTTCGAACATTTTGTAATTTTTTCGTGGAAAAATATTGAGAAATAAGTTGGTGAAGAGGCATTTTTGAGTACGCTTCTTAAAAATCAAGATTTGCGGTGTCCACTGTATCTCAGCACAGACTAATCAGATGTAAACAAATCAAAGCAGCATAGTTACAGCAGAAGTTTTTCTAGACCCCAACGTTTTTGTTTGATTTTTTAAATTTTTTTTTTAAATTTTCGGTGGTTGTTTCAAATTCAAAAGTACGATTTTTTCACGAAAAAATCGGCCATTTTGTAGCTGTAAAACCTCCCCATAGTACCAAAGAACGAAAAGGAAAACGTTGGGGTCTGGTTCTTTATATGTAGAAAGGGTGTGCAAAATTTGAAAAAAAATGGTGCAGTAGTTTTTGAATGACGATGGACACGGACTTTCAAAACTTGCTTTCGGGAAGAACGCGTTAAAAGTTTATTGTCTATAAAATCGAAGGAAACAATTTTTTATTCTAGGGAGCACGTAGGCTCTAACATTCTCAAAAAGCCATATTTTTTCTTTTGTATTTTGTTATAATGAAACATTTCGAGAATGTTTTATCAAGTTTTTAAGTCAATCGAAGCAGAAATCTTGGGCCTGTGCGCGCAGGTCCTATTTCTACGTAGTATGAGATCGGCAAAAATAAAGGCCCATAACTTGCTGAGTTTTGTTCTGATAGGCTTTCACAGAATATTCTTGAAATGTTTTACTATCAGAAAATAGAAAGAAAATAATAAATGATTTTTCGAAAGTGTTACACCCTACCCGCCCCTTAAATCAGACGGTCAAGTGAACAATCCTTATAAATGAATTGTGATTTAATCGACCGTTACGTTCTGTACAAAACTTCATTGAATCAAACTATGTGATAAGTGCTTGCTGGCATCCACGTGCAGCTGTTGTGTGGTCTACCAGCGCCATTGTGTTACGAAGATCAATTGTTCTACTGGTAGCGTCACCACGGTGGGAAAGAAGAACCAAGCGTTGGAAGCTGATAGGATGAACATCAATTAATGTGATTTCGTTCTACTGCTGGAAAATTGAGTCGTCGGATTGCTGATGTTAAGCTTTGCAGGACGGCGAACCTCTAACTGCTAAGTATCCTGCATGTGGTGCATGTTTGCGTGGCATGGGTGGCATGGTAAGGGTTGAGATTAATTGTGAGTTGAGAAATAAAGATTGCAAAAATGATTGCATGTGTTTCATTTCTGGTAAGCGATGTTCTTTGAGCTGAAATATTCTTAAAAAGTCCCAGGTTTCATTTTTTGAGTCTCAACCAATACTTGAATTGTTTTCGCTGCATTTCATATCAGTCAATTTGAAATTACTTAGTCAATCACGCTTTTTGGGTCGTCAAGTAAAAAAACTCTATTGCTGGTGTTCCAAGTTGAATGATCAATATTGTACAACAAGTGTTAAAGTGAATATGAACTTATTCATTTCAAGTTTCTATTAATGCGAAAAATAAACTTATTATGAAAATTTGAAACAGTTCGTGAAGATTATTTCAGTATTGCAAATTTGCAAGTGTTTAAAAAAAGTGGCTACCGAAATGAACGAACTAAAAGAACTGAAGAAACAGGAAAGGCAGCTCCATGGGTCGATGAAGGCTTTGGCACGCTTCGTCGAAAAGATCCAAAGAGAGAAGCACGAAAATAAAATCGACGTTCGTTTGGAGACATTAGCAATTCAATGCGAAAATTCTACAATGTACGTCAGAAAATCGAACTAGTCATCGATGAGGAAGATGAAAAACCTGATCTCAAGGAGTCAGAAGACGATCGAGTTCTAAGATTGGAGACGTTAGCTAAAAAACGTGAAGGCGAGTACGAGGAAGCCATCCGTATCGTAGAGGAGCAATACTATGAGATAAAATCAGAGTTAGTAGCACTGCGATCAAAGAAAGTCGAGGGTACCAAACCACCAGATCACCAGATTCTCTCGTGTGAAGCTACCAGAGCTTCGTCGTTAATTGGGAAGATCAACGATTGGATTTGCTTTCGGGACTCATTTCGCAGTCTGATCCATAATAATCAGCAATTAGCAGACATCTATAAGTCCACATACTTGCGATCATCAGTTACAGATCACAGCCCCGAGTGAGATTTTCGAGCTGCGCTCTTCATTTTCAGTGCTAGATCGGTTAGTGGCATATTTGCTACAGTTTCAGTACAACGCTCAGTGTAACAATCGACAGTCGCGAAGAATTGGGATGCTTTCTCTCGAAGAGAAAGAGTATGCAACGTTAGTCTTGGTACGAATTTCACAACAATAGTGTTTTCCAACGGAACTACAAGATCTCGCAAAACAAGGACATGTGAGGGACTCGTCCTCAATATTATCGCTTGATTAATCGGATTCTCGATTGTGTGACGGCGTGATGCGATTCGGCGGCAGGCTTGCTAAAGCAGATGTATCGTCAGATCGAAAGCATCCTTACATTTTGCATCACAATACTCCGCTAGCGACGATGGTCGTGCGAGACTACCACCAAAGGTTATTTCATGCTGGGCAGCAATTGCTGATCTCTTCCGTGAGGGGAAAGTTCTGGCCAATACACATACACAGTTTTACAACGAAGGTGATACATGACTGTGTACCGTGTTTCCGAAACAAACCAAAGATTTTGGAACAAATCATGGCGGATCTTCCGTCGACAAGAGTAAACCCTGCTCCACCATTTCTCAAGGTTGGAGTAGACTACTGTGGACCTTTCCAAATAAGTTATCCTAATCCACGAGCACGGCCTGTGAAATGCTATGTATCGATCTTTGTTTGTCTAGTTGTGAAGGCAGTTCATTTTGAGTTAGTAACGGATCTAACCAGTCAATCATTTTTGGCCCCCTTGAAGCGATTTGTTGGTCGTCGTGGTAAACCGATGTTAATAATGTCCGACAACGCAACAATTTTCGTCGGAGCTAAGCGTGGGATCACAGATCTACAGCGACTCTTCCACAATCAACAATTCCAGTATAAAGTAATCAAAGCACTTGTGACGATGATATTGAATTTTGGTTCATTCCTCTGCGTACGCCCAACTTTGGTGGAATTTCTAAGGTATGTCATTTCCCATCAGGGACAATGAAGCAATCGTCTACAGCTCTGATCAATAAGTACTCTACGAGGGTGCTCTGATGCAAGTGCATCTCAAAGTTCAAGTTAAGAATAACATAGTCAGCCCCATCACATGATTTACAACATTTAGCATAAGGTCTGGTCAGAATGAATCGTCTGTGCATGTTTATGATCGTATTCGTATGGTATTAAGGTGAAGGTCTGGGCGCATAAGCCACCGGTGATGATCAAAGGATCATCTAAGGTTCTTAGAAGTATACTAATCACATCTTTAAAATGGCAGCATATCAGCAAACAGCACCCATTCTCCTTGGAGGAAGCCATGGATATCCTCCAACTCTTTGACCATTTCGATTGACATTGGGCTTGGCTAGTTCAACGCGTCGATAGAAACACCGAAGACAAGTAAAACTACCACCCAGGGCTATCCTCTACGGAGAATTCCCAGGCGCCATAATTACCTGGGTACCCAAGCAACAATTTTTGTTACGCTAGCTTATTTTTGACTAGGCTGCAACCAGACATTTAAGTTATTGTTACTAATATCTAATCACTTGCGTGGCACAAAAAGCGCAGTTTCTACTAGTTGTTAATTCGGATAAAAATAAGTTGTCGTTACGTTGTAATGCCATACTGAAATAACTTATCATTCCATAACTTGAAAATAACTTGTGTTCAAGTAAACTAGTTGAAACTTAGTCACCATCGACATTATAAATAATGAGTTGATCCAGAGAACTTTTCTATCAGCAATAAAAAGGTAGAAAAGTACTTTAAATCACAAACTTGATACAAGGTACAAATTTCACAACGATTTTAAAACTGTCGAGCGGAATTAAATTTTAATTGACTGTTTTTTATGCGCCTTCAATCCAAATTTGTTTATGAATATATGGTCAAATAAACAACGATAAAACTCTATGTTCAGAATGCTCAAAATTAATCCAACTAGAGTGATTTCTCATTATTTTCAATTCATATATCATGATTTGTAATATAACAATCGATGTTTAATCCATATATGGTTTTCTTCGAGTTTATGATAGTGCATACAACAAAAATAACTATTCTGCTTTTCATTATTTTCCCCAAAAAGTAGTTTTGAAAATAGTAATATCCTGTTTTTTTTATGTTTTATACACTTCCTGCGACTCCATAGTGTGATGGCCATGTTCAAGCCAACAAGCTTTTGTGGTTGTATTTCCGTTATCATTACGTTGGGAAAACCTATCGATAGCTATCTGAATCTTACGTATTTATAATGGTTTCGCAACCTTTTTTCAACTAGTAGCTAAAACAATAGCTGTGATAAAAGATATGTTAGAATCAAATAACGATAACTTACAAATAATAGTTAGTTCAATGTTTATGTTATAAAGTATAACATAAAAAACATGTTCGTGCTCTTGTTGCAACATAGTTGGGCTAAATGGTATCAGAACTAGTTACGGGTTGCTACTATTACTGTGCAGCAAACACATTACTGTGCAGCAAACACTACTGAATCTACCACCGACGTCATCCGAAAGAATGTGTAATTCGAAAGCCGAACAACAGCAGAAGCTCTGAAGCTATCTAATTACAGTTATTGAAGTTAATTATTGAAAGCATTGTTAGTCTATAGTTAAGAAACAGCAGGGGTTAGTTGGTTTAACAAATTGCAAGCCAAAGGTGGATATTTCGAAACCTTTTTTGGTTTCAAGGCGGCCGGCATGGTCGTGCCAGAATATGTATAATGATCATCCTTACACCGAATCAGATTAGATCACATTCGATCAACACTCTCTCTTATATATTCTCAAGTTCTCTCTGTAATATTCTCAAGTACGCCAATAACAGTTACGATAGGTAGATAAGAGCTATCTTATAGTAGAATAAAGTCAGTAGAAATCCAAATCTAAACCGATTTATATCGATTTCGTTCAGTAGTTTATTCTTGCAGACAATAAAAATTCAATAACCCCTAGTGCCGGTTTTTTATTAGACACTAAAAGAGAAAACAGTCGAACATAAAAAAAAATTTAATTTTAACTCCAATGGACGTAATGAAATGATAAAGAAGTTTCATGTAAGAAAGGTCACGACAGGAAAGAATGTGGCGAACTGGGACATTGGGTAGTTTACCTTGGGAACGCAAGGAATTTATTAGTCGAGATCTGACATCACGATACTTCACGCATGTCCAAACGACATGATCAATATCGCGATAGCCTTCGTTCAATTCGAAGGAGATGTGCATCTAACGTGTTGTATTTGGACATAAGTCTGGACATCAAACGAATGAAATCCCTGCTCACTTCCAGACCCCTGAACCATCCCTTTGTCGATATTTTAGGAATAATTGAATGCATCCACCGACCCAGATCATCTTTACCCCAAGAAGCTTGCCAGCTGGCAAGTGTTCTTTGGCGAGACGCGCTATAAAATTCGTTGGAAGCAATCGGTCTCTCATAAATTTCACCCTCAATAGCACCACGTTTGGCTAACTCTGCTATATAAACAGATGCAGGTTCTTGAAGCCTATATGAATCCGAAACATTATTGTTGAATATACCAAACCCAGTAACCGCTTCAATTCTTGATCCGTTCGTGTAAAATATTTTCTCAGAGTCAATATGCCTGAACTTATTTGTATATATTTTTGGGATTTCCATCCAGCGTAGGTGCTCCGGGATTCCACGCACTTCGCGCTGCATGGATGTCTTGAAAAATAAAGTTGAGTCAGGGACATTTAGGAGGCTGTCACGGATAGGAATATATCTTGAAGGGTCGATTTCCTGTGACATATGGTTAAAATATACTGTTAAGAATCTTGTTTGTTATTGAAGCTCAATTAGCCTTTCGAAGTTATTAATAACCCGGGGATTCAGTACACCACATCTTATTAGCAGTCGCGATGAAAGCTCCCAAAAACGATTTCAATAGAAGAACTCCAGCCAGAATTTCAAGACTAAGTGTATGTGTCGAGTGCATGCAGCCTAAAGCAATTCGCAAACAACATTACTGAATTCGCTCAAGTTTGATAATATGAGAGTTTTCAGCGGAACAAAAGCAAACGCATCCATATTCCATCACTGAAAGTATCGTTGTCTGATACAATTTTATTAGATCTTCCCCACCCCACCAAGATCCTGTTATTGTTCGACGAAAATTTACTCTTTGTTGGCATTTTGTTATCAGATACCTAATGTGTCCTCCCCACGTGCGTTTGGAATCAAACCACACCCCGAGATATTTGAAAGTCGAAACCTGCGCGATCATTCTTCCCATCATATGAAGCTAAAGCTGCGCGGGATCATGCTTTCTTGAAAAGACGACTAGCTCTGTTTTCTCCGGAGAAAATACTTGCAATGGTTTTTGCAGATCAATAGCTTTGGGTGCAGTAACTGAAACCACGCCTTCATCTGCCAATTGCCTTAATGTACATGGGGTTACTAGACAGCTGCCAATGTCTTTCACGTAAAAATTATAGAGGAGCGGACTGAGGCATGAGCCTTGCGGGAGACCAATGTAGCTAATTCTGAATGTTGCCAAATCACCATGTGAAAAATACATGCATTTCTCTGACAAAAGGTTGGGCAAATAATTATTTATAATCGCTGGAAGTCCGTGTTGATGGAGCTTGTCTGAAAGAACATCAATGGAAACTGAATCAAATGCTCCATTTATGTCTAAAAATACAGATACCATTTGTTGTTTTTGTGCGAAGGCAATTTGGATGTCAGACGAAAGTAATGCAAGGCAATCATTCGTCCCTTTATTTCTACGAAAGCAAAACTGAGTATCGGACAACAAACCGTTCGTCTCGATCCAAGTGTCGAGACGTCGAAGAATAATTTTTTCGAACAATTTTCTGATGCAGGACAGCATTGCGATGAGCCTATATGAGTTGTGATTGGAAGCTGGTTTCCCCGGCTTTTGGATGGCGATAACTTTCACTTCCCTCCAGTCAGATGGAACAATATTTTGCTGAAGAAACTTGTTGAACAACAAATCGTCTTTTTGCAAGGTCGGGCCGATTCTTCACCAAGTTGAAATTAATTCTGTCCAACCCAGGAGCGTTATTGTTACAAGACATGAATTCTATGGAAAATTCCATCACTGAAAAAGGGCTATCAATGGAACCATTTTTTGGAGAAGACTCCCTAATAATGGTATGCGTAGGAACAGAATCTGGGCAAACTATCGTCGCAAAATCAAATATCCATCGGTTCGAGTATTCCTCACTCTCATTTCCTACGTTACGATTCCTGAATCGTCTGGCCGTATTCCGAAGAGTGCTCATTGAGGTTTCTCTTGACAAACCTTCGACAAAATGTCTCCAATAGCTACATTTCTTGACCCAAAGTATGCTCTTGTACTTAGTTTCTAAAGTCAAGAATTTTTCAAAAATTCTGAGCTTTTCCTCCTCCTCGTTTGAAAAACGTCTTAAAAGCATTTTGTTTCGCGTGTTTAGCATCTGAGCACTCCTTGTCCCACCAAGGGTTTGGAGGGCTTCTGTTAGACGATGGACCAAAAAATCGTTTGGTTTGGGCTTGTTCTGCGGCCTCCAGAATCGAACAAACGAGGAAGTCATATTCTTCAAGTGGGGGGAGCTCTTCCATTGAGTTCAAGGTACTGGATATTCTACTTTGGTATTTAATCCAGTCAACATATTTTGTCAAATTATAGACTTAGGAATAATCTTAGACTGCAAACTTGATTTCAAGAACCACGTCGATTAAGTAATTTAAAAGGCTTCCAAACTGTTAGGTTATATGTTTCGAATTGCTAAAAGTTTTCGTAACATACACTGCGTAAAAGCCCTTTATTGTGCACTGGTCCAGTCAATCCTCGAATATGCATCTATTGTTTCGTCATCTCATTACCAAACTGACATCGATCGTGTTGAAGCTATTCAACGTAAATTCATTAGATTCGCTCTTCGCAATCTACCATGGAGTGATCTATTTAACCTTCCAAGCTACGTGGATCGCTGCCGCCTTATTGACTTGGATCTGCCGTCTGTTTGAAGGAATGTTCACAAGGCCGTTTTCATAGTGGACTTAATACAATCGCGTATCGATTGTGCTGATCTCTTACGGTTGGTAAATTCTAGTGTTATTTTTTAAAGCATAAGTAATATGAGAAAGGTATCATAACACCACTAGGTGGATTAAAAAAGTTTTTTTGTATTGTTCCTGGTTTAAGGGGTAGGTAGGGTCTAACACTTTTGAAAAATCAGTTAATATTTTCTTTGTATTTTCTCATTGTAAAATATTTCACGAATATTCTGTGAAATTTTCAAGCATATCGGAACAAAACTCAGCAAGTTATGGACCTTTATCTCTTTGCTTATCTCATACTACGAACAAGTAAGAGCTCGGCACACAGGCCCAAGATTTCTGCTTCGATCGACTTATAAACTTGACAAGAAATTCTTGAAACGTTTCATTATAACAAATTATAAAGGAATAAATAGGATGTTTTGAAAATGTTAGACCTTCGGGCTCCCTTGAATAATGATTTTTTTCCATTGATTTTATAGACAAAACACTTTAACGCGTTCTTCTCCAAAGGAGGTTTTGAAAGTCCGTGTCCAGACCCCAACGTTTATCTTTTCATTGTTTGTCACTTTTTGGAGGTTTCACAGCTACAAAATGCGGATTTTTTCGTAAAAAATCGTAGTTTTCGCTTTGAACCAGTCACGTATTCAGATGGTGGGCTGAGGGGCCCTGGCCCCTCCCGAAATCAAAAATTATTAAGAAGGTCTCAGACATGTGTTACAGAAATAACAAGACAGTAAACTTAAAGAAATGTAATACAATAACTGTTCCAGTGGAAAAGTTTAAAATGTCTGTTAAAAACACTCGTAAAAGGCACACCGAGAATTAGGTACATCGGCCATCTTCAGTAACATTATTTTTTTTATCTTTGGGCCACTCCCGAAACGAAATCCTGGGTACGGCCTTGCTTTGAACAACCACTAAAAATTCACAAAAAATTAAACAGAAACGTTGGTGTCTAGAAAAACATCCACTCTATCTATGCTACTTTGTTTGTTCACTTTTGATTAGTTTACGCTCAGATGCAGTGGACACCGCAGATCATGATTTTTAAGATGCGTCTCCAAAAATATCTCTCCGACGATTTATTTCTCGATATTCTTCCACGAAAAAATTATGATTTTTTGCATCATTTAGACCCTACTCCCCCTTAACTAGAAGGTATATGTTTTATGAACAATCTCAAACCAAAAGTGTTGGTTTCAGATTACTGCAACAGAAGTAACAAAATTCCACCAGTTGATGCTTGTCGTCGAAAGGGTTTCAGGATGTTGTCTACTATGGAATTTTTCTCAAGATAATGAACGTTTTCCAGAGGCATATTTTAAAAGGAAGGAATAAAAATATTATTACTTGATTTCGTAATAATATTTTTATTCCTTCCTTTTAAAATACGCCTCTGGAAAACGGTCAAAATTCAGTCAGTCTCATGTATCGCCTGTTTTTTGCATACCGGTTTGGATATGAGAAATTTAATTAATATGAAAATTTTCTCTTTCAGGTACGAAATACTTTGTCAGCATCTCAGGATTTCGGCCGTTGTCAGAAAATGGTTCTCAGAAAATATATTGTTAAATCCACCAACACGATTAAGTGAGTACTTATTGGCAGCTCCATCTCCCGAAATACGTTCGGTTTTCGGAAAGCTAGTCGTATTCTTTTGCCACTGTGCTGCCAATGACGAACCTATCCAAGGATACGAAGGAAGTAATTTGAGTGAACAAATTCTAATCGCTGCGTTATCGTTGTTGAAAGGAGATGTTGCAGATTTTGGAAAGAACTTACCACAGTATTTTAATCTATTCAGCCTTTATGCCAGTTTGGGAGTTCAAGAGAAGCTGCAACTAATAAGGGTATCTATTTTGTTTATTTCCTACTGCTTTAATATAATTCTGAATGAACACATATTGAATTTGTGAATTAGTGTATGGGAACCTTCTTATAAGAAAACGGATTTGGTTTTGAAGGCAACGATTGGATTGTTGTTTAACTCTATAATTTATATATAAGAAGACTGATGAAATCACATCACAAAAGTGTGATGCTACAATTAATCATAGTAACTCTGTGTGTCATCTTCCAGCTGTAAAGAAATATTGAATTGAGTTAGAGCTTGAGCGACCACCCCTGGTTACTACTCCGTTACTGATCGGGTTTAGCTGAAATTGCACTGGGAATTTCTAGATGATCCGACCTGGGACTGGTAAATCATCCTTCAATGTACATCTTCTGGTAACCCTAGAATTCATTGATCAGTACAGGCGCCGACCAGGCCCGAACTTTGATCGTCTAGAGAATGGGAAGGAATGTTAGTCCAACACTTGTTGTTACTATAGGGCGTATATACTACTGCGCACTCTACTGCGTGTCACGGGTTAGCATAAATTTCAGTAATGGTAGTATTCCCGCGCGATTCAGTATGTTCTGGTTTCAAGATGCTCGGATGCACCACTAAACTCACTGACTTCCCGGGTGAACGTTTCAACAAAATCCTATACTGAAGCCCCGAGAAGTCTTGATTCGCAGTTCTTACTCATGAAAACTGAATGAAAATTCGAAATATCGCGTAACGAATAAAAACTTCCCTATTTCTTCTAAAAAGAATTATCTGCTACAAAATAAACGAGTGAATAGGATTTAGACAAAATAGTTCATTAATTGTAATGACATATTCTAAAAGTTTTTAGAAAATCAGTTCAAATCATCAAACAAAGGTCAACCGATTTCACGCGCGTCTTGATTGTTTATTATTTCCGCTTTATTGTTTTAATTACTTATTAAAATTATTCATTGGCTATTTTCTCCCCTTCCGTGGTTGATGCGCTTGACGGTATTGCAAACATCATCAGATACAATCAATTTGCGTTACAATTTGATAAATATATGTGTTACAGTTTTTAGCGTTATTGAATTAAATGAATAAGATATGGAACGGATAAGATGTTGATTGCCGGTAGGGATTAACTAAGCTCTGTTTTATGTTTCGTTTTCATACTACTGGCCCTTATTAAAGTGGAATTAAGTGGAATGAACATATCCCAATTGGGTTTCACACGATGGCAGCACATGAACGGTAAATCTAGTTCATCTTTATAAACGTGGTGGTTTATGTACCATAGAATATAGTGGAATATAGTGGAGATGTAATATTGTGAGATAGAATAAAATAATATAGACTGAATGTGTGAGCAAACCAACTAATAGCTAATCCAGTTTATTTTGTAAGGATGTCTAATGGGTGAGTTGATGTGTGAGTGAAATGTAAGAGGAAGTGCATGCAAGAACGGTAATAAAGGCCACCGTTTCAGCTCAGGACTAACGATCGACCAATAGTAGAGATAAAAGTAGGGTAACGGACCATCTTTATCTCACCTCCATTAGTCATCTCCAGTCACGTACCCAGAGGGGGGCCCAAGGGGCCCGGGCCCCTCCCGAAATCAAAAACAGATATATAATTATTTAGAAGGCCTGAGGCATGTGTTGCAGAAATAGCAAGCCAGTAAACGTAAACAAATGTAATACAATAATAGATCCAGTGGAAAAGTTTAAAGTGTCTGTTAAAAACACCCGTAAGAGGCACACCAAAAATTAGGTACATAAGCAGTCTTCAGTAACATTATTTTTTTACCTTGGGCCCCTCCCGAAACGAAATCCTGGGTACGGGCCTGGTCATCTCATATACGAAAACCATTAGTTAGAGTGAGATCTGTTGTTTCTGTTGGATAGATTGACTTCTAGAGTGAGATAAAATTAGGAGCATTCACTTCAAGTTTTCGCGTCGCTATAATATCAGTATTGAAAAATTTACTACTTTTTCTGCGGTATAACTTCACAAAACCGAAGCAAAGATATTGTATTAGATTTTATCATATTTCATTGATTGAAAGTCGAGTGATCGGTAAAATAACATAGTGACTCTACTGCGTGTCCTCCCGTGCTTCCACAAAAAGCCTTGTATGTATGTATGTATATATCTATCTATCTATGTATATGTGTATGTATGTATGTGTGTATGTATATTTGTAGGTATGTACAATATACATATTAAAAAAATAAATCAAACAAATACACGATGATGACGAAAACAGCAACTAAATTCATAAGATACAAACATCAACTTATCAACAATTTTATAGAATCTGTTTGAACCATCACAAAAAACAGTGACCAAGTGGGCACCATAGCCTAGTAACGTCTGTGTGTTGGTTTGAAATAGAAGCTGATAGAAGCAAATCTTACCAAGAGTCCAGTGTAGAACTGAAGCAAGGGACTGCTGCCACTGAGACTACTTACAAAAAAATGGAAGAACTTTTCTCCGAAACTAGCAGGAAATTGATAAGTTGAATGAAGAGATAGTTTAGTGAAGTAGAGTAGTCAGAAGAGAAACGTTAAAAACCAAGAGTCCAGTGTAGAACTGAAGCAAGGGACTGCTGCCACTGAGACTACTTACAAAAAAATGGAAGAACTTTTCTCCGAAACTAGCAGGAAATTGATAAGTTGAATGAAGAGATAGTTTAGTGAAGTAGAGTAGTCAGAAGAGAAACGTTAAAAATATCTGATAACCCAGACTATAGTGATTTGATAATTTTTGCCTTTCTCATATAGAAAGGCTATGCAATCACTGTGAAAATCGACTTTTTACCCGAGGCCCGGAGGGCCGAATGTTATATACCATTCGACTCAGCTCGACGAACTGAGCAAATGTCTGTGTGTGTATGTGTCCGTGTGTGTGTGTGTCCGTGTGTGTGTATGTAACAAAATATGCATTCACTTTTCTCAGAGATGGCTGAAGCGATTTTCACAAACAAAGATTCAAATGAAAGGTCTCATAGTCCCATAGCCTGCTGTAGAATTTCATTCCGATCCGACTTCCGGTTCCGGAGATATAGGATGATATGTACCAAAAAAGTGAAAAAAATATGCACTCACTTTTTTCAGAGATGGCTGAACCGATTTTCCCAACTAAGATTCAAATGAAAGGCATTATGGTCCCATAGCTTGCTATTGAATTTCATTTGAATGTGACTTCCGGTTCCGGAGTTATATGGTAATATGTAAAAATTTGAGAAAAAGTTTACACTCTATTACCTCTGGAACAACTCAACCGATTTCTGCAATAAGATTCAAATGAAAAGTCTTATAATATCCTAAAAATTTCTGGAACATTTTATCGGCATCCGACTTCCGGTTTCGGAACTAAAGTGTGATAAGTGGAAAATTACCAATTTTATTAGTATTTTTCCACTAACGATGGTTAAAAACAGGTACAAATCCCATAAAACTTTCTGATAAATTCTTCTATTTTGCAGAGCTTGTTAGTTTGTGGGCATGAAAACTTAATTCGGTACTACTGGTCGGTCCCCTCTTTTCCTGTTCCGAGAGCAACGAATGTGGAAAATAGAAACTCCTAAAACTAAATTTACTTCGATTTCTCTGCGATGTTTGAACCAATTTTCACAAATCTTGATTTGATAGTGTAGTGTTGTCAATAATAATAAAAATAATAATAATAATAATAATAATAATAATAATAATAACAAAAATAACAATAATAACTATAATAACAATAATAACAATAATAACAATAATAACAATAATAACAATAATAACAATAATAACAATAATAACAATAATAACAATAATAACAATAATAACAATAATAACAATAATAACAATAATAACAATAATAACAAAAATAACAATAATAACAAAAATAACAATAATAACAATAATAACAATAATAACAATAATAACTATAATAACAATAATAACAATAATAACAATAATAAAAACAATAACAATAATAACAATAATAACAATAATAACAATAATAACAATAATAACAATAATAACAATAATAACAATAATAACAATAATAACAATAATAACAATAATAACAATAATAACAATAATAACAATAATAACAATAATAACAATAATAACAATAATAACAATAATAACAATAATAACAAAAATAACAATAATAACAATAATAACAATAATAACAATAATAACAATAATAACAATAATAGCAATAATAGCAATAATAACAATAATAACAATCAGTTCTATCGTAACGGCCAAAGAGATACGACGCACGCGTTTACTGCGGCCTAGTTTCGATATTTTTACGTGATATCACCACTAAACACAGTTGATTTCGATTCTTAAAGGTGTATTTCCGGATATACTATTAATTGAATTAGGTAGATAGTGAGTTTTCCCGTCACGCAAGCTATAATCTACAATTATCAGCGGTTTAAAAGTGCACATCGGTTGCATCCATAGTGATTGAGTGATATAAATTGTCGCAAAAAAAAGTGTTAAACAGCAAGTGCTATACGATCAAGTGAGAATAAGAAGTTTCGGTGTTGGTATAGGAAAGATTGCTTGTAGATCACAATATTCTACAACTCTGTGTATTATCAGAAGAAGCAAGTGCAAAGAACAAACGAATAGTTCTGCGCGTTACCCAAACGCCACACAGCATCTGAGTTTTATTTTGTTTTCGATCTGCCGCTGCTTCGGGCAGCTGGCTGTGAATAATGAGTGATACGAGAATGCCATCCAAACCACCAGATCCTATCGGTGGTCAAACAGCCGGGAAGGACAAAAGGAATAAGCGTACCTTGCCTCTGTATCTCGATAAAGACAACCGATACGGAAATGTTGAGTACCTCCTACTTCAAGGCCAAAACGGAATACCTCTGCCAAAAAAACCCTTCGTGATTGGAAAATCGGTAGAGTTAGCTGCTGGTGGCGCCATATCTGGAGCCATTTCTGAGTCTCGTGGTACGAAATATACTCTCGAAGTATGTAGCAAAGCACAGGTTGATAAATTATTGAGTATGACGAACCTTATCGATGATACACCAGTTGAAGTTGTACGTCATCCAACACGAAACATATGCCGTTGTGTTGTTACGTGCTGGGATGTAGCCGAAAATGATACAGAAGAAATTTTGGAAAACCTACGTGATCAAGGCGTAACCGCAATTAGAAGGATAAGTCGACGAACCGATGCGGGTTTCATCAACACAGGAACGATGATTCTTTCGATAAACGGAACATCTCCCCCCGAACACGTTAAATTTGGATTGCTACGTGTAGCTACCCGCCCGTACTACCCAAGTCCAATGCTATGCTATAGATGTTTCTCATATGGCCACACGAAAGTAAAATGCAACAAGTGAAGAAAGATGCAATAATTGTTCTGGAATACACGATACGTCACAGGGTTGCAACCAACCGGCAGCATGCAAAAACTGTCAACAGAATCACACACCGACTAGTCGTTCATGTCCAGTGTATCGTATGGAAGAAGAAATCATTAAAATCAAAATCGATGAAGGCTTGTCGTACACTGAAGCAAGAGATGCACATAAATCAAGGGTGACGTCATCTAAAGGTTCTTACGCGAGCGTTGTTCAGCAAAGATTAGAAAATGTTAAAATGTCGCAGTTGATGAACAATTTGAAGGAAAAGGACGAAGAAAATACAAAAATTCAGGCTGAAAACGAGGCTATGCGCAAACAAATATCGAAACTCCAGCAAACTTTGAAACAAGTTTTGGAAAACCAAAAGAAATTGCAAGAGCACTTGAAACAACAACCGCAGCAATCTAATCCCAGTCTACCAATACCAACAACGTCATCTGTGCATACAGCAACGCAAGCTACAACAGAGCAAAATAATCAAATGATAACCAGGCAAAAGGCACGGAATAGCGCACAAAAATTACCCGCCTCGTGCAGTGAAGAAATGTTAAGCAACCAAAAGCGAAAACCCGTATCAAGCCCACCAAAACGAGCACCGAAACAACACAAAACAAATCAAGCGCTATCAATGAATTCTCAAGAAATTGAAACAATAAACAACGCAGGTAGTCATACAATCTCCTCTGGCGAAGAGACAGTCACCGATGAGGAAATGAGTCACTTACGCTAAAACCTTTGACCCTGAATTCAAACTTACTGCTTCATTCTAAAAACAATTTCTATTATATGGACTCAACACAGTCTTACACATCAACAGCCTCCAATCAAATACTACTTGAATGCCACAGCTATGTCGAGGACAATCAGCGGATCCTAGAACTGTTGAACGATTCGCTACTTCAACTTGGTGGGGAAGAGAGGAAAGTAGCCCCACCACTGTCTGAACAGGCAGAGGTCGCATCGGGATTAGCAGACACGGCTGCCAATTTGCCATTGTCTTACCCAAATTCCGGTCTTCCTGTTGAAGGCACGAGCGATCAAACAGAGGAAAACCAAGCAGTAGCAATGCACAACAGTACCGATGCATCTAAATGCATCGCAATTCAATGGAACGTAAATGGTATAATGGAACGCTACGCAGAATTGCAACTTCTTGTAGTTCAATATCAACCCATAGTTAATGCACTACAGGAAACTCGTTTGGCTCGAGTCGAAATAATGAATCGCTTTCATCACTCTGAGTATGAATGGAAATTTAAACCTGGACCAACACATCACTCTCAAAACGGAGTGGGACTCGCTATTCACCAGTCTGCAAAGCATAGATTTCTCCGTCTCAACACTTCACTACAAGTTGTTGCAGCTCGTGTCGACCACCCGATAAAAGCTACCTATGCAACGGTTTACATACAATGTCATATGCAACCACGTGACTTAGAAGAAGAGCTAGAACGTTTGGTTGAAGATTTGCCACCACCCGTCGTACTGTTGGGTGATTTTAATTCTCACAGCCCACTGTGGGGAAGTGTGAAACACGATCACAAGGGAGACGTCATCGAAGACTTCGCAGCCAAACATAATCTGTTGATTCTGAACAACGGCGAACAAACAAGACTCGATCCACGATCAGGTAAGACATCCGCTATTGATCTAACCATTAGCTCGCAAGAGTTGATTTCAAAACTGCAGTGGAGAGTAGATGCAGACAACCGAACCAGCGATCACTTTCCTGTGATCGTGAGTGCACTAGTTAGTGCCCCAAAAACGAGCTGCCGTAAAAGATGGCTACACGAAAAAGCCAATTGGGAAGAATACGAAGTCATACTGCTTGAACGCTTACCACGTGACCAAAGCTTCTCAATAGAACAGTTGAGTGAACAAATCATTCACGCCGCGGAACAAAGCATACCACAAACTTCAGGTAAATCAAAGAAAAGAACGGTCCCTTGGTGGAACGATGAGGTTTGCGCAGCGGTTAAAGCAAGACGTAAAACACTTAGATCGCTACGACGAATGAATGATGCCGATCCACGCAAGCAGCAAATGCTAACAGAGTTCCAGCACGCACGAAATGAAGCGAGAAAAACGATTGCCAACGCGAAAAAGACGTCTTGGATTAATTTTATATCGAAGTTCAACCCACAAACTCCTGTTAGTGAGATGTGGCGAAAGGTTAATGCGTTCTGTGGAAGAAAAAATTTCCAAAAGCAAACGTTAATAGTTCGGGGCGAAACAATCGAGGACCCAGCTGAAGTTGCAGAACAGTTGGCTTGCTATTTCCATTCAATTTCTCAATCACCCACGCCTTCATCACCGATTGAAGTGGAGCAAAACCTGCGGTCCAGTGATGAATACAATGAAATTTTCACGATTGAGGAACTGTTTTGGGCTCTAGAAAAAGGTGGAAATACGTCTGTAGGTGCTGACAATATCAGTTACGCAATGCTCCGTCATTTACCCTTTAGAATCAAACTAGCAGTACTGGACACTATTAACAATTTGTGGTGCTCTGGAAACATACCTCAGTCTTGGAAAGAAGGTATTATTATTCCGTTGCCAAAAACCAGGGAAGGATTGCAAAATAGTTGGAAATCAGCACCCGATCACTTTGCTTAGCTGCTTCAGCAAAGTAGTCGAGCGAATGGTCAATAGAAGACTGGTAGATGAAATTGAAAAGCACAATCGTTTCAATAAACAACAATTTGTTTTTCGGAAAGGGAGAGGCATTGACACATATCTGACATGTCTGGAGTCAGCTATCCGTCAGCCATTCGACGAAGGTAAGCACTGCGAAATACTTACAATCGACCTGCAGAAAGCTTACGATAAAGCAAACAGAACTAAAATTATTTCCAAACTGAGAGCTTGGGGAATTAGTGGACGAATGATACGTTACGTTCAAAATTTTCTCACCGATCGTCACTTTCGCGTCATTGTAGGCGACACGCTGTCAACCCTTAAGACACAATCGACTGGAATTCCCCAAGGCTCAGTTCTTTCCGTTACATTGTTTTTGGTATTGGTGGAGACGGTTTTCGAGAAAATACCCAAGGAAATCCAAATTTTCGTGTATGCTGATGATGTTCTTGTAATGGCTACTGGTGAAAACGCGAAACAAGTGCGAAAACAACTGCAAAAAGCAGCAACCCTGCTGGGTATATGGGCAGAGCAAAATAGCATGTCGATTTCAGTTGAAAAATCCAGCTTTATTCACATATGCAAAAAGCGGAAGCATCCAGAAACCCCCGCTATAACCAATGACCGTCTAGAAGTATCCCAAGCAGAGTACATTAAGACCCTTGGTATCATCCTGGATAAACGATTAAACTTCAAACGGCATGCAGCAGCTACACGGCGTAATGTCCAATCAGTGTTGAATTTCCTCAAAGTAGTTGGAAATGTAATGTACGGAGGAACACGGAAAACTTTACAGCAAATAACCAGCGCAGTGCTGTTTCCAAAGTTAATCTACGGAATGAGTATTATTAATGGCGGTAGCCCAACGATTTCTAAAACATTGAAACCATTATACAACACCGCCGTAAGAGAATCATCGGGAGTATTCAGATCGAGTCCGATTGAATCCATAATGGCCGAAACTGGACAACTTCCTTTTGAACAAATGGTCGCCACGAATTTAACAATAAAAGCAATACGATTTATTCAAAAACTGAACATTCTTTCTCCATCGATGAACACTGTTGATCAATTTATTGACAATTTTCCGTTTTTAAAAAGAGCTTCAATAACGTATCAATCGCTTACCGGAGAAACGTTCCCTAGAATTGCAACTCTACGACGCTTCGGAGACAAGCCATGATACTCAACAACAGTAAAAATTGATTGGTCTTTGAAAAAGTTCAAAGTCGGTGAGCCGTCAACCAAAGTACAACAACTCTTTCGAGAGCTCTGCGCCACAAAATATTTATTCCATCGAATCATTTTTACAGATGGGTCTGTTAGCCAGGATAGTGTGGGTTTCGGTGTAGTAAGCGAAAATATTGAAGTCAGCAAAAAATTGCCTAATACATGCTCTGTTTTCTCGGCTGAAGCAAGGGCAATTCTTTACGCCGTTTTGAATATTTGTACAAATACATCAGCGGCCGTCATTTTTACGGATTCTGCCAGTGTATTGTCAGCACTTGAAAAAGGCCAATCGCGGCATGCCTGGATTCAAGAAATTGAAGAGGAGTTGAAAGACAAATTAGTTGAACTTTGTTGGATCCCAGGACATACTGGAATAGTTGGAAATGAAGCAGCAGACAAGTTAGCAAAATCGTCCAGCGGTGAACCGGAATGTGATGCGATTCCGGCAGAAGATGCAATCCGATCATGTAAACAAAATATTCTTCTGCAATGGGAACACCAGTGGCAAAGTAGTACCAGTTTTTTGAGAGCAATAAAATATACAACGAATAAATGGCCAGACAGATTTCCTGCCACAGAAAGAAGAGCGCTAAGTAGACTGAGAATCGGTCACACCAGATTAACACATCAGCACTTATTCAACGGAGACAGCAACAACTGCCGGACCTGTAATGAACCACTGACGGTTCGACATATACTATTAGACTGCAGAAAATACGAAACTCATCGGAAAAGCTGTAACCTTGCGACGACCATTGGAGACGTTTTGAGTAACAACGAGGAAGAAGAACGAAAATTGGTGATGTTTCTTAGAAAAACGAATTTATTGAAATTACTATAAAATTAAATGACATGTATGCATATCGACACTTGAATAAATAGCTTATGGGACGAATGACCGCAACTGCGGTTAAAATCCCCAAACAAAAAAAAAATAATAATAACAATAATAACAATAATAACAATAATAACAATAATAATAATAATAATAATAATAATAATAATAATAATAATAATAATAATAATAATAATAATAATAATAATAATAATAATAATAATAATAATAATAATAATAATAATAATAATAATAATAATAATAATAATAATAATAATAATAATAATAATAATAATAATAATAATAATAATAATAATAATAATAATAATAATACTAATAATAATAATACTAATAATAATAATAATAATAATACTAATAATAATAATACTAATAATAATAATACTAATAATAATAATACTAATAATAGTAATAGTAATAGTAATAGTAATAGTAATAGTAATAGTAATAGTAATAGTAATAGTAATAGTAATAGTAATAGTAATAATAATAATAATAATAATAATAATAATAATAATAATAATAATAATAATTCTACTACATGTTTTATGCTGCTGATTAATGCTGTTTAGCTTGACTTACATATGCAGAAGTAACAGAAACGCATGTTCGTTTCGTTTGTTAGATTTCGTTTAATTGGTTTAATCGAAATAGAACATGAGATAGTAGGCCGTATGAATAAAACGTAGCATGCTTGAATTTCGGTAGTAAATGCTACATGTGGATCACGTTACTGTCAAAAGCAGAGACTTTACTACACAAAAACATTCGAACATGTAGTATTTACTACAATTTTTCGGTAGGTAGCTCCAGAGATTGCTACTCGTGTGTTTGCTGATAAAGTGAAGTAGAATAATTAAAACCAAACCAAACGTGTTTTACTCTGTGGACTATGTTTTTGAGAAGATACTACAAACAACAGACTTTACTACATTTTATTCATACGGCCCAGTAAGTATAGGTTTAACTACGTTCAAAACTGTTCCAATTTGTAGGTCATATTTGTTGGTAGTAAACGAACCAACTTCGGCTATTCCGTTTATCTGAATCCGGTTTCAGAAGAATTGGAAATAGTGATCAAAAACTGCAAAAAGGATCTCACTTACTTTTTTTGGAGATGGCCAAAACGATTTTCACAAAGGTTCAAAAGAAAAGTCTTACAGTTTCATACGGAATTCCTTAATTTGTTGTGGATACTACTTTCGGTTCCGGAACTACAGAGTAAACAGGTTTTATAGAGTTTGTGAGATTAGATCCGAACAAATTATCCTATTTCTATTCAATAAACAGTTGTTTTTGCGAATTTCACGATTATATTTATGGTGTAATGAGTAATATGAGAAAGGCATCATTACACCACTAGGTGGATTAAATAGGTTTTATTCAATATGTCGTTCAGGTACTATTTTAACTTGTCCAAGAAAAACGGTTGATTTTTGCCAGGAATGTTTGAGCGAATGGCTTCAATTGCGCTCAGACTATCTGTGAAGAGGAAATAATGGTTTGAAGATCATATGACGATTACACTCAAACTATAATGAACTGCTGCTAGCTCTGCTATATAAACAGATGCAGGTTTTTGAAGCCTAAATGAGGCCGAAACATTATTGTTGAACATACCAAACATTTTCTCAGATTCAATATTCCTGAACTTACTTGAAAATATATCCATCCTATTTCCATTTCAATCGAGGGCAGGTGAACCGGGATTCCACGCACATCGCGCTGCATGGATGTGTCGAAAAATAAAGTTGAGTCAGGGATATCTAGGAGGCTGTCACGGATAGGAATATATCTTGAAGGGTTTGTGACACATGGTTAAAATATACTGTTATGAATCTTGTTTGAGATTGAAGATCGACTAATCTTTCCAAGTTATAAATAACTAGGGGATTCAGTACCTCACATCTTATTAGCAGTCGTGATGAAAGCTCTCAAAAGCGATCTTTCAATGGAAGAACTCCTGCCAGGACTTCAATACTCATTATATGTGTCGAATGCATGCAGCCTAAGGCAATTCGCAAAAAAAAACCGGTACTGAATTAGCTTTAATTTGATAATATGGGAGTTTGCAGAAGAACGAATGCAAATGCATCTATATTCCATTACTGAAAGTATCGTTGTCTGATAAAATTTTATTAGATCTTCCGGATGTACACCCCACCAAGATCCTGTTATTGTTAGAAGAAAATGTACTCTTTGTTGGCATTTTGTTATCAGATACCTTAGGTTTCCTCTTGCGCGGGATCATGCGGTCTTGATAAGATGACCAGCTCTGTTTTCTCTGCAGAGATACCCAGATGAACAGCCCAAACGGACAATTTATTCAAGGTATCTTGCAATGGTTTTCACAGGTTAACAGCTTTGGGTCCAGCAACTAAAACCACGCCATCATCTGCCAATTGTCTTAGTGTGTATAGGGTTACTAGACAGCTGTCAATGTCATTCACGTAATAGTTATAGAGGAGAGGACTGAGGCACGAGCCTTGCGGAGACCCATCTTCCTAGTTCTGAATGTTGTGAAAAATACATGCACTTCTCTGACAAAAGGTTGTGCAAATAATTATTTATAGCCGCTGGAAGTCCATGTTTGCGGAGCTTGTCTGAAAGAACATAAATAGAAACTGTGTCAAATGCTCCTTCTATGTATAAAAATACTAATGCCATTGGTTGTTTTTGTGCGAAGGCAGTACAAGGCAATTATTCGTCTCTTTATTAATACGAAAGCGAAACTGAGTATCTGACAACAAACCGTTCGTCTCGACCCATGAATAATTATTTCGAATAACTTTCTGATCCAGGACATCATTGCAATGGGTCTATATGAGTTGTGATTGGAAGCTGGTTTCCTCGGCTTTTAAATGGCGATAACTTTCGCTTGTCTCCAGTCAGGTGGAACAATATTTTGCTCAAGAAATTTGTTGAACAATTCCAACAAACGTCTTTTTGCGAGGTCAGGTAAATTCTTCACAAAATTGAATTTAATTCTGTCCAACCCAGGAGCGTTATTGCTACGAAACAAGAGTGCAATAAAAAAAAATCCATCATTGAAAAGAGGCTATCAATGGAACCATTATTTGGAGTAGACTCCCGAATAATGCTCTCCGTAGGAACAAAATCTGGACAAACTTTCCTAACAAAGTCAAATATCCATCGGTTCGAGTATTCTTCAATCTCATTTCCCACGTTACGATTTCTCATTCGCCTGGTCGTATTCCAAAGAGTGCTCATTGAGGTTTCTCTTGACAAACCTTCGACAAAATGTCTCCAATAGCTACATTTCTTGACCCGAAGTATGCTCTTGTACTTGGTTTCTAAAACCAAGAATTTTTCAAAACTTTGATGAGTTGTTCCTCCTCGATTCAAAAACGTCTCGAAAGCATTTTGTTTCGCATTTTTAGCATCGGGGCACTCTTCGTCCCGCCAAGGGTTTGGAGGCCTTTTGTTGGTCGAAGGACCAAAAAATAGTTCGGTTTGGGCTTGTTCTGCGGCCTCCAGAATCGAACAAACAAGGAAGTCATATTCTTCCAGCAGGGGGAATTCTTTCATTGAATTTAAGACACTTGAAATATTACTTTGGTTCTTAATCCACTCAATATTTTTTTGTCAAATCATATGGAATATTAACTGAATTAGCAATGCATATTTGTTACTGCTAATTGCGATGATGATTGGTAAATGATCGCTACCATGCAAATCAGGAAACACTTTCCAGGTGCAATATAGTCGAATTGAAGTCGAACAATGAAATAAATCTAATGCACTTGGACGTGCAGGAGGTCTTGGAGTCCGTTTCATGCACCCCATATTCAATACTGATATTTCGAAATTGTCTCAAATATTATATGTTAAGGATGATCTGTTATCATCAATTTTGCCGGTGGAATTTTTATTTCTACTGCAGTAATCCTTATAGTGGCTGTGAAACGGAGCCCGCTGGATTGTTGTCTTTTTTGTGCTAGTTCCTGGATTGGTTTGTGAATTTGACAACCCCGGAGGCACAGTTTTTGCTTATAAATTTTGTTTTTTAGATTTAACACGGGGATCTCTTTTTGAAGATGTAATTTTAGGTGCCTTTTTGGTAATTAGAGGGACTACTTCTCCTACAACAGAACCGTAAGGAGTGACAAACGATGTATCTTCACTATTTTCATCAGAGTCAGATTCCTCTGGCTCTAAATTTGAAAACCCGTTTTCTATTTCGTAAGGGAGGATATCAATGACTGTTTCAAGCATTTCCGCTTAGACCGCTTTTAAAGAAAGCTTAATTTTGTCTTTACGCAACTTAAATGCAGCGCGTGCTGAGAGACTCTTCCCTCAATAAACATATTTTTCAATGTCTTTATCGCAAATATTATATTTTTGGGGCCCTTGACATTTGATACATTTAGGTTTATTACTACAATAAGTAGCTGTATACCCGAATTTTTTACAGTTCGTGCAATTCATGACATGCGGAACGAAAAACCGAACAGGAAGAAGAATTTTGTCGATGTAGACATGGCTAGGTAATGCGGATCCGACAATTGTCACTCGAAATGAATCTGAGGGACGATAGGACTTGTTCCCATCGTTAATAGATGCTGAGTACAATTACTTGCACTCGAATATCTTAACTCCCTTAAGCACAGAGTTTTTGAAATCATCAAGTTCAATTGTTTTAATTTTCGCCGAAAATAGACTATCCATGGCCCAGAAGTACCCTCTGGATAATGTATGGCCCAGAGAGTATTGAACATCTTGCAAGGATCCGGAATCGGATTCGGATGATCTTCCATGATATCATCCATTACAATAACTGGTTGTTTTATATTAATAATATCAAAATGGATTTTACAAATAATAAGATTTGTTATAGTAAAGGTAATGAAATTAAATTAAATAAAATTAAATCTACCTTATTACTGTTGTCTCTGTTGCGCTGTCTGTTGATGAAAACGGACGAACTGAGAGTATGTGCCGGCTGTACATAGAGTGCGTTGCCAACGATTTTTTATTTCCGTTGATCTGTCGCCGTGGTCTTCACTGAATATGATGTGTGTTGTCTGTACCTGTCCGTTGTACAGCGCTGTAGCTCTTGATAGTGATTAGATGTGATGCTTGCTGTGTAGCACCACGCGATGTGTGTCGTCTCTTTTGAGCAACCGCAGCAGGTACTGTACTCCGTACAAAATCTATACCTATATAATGTATCTGCGACTCATCACTTATGTGCCTTAGCGGCTCAACACCCTGCGTCTCCGCACCTTTGTGTCTCCGCACTTCTATGCGTTCGCACCTCTGTGTCTCAATTTCGTTGCATTTTGTTTGTTACTATTTACCGAAAATTCAGAAGTAGTTTGAAGAATATTTCCTGTGCTTGTTTAAGGCATATTCGTGGGTTCAGTAAGTTCTTTTTTTTTATAACTCCAAGAATGATCAAACGTGGTCCATGCCTGATGATTTCCATGTTAGTTAAATGTGATTCATTCAATTCCAGCTATGAGTTATTATTTATTTATTCATCCAAAGGTAATATTTGTTGTACTAAGTGTAATATGCTGTAATTTGTGTCTATTTTTACCTTTAGATAGTCGCATAAAGGTAACATGAGAACGAGTTACGAGGATTATATAAGTTTGTCCCAGAATGTATGACCGCAACTAATTTTCAGTGGAAATAATATAAATGTTTTGGATACCTAATTTTTATTGGATATTGGATATACTGTTAATATTAGACTAGCACGACCGATTAGTACTCTCAACATTTGCTGTCTAGTGATTGAAGGCTAGCTTGGCCATTTTATTTCGGAAGTTTTTTATTAAATTCAGCACAGACTTCTGGACGACAAGTTTTGACACCTTTTTCCAATCTTTTTCAATGTGTTGAATGGTTTCGGCTGCCTAGACAAGTTTGCTTAGATGTGCCTTCGTTAATGCTCAAAATTCAATTAATCTTAGTGGGTTCATGTCTTTTGTAAACACGCGAAACACGCGAGCTAGCAGAAAACACGCACACGAAGTCTGAAGCACGAATGAAGTCTGTAGAAACCTATTAGAATTGCTGGGAAAACCGACTTTCGAACGGAGCCTCGGAGACCCATAGTGTTATATATCATTCGACTCAGTTCGACGAGATCGGAATATGTCTGTGTGTGTGCACTTTCCGAAGAAATTTATACGCGCTCAATTTTTCTTCTTTGAAAGCTACTGTTGGGCCATTGATCAAGTTCAAAGTTCAAACGGCTGTGACTTTTGGTTCTGGAGATATGATTGTATAAGTGACGTAACCGACAAAACGCGTTGTATCTTTACCCGCTCGATTGTCTCAGAGATGGCTGAACCGATTTTAACAAACTTATGCTCGTTTGAAAGCTACTGTCGAGCCATTGATCAAATTCAAGGATCAAACGCTATAACTTTTGGTTCCGGAGATATTGTATAAGAGATTGTATAAGTGACGTAACCGACAAAAAGCGTTCTATTTTAACGCGCACAATTTTCTCAGAGATGACTGAACCGATTTTAACAAACTTGGGCTCGTTTGAAAGCTACTGTTGCGCCATTGATCAAGTTCGAAGATCAAATGGTTGTGACTTTTGGTTCCAGATATATGATGGTATATGTGACGTAACCGACAAAACACGTTAATTTTTACCGCTTTTATATAACAGATCGGCTGAAAAGTTCGTATCGTTTCTATGAGAGGGCGCCACTAGAATTAAATCCATACCATTTTCAGTTAGTACCAACTTTCAAAAGATACGTGTATAAATTTGACAGCTGTATGATTATTAGTTTGAGAGATATTGCATTTTGAGTGAAGCTACTTTTGTTATTGTGAAAAAAATGAAAAAAAAAGGAATTTCGTGTGTTGATGAAACACTACTTTTTGATGAAAAAAAGTGCCGCCGATACCAAAAAATGGCTTGATGAGTGTTATCCAGACTCCACACCGGGCGAAGCAACAATTCGTAAGTGGTTTGCAAAATTTCGTACTGGTCATATGAGCACCGAAGACGATGAACGCAGTGGACGTCCAAAAGAGGCTGCTACCGATGAAAACGTGAAAAAAATCCACAAAATGATTTTCAATGACCGTAAAGTGAAGTTGATCGAGATAGCTGACACCCTAAAGATATCAAAGGAACGTGTTGAACATATTATTCACGAATATTTGGATATGAGAAAGCTTTGTGCAAAATGGGTGCCGCGTGAGCTCACAATCGATCAAAAACAACAACGAATTGATGATTCTGAGCAGTGTTTGGAGCTGTTACATCGAAATAAAACCGAATTTTTCGTCGATATATTACAATGGACGAAATATGGCTCCATCACTTCACTCCGGAGTCCAATCGACAGTCAGCTGAGAGGACTGCACGCGATGAACCGAACCCAAAGCCTGAAAAGACTCTACAATCGGCCGGTAAGGTTATGGCGTCTGTATTTTTGGATTCGCATGGTATAATTTTCGTCGACTACATTGAAAAGGAAAAAACCATCAACAGTGACTATTATATAGCGTTATTAGAGCGTTTGAAGGACGAAATTTCAAAAAACGGCCTCATTTGAAGAAGAAATAAGTTTTGTTTCTTCAAGACAATGCACAGTGTCACAAGTCGATGAAAACCATGCTGAAATTGAACGAATTGGGCTTCGAATTGCTCCCTCATCCACCGTATTCTCCAGATTTGGCCCTAAGTGACTTTTTCCTGTTCTCAGACCTCAAGAGAATGCTCGCTGGTAAAAAATTTAGAAGCAATGAAGAGGTAATCGCTGAAACTGAGGCCTATTTTGAGGCAAAGGACAAATCGTACTACAAAAATGGTATCGAAAAGTTGGAAGATCGCTATAATCGCTGTATCGCCTCTGATGGTAATTATGTGGAATAGTAAAAACGAATTTTGACAAAAAAATGTGTGTTTCTATTAAACGATACGAACTTTTCAGTAGAAGTGATATATATATATATATATATATATATATATATATATATATATATATATATATATATATATATATATATATATATATATATATATATATATATATATATATATATATATATATATATATATATATATATATATATATATATATAATATATCGTCGGCAAGTTGTCTTAGCGTGCAAGATGTGTTGATACATTCATCAATGTTGTTTACGTAATTGTTGTATAAGAGGGGGCTTAAGCATGAGCCCTGGGGAAGACCCATGTAACTGAATCGTATTGTCGACAAATCACCATGCGCGAAATACATTTCTCGGACAATAGATTATACAAAAAGTTATTCAAAATTGGTGAAAGACTATGCTGATGCAACTTCTCAGATAGGATGTTTATGGAAACTGAATCAAAAGCCCCCTTGATGTCTAGGGAAACTGACGCCATTTGTTCTTTACGAGCAAATGCCATTTGAATTTCGGTTGAGAGCAACGCAAGACAATCGTTCGTTCGTTTGCCCCTGCGGAAGCCAAATTGTGTATCTGTAGTCTCGACTCAATTGTCTAGACGAGACAGAATCATTTTTCGAACAATTTCTGGATAAAGGAAAGCATAGCAATCGGCCGATACGAATTGTGATCGGAGGCTGGTTTCCCTGGTTTTTGAATGGCGATAACTCTTACTTGTCTCCAGTCATGTGGAACAATATTATCCTCAAGAAGCCTATTGAATAAATTCAATAAGCGCCTTTTGGCAGAGTCAGGCAAATTTTTCAACAAGTTGAATTTGATTTTGTCTAACCCCGGAGTTTTATTGTTACACGATAAAAGCGCAACTGAGAACTCATCGAAAAAGATGTTTCGTTTCTGTTTGAAGAGGCGACGCGCATGATCGTCTGTTCCGGAACAGAGTCATATTTTTTTAGCGAAATTGAATATCCAGCGGTTAGAATATTCCTCGCTTTCGTTCGAGGTGTTTTTATTGTGCATTTGTCGGGCTGTGTTCCAAAGAGTGCTCATTGATGTTTCTCTCGATAATCCGTCTACAAATCGACGCCAATAACCGCTTTTCTTCGCTTTAATCTAGCTTTTCATTTTAGCGTCTAATGCCGCGTAGTTTTTAAAATTATCAGGTGTTCCGTTTTTCCTGAACTCGATAAATGATGAAGCTCTCTCCGCGTTTAATTCTGAGCACTCTTTGTCCCACGACGGGTTGTGAGGACGGATGTTAGTTTTCGCGCCGGGTACTCGTTTCGTCTGAGCTTGAGTCGCGGTGTCGAGAATCGAGCCTGTCAAAAACGTGTACTCTTCCTCCGGAGGAAGTTCTTGTGTTGTTTCTAGTTTCTCAGATATCGAATTTGCGTAGCATTTCCAATCAATATTTCGTGTGAGGTCATACGAAACATTGATTGTCTCCGATGGTCTTAATCCGTAGGCGATTGAAATCACGATAGGTAGATGATCGCTACCGTGGGGATTCCTGCCACGTGCAATCCAACCGTAGCGATGTCGAGCAAAGGGATAAGTCTAGCGCACTTGGTCTTGCTGGTGGTGCAGGAATTCGTGTCATTTCTCCCGTATTCAAGATTGTCATATGGAAGTTGCCGAAAATATGATAGAACATTGTTATCATCATGAAGACAACTTAATCCCGTACCGTGTGAGTTAAAGTCTCCTAAAACCAACGTCGGTGCGGGAAGGAGCTCTATGATATCACTGAGCCGCCGATGCCCAACCGAGGCTCTTGGGGGAATGTAGATGGAAGCAATGCAAAGGTCCTTGCCTTTAATTGTAACATGACATGCGACAATTTCAATACCTGGTATCGATGAGAGGTTAATACGATAGAAAGAATAGCACTTTTTGATCCCCAAAAATACTCCTCCATAGGGATCATCTCGATCCAGACGAATAATGTTAAAATCGTGGAAGTTTAAGCGTATTTCAGAAGTTAGCCAAGTTTCGCACAATGCAAATGCGTCACATTTCAGATTATTTAGTAGAAATTTGGAAGGATCTGTTTTTGGAATGGTACTTCTACAATTCCACTGTATAACAGTGATTGTATCCGTGACCTCGGTGGGTGACTTAGCCATCGAAGGATACGATCGCTGAAAGAAAGGGCCATTTTGCAGTCAACTGCTTCAAGAATGTTTTAACTGTAGGAATAAAAGCCATTATCAGCCTATCAAGAGGTTCAGAAATATTGAAAGTAGACATGATCCAGTCCACCAAACAAGCGTATAGGTTTACTGGAAGCGTAGCACTTTTCAACATTTCAGCAAAAGAACGCTTTGAATGTTGCTTAAGTGAACGGCTCATCTTATCCTGGCGCAATTTGTACGCGGGACAATCAGAGAGGTCATGCTGCCCCTCCTTACAGTAGAGACACTTTTCATTGTCTCCACTGCAGGAGTTATCCGCATGACTCCCTCCACACTTTATACACCGGGATTTATTGCAACAATGTTTTATATATTTATTTATTTGGTCAAGCAAATGTAGACTACATATAAATGGTTTACAATGTTTACCTAGATACTACGCATTATTTGTACGACAAAGCTGAGATTTGATTTGATTTTTTGACATAGTAAGGTCAAGATGTTCGCAGTATTGATTGTAATGGCGCATCATTCGATTGACTGGACTGTATTTTGCATAATTTGTTCTAGCTTGTTTTTCTAAAAATAATTTCCTAGAACGTAGTTGACGGCAAGGTATATAAAAATTTAATTGCGATAATAATGGAGCTGATTGAATGCGTTGAGAAATAATGTCGCTGATAAAATAAAGCATTGCAAGGTCGCGGCGTTCTTTAAGTGTTTGTATATTGATGAGCATGCAGCGTGCTTCTTATGATGGTAGAGGAAATGCTGTCCAGTTTAATTTACGAAGTGCATATAAAAGAAATTGTTTTTGAATAGATTCGATGCGTTCTTCGTGAATAATATTGTATGGATTCCATACTAGGCTGCAATATTCCAAAATAGGTCTGACATATGTAGTGTATAATAATTTAATTGTGTATGGGTCCTGAAAGTTATGACTGAAGCGTTTAATAAAGCCCAGCATGCTATTTGCTTTATTGATTATGGCATTGTAGTGTTCCACAAAAGTGAGCTTCGAGTCTAAGATTACGCCTAAATCTCTTACAATTTTACATTTTTCTACAAGTTGATTTCCTAGATGTATGTTTGTGGATATAGTTTCATTTTTCCTACTGAAAGTTATTTAGTTACATTTTTAACATTGAGTTGGAGTAGACTTTTGCAGCACCAAATGTGGAATAGATTGATTTCGTTCTGGAATATTACAGTGTCGTTGATATTTTTTATTTCCATGAAGAGTTTCATGTCGTCTGCATATATAAGCACTTTCAGATTTTTTAGTATAAAGGAAATGTCGTTTATATGTAAAATGAAAAGGAGAGGCCCTAAGTGAGAACCCTGAGGTACGCCAGAAGTTACATTAATTGGTTCAGACAGAATGTTTTGGAAGCGGACTACCTGTACACGATTCGTTAAGTATGATTTGAGCCATTCAAGAAGAGTATGTTTTATGCCATATTTTTGTAGTTTGTGTAGAAGTAAAGGTATGTCAATACGGTCGAAGGCTTTGCTAAAGTCAGTGTAAAGAGTTTCTACGTAGTCAAGGATGGCTTTTATCGTAACAAAGAACGTTCAATCTTCTCTCTTCACACGATTCAATCAGTGCCATCAAAGAGAAATGGAAAACATCGCAACAACAAACACCCGGCATGGCTCATTTAACATAGAATAGACACCAGTGCGAGAGTGAATTTCTCTCGATGACATTTCTGAGAATCAAAGGTTAGCACGCTGCTGTGGAAATCCTCTCTGAAGCAACAAACGGTCGCTTATTCTCGTTTCGCGATCCGATTCTGTGTGGGCAGTGGATAATTGCGATAGAATCATTTCACTATTGCCGCTTATTCTAACTATGTGCATATAACCTTTGTATAAGTTGTGTCTCTGAAAATGTATGTGAATGCTCCACACAAGGGTTTTGGAATATTGCAACCTAGTATGAGAAACATCAAGATGAACCATCGATTCGATTTTCTGCGATAATTGTTAACTTGCTATCCTCTCTTGGGAAATTCCACACAGCAACGATCATTATCAGACTGTATATTTTTTCATGGGCCGTGAAATACTCAGAGTATGAAGTGGAGCGAAGAAATGTAGAAAAATTCTGTCGCGGTTCATGCATTGAGAGACTCGAGTTCTTATAGCATCTTCTACCGGATTGAAAATGTTGTATACAATATAGATAGCAATATAGCAGCTTCTGTCAAATTTTCGGCAATCACCAACACTGTACGTAGTTGCCGGCGTCCATTGCATTCAGTGTGAATGTCATAAATTCTAAGAGATTTGTTGTAGTTGAGCGGCCTTTAAAAAAACCATGTTGTTTGTTTGTTATTACAATTTTAAGTTGATGAAAATGTTTTTCGTTTACAATTTTTTCAAATAATTTTGGAATGCATGAGATAATGGCTATTCCACGGTAGTTCCGAATGTTAGATTTTGCACCAGATTTAAATATTGGTACAAGAAAGGAAGATTTCCATGCATTAGGAAAAGTACATTTATTAAGTAATAAGTTAATAAGTAGTTGTAGTGGTAGTGTAAGTTCTTCAGTAAGATTTTTTAAAAATATTGGTGGTATACTGTCAGGTCCAGGCCCTTTTGAGGCGTCTAAGTTTTTCAGTGCTGTTGAAATGTCATGTTCTGATAGATAGTTTACAGAGATGGAGTTGGAAAATGCAGGTATGAAAGAGAAGTATTCACGGTCACGGTCAGTTTCTGAATAAGATGTACATACTTCTTGGAAAAAATTTGCAAAGTGATTGCATATTTCTGTACTATTTTTTCCTACATGTTCGTCGAGATGCATTTGAGATGGGAAATTGTTGCTTTTTACTTTAGTTTTTGTGTAGTTAAAGAAGTTCTTAGGGCAAGTCTTTATTTCGTTTTCAATTTTGCGGTTGTATTCTTCGTGTGCTGTGTTAATGGCTATTTTGAGTTGATTGTATAGATTTAAGTAATTTTGAAGATGAGCGTCACTTTTTTCTTGTTTGTAAGTTTTGTGTGCTTTTTGTTTCCTATTTTTCAAATGTTTTAGTTGTGAATTGAACCATACAGGTAATTTGCTGTTATTATTTTTTCTTCTTCTTTTCATGGGCAAAGTTTCGGCTAATATTTTGTTTATAATGTGATAGAATTTATTTACTTCGACGTCGACATTTCCTTCTGTACTCAGTATGTTCCGCCAATTTATTACTTCTTCAAAGTCAATTTTATTGTATTCCGGCACTTCCTCATATTCCAAGTCGTAGGGAAGGGATGCATTGTGTGTAAATAATGAATATTCAATTGCGGTGTGAAATGCTTCATTTTTCCATAATGGCAGGTTTGATGCGTTCACACAAAAGTCTTCTGTGCAATTTGTGAAAAGAAGGTCTAAATATGCATTTTGTTGATTTTTTACGGAGTTTACTTGATGCAGGCCAAAATTAGAAATTTTGTCGAAAAAGTAATGCAATGTTGCGTTTTCTCCTACGACTGGAAGTAAGATTGATTCATTTTCAATGTCAGAAATGAAGTCCGCATTACGTTGATTGAAGTCGCAAAAAATATGAAGCTTTACTTCAGGTTCCATATTCGAAATAATTGTGTCTAAAGATGGGATGCTGTATGTCCCCATTGTTTGCAATTGGTGCAGTTCATGACCCGCGGCACAAAAAGGCGAACAAGTAAACGAACTTGGTCCAGGAGGACGTAGTTAGGCAAAGCCGAGCCAGCGAAAGTCACCCGATACGAGTCTGATGGGATATAGGACTTAGTCCCATCCTCAGTGGTCGATACTGATCGCAATTGCTTGCAGTCCAGTATCTTAAAGTTCTTGAGTAGGGGGTTTTTAAAACCTCCTGCCCCATGCTTAAGAACGTTCTCGCAAGTCAGACTCGGATCGGTGATCACGCCGTCTATCTCGACTTCGCAAGCTGGTACGTATACGCGATACTCCCGCGTGAAATGCTCACTTTGAACGATCTCGTTAGCCTGTTTTGCACTGGCTAACAAGACCCTAAGCTTGTCCGGGCGTACTTTTTCAATTTTTGGTACTGTAGAATATCGCGAGGTCAGGTCCTTTGATAGTCTAAGGAGGTTTAATTTTTTTTCCATTGGCTTTAGTCCGGATGTAAACCGCAAACGGTCCAGCCGGGAGTGCAAGCCCATCGGGAATAGCTTCTAATGCGAGATTTATTGTCATCAGAAGCATCCATTTGATCATCTAGGGGAAGGTCAGGCAATTCTGTGCCTTTTGTCATGACACGGAAATGTGTCCGTGCGGGTAAATATTGGGGGCAATAAAAATCTAGTGGTACTGAACAACAGGGAAAAAGGAAAAAAACTTAGCTTTAGCTCTCAAAGGTTGAACGGCCAAATATTCCAGTTCAATAAAGTGCAAAAAACCTCTTTGAGGAAAAAGCACTTTGGTTTTCAGTCTCTCACAACACTGTCCAATGAAATTTTTCTCTTTTTATCATTAAATATATTTATCACTGTTTCTAATGTATATGTAAACGATATATGCGCAGCGCCCAGCTGGCGCTGGCTAACGGTACCACACGCAGTGCTGCTTTACACAAGCTCACAATCGGCCTTGAGGACGGATTAATTCGAATTATCACTGATACAGACAATAGAATACGGAATGACCTTGATAACGGAATAAACGATTCACCGCACTATTGGAGAAACACGAATTTCCGTCCGATCGGCTCGATAGCTACAGTGGAACTGAGCTGAACCCTCCAGATAGGGTGGTGGCTACCTACATACATACATACAATTGATTCAGATTGATTCGAGTAGTTCACAAAAGCATGCTTCGGTGTTTATGCCACACAGTCGGCATCATTTTTTCAACCTAGTGCTTGACATTTGCGTTGCATATTTGTATGAGAAAAGTGATGCTAATCTAAAAAAACCCTTCTTAATCCACCTAGTGGTAAGATAATGCCTTTCTCTTTCTTCAAAGCAGTCTCATGAATTTTTTATCATTTTATGAAAAAATTTCTGACACTAATTTTGGCTCATTCCTGACACCAATTAATTCAGATTGATTCGATTGGTTCACAAAATCATGCTTCAGTGTTTATGTCACATACTCGGTATCGTTTTTTAATTGACATCAAAAACGTTTTCGAGTTTGGAAATTTTATGTACTCCCCCCTATGGTGCATTTTTAAAACTGAAAACTTTCAAAATTTTACCACCGAGCAGCATTCCTTACGCATGTCCGATTTAGCTCAAATTTTGCATGAGGGCTTTTTTCGAGGTGCTAGCACTAGAGCATTACGAAAATAGAGGTGATCCCAAAATTTTAGCACCCTCATATGTATATATATATATATATATATATATATATATATATATATATATATATATATATATATATATATATATATATATATATATATATATATATATATATATATTTATTTATTTAAATTTGTCTTCGATTAAAATTAAATTATCGCACAGACTATTACTATACAACTACTAACATTAACCTAACATAAATATTTTAATTTTAAATGCGTTTTTGTTCATTGTAAAATCAAATAAATGATAAACACTATTGAAGCGATGACAACAAACATCCATAGGATTGTTTTGACCGTACTGTGTGCGATGGACTGATCGTCGAAGAAAGTCTGTTCTCCGCAATGATCTTCCAGGAATATTAAAATGCAATCTCTCCAAAAGCGCTGGGCAGTCGATGTTATTTGAAAGCAAGTCGAAGACAAACAGTCGTTGAAGGAAAATTCGTCTGTTTTGTAGTGTAGGAAGATTAATCAAAGCGCACCGATTTTCGTAGCTTGGTAATTGAAGACGGTTTTGCCATGGAAGTCGTCGTAGTGCAAATCGAATGAAACATTTTTGAACTCGTTCGATTCGATCGATGTGGACGTTGTGGTAGGGTGCCCAAATTATTACTCCGTATTCCAAAATACTGCGTACTAAAGCGACGTAAACTGTCTTTAGGCAATACACATCATCAAAGTCTTTGGTGTTGCGCTTGATAAGTCCCAAAACTGCGTAAGCCTTTGCCGTAACTAAAGATAATTGGAAACAGCCATCATAGAGTATTCAAATACGATCGGAGATTGCGATCGTAGTAGTTAGATTATATAAATCCTTCTACAGATCACTGAGCTATGAGCTTCCAAAATACGAGAAAGGCAAACGCGCCATATGAATTATCCTCTTTGACACTCGTTTGTACCAAACATTTAAGAAAAGTTTAATTTTGAACTATTTAAGATTATGTCACACAACTGAAAATTTTATCATAAAATTGTGATCATATTTCCGATGGCATGTTGCAAGAATTATGTTGATTCATTAGATACAACAAGAGATATTCACGATCAAAAACTTATCACTCTCTCAGAGGGTAAATTTTGAAAAGGCGCCCCATAGTAAAGTAAGTCGTATTCACGACAAAAGGCATCCAGAGTAGTATTGTGACCGTTTCTGCAGCAGACCGTCTAGAGCAAACAGCTGTTCACATCACATGCGGGAGAGCTTCTCTCGTCATTTGTGCAATATATCTTCCACCAAACTCGGATATCTCTCTTTACGAGCAACATGCAGTTTGTGTGAATGAAATAATTAGAAAATTTGCTGGCCGTGATAGGGTTATAGTTTTGGGTGACTACAATCTTCCGCTGCTACACTGGAGTTTCGACGATGAAGTCGGTTGCCTACTACCTAGCAATGCAGCTTCAGAACATGAAATTTTATTCGTTGAAATGATGATCGCTTCTGGTTTGCAACAGATAAATTATTTGACAAATCAGAATGGTAAACTGCTTGACCTTGCATTCGTTAGCTGGGCCAGTGATTGTGAAGTTTTTGTACCCTCTTCGTCTCTGTTGAGATTGGATCGCCATCATCCTCCCTTCGTATTAAAAATAGAAGTCTCACTTTCTTCGCATGTGGACGTCGAGGAAGACACGCTTTACGATTTCAATCGGTGTGACTACCATGAATTAAATGCGGAAATTTCACGTATAAATTGGGTTGATATACTGACGCATGGAACATTAGATGAAGCAGTTGAAAAGTTTTACCGTAAGCTAGATTCTATTTTTCAACACCTCGTTCCTCGGAAACGACATATACGTTACTCAAATAACAAACGACCTTGGTGGAACAGTGAGCTTCGCAACCTTCGGAACCGCCTAAGGAAGGCTCGGAAACGGTTTTTTCGGACAAAATGTGAAAATGATAAATTGCTCGTGCGAGATTTGGAACGTCAGTTCGATTCACTCAATGCATCGTGTTTTCGGATTTATATATCTCGACTGGAAAGTAACTTCAAATCTGATCCAAAACAATTTTGGTTTTATCTTCGGAATAAAACGTCTTCTCGTGGAATTCCCGAAAATGTTTTCTACGGGAATCACTCGTCTTCAGCAGCTTTGGATTCAGCTAATCTATTCGCGTCTTTCTTTCAAAGTGTGCTAAGTAATAACTCGCCACCTTTGTCAGAATCGTACCTGAATAGCCTACCGATGTATAATCTGAACTTACCAGCGATTGTGTTCACGGCAAGTGAAGTGCATACTAATCTGCAACGTGTCAATGGATCAAAAGGACCAGGATCGGATGGATTGCCACCTTCATTTATAAAAGAATGCTCTTCTGCCTTAGCTTTGCCGGCTTCACTACTTTTCAATCGTTCCTTAGCTGAGAGGTATTTTCCGGCGAAGTGGAAAGAAGCTTTAATCGTTCCGATTCATAAAGCTGGTAACGTTCATGACGTCGATAACTACAGAGGCATTTCCATTCTGAGTTGCTTACCAAAAGTTTTCGAACGTATGCTGTTGGAGTATCTATATCCCGCAGTAAAGCACATTATTAACACTGATCAGCATGGCTTTGTCAGAAAACGATCAACAACGACTAATATGATGAGCTACGTTTCTGTACTGATTGACAAACTCGAAAAACGACAACAAGTTGATGCGTTGTACGTTGATTTCTCTAAAGCTTTCGATTGTGTACCCCATCTGCTCGCAATAGAAAAATTGAGGCGTGGTGGTTTCCCCGACTGGCTGACAGATTGGATTTTTTCGTATCTCACAAATCGCATAGCCTCAGTTCGTGTAGGATCTATTCTTTCTGATCCTTTCAACATTATATCAGGTGTTCCCCAAGGAAGCCATCTAGGTCCACTACTCTTCGTACTGTTCGTGAATGACCTATGTAGAGAATTATCGTCGCCTAAAGTAATGTATGCAGACGATCTCAAATTGTATCGCATCATTACTAGCCTTGTGGATTGCTGTGCCTTACAAATGGACGTTGACAAAGTTATTGACTGGTGTGACAGAAACGGTATGAGTATAAACATAAAAAAATGCAGTGCAATTACTTTCTCACGATCGCAATCTCCGATCGTATTTGAATACTCTATGATGGCTGTTTCCAGTTCAACGCGTTTCTGCTGTCAAAGATTTGGGCATCGTCCTTGATCGTAAGCTTCGTTTCACCGAACAATTATCTTTAGTTACGGCAAAGGCTTACGCAGTTTTGGGACTTATCAAGCGCAACACCAAAGACTTTGATGATGTGTATTGCCTAAAGACAGTTTACGTCGCTTTAGTACGCAGTATTTTGGAATACGGAGTAATAATTTGGGCACCCTACCACAACGTCCACATCGATCGAATTGAACGAGTTCAAAAATGTTTCATTCGATTTGCACTACTACGACTTCCATGGCAAAACCGTCTTCAATTACCAAGCTACGAAAATCGGTGCGCTTTGATTAATCTTCCTACACTACAAAACAGACGAATTTTCCTTCAACGACTGTTTGTCTTCGACTTGCTTTCAAATAACATCGACTGCCCAGCGCTTTTGGAGAGATTGCATTTTAATATTCCTGGAAGATCATTGCGGAGAACAGACTTTCTTCGACGATCAGTCCATCGCACACAGTACGGTCAAAACAATCCTATGGATGTTTGTTGTCATCGCTTCAATAGTGTTTATCATTTATTTGATTTTACAATGAACAAAAACGCATTTAAAATTAAAATATTTATGTTAGGTTAATGTTAGTAGTTGTATAGTAATAGTCTGTGCGATAATTTTATTTTAATCGAAGACAAATTTAAATAAATAAATATATATATATATATATATATATATATATATATATATATATATATATATATATATATATATATATATATATATATATATATATATATATATATATTTATTTATTTAAATTTGTCTTCGATTAAAATAAAATTATCGCACAGACTATTACTATACAACTACTAACATTAACCTAACATAAATATTTTAATTTTAAATGCGTTTTTGTTCATTGTAAAATCAAATAAATGATAAACACTATTGAAGCGATGACAACAAACATCCATAGGATTGTTTTGACCGTACTGTGTGCGATGGACTGATCGTCGAAGAAAGTCTGTTCTCCGCAATGATCTTCCAGGAATATTAAAATGCAATCTCTCCAAAAGCGCTGGGCAGTCGATGTTATTTGAAAGCAAGTCGAAGACAAACAGTCGTTGAAGGAAAATTCGTCTGTTTTGTAGTGTAGGAAGATTAATCAAAGCGCACCGATTTTCGTAGCTTGGTAATTGAAGACGGTTTTGCCATGGAAGTCGTCGTAGTGCAAATCGAATGAAACATTTTTGAACTCGTTCGATTCGATCGATGTGGACGTTGTGGTAGGGTGCCCAAATTATTACTCCGTATTCCAAAATACTGCGTACTAAAGCGACGTAAACTGTCTTTAGGCAATACACATCATCAAAGTCTTTGGTGTTGCGCTTGATAAGTCCCAAAACTGCGTAAGCCTTTGCCGTAACTAAAGATAATTGTTCGGTGAAACGAAGCTTACGATCAAGGACGATGCCCAAATCTTTGACAGCAGAAACGCGTTGAACTGGAAACAGCCATCATAGAGTATTCAAATACGATCGGAGATTGCGATCGTGAGAAAGTAATTGCACTGCATTTTTTTATGTTTATACTCATACCGTTTCTGTCACACCAGTCAATAACTTTGTCAACGTCCATTTGTAAGGCACAGCAATCCACAAGGCTAGTAATGATGCGATACAATTTGAGATCGTCTGCATACATTACTTTAGGCGACGATAATTCTCTACATAGGTCATTCACGAACAGTACGAAGAGTAGTGGACCTAGATGGCTTCCTTGGGGAACACCTGATATAATGTTGAAAGGATCAGAAAGAATAGATCCTACACGAACTGAGGCTATGCGATTTGTGAGATACGAAAAAATCCAATCTGTCAGCCAGTCGGGGAAACCACCACGCCTCAATTTTTCTATTGCGAGCAGATGGGGTACACAATCGAAAGCTTTAGAGAAATCAACGTACAACGCATCAACTTGTTGTCGTTTTTCGAGTTTGTCAATCAGTACAGAAACGTAGCTCATCATATTAGTCGTTGTTGATCGTTTTCTGACAAAGCCATGCTGATCAGTGTTAATAATGTGCTTTACTGCGGGATATAGATACTCCAACAGCATACGTTCGAAAACTTTTGGTAAGCAACTCAGAATGGAAATGCCTCTGTAGTTATCGACGTCATGAACGTTACCAGCTTTATGAATCGGAACGATTAAAGCTTCTTTCCACTTCGCCGGAAAATACCTCTCAGCTAAGGAACGATTGAAAAGTAGTGAAGCCGGCAAAGCTAAGGCAGAAGAGCATTCTTTTATAAATGAAGGTGGCAATCCATCCGATCCTGGTCCTTTTGATCCATTGACACGTTGCAGATTAGTATGCACTTCACTTGCCGTGAACACAATCGCTGGTAAGTTCAGATTATACATCGGTAGGCTATTCAGGTACGATTCTGACAAAGGTGGCGAGTTATTACTTAGCACACTTTGAAAGAAAGACGCGAATAGATTAGCTGAATCCAAAGCTGCTGAAGACGAGTGATTCCCGTAGAAAACATTTTCGGGAATTCCACGAGAAGACGTTTTATTCCGAAGATAAAACCAAAATTGTTTTGGATCAGATTTGAAGTTACTTTCCAGTCGAGATATATAAATCCGAAAACACGATGCATTGAGTGAATCGAACTGACGTTCCAAATCTCGCACGAGCAATTTATCATTTTCACATTTTGTCCGAAAAAACCGTTTCCGAGCCTTCCTTAGGCGGTTCCGAAGGTTGCGAAGCTCACTGTTCCACCAAGGTCGTTTGTTATTTGAGTAACGTATATGTCGTTTCCGAGGAACGAGGTGTTGAAAAATAGAATCTAGCTTACGGTAAAACTTTTCAACTGCTTCATCTAATGTTCCATGCGTCAGTATATCAACCCAATTTATACGTGAAATTTCCGCATTTAATTCATGGTAGTCACACCGATTGAAATCGTAAAGCGTGTCTTCCTCGACGTCCACATGCGAAGAAAGTGAGACTTCTATTTTTAATACGAAGGGAGGATGATGGCGATCCAATCTCAACAGAGACGAAGAGGGTACAAAAACTTCACAATCACTGGCCCAGCTAACGAATGCAAGGTCAAGCAGTTTACCATTCTGATTTGTCAAATAATTTATCTGTTGCAAACCAGAAGCGATCATCATTTCAACGAATAAAATTTCATGTTCTGAAGCTGCATTGCTAGGTAGTAGGCAACCGACTTCATCGTCGAAACTCCAGTGTAGCAGCGGAAGATTGTAGTCACCCAAAACTATAACCCTATCACGGCCAGCAAATTTTCTAATTATTTCATTCACACAAACTGCATGTTGCTCGTAAAGAGAGATATCCGAGTTTGGTGGAAGATATATTGCACAAATGACGAGAGAAGCTCTCCCGCATGTGATGTGAACAGCTGTTTGCTCTAGACGGTCTGCTGCAGAAACGGTCACAATACTACTCTGGATGCCTTTTGTCGTGAATACGACTTACTTTACTATGGGGCGCCTTTTCAAAATTTACCCTCTGAGAGAGTGATAAGTTTTTGATCGTGAATATCTCTTGTTGTATCTAATGAATCAACATAATTCTTGCAACATGCCATCGGAAATATGATCACAATTTTATGATAAAATTTTCAGTTGTGTGACATAATCTTAAATAGTTCAAAATTAAACTTTTCTTAAATGTTTGGTACAAACGAGTGTCAAAGAGGATAATTCATATGGCGCGTTTGCCTTTCTCGTATTTTGGAAGCTCATAGCTCAGTGATCTGTAGAAGGATTTATATAATCTAACTACCAATAGAATCGAAAATTTTCAACTTGAACGTGTATTGCAACAACATTGAAGTTTTTCAATAGTACACTATTGAAAAACCTGTTTGATTTAACCCATGACAGCACCAGCCAATCAGAACGCGAGATGTCTGCATCTATACAAGAGCATCCATATAAAAGTTGAGTGCTTCATTTTTCCTACCATTTGCTGAGCATCTGTTCCCGAAACAAGACACACGAGAGCAACATCGTGGACCTGTCGTCTCACTGTTTCCCGCTCTGCGTACAGGAAAGGAATTCTGAAAGGCAGCCGAAAATTCCAGCAAATTCAAATAGCACTTTTAAGTGCTAAAAATAATCATAAAGAATTAGTTGAATTTTATCGCTTTCCTACCATTTTCCGAGCAACTGTTGCCGAAACAAGGCACACACGAGAAGTTAAATTAATTTGCACCGTCACTAACACATTCAATTACGAACGGCAATGCGAAAGAGGAAGTGATGATGTTGAATACATCTTTATACTAGTACACAAATATGCCGTGCGAAAGAGTTGCCACGTACAGATCAATATGTATTTTTTTTTTGTCGTGAATTCTTTAGTATGGGGCGCTTTTTGATCATGATATCTAACACATTCAATTACGACAGGACAGTAACGCTGTCTCGCAATACGAAACAGAAAATTTTGATTTAGAAACATCTTTATACTAGTATACTTTATACAAATTATTAGAACAAATGTTTTCACTTGATTTGCGCATTCTACTTTCTAGGCGTATCAGAACTGGCTAAATTTAAAGCAATCCTAAATATTTCTTTATCACAGTTATGTGGTCGTCCTGAAAAGGACGGGGTTTTCAACTCCTCGTCGTTACGGATGGACAGCTGCAGATGGCGAGGGATGATTTTCGTTTTCTTGTTGTCGCGGGCAGCATTACCAGCCAATTCCAACACTTCGGCAGCCAAGTACTCCATCACTGTCGCCAGATAGACCGGTGCACCGGCACCGACACGCTCTGCGTAGTTTCCCTTCCGGAGCAGACGATGGAGATTTTGCCAACTGGGAACTGCAGACCAGCACGGTTCGAGCGGGACTTTGCCTTGCCCTTAATTGTTCCTCCTGTGTGCGTGTTTCCGCGTGAAAATTCCACAAGAAGCTGTTAACCGTTAGACAGCCAGTTCAGTATTACTGACTGCCGCTCTACTAACTCTCTCTTTTATATCGTCTCACTGTTTCCCGTTCTGTGAAGGGGAGGTCCGTACACCGCTACCAGTATAAATTGAAATGTGATGTGAGAAATAGCGTCATTTGAGTTAAAGCAGCTACTCTGTACGTACGTACCGTCAGAACGATGGCACCGTAAACAGGTAGAAAAGCAGATTTGTACCGTCACTAACACATTCAATTACGAACGGCAATGCGAAAGCGAATGTTGAACACATTTTTATACTAGTATGGGACCGTGTAAAAATATGCCATGCGAAACAGGGTTGCCATATAAACAGGTTAATCTCTTTTATTATTATTATTATTATTATGATTATTATTATTATTTTTATTATTATTATTATCACTATCATTATTATTATTAGAATAACTCTTGCATACCGAAGATCGTCGATACATTTCAGACCAGCCCATTGCAATTGTGTCGTACTGAAATTTCGAGAAGAATCAGATATCTTCGAACTTTGTAGCATCAATAAAAATAAACTACAAATTTGTCGTACCTAGCCTGCTATATTAGCAAATTATAAAAGAATTGTTTCAAGTTTGGAATATATAGTTGTAGAATAGTAGCTGTTTAATGTAACTAATCTGTATTTTAATGTAGGTGCATCGCTTCAAACTCTATTAGTGAAAAAGAGGAAAGCTTGCACAATTCATACAATCAATCAACTAACTGATATTCGGAAAAGTGATGGGAGCGTATCAGTTTTTTCGTATTCACGACATCCAGTTATGTCTCTGACATTACCCACCCACCTTTTTTGATTCCTATCAGAACACCGCCACCACGAAGATAACGGGTAGTGAGATTATTACGATCGGTTCGATAGATGGTATACTGGTCGGTTAGTTCTGTATCGAGTATATTCTTATTAAGCCAAGTTTCTGTAAATACTATCACGTCATAGTCGGAAGCAGAGAGGGTCGAAAAAAGTTCCATTGTTTTAGTGCGTAGGTCACGGACGTTCTGATAGTATACTGTAAATGAACGGTTCGAGTGATTGTTAGGGTTGCTTGAAGTGATAATTTTCTGAGCCAATGGAGAGTGTCGGGTAGTGTCATCTTGTGAGATAGTAGCAGAAAACGGGGTCGTTATTGTTATTGAATCAGAACCTTCATTATTATGGATGTTGAAATTGAAATGTAGATCTCGGTTGGAAATCAAATTCTCGGAAGATGATTCCTTTTTGCCAGGTAGATGTAAGTAAAGAAATGGTTCTATATTGTAGACCAACACCGACTTTGAAGGAGACAAAAGATAGTTCTTCGAGATGTTTACCTTTGGGAACTAATTTGCGCACCTCAATAGTCTCCTTGGTATCCAGGTTTCTCTGCACTAGTACACGGATATCATCCTCAGTAGCTTTAGGATCAAAGGCAGAAAGGTAAAGCCAAAACATGTCTTCGCTTAACTTACGTGTAGCCAGTGGGATCGTCACGTTTGGTTCGACATCTTTTGTGCCTTCAGACTTGCTCGAAGAATCATCATCGGTTCGGGGGCGTTTACGGGAGTTATTTGAAATATTCTCTTTGCGATTGAACTCCTTTAGGCCGGCTGGCATTTGCGCTAGAATTTTATTTATTTTCATGGTATTTTGCTCCATCTCACGTCTTAGCTCTAAAAGTGCCTTGTTGTGATCAACACTACTGGCAACTATGGCATTGTTTGTTGAAGAAATTGCCTGGCGGAACGTAGCATTTGCCATTATTTTAGTGCAAGCGTTACACATCCAGAAAAGTTGTGTATATATATATAAGTTTCATTGGACAGTGTAGTGAGAGACTGAAAAACAAAGTGCTTTTTCCTCAAAGAGGTTTTTTGAACTTTATTGATTTATTGAACTGGAATATTCGGCCGTTCACCCTTTGAGAGCTAAAGCTAAGTTTTTTTTCTTTTTCCCTGTTGTTCAGTACCACTAGATTTTTTATTGCCCCCAATATTTACCCGCACGGACACATTTCCGTGCCATGATAAAAGGCACAGAATTGCCTGACCTTCCCCTAGATGATCAAATGGATGCTTCTGATGACAATAAATCTCGCATTAGAAGCTATTCCCGATGGGCTTGCACTCCCGACTGGACCGTTTGCGGTTTACATCCGGACTAAAGCCAATGGAAAAAAAATTAAACCTCCCTAAACTATCAAAGGACCTGACCTCGCGATTTTCTACAGTACAAAAAATTGAAAAAGTACGCCCGGACAAGCTTAGGGTCTTGTTAGCCAGTGCAAAACAGGCTAACGAGATCGTTCAAAGTGAGCATTTCAGCATTTTTTTCAGCTCGCGAAGTCGAGATAGACGGCGTGATCACCGATCCGAGTCTGACTTGCGAGAACGTTCTTAAGCATGGGGCAGGAGGTTTTAAAAACCCCCTACTCAAGAACGTTAAGATACTGGACTGCAAGCAATTGCGATCAGTATCGACCACTGAGGATGGGACTAAGTCCTATATCCCATCAGACTCGTATCGGGTGACTTTCGCTGGCTCGGCTTTGCCTAACTACGTCCCCCTGAACCGAGTTCGTTTACTTGTTTGCCTTTTTGTGCCGCGGGTCATGAACTGTACCAATTGCAAACAATGGGGACATACTGCATCCCATTGTTGCAATAAATCCCGGTGTATAAAGTGTGGAGGGAGTCATGCGGATAACTCCTGCAATGGAGACAATGAAAAGTGTCTCTACTGTAAGGAGGGGCAGCATGACCTCTCTGATTGTCCCGCGTACAAATTGCGCCAGGATAAGATGAGCCGTTCACTTAAGCAACATTCAAAGCGTTCTTTTGCTGAAATGTTGAAAAGTGCTACGCCTCCAGTAAACCTATACGCTTGTTTGGCAACTGACGAGGGCGAATATGATGACCCCCTCGAAGGTACATCATCGGCTGTCCCTCTTAGCTCATCAATCAGAAAGAGAAGAAATAAATCTTCTTAAAAGCTTCCTAGTAAGGGTTCGAAAGTGTCCTCTGATGGGTCTCGAAAAATTATAACAACTGGTAGCAGGCGCGTATACAGGGGGGGGTTTTAGGGGTTCAAACCCCCCCCGAAACAAAAAATTATAATCCATGGGAAACATTGTGATATAAATTGTACATGTGTTGATTTATCACCATGTTCTAAAACCCCCCCCTCCGAAAATTTTCTCTGGCTACGCGCCTGACTGGTAGTGATGGCAAAAAACCAGAGAAAAAAGCTCCAGGCCTTGGAAAATTGAATTCCGAGCAAGAATTTCCATCACTTCCTGGGACTTCAAAACCCCCGAAAGTCTCTAAAGATCAGTCAGAAAATTACCAAATACTGGGTTTGTTAAATTCTCTGATATGGTGGACTGGATCATGTCTACTTTCAATATTTCTGAACCTCTTGATAGGCTGATAATGGCTTTTATTCCTACAGTTAAAACATTCTTGAAGCAGTTGACTGCAAAATGGCCCCTTCTTTCAGCGATCGTATCCTTCGATAGCTAAGTCACCCACCGAGGTCACGGATACAATCACTGTTATACAGTGGAATTGTAGAAGTATCATTCCAAAAATAGATCCTTTCAAATTTCTACTAAATAATCTGAAATGTGACGCATTTGCGTTGTGCGAAACTTGGCTAACTTCTGAAATACGCTTAAACTTCCACGATTTTAACATTATTCGTCTGGATCGAGATGATCCCTATGGAATCGATACCAGGTATTGAAATTGTCGCATGTCATGTTACAATCAAAGGCAAGGACCTTTGCATTGCTTCCATCTACATTCCCCCAAGAGCCTCGGTTTGGGCATCGGCTGCTCAGGGATATCATAGAGCTCCTTCCCGCACCGACGTTGGTTTTAGGAGACTTTAACTCACACGGTACGGGATGAAGTTGTCTTCATGATGATAACAATGTTCTATGATATTTTCGACAACTTCAATATGACAATCTTGAATACGGGAAAAATGACACGAATTCCTGAACCACCAGCAAGACCAAGTGCGCTAGACTTATCCCTTTGCTCGACATCGCTACGGTTGGATTGCACGTGGAAGGTGATTTGTGATCCCCACGGTAGCGATCATCTACCTATCGTGATTTCAATTGCCTACGGATTAAGACCATCGGAGACAATCAATGTTTCGTATGACCTCACACGAAATATTGATTGGATGTGCTACGCAAATTCGATATCTGAGAAACTGGAAACAACACAAGAACTTCCTCCGGAGGAAGAGTACACGTTTTTGACTGGCTTGATTCTCGACACCGCGATTCAAGCTCAGACGAAACCTGTACCCGGCGCGAAAACTAACATCCGTCCTCCCAACCCGTGGTGGGACAAAGAGTGCTCAGAATTAAACGCGGAGAGAGCTTCATCATTTATCGAGTTCAGGAAAAACGGAACACCTGATAATTTTAAAAACTACGCGGCATTAGACGCTAAAATGAAAAGCTTGATTAATCCGGAAATTGTTCGAAAAAATGATTCTGTTTCGTCTAGACAATTGAGTCGAGACTAATGGCTTACTTTTAGATACACAATTTGGTTTCCGCAGGGGCAGAGGAACGAACGATTGTCTTGCGTTGCTCTCAACCGAAATTCAAATGGCATTTGCTCGTAAAGAACAAATGGCGTCAGTTTCCCTAGACATCAAGGGGGCTTTTGATTCAGTTTCCATAAACATCCTATCTGAGAAGTTGCATCAGCATAGTCTTTCACCAATTTTGAATAACTTTTTGTATAACCTATTGTCCGAGAAATGTATTTCGCGCATGGTGATTTGTCGACAATACGATTCAGTTACATGGGTCTTCCTCAGGGCTCATGCTTAAGCCCCCTCTTATACAACATTTACGTAAACAACATTGATGAATGTATCAACACATCTTGCACGCTAAGACAACTTGCCGACGACAGCGTTGTGTCTATTATAGGACCCAAAGCTGCCGATCTCCAAGGACCATTGCAAGATTCCCTCGACAACTTATCGACATGGGCTTTTCAAATGGGTATCGAATTCTCTACGGAGAAAACTGAGCTGGTTGTATTTTCAAGGAAGCGAGAACCAGCAGAATTACAGCTTCAACTAGGAGGTGAAACCATAGCCCAGGTCTTCACATTCAAATATCTCAGGCTGTACCAAACAACGATGTTGTCCGTAATGGAATATGGATGCTTCTGCTTCCGATCCGTCGCGAACACCCATTTCATTAAACTGGAAAGAATTCAGTATCGATGTTTGCGTATTGCCTTAGGTTGCATGCAGTCGACTCATACGATGAGTCTCGAAGTGCTCGCGGGCGTCTTATAATTGAAAAACCGATTCTGGGATCTCTCATATCGATTGCTAATCCGATGCGATATCTTGAATCCGACAAGTGAAAATCTCGATGCGTGACAACGTGGAATCGCAAAAGTACGAGTGAAACTCTTTCCTCGCGAAATACTCAAATTTTCACCGAGTTCACTCGTTGAGGGTTCCACCGGAAGTTTAATGGCTGTAAAAACCACCAGCTACCGTTAACATCGTGGGTGTGGGTTTGTGAGGCTTACAAAGCGGGCATATTTGACAGGTTAATTTAAATCAAATTCATAATTCATTTTGCTTTGTAGTAAAAAATTAAAACAAAAATTCTCACGAATGTTCAAACTACTTACACTTGAAGGACTCACTGTACACCATTTTCAAAATTGAATTTTTCTCACCGGGAATACGTGTACATTTTTTTTTGTATTAAAATTTTTATTCTGGCCTTTTTGCGTAAAAGCTTTACGTGGCCGATTGGCTTGCATTTTTATTACTTAAAATTTTTTTTTGCTATTGGATCTCGTTGTCACCCTTTTTCTAGGGGGAGATGAGTTTCCATTTCCATCCAACGAGGATCGGGGGTCACTTCGTTCGTTTTATTTTCGTTGTCCTTGTTGATCGTAGTCTTTTGCTCGTTGAGAGTTGCTGTAGATGCGCCTTGTTGTACATTGGTTGCAGTTGCTGGTAGGTTGGAGGGTAAGTTGTTAACTGCAGCTGGTGTACTTTGTTCTATAGGGGATACTGATGGTTTCGTTGAAGGGGATGCTTCATTGTTGTTGGTGGCTGTCACAGGTGTACTGGGGTTGCTTGGGGTTGGTATGAAGGAAGCACCGTTGTTCTTTGGTGTGGTTGTCTCCTTGTCCAGTTTGTCACATGGCTTACCGCAGTGAACAGCTTTTTGGCAATATTGACATGTAGCCATCTGGTTGTCATAGGTAACAAGTGATTTGCACGGAATTCTTGTATCTTGGCCGAAAATCACATAAGAAGGTATAGGCCTCTTCAAGTGTATACGTAACAAACGTACACCATCTAGAATACCGGGGAAAAAGTTCTTCCAATTTTCTTTTTCGATAGAGAGAATCTCTCCGTATTGGGACATAGTTTTGCGAATATAAGAATCATTGACGCTTGAGAGAAGATCATGCACACGCACTTCTATAGTAATATCTTCCATATATACTGGAGTGTTGTACTTAATGTTCTCGTGCTCCACATTGTGCACATTGTTATTGTCTTTTGCGAATTGAATTGCATCCAACTCTTTATCAAACTGGATGTAAACAACATTATTCGTTTTATTGCATTGAAGTTAATGCACACGTTTAATGTCAAGATGCATCTGTTTCAAGCAAACCTTCAAGTTCACGTAACGAAAGGTCGAATTTTGCACTGCCTAAAGTCAACAACAATTGTATTCTTTCGTGTCGGCGGTAGCTTTTGTTCGTTTGGTTCACTCATTTCGAGGCCGTTCTATTGTTCACTCCACAATACTGTACTTGGATTCTTCCGTCCCGAACGTAAGCGGTTTTGTTATATCGACTGACTTGGATGCGATGTGAATGCGAACTGACCGCGTACATTATTTGATGTTTGGTCAATTCCTTAAACGAACCGATGATATTCTATTCATTATTGGGGATGTTCGCATAACATTCATTTTCGTCACGTATAATATTCAATTTGACGTTTGGAATCATTTTACGTGATTTTTCAAGTGATTCGAATGTGAATTTTTATTTGTGTGTCAAGATAATGAGCACGCTTACTTGTGGTTCTAAAGAATCGAATCAAAAGTCGCACAGCAAACTGTTAGAGTTTAAATAGTTAATCAGCTGATCTTTAACAAGTTGCAAAATTTTTTCCAACGTGTGCAACATGTTAATGGGACGGTACTCCTCGGCTTTATCTATTCCAGTAATCTTGGGGATAGGAACCACCAGCGATCCTTTCCAAACTTTTGGCACATGCCCGTGTATAACGATTCATTAAATTAAAACAAATATCTTTCAATTGTTCAAAAGTGATTGGGTGAAATTCAAGAAATCTACAATAAATACTAATCGGCTGTGTTATTTCAACAGGTTCACCGACCAAATCAATACTTTGATTGGTCTGCTGTACACTGTTTATGAAATAACTGTTTAATTTTTCTGGTATCACTTGCTCTGAGTGCTCTTCTCTGCTATTAAATGTTTAAGTTTTTGCTGAGCAATGTGTAGGTTTTAGTAATTGTTTAAGAATTTTCCATAACTCCTTGCTGTTTATCTGATTTTGATCGATCTTCCTCTGAACATATTCACATCTAATCTTCTTCAGGGCCCGTGAATAAATGTTTCGTGCATTGGTATAAGCACGCTAGTGGCATTCATTATTAGTTCTACAGAACCTCTTGTACTGTTTATCCCTCTCTCGTTTTAATCGTAAGAGGTCCATTGAGTAGCAGCTACTTGAGCTGTTCAAACTAACGTACTTTTCAGTGACTAATTTATTAGTACACTTTTTTAATACGTCCGTAAAAATAGATGCCCTGCGATCCAAATTTCCAGTCAACTGCGTACAATACAAGCTTATTGACACAAGTCGAGACGAGGCTTGCTTTGAATATTTTTTTCAACATTTAATTTTCACTGTGTTTTTCCCATCTCTAGGGGTACTCGCTATAGAAATTGCAATTGTCTCATGATCTGAAATCTTGCAATCGGTCTCCACACACGAATAAACTCCGTCAAAATTGGAATATACATGATCTATCAAAGTTCTGCTATGTCTCGAAATTCTTGTAAATTCATTCACAGTTTGTTTGAAACTGAAGAACTCTGCTAAATGTTTCAAGTGATTCGAACTCTGATCACTGAGCCAATCAACGTTGAAATCTCCCGCAATAATATTAAGTTTACTAAAATCTACAAAATTTTCCCACCAGTTTTCTAGAATTTCCAGAAACTGGCGATCGCTTGAACTAGGGGAATGATATACAACTCCATAGTTTCCCATCTGCATGCCTCTCTCAACTGATATACCCAAGAACCAATTATTTCCAACTACTTCGTTTGATAGAATGCTGAACTTAATCGATTCTCTGGCATAAATGGCCTCTCCACCCGTGTGTCTAAAATGTGACAAGCAAAAAGCAATAGTGTAACCCGGAATACTGAACTGATCGAAAGCATCAGAATCAACTATATATGAAACCCAGTGGCATAAACTACTAGAACTATATATGAAACCCAGTGGCATAAACTACTAGAAAAATTGGAAGACGGAAAAAAACACAGGAACGCCTTCCAGTTCATCTTCTACCGAAAACAATTTATTAATAGGTAGATCGGCCAAATCTTCTAATGGCAGTTGCACTAGTGTAACAGGTAGACATCTACCTACCAACATTCCTGCAATGCCATTCGCTTCTCTGAACGAAGTCGATTTAGGCGATATAACGGAAAATAAAATGATCTACCTACAAGATTCAAATTTTCAAAGGATCATCCGAATGAATTCGACTTCATCACATTTTGAAGCATTTCAAATCGGATGGCAATTTGCAAATAATATTATAAAGAATTTAAAATTTAACAGTAATGTTGAATAATTATTTGAATATTTTAAATTGGAATGCTCGATTTTTAAAGTCGAGTGAAGATGAATTTTATAATTTTCTCAAAGTTTACAAAATTCATATTGCCATTGTGACAGAAACTTTTTTTTAAACCAAATGTCAAATTGAAAAGCAATCCACATTATCTGGTTCATCGATTGACAGGTTTACTGGAATGGGTGGTGGAGTTGCCATATTTATCCAACGGCAAATTAAACATCGAATTTTACCTTCTTTCAATACTAAAGTTATTGAAAGCTTGGAAATCGAGGTTGAAACAATTCATGGAATTTATTTCATCGCTGGAGCATATTTGGCATTCCAATGCACTGGCGAACAATTAAATTTCTTTAAAGGCGATTTGCAAAAACTCACAAGATATCGACCGAAATATTTCGTAATAGGGGACTGCTAAGCATGTCCAGTGGAATTGTCGGCAAAATAACAGTAATGGTAAAATACTTCATAATCAACTCTCAGCTGGTTATTTCACAGTTCTTCATCCCAGTAATCCGACTTGTTTCTCTTCCGTGAAAAACCCCTCTACAATTGATCTGGTTCTAACAGATCAAAGTCACATTTGTAGTGAATCAATTACACATGCTGACTTTGACTCAGATCATCTTCCTGTAACATTCAGACTTTCCAACGAAGCTTTAATTAATTCAATTAGTTCTATATTCATCTATCATAGAGCTAATTGGTTGGATTACAGATCTCACATTGAAAATTATGTGGATCATGAAACTATTTTAGAACATTCTGTGGACATCGACACAGCAATTGATAATTTGAATCATTACATTATCGAAGCTAGAAATCTTTCAGTTCACAAAGCTCTAACTAAATTAAATTCTTCTATCATCGATGACAATCTTCAACTGCTCATTCGGTTGAAGAATGTTCGTCGGCGACAATATCAACGTTCTCGTGATCCTGCTATGAAAAACAGAGTTAAGGATTTACAAATAAGAAATTAAACATAGATTTACTCTTTTGCGAAATGAAAATGAAAGAAGTCGAACAAATTAAACCATATTCTCAACCGTTCTGAAAACTTTCTAAGGTTCTTAAGAAACTTCAGAAACCAATTCCTGCTCTCAAGGAAGAAAATCAAATACTTCTTACAAATGGCGAAAAAGCTCAAAAACTTGCTAAGCAGTTTGAGAGTGTCCACAATTTAAATTTGAACGTTGTGAGTCCTATTGAAAATGAAGTCTCACTGAAAAATGATTATATTTCAAGTGAAGTGTTTTTACCAAATGACATTATTGAGACGAACTTTGATGAAATTAAATCAATCATTAGGAAACTTAAAAACATGAAAGCTCCTGGTAATAATGGGATTTTTATTTTACTTTTTAAAAATCTTCCCGATGTTGCCTTGAGACTCTTGGTTAAAGTTTTTCATTAGCTTACTTCCCAAAAGATGAAAAAACGCTAAAGTAATTCCTATCCTCAAACCTGCTAAAAACCCAGCAGAAACATCAAGTTATCGACCAATTAGCTTACTTTCTTCTATCAGTAAACTTTTTGAAAAAAGTATGGGTGTGTAATGTCAGAGACATAACTGGATGTCGTGAATACGAATATGATACGCTTTATTTATGCTTCCGAATTCGAGTTGGTAGTTCATCGATTGTTTGAATAGTGCAACTTTCCCCTCTTTCATTACTAGAAATTTAAACGATGCGACTAGACTAAATTACAGATTAGTTACATTAAACATTCTGAAACGCAATTAAATATTATGAAATAAGCAGTATAGTTCTTTATAATAAAAAAATGGTGGCTCTGAAAAGAAATTTTTATGAAAGCGTTCGTGATGAAGAGTGACGATTTGAGTTAGTTCAGCACGCAGACTCTGAATTCTAAACCCATATTCCAGAACTAAGCTCTAAAACTTGAAGACCATTTTTCGCCATGACTACCAGAATGGGTTTTATAGAGTACAGTAAAGTAAATTTCCGCATAATTCTTTAGGAGTATTTTTATGGTTCTAAAAAGAACCGAATAGAAGAAGTCTGGAATAAAGAACTGGATCCTGAGTTCAAGAACTAAATTTAGAACCAATAACAGACTCAGAATCCAGTTTCAATTCTAGAATTGCAATTTCGAAACTCAAATTAGTTCCGAAATACAGTTCCAGAATCCAGTTTCAGCACGCAGGCTCTGAAATCTAAACCTATATTGCGGTACTAAAATCTGAAAATTAAACTCCTCGTTACGACTACCGAAAACCAAATGATGGCAGGGGCTCTCTCCGTCGCTACTCCCACGATAGCAGTCTTCTTGCCTTGAAGGCCAGCAAGCGAATGAGAGTTGCGACCTGAGTGTTTGAGGTTTTAACCACGCAAAAGGTGGTCTCTCCGTCGCTGCTGGTTTAACTCCCGCGATGGCAGTCTTCTCGTCTTGATTGCCAGCAAGCGAATGAAAGTTGCTACCTGAGCGTTTGAGGTTTTAACCACGCAGAAGGTGCTCTCTCATTCGCTAGTTTTGGAATACAGTTCCAGAATCCAGTTTCAGCACGCAGGCTCTGAAATCTAAACCTATATTGCGGAACTAAAATCTGAAAATTGAACTTCTCGTTACGACTACCGAAAACCAAATGATGGCAGGTGCTCTCTCCGTCGCTGCTCCCGCGATAGCAGTCTTCTTGCCTTGAAGGCCAGCAAGCGAATGAGAGTTGCGACCTGAGTGTTTGAGGTTTTAACCACGCAAAAGGTGGTCTCTCCGTCGCTGCTGGTTTAACTCCCGCGATGGCAGTCTTCTCGTCTTGATTGCCAGCAAGCGAATGAAAGTTGCTACCTGAGCGTTTGAGGTTTTAACCACGCAGAAGGTGCTCTCTCATTCGCTAGTTTTGGAATACAGTTCCAGAATCCAGTTTCAGCACGCAGGCTCTGAAATCTAAACCTATATTGCGGAACTAAAATCTGAAAATTGAACTTCTCGTTACGACTACCGAAAACCAAATGATGGCAGGTGCTCTCTCCGTCGCTGCTCCCGCGATGGTAGTCCTCTCGCCTTGAAGGCCAGCAAGCGAATGAGAGTTGCTACCTGAGCGTTTGAGGTTTTAACCACGCAGAAGGCGCTCTCTCCGTCGCTGCTGGTTGATGGTTTAACTCCCGTGATGGCAGTCTGCTCGCCTTGAAGGCCAGCAAGCGAATGAGAGTTGCGACCTGAGCGTTTGACGTTTTAGCCACGCAGAAGGCGCTCTCTCCGTCGCTGCTGGTTGATGGTTTAACTCTCGCGATGGCAGTCTGCTCGCCTTGAAGGCCAGCAAGTGAATGAGAGTTGCGACCTGAGCGTATGAGGTTTTAACCACGTAGAAGGTGCTCTCTCCGTCGCTGCTGGTTTAACTCCCGCGATGGCAGTCTTCTCGTCTTGATGGCCAGCAAGCGAATGAAAGTTGCTACCTGAGCGTTTGAGGTTTTAACCACGCAGAAGGCGCTCTCTCCGTCGCTGCTGGTTGATGGTTTAACTCCCGTGATGGCAGTCTGCTCGCCTTGAAGGCCAGCAAGCGAATGAGAGTTGCGACCTGAGCGTTTGACGTTTTAACCACGCAGAAGGCGCTCTCTCCGTCGCTGCTGGTTGATGGTTTAACTCTCGCGATGGCAGTCTGCTCGCCTTGAAGGCCAGCAAGTGAATGAGAGTTGCGACCTGAGCGTTTGAGGTTTTAACCACGTAGAAGGTGCTCTCTCCGTCGCTGCTGGTTTAACTCCCGCGATGGCAGTCTTCTCGTCTTGATGGCCAGCAAGCGAATGAAAGTTGCTACCTGAGCGTTTGAGGGTTTAACCACGCAGAAGGTGCTCTCTCCGTCGCTGCTGGTTGATGGTTTAACTCTCGCGATGGCAGTCTGCTCGCCTTGAAGGCCAGCAAGCGAATGAGAGTTGCTACCTGAGCGTTTGAGGTTTTAACCACGCATAAGGCGCTCTCTCCGTCGCTGCTGGTTGATGGTTCAACTCCCGCGATGGCAGTCTTCTCGCCTTGATGGCCAGCAAGCGAATGAAAGTTGCTACCTGAGCGTTTGAGGTTTTAACCACGCAGAAGGCGCTCTCTCCGTCGCTGCTGGTTGATGGTTTAACTCACGTGATGGCAGTCTGCTCGCCTTGAAGGCCAGCAAGTGAATGAGAGTTGCGACCTGAGCGTTTGAGGTTTTAACCACGCAGAAGGTGCTCTCTCCGTCGCTGCTGGTTTAACTCCTGCGATGGCAGTCTTCTCGTCTTGATGGCCAGCAAGCGAATGAGAGTTGCTACCTGAGCGTTTGAGGTTTTAACCACGCATAAGGCTCTCTCTCCGTCGCTGCTGGTTGATGGTTTAACTCTCGCGATGGCAGTCTGCTCGCCTTGAAGGCCAGCAAGCGAATGAGAGTTGCGACCTGAGCGTTTGATGTTTTAACCACGCAGAAGGTGCACTTTCCGTCGCTGCTGGTTGAAGGTTTAACTCCCACGACGTCTGCTTCCATCGAACGCACGATAAGAAATGTTCGATTTTCACCACGGTTCCCCTTTTATACGCATTCAGTTGAAGATATGTGCCTGACTACCTCAAAATCGTCGTCCTTGCGCGAAAAACCCAAGCGAAAATAAAGAGTTTTCCGCATTATTTTGAAATTTTGAGAAAACTTAATTTTTGAGTTGCTTGTTGTTATCTCACACTGTTCAAAATATTATCCTAAATTCCTGATCATATTTTTGATGAAATAGTGAAAGAATTATGTTGCTACCATTAATACAAGTCGAGATATTCACGATTAAGTTCTGCCCATTCTTCCATATGGCTAATTTTGAAAAGGCACCCCATAGTAAAGTAAGTTGTATTCACGACAAAATTATCTTGTGAACGATGTCTCATATAAATGAGACATGTCTCATATAAATGAGACATTCAACTACCCATCAACTTGTCAGAGTATACAAACAATAACCACATTTTCAAATTTACTGGTTTGGAATTGACATGGTCTGATCAAGCAAAATACTTAGGTTTAACGTATGACAAAATACTCACTTTCCAGGATCACATTGAAGGAATCTAGGCAAAATGTAATAAATATATTAAATATTTATATCCTCTTATAAACAGAAATTCTAAGCTCTGTCTAAAAAACAAATTGTTAATTTATAAACAAATGTTCAGACCAGCCATGCTTTATGCAATACCAGTTTGGTCAAGTTGTTGTTCCACCAGGAAGAAAACACTTCAAAGGACTTAGAATAAAATTTTGAAAAAGATTTTGAAGCGTCCTCTCTGGTTTTGTACAAATGAGTTACACAGACTCACAAATATAGTACCATTAGATTAGACATAATATTGTAAGCAAATTCCGACAAAAATTGATGCAATCTTCAATTGAATCGATTCGCTCTCTGTGGTAGCTAGTAAGTTAGTATATATAGTATATTTCAGGAGATTTCAATATTGACTGGCTCAGAGACCAAGATTCGAATCATTTGAAACAGTTGTCAGAATTCTTCAACCTCAAGAATTCTTCAAATGAATTCACGAGAATTTCCAGACACAGTAGAACTTAATTAGATCACGTGTATCCAAATTTTGACGGTATTCGTTCATTAGTGGCGGACGGTTGTAAGATTTCGGATCATGAAACAATCTCAGTTTACTTGACGAGAGGTTCCATACTAAAAGAAAAGAAAATTAAAATAAAATGCCGGAAAAAATACTCAAGCCAAACTATATCTCAACTGGTATCAAGAAGCCTGGATTTTACGCAGTCAGCTGGAAATTTAGAGCGACTGTGTTGAAAAAGTGTACTAGTTGCTTGGTATCTGAGAAATACGTTAGCTTGACTAGCTCGAGCCGGTGGTACTGTTTGGACCTTTTACGGTTGAAGCGAGAGAGGGATAAAAATATAAAACGTTTTGCAGAACTAAAAACGAAATTCATTGGCGTGGATACACGAATGCTCGGAATATATACTCACGAGCCTTGAAAAAGACTAGATGTGAGTATTTCCAGAGGAAGATCGATCAACATCAACGAAATAGCAAGGAGTTGTGGAAAATCCTTAAACAAATGATTAAGCCAACACATAGTTCTTCGAAAAGCATGAGTTTTAATGGGATAGAAGAACGGTGTGAGCAAAACATAGTTGAAAAACTGAACAGTTATTTCATAAACAGTGTTCAACTGATCAATCAGAGTATTGATCAAGTCAGTTAACCTAGTGAAATAACACAGTCGATAAATAACAATTGCAGATTTGAAGGGTTTCACCCAATCACTTTTGAACAGTTAAGAGATATTTGTTTTAATTTGGGAAGATCGACAGGTATCGATAATGTCAACGCAAAGGTGATACAAGATTGCTTTCATGTTATCGGGCACGATCTTCTAAACTTGATAAATGAATCGATACAAACTGGGCACGTACCGAAAGTTTGGAAAGAATCATTAGTGGTTCCTATTCCCAAATTTGCTGGAACGGATAAAGCCGAAGAGTACCGTCCCATCAACATGTTGCACACGCTGGAGAAAATATTGGAACATGTAGTTAAGGATCAGTTGATGAACTATTTGAACGGTAATAATTTGCTAATGCCGGAACAATCGGGATACCGATAGGGACACTCTTGCGAAACCGCTTTGAATCTGGTATTAGCAAAATGAAAAGAGAGAATTGAAGTTAAAGAGACTATTCTTGCAATATTCTTGGATCTAAAGCGCGCTTTTGAAACAATCTCAAGACCTTTATTGTTACAAACTCTACAACGCTTTGACATTGGAGGAGTAGCATACAAATGGTTTGAAAGCTATTTATATGATAGAAAACAAAAGACTGTATTTAACGATTTTGTGTCTAGTTCTCTAGATAATTCACTTCGAGTGCCTAAAGGCAGTGTCCTAGGACCAATTTTATTTATTATGTATATTAATAATATGAAACGAGTTTTACGGTTTTGTGATATCAATTTATTTGCTGACGACACGGTAATACATGGTTATTTCTTCTGCGAGCACTAGACATGATGCTATCGTAGAAATTGATGGTGAGATTATTGATCGCGTTAGAGAGATGAAGTATCTTGGAGTCGTAATTGATGAAAAGTTAACATTCAAATCTCACATTAATAACGTAATCAGGAAGATTACCAAAAAGTACGGAGTATTGTGTCGTTTGAAAAATTACTTAGCGATAAGTAGTAAAATTCTTCTGTATAAATCAATCATTTCAGCACACATTGACTTCTGTCCATTCATTCTGTTTCTTACTAATAGTACACAAATCATGCAATTACAGCGACTGCAAAATAAAGTCATGTAATTGATACTTAAATGTAATAGATACACTACCTCTACTTTTCTGCTGAGTGCATTACAATGGCTTTCGGTCAAACGAAGAATTTATTACTTAACAATGGTGTTAATTTTTAAATTAATAAATGGTATGCTCCTTCTATATTTGTGTGATCGAGTTGAGAGAGGAAGTGATTTACATAGATATAATACCAGAAATGCATCAGATGTAAAAACATCAAACTTTCTATTATGCAGATCACAGAATTCGCTACTGTACAAATTAATTTTTTTTTCAATTCGATGCCCAGACAAGTTAAACGTGATACAACTCTAAATGAGTTCAAACAATTATGTATTTCACATGTAAAATCTGTCTTATGAACCGATTATAAAATATTTATTATGATTTGATTTCTTAAAAATTATGTAAAATGAAGAAGAATGTATTTTGACTTATCACTATTTTTTGTAGATGGTAGAAGTTATTATGATCGGTATGATGATTTTTTTTATTCAATAATGTAATATAATTTTAGGCACACTGCTTAAGCTCTAAGATACCAAGGATATTTTCTAATCTTAATTAACGACCAACTTAAAACTATAATAGTATCATTAGACTATGTCGTCTCGGGTTCTCGTAAATCGTAATGGCGATCGGCAGTGGTCGATGAATTGAGTTTTGCATGAGTCTTCCAGATGGCGTTGGTCCGTGTGGGTCCGCGGGAAACACCCCCAGGCTACGAAGGCCCGGCGGGTGACCCGCATGCTGGTTTTCGACTGGAGCGGTCTTCCGTGGGCGGTGATGATAACACATTACACTAGTATATCAATGTGTTTGAGGTACTGGTATATGAGAAGCATATATAAACTATCCCGACTCGCCAACACATCCCGAACCGGCACCTCAGGCGGTCCACCTCGGGCCCTAAGGGATTCCAGTAGCTTCAACCTGGCGTTGCGATACTGTACGCACGACCACACGACATGCTCGATGTCCTGATAACCGTCGCCACAGGTGCAGAGACCGCTCTCCGCGAGTTCAACACGCCGGAGGTGTGCGTTGAAAGTGTAGTGATTTGACATGAGCCGCGACATAACACGAATGAAATCGCGACTCATGTTCATCCCCCTGAACCAAAGTTTCGTCGACACCCTAGGGATAATGGAATGTAGCCATCGTCCCAGTTCGCCATTGCTCCATGAAGTTTGCCAACTTTCGAGAGTTTTCTGACGAGAGATACTGAAAAATTCATTGAAGCATATTGGTCTTTCATAAATATCACCTTCCAATGCGCCCACTTTAGCCAATGAGTCTGTCTTTTCATTGCCCGGATTGGAACAATGCGAAGGGACCCAGACTAACGATATTGAATAAGACCGTTCAGATAAAGTTCTCAAATGTTCCCGTATTTTCCCCAGGAAATATGGGGGATACTTTCCTGGCTTAATTGCCCGGAGACTGAACTTAGACTGTCCGTGACAATGAAGTAATGGTCTTTGGGCAAGGTTTCAATGATCTCGAGGGTGTACTGAATAGCAGCTAATTCTGCGACGTAAACTGAAGCCGGATCACTAAGTTTGTGAGAAGCGGTGATGTTTTGATTGAAGATGCCGAAGCCTGTGGACCTGTTGATGTTTGATCCGTCAGTGTAAAACACCTTTTCACAGTTGACTGTTCTAAATTTGTTATAAAAAATATTTGGGGCCACTCGAGGGCGTACGTGATCCGGAATTCCACGAATATCTTCTCTCATGAATGTGTCGAAAAACACAGTAGAATCATAAGTATCCGAGAAATGAGCACGGTTGGAAACAAACGAAGAAGGATTAATATTCTGAACCATGTAATCAAAATACAAGGACATAAAGCGGGTCTGAGAATTGAGCTCGACAAGCCTTTCGAAGTTTTCAATCACCATCGGATTCAAGATATGAGAGATCCCAGAATCGATTTTGCAGTGGTAAGACGCCCGCGAGCACTTCGAGACTCATCGTATGAGTCGACTGCATGCAAGCTAAGGCAATACGCAAACAACGATACTGAATTCTTTCCAGTTTAATGAAATGGGTGTTCGCGGCGGATCGGAAGCAGAAGCATCCATATTCCATTACGGACAATATCGTTGTTTGGTACAGTCTGATCAGGTCTCCTGGGTGGGCACCCCACCAAGTTCCGGTTATTGTACGACGAAAATTGAATCTCTGCTGGCATTTTTGTTTCAGATACCTAATGTGACATCCCCAAGTGTCTTTGGAGTCGAATCAGACCCCGAGATATTTAAATGTGAAGACCTGAGCTATGGTTTCACCTCCTAGTTGAAGCTGTAATTGTGCTGATTCTCGCTTCCTTGAAAATACTACCAGCTCAGTTTTCTCCGTAGAGAACTCGATACCCATTTGAAGAGCCCATGTCGACAAGTTGTCGAGGGTATCTTGCAGTGGTCCTTGGAGATCGGCAGCTTTGGGTCCTATAATAGACACAACACTGTCGTCGGCAAGTTGTCTTAGCGTGCAAGATGTGTTGATACATTCATCAATGTTGTTTACGTGAAAGTTGTATAAGAGGGGGCTTAAGCATGAACCCTGAGGAAAAACCATGTAACTGAATCGTATTGTCGACAAATCACCATGCGCGAAATACATGTATTTCTCGGACAATAGATTATACAAAAAGTTATTCAAAATTGGTGAAAGACCATGCTGATGCAACTTCTCAGATAGGATGTTTATGGAAACTGAATCAAAAGCCCCTTGATGTCTAGGAAAACTGACGCCATTTGTTCCTTACGAGCAAATACCATTTGAATTTCGGTTGAGAGCAACGCAAGACAATCGTTCGTTCCTTTACCCCTGCGGAAGCCGAATTGTGTATCTGAAAGTAAATCGTTAGTCTCGACCCAATTGTCTAGACGAAACAGAATCATTTTTTAGAACAATTTCCGGATACAGGAAAGCATAGCAATCGGCCGATACGAATTGTGATCGGAGGCTGGTTTCCCTGGTTTTTGAATGGCGATAACTCTTACTTGTCTCCAGTCATGGGGGACAATATTATCCTCAAGAAGCCTATTGAATAAATTCAATAAACGCTCTTTGGCAGAATCAGGCAAATTTTTTAACAAGTTGAATTTGATTTTGTCTAACCCCGGAGCTTTATTGTTACACGATAAAAGCGCAAGTGAGAACTCGACCATCGAAAAAGGTGTTTTGTTTCTGTTAGATGAGGCGACGCGCATGATCGTCTGTTCCGGAACAGAGTCAGGACATACTTTTTTAGCGAAATCGAATATCCAGTGGTTAGAATATTCCTCGCTTTCGTTCGTGGTGTTTTTGTTGCGCATTCGTCGGGCTGTATTCCAAAGAGTGCTCATTGATGTTTCTCTCGATAATCCGTCTACGACGCCAATAACCGCTTTTCTTCGCTTTAATTAAGCTTTTCATTTTAGCGTCTAATGCCGCGTAGTTTCTAAAATTATCAGCTGTTCCGTTTTTCCTAAACTCGATAAATGATGATGCTTCTTTGCGTTTAATTCTGAGCACTCTTTGTCCCACCACGGGTTGGGGGGACGGATGTTAGTTTTAACGCCGAGTACAGGTTTCGTCTGAGCTTGTGTCGCGGTGTCGAGAATCAAGCCAGCCAAAAACGTGTACTCTTCCTCCGGAGGAAATTCTTGTGTTGTTTCTAGTTTCTCAGATATCGAATTTGTGTAGCATTTCCAATCAATATTTCCTGTGAGGTCATACGAAACATTGATTGTCTCCGATGGTCTTAATCCGTAGACGATTGAAATTACGATAGGTAGATGATCGCTACCGTGGGGATCAGGGATCACCTTCCACGTGCAGTCCAACCGTAGCGATGTCGAGCAAAGGGATAAATCCAGCGCACTTGGTCTTGCTGGTGGTGCAGGAATTCGTGTCATTTCTCCCGTATTCAAGATTGTCATATTGAAGTTGTCGCAGATATCATGGATCATAGCTAATCTATTATCGTCGTGAAGACAACCCCATCCCGTACCGTGAGAGTTAAAGTCTCCTAAAACCAACGTCGGTGCGGGAAGGAGCTCAATGATATCACTGAGCCGCTGATGCCCAACCGAGGCTCTTAGCGGAATATATATGGAAGCAATGCAAAGGTCCTTGCCTTTGATTGTAACATAACATGCGACAACTTCAATACCTGGTATCGAGGGGAGGTTAATGCGATAGAAAGAATAGCACTTTTTGATCCCTAAAAGTACTCCTCCATAGGGATCATCTCGATCCAGACGAATAATGTTAAAATCGTGGAAGTTTGAGCGTATTTCAGAAGTTAGCCAAGTTTCGCACAATGCAAATGCGTCACATTTCAGATTATTTAGTAGAAATTTGAAATATCTATTTTTGGGATGATACTTCTACAATTCCACTGTATAACAGTGATTGTATCCGTGACCTCGGGGAGTGACTTAACCGTCGAAGGATACGATCGCTGAAAGAAGAGGTCATTTTGCAGTCAACTGCTTCAAGAATGTTTTAACTGTAGGAATAAAAGCCATTAATAGGTTTTCAAGAGGTTCTGATATATTGAAGGCAGTGATGATCCAGTCCACGATATCAGAGAATTTAACAAACCCAGTATCTGGTAAATTTTCTGACTGATCTTTAGGGACTTTCGGGGGTTTTGAAGTCCCAGGAAGTGATGGAAATTCTTGCTCGGAATTTAATTTTCCAGTGCCTGGAACTTTTTTCTCCGGTTTTTTGCCATCATTTCCAGTTATTTTAATTTTTTGAGACCCACCAGAAGATACATTCGAACCCTTACTAGGGAGCTTACTAGTAGATTTATTTCTTCTCTTTCTGAAGCTATGAAGGACCGCCGAAGATGTACCTTCAAGGGGATCATCAGCATCGCTCTCGTCAGCTGACAAACAAGCGAAAACGTTCTATGGAGGCGTAGCACTCTTCAACATTTCAGCAAAGGAATGCTTCGAATGTTGCTTAAGTGAACGCCTCATCTTGTCTTTGCACAGTTTGTACGCGGGGCATGCCTAGAGGTCATGCGGTCCCTCCTTACAGTAAAGACACTTTTCAATGTCTCCGCCGCAGGAGTTATCCGCATGACTTCCTCCACATTTTATACAACGGGGTTTATTGCAACAGTTGAATGCTGTATGTCCCAATTGTTTGCAATTAGTGCAGCTCATGACCCGCGGCACAAAAAGGCCAACAGGTAAACGAACTCGGTCCAGGAGGACGTAATTAAGTAAAGCCGAGCCAGTGAAAGTCACTCGATACGAATCTGATGGGATGTATGACTTAGTTCCATCCTCAGCGGTCGATACTGAACGCAATTGCTTGCAGTCCAGTATCTTAACATTCTTGAGTAGGGGGTTTTTAAAACCGCCTGCCCCATGCTTAAGAATGTCCTCGCAAGTCAGACTCGGATCGGTAATCACGCCGTTCATCTCGACTTCGCGAGCTGGTACGTATACGCGATACTCCCGCGTGAAATACTCACTTTGAACGATCTCGTTAGCCTGTTTTGCACTGGCTAACAAGACCCTAAGCTTGTCTGTGCGTACTTTCTCAATCTTTTGTATTGTAGAATATCGCGAGGTCAGGTTTTTAGATAATCTAAGGATGTTCAATTTTGTTCCGTTCAATTTGGTCCGGATGTAGACCGCGTACGGACCGGCCGGAAGTGCAAACCCATCGGGATAATTTTTTATGCGAAATTTATTGCTATCAGATGACTCCATTTCGTCATCTGCAAGGAGGTCAGGCAATTCTGAGCCTTTTGACATGCACGGAAAAGTGTCCGTGCGGGTAGAGATTGGAGCTTGAGGTAGTGGTAGTGAACAACAGGGAAAAAGAGAAAAGAAAGAAAAAGGCGGGTGAGTAATGTCAGAGACATAACTGGATGTCGTGAATACGAAAAAACTGACACGCTCCCATCACTTTTCCGAATATCAGTTAGTTGATTGATTGTATGAATTGTGCAAGCTTTCCTCTTTTTCACTAATAGAATTTGAAGCGATTTACCTACATTAAAGTACAGTTTAGTTACATTAAACAGCTACTATTCTACAACTATATATTCCAAACTTGAAACAATTCCTTTTTAATTTGCTAATATAGGAAGCTAGGTACGACAAATTTGTAGTTTATTTTTATGGAAGCTATGAAGTTCGAAGATATCTGATTCTTCTCGAAATTTCAGTACGAGACAATTGCAATGGCCTGGTCTGAAATGTATCGACGATCTTCGGTATGCAAGAGTGATTCTAATAATAATAATGATAGTAATAATAATAATACAGATTAACCTGTATATATGGCAACCCTGTTTCGCATGGCATATTTTCACACGACCCCATACTAGTATAAAGATGTGTTCAACATCATCATTTTCGCTTTCGCATTGCCGTTCGTAATTGAATGTGTTAGTGACGGTACAAATCTGCTTTTCTACCTGTCTTCGGAACCATCGTTCTGACGGTGTCTCGTACGTACAGAGTAGCTGCTTTAACTTAAATGACGCTATTTCTCACATCACATTTCCTTTTATACGTGCTAGTGGTAGCACGGTAGGACGTCCCCTTTGTTAGAATTCCTTTCCTATACGCAGAACGGGAAACAGTGAAACGATATAAAAGAGAGAGTTAGCAGAGCGGCAGCCAGTAATACTGAATGGGTCGTCGAGCAACAACACAGCATATTGTGGAGGAACAATTAAGGGCAAGGCAAAGTCCCGCTCAAACCGTGCTGGTCTGAAGTGCCCAGTTGGCGGCAGAATCCATCGTTTGCCTCGGAAGGGGAACTACGCCGAGCGTGTCAGTGCTGGTGCATCGGTCTATCTGGCGGCAGTGATGGAGTACTTGGTTGCCGAAGTGTTGGAGTTGACCGGTAATGCTGCCCATGACAACGAAAACGAAAATCATCCCTCGCCATCTGCAGCTGGCCATCCGTTGAAAACCCCGTCCTTTTCAGGATGACCACATCACTGTGATAAAGAAATATTTAGAATTGCTTTATGTTTAGCCAGTTCTGATACGCCTGGAAAGTAGAATACGCAAATCAAGTGGAAACATTTGTTCTAACAATTTTTGTTTTCGGCCGCATACTAAAGTACTCGCGACAAAAATACATATTGATCTGTGGCAACTCTGTTTCGCACGGCATATTTGTAAACTAGTATAAAGATGTGTTCAAAATCATCACTTTCGCTTTCGCATTGCCGTTCGTAATTGAATGTGTTAGTGACGGTGCAAATTATTTTAACTCCCATCTTGATGAATCTTTTGGTAGGAAATATTGAGATCTGAGATGGTTCTCGTGTGTGTCTTGTTTCGGCAATGGGCCTTGCTGGACTTTTTGGCTGCCTTTTTCGGTTTCATTGTGCTGACGGTGTCTCGTGCATTCATATCGGGAAACAATGAGACGACAGGTCCACGATGTTGCTCTCGTGTGTCTTGTTTCGGGGAGAGTTGCTCAGCAAATGATAGGAAAAGTGAACCATTCAACTTTTATATGGATGCTCTTGTATAGATACAGACATCTCGCGTTCTGATTGGCTGGTGCTGTCATGGGTTAAATCAAACAGGTTTTTCAATAGTGTACTATTGAAAAACTTCAATATTGTTGTAATACACGTTCAAGTTGAATATTTTCGATTCTATTGGTTGTTAGATTATATAAATCCTTCTACAGATCACTGAGCTATGAGCTTTCAAAATACGAGAAAGGCAAACGCGCCATATGAATTATCCTCTTTGATACTCGTTTATACCAAACATTTCAGAAAAGTTTAATTGTGAACTATTTAAGAATGTGTCACACAACTGAAAGTTTTATCATAAAATTGTGATCATATTTCCGATGGCATGTAGCAAGAATTATGTTGATTCGTTAGATATAACAGGAGATATTCACGATGAAAAACTTATCACTCTCTCAGAGGGTAAATCTTGAAAAGGCGCCCCATAGTAAAGTAAGTCGTATTCACGACAAAAAAATACTCAGCTTTAGTTTTCAAACGGCGAACGGCCGTTAAGGTCCGGTCCTAGGAATTCGGTAAATATTCCTTTCGATGAAGTGCAAAAAAAAACCCCTTGAGAAAAAAAGCACTTTTTTGTCTCTCTCTCTTTATCTGCACTGTCCAATGAAACGTTTCCCTTTTTATCACTATATATATTTATCACTGTTTCTAATGTATATGTAAACGATAGCTGCGCAGCGCCTGGCTAACGGTACCACACGCAGTGCTGCTTTACACAAGCTCACAGTCGACCTTGAGAACGGATTAATCCGAACTATCACTCGACCGCTCTGATGCAGACAATAGAATATGGAATGACCTTGATAACGGAATAAAACAATTCACCACACTATTGGAGAAACACGAGTTTGCGTCCGATCAGCCCGATAGTTACAGTGAAACTGTGATGGATTTTTTGTTATTAATATTTTAGAGTTGATATAGATAAAAAATTAAATGAGTTGTCTACAAAAGTTTGAGCCCGCGCGCGTAACGCAGTCAAAGACAATCTAGAAATGGAATATGACTGAATTAAGAGATGTTATTATGGTTTTCTTGAGTTATGCTGGGATCTACAATTGTTGATGAAATTGGGCTTGGCTCTGCTCATTCGCAGTCTCGTTATTCCATCGTAGCTGATGGTGATAACGATGAACTGGTCCGGCGGGAAGGGCCCGGTGAATTATTGTCTGATACTTTTCGAGATATTGGGTTCGATTCCTAATTTGTTCAAGGATCTTCCCGGGTTGGATAGTAATTGTAATATATAATGTCGTATGGTAATTTCTTTTGTTCAGCTGCTCTATCGAAGGAATATCTATGCCTGCTAAGTTAAAAAGCTCGTTTCAATTTTTGATTACTGGTTAAAGCATGTAATAATATTAATTATCACTTAGATAACTCGTTCAGCTCACACCTTTGTTGGGGTATGAGGTGGGACCATCATCATCATACAATATAACGTTATTTATATTATAATACAACCTAATATAATATAATATAAAATAATATAGTATAATATAACACAATATAATATAATACAGTATAATTTAACATGTTTGCATTTATTGCGTAGTGAAATGATTTGAAATGTCATGATGAATTTGCAGGCATCCTAAATATTGTAAAAAATGGAAACGCCCATTCAATTATTCAATCATAATATTAACAATGAGTGGGAAATCAAAAATAATAATTATAGTAATTATAAACAATAATAATAATATTCAATAATAATAATAATAATAATAATAATAATAATAATATTAATAATAATGATAATATTAATAATAATAATAGTAGCAATATTATAAAAATATAACAGTAATAGAATTCACTATATTTTGGAAGCTCCCTACTTTGTGTTGGAAAACTTCCTTCAAATAATTCCTCTATTTGCAGTCCCTTCAGAATGTTACAAAAATTCATCAAACAAGGAGACCAGTATTACAATTATAATCGCTGAATACGAAACCATTAACATTTTGAATAAATAAATAAATAAATAAAATATTATGAAACGGTCTCACCAGTATCCAGCATTTTCATCGATGCGCTCGGGTACTTGCAGTACGTTTGATGAATTTGCCATCAGAACAACCAAACTCATGTCACCGAAAAATTAAACTACAATGGCTACTACCCACTAGATGGCGCACTACACCCGAAAAGGATTTCTCACTCGCGGTTATCTTTTCTAATTTGGTAGATAGAATACCTGCCTGTATTTACGGAACAAAATACACACAAACGAAAAAGAATTCTAGCCATAGGCTAACTGCATATCTCGAAATAGCGATTAAAGCGACACCTTGTGAGGACTGGCGTCGTCAGCGCGGTACTCTTTAATATCCTTAGCCATGGTTTTACAAGCTAAACTCGACTATTTTAATTAATATTATTTGCATAATCAGATGAAGTATGAGCACGGTTATTGAAAATCTCTTTCAAACCGTAAAATTTTCTAGTTTTCGTCGTAAATCGTTGAGGAAGGGAATAAAATAAGGTAGAGCGAAATGACAATGGGTTTCTCCAGGGAACTGTTTTGCGCACCAATAGCTCGCTAAAACACGAAAATTTGTATTATCCCGTTTTTTAGGTATTTTTACTTCTTGTCGATTACGGAAACTCGCGTACAAAAATGATTAACCACATTCAATCTCACTACATACATTTGAATATTATTGCATCAATGTTTCTGCCTTCTTCTATAAAGGCTATAGAATTGCTGAAAAAACGACTTTTGATCGAGCTCGATCAGACGACCAGCTGGACGAGATCAGAAAATGTTTCTCTGTGTGTTTGTGTGTGTAGAAGGCTAAACCAACTGAAACAAACTTAGATTCGTTTGAAAGCTACTATTGAGTTATTGGTGAAGTTTGAAGATCAAGTGGCTATCCTTACCAGTTCCAGAGATATGATGATATAAGTGACTTAAACAACAAGTCCGTTTTTATCTACCAGTGATTGTTTTATTTTAGACTCGTTCGTTATCATTTGTTTCAGATAGAAATAATGAAGGAACATTTTTACACTTCCCAACAGGTTTCGGGAACAACTAAGGGACAACTAACGCATATTAGAGTGCTACGTTTAGTAACGAATTTTAAGACACTCATTCCTAAACGTGTATTTTCATATTTATTCAAGGCCTAAGCACAGTGGGTCGCGTATAAATTGTGAATCGACCACGTGGTTCCCTCAATTCCCTTTTTCGTCTGTGTGGTTAAGAAAGTTATGATGGAAAAACTACATTTTGGGAGCCTCATATCAATTATGCTCCTTATATCGACACCGATGCATTTTAAAGGACCCATGTGTTCGGCATATTTTCTTGTAGTAACATGTTCTATAATTCTTCAAAAGGCTTGAATTCACTACCACGCAATGTATGCAAATTAAAACTTATAACTCACTTCTAAGTGGATTAATGAAAACTTTGATTTTATTCAAAGAAGAAGACATTTCCAAACAAAAGTTTTTCTGAATGCAATGAAGCCCCAAAATCAACCTCTGAAACTCAAACAGAAAACGTATTTTGATGTGGTTGGGACCACTGAGCACTCTGTTAAAAGTGAATGGATTTTTACAATCTATGGATTGAAACTATGCAATCCAATTATTGCAATTACAAAAAAAAAACTAACTATGTATAACTTAAAACGTAAACATCAAATCGAAAAACCAATCAGTTGCGTACTGGCTGACGAGAAGACCTTCCATTTGCGACTAGTCTCGCCATCTCTGAGATCTCGACCTTTTTGTGAACAACACATAACTAACCACACACACACACATGGTCATTTGCTCAGTTCGTCGAGCTGAATCGGTTGGCCTTCCGGGCATCGGGTAATTTTCGAGCGAATCCTATACCTATTTACAAAAATATTGTGAAAACTCACCAAAAAATCTGGTTTTAGCAGATAATGCGAACAGAAGTGTTCAAAATTCCAGTTGCGTTAACCATTGTAAACTTTGTAAGCTATCACACTTTGTTGGACATTTCATATGCTCGATGCAGCGCACCGCGCTGGAGACGCTATGCGCCACATGGTGGCGCTTCCGGAGCTGCGCAGATAGCCTATTCTGCTATCAGTGAAGCTATCTGTCTTTCCAATCACTATCCGCTTAGTTCAACTGATCGAAAGTGCTATTTAACTGAAAATCCGAGTACAAGTTGTAGTCCGGATGGCGAAGCCCGAGTAAAACATACAATGAAGGAGCGACAGAGAAAAGCAATCACCCGCTACAAGTGTTTGCAAACTGGACTTCGATCTCTCTTCTGCCCACACAAAATCCTTCTACACAACACAACACTTGAACCCTGAATAATCCGGTGGTGGCGGAAACCTAACGCAAGCATTCGTCCAGCTGGCGCAACCCATGCAAAACACAACGTATGGACACAGAGCGAAGAGAAAAAAAAAGGTACGCGACGAATGTTACGTATGAACTGCGAATCAATCTGAATCAATTGGTGTCAAAATTAGTGTCCGAAATTATTTAATAAAAGTATGAAATATTTTTTCATGAGACTGTTATGAAAGAAGAGAAAGGCATTATCACACAACTAGGTGGATTAGAAAGGGTTTTTTATTCGTTGTATTTGCATAGCTTATTGCTATTGCGTATTGAATTTCCGACATCTAAAAATCATCATGTTTTAGTGAAAATCACTGCATAGCTGTTAAACGTGAAAATGATCATTTAAACGTTGGTTGCAATATTGGATGCTCTGAACGTTGATTTTCTCTGAAATTGAGGACATCTAAATATCATAATGTTTTAGATAAAATCGCTACATGGCTGTTAATTGTGAAAATGATCATTCATAATCAGGTGTGAGTTTATTCAACGTCACTATAGTAATATTGGACGGAAAAAGAATTTTCCCATTTTTTTTTGCGAATTGGGTTGAAACGTGGTTGTTCACAATTCTTTTTAAAGTGTAGTGGAAACTACACAAACCGGTTAACATAACATACAATTCTCCTTTGCATGTTTGGAAGTTGATTGAAATATTGGTTGGTAAACGACTGGACGCGCAATTCAGACCCCAATATGGTTCTTAGCATCTTGTTTAGTAACTCCTATCCCTACCCGAATAAAGTTTGACATCAAAATTAGAACAAATTGAAATCTGATTATGATAGCAACATCATATTGAAATCTTAATATGATATCGACCCATCAAATTTTCAATTAATATCACATTAGTTTAAGGGCAAAAGTTCTGTGAAATTAAAAAAATGAAAATATTAAAATCAACAACTTAGTGAATCTAAGCAGTGTGCCTTAATATTATATTATATTATTGAATAAAAAAAAACACTTAGTGAATCCATTGAAATTAAGCAAATTTCAAATGGGAACAAAAAATACAAAGTTAAGTTTCAATGGAAGAATTATTCCTTCAATACTATGTTGCCTTTTACAAAAATGCTTTGACATCCTGCCGAGATCCTGCAGTTGACAGCAACCATACCCGCGAAGAAATGATTTTTTCAACATTTTTTCTTGTTTTACGCCTATAATACTTCTTCTTTTTATCAACGGGAATATTGATGTACATCTGGGAAGCATTGGATAAATTGGCGATCATCGGTACGACGTTTGTCTGAAGCAGGTCAATCTGAATAGTAGCTTTGGCATTCCCATCTCGCTGATCGTCTGAAGGAGCTTATTTCAGAGTTTGATGTGAGAAATATATTTGACGTCATCGATTTTCTTCTAGATACGTTAAGTATCCGGTCCTGCAACAATTTTTGCGTCGGGGACCTGGATGGCGAAAATAATCTACTCGCCAAACCCGTTCTGAAAACTTTAAACTTTATATCCAACAGTATGGAAAAATTAATTGTTTACGAAGTTCGAACATTGAATGTCTCAGATTTCAGAATCTAGAGCTAATTCTTAATAATACTTCAGTGGCTTAGAGGAGCCACCAAGAAAATATATGTTCAGTAGTCCACAAACTTCAAAACAATTTTCATTCCTAGTTATAAATGCTTAGAACTCCATATACTCACTAACGCTAGATACTATGAAAAGAATTTTATCAATCATCTAATAGATCTTGGAACTTTAATACACTTTTCTAAAGAAACCGTCTAACTGATGATCGAAAAAAACAAATAATCTGGGATACCTTATTGCCGGATTCCTAATTCACGTTCCCTGTGTTGTAGAAGACTTCAGAGCCTCTCGTTCGGTCTTCAGAGCCTCTAAATTCGTATGAGTGATTACATGTGCGAGTTGTGTGAGATCAAGTAGATAACTCAATTTAATGTTATAATGTTTGAATACTACAGCTTTGCATATGAGAAGGACAAAGAGAACATTTTTATACTGTGCTCAAATAGCCACACTGCTATTTACGGTGGATGCGGGATGGAAGCGACGCAACGAGTGTGCATTGACAGAAACTACCTGTATACAACTTTGTGAAACAACACTGCTTGTCATATAACCGAACATTCTCCATCTCCTTATAGCTAGCACTTGCAGTCCATAGCAGTCGCAAAAATTTCGCATTCCTAATCACCTAAGTTCGAAACCGGATTCTCTCCGCGGTAGCGCGTGTGGAGATTGCATGAAATCTTTTTTCTTGTTTGCGACTAATATGGAGATTGCATAAAATCTTTTTTCTTGTTTGCGAGTAATATCACCTAAATGTGTACTATCCCGGACCTTTTTTGTCTGTTCTATTTTTAGCTTAAGCTCGTGACGTGTCATTTCGAGAAAGTCTACATCATATTAAGTTTTCAATGTGCTTTCACTGAGAGCAAAACTAGTTTTCAGTTTGATGTCACACGGCATTTTTTTGCGTTCGATTTGGATCTTTTAACCGTTAAAACGACCAAAACTATAGCAAATTAAGTAATCGATATAAACGAACAGCACAACATCAAATTGAGTTTTTTTTTATCTCTACTTTGTTTACACTCTACTCGGGTACCTCCCGGCGGTGCCGATTGTGGTACGAGTAACCATAGGAAAGATCGGGTAACCAACCCCGGTGGGACCTTGGTCTTATGCTGACAGGGAAGGGGAGCTTGCTTTCGCTTAACAGAGAGCGAGTCTACCCGAGCGTATGTTCCCCATGTTAGGAGCGGCTGATTACCTTCCTTGTGTCAGTGTGGGACTCTAAACAGTGCTAACACGATCCATCGGGAGATCACCTGATCAACATACGGAAAATCATATCGACCACATTCTCATCGACGGGCGATTCTTCTCCGACGTCATCAATGTCCGCACGTACCGCAGTGCCAACATTGATTCTGACAACTAACTTGTCGCGGTTTGTAAGCGCTCAGAACTATCGATGGTGCACTACACTCTTCGCACAGGAATGCCGGAACTCAATCTCGAGCAGCTACGTAGCGTTTGTTCGTAGAATTCGTACAGCTACGTAGCATTCGTACTGCAGAGGAATACGCGCAACAACTGGAACTAATGCTACCAACGAAAGAGCAGCGACTCTTGAAGACGGCTGGAGGAATATAAGGTCCGCCGTGAGTAGCACTGCTGAAACCGTACTAGGTACGAGGATGCTGCAACACCGCACGCAGGCATGGCAAAAACACGGATCCGTTCTGCACGGTACTCACCTTCACTCGTGAGCACACCACCAGGAGTATTGAATGCTACGCTTCGTGCCCGTGTTGAAAAACACACACCGAACGCAGTAGAAAAAGCACTCGTAGCGGTGGTCGTGCAATTGTCAAACACCGGTGCTTGGATTTTCGGGCAGCACTGAAGTCGAGTGTTCCTGACTTCGGCAAACACCGAAGCCGAGTGTTTCCGATTTTGCCACATACGTTGTTGTACTATAAGCACCTATAGCGCCACGGTATGACGAAAAATGCGTTTGAATGATTAATTCTTTTTTCATCAATACGCGTCTGATTGAATTCAATTGATTGACAATATAACCAACGCATGGGTGCTCTTCGGTGCCATCGCGAAATTGAAAACACTCGGCTCCGGTGTTTAACGAAACTGAAAATACGCGGTTTCGGTGTATGCCGAAGCTTGAAACACCAGTGCCGAAAATAAAACAGCGCCACGAGCACCGTGGCTTCGGATATTGCGTTTCGTGTTTCTCTTTGTGCACTGGCACGCAATGGCATTCTCAATACACGCGGTGGCGGTGGTTATATGAAGCACGCAGTGCAGTGCAGTGTTTGGACATGCCTGACCGCACGAGAGCGAACGAGAAACGATACAGGCAGAACATGGTTTTTCGGAGGAAAAAGTGCCACCAGGAAGACCAAGATGACACTCGAAAGTTCTAAGAGAAGGTGAAATGCTCACGTAAAGGCTAGACGCCACAGGCTGAAATGTGCAGAGATACCAGTGGTAACGTTCTCACGAACGAACGTGAGGCGATCGACAGGTGCAAGCAGTACTATGACGAGCATCTGAATGGCGAAGCGCAGATATAGGGTACAGAGACGACACAGGAATCAATCTGGATACACGCTCAGCCGACGACAGATTCCCAGCGCCTGATCTGTTGGAGATAAGTGAGGAGATCGGCAAACTGAGAAACAACAAAGCCACGGGCAATGAGCAGTTACCAGGCGATCTGCCCAAACATGGAGGAGAGGCACTGGCTAGACCGTTGCACTGGATGTTTTCTTGGAGGAGATTGCTGAACGCCGCCTACAAGGTACTCTGCCAAATCCTTTGCCATCGTCTATCACCAATAGCTAAGGAATTCGTAGGGCCGTACCAAGTGGGATTTACTGGAGTTTGCGCCACTACGGATCACATATTCGCGATTAGACAAATACTCCAGAAGTGTTGTGAATACATCGCACCCACGCATCACCACTTCAAAGCGGCACACGACTTCAAAGCGGCACACGACACACTCGATCGAGAACAGCTATGGCAGATCATGCACGCACACGGTTTTCCGAATAAACTGATGCGATTCGACTAACGATGAGTAGAGTGATGTGCTACGTCCGAGTATCTGGGACGCTCTCGAGTCCTTTTGAATCTCGGAGAGGGCTACGGCAAGGTGATGGACTCTCTTGTATCTTGTTCAATATTGCTTTGGAAGGTGTGATTCGAAGAGCGAGGATCGACACGAGTAGCACGATCTTCAGAATATCCGTACAACTTTTTGGCTTCGCTGGCGATATTGATATTGTGACTTGTAACCTTGAGAAGATGACGGAAACATCATCGGACTAGGTGTATCAGACTGGCCATAAATGCGTCGAAAACAAAATACATGAGAGGAAGAGGCTCTAGAGAAGAAACACTACGCCTCTCACCACGAATATTCATATACGGTGGCGATATCGAGGTGATTGATAAGTTCGTGTATTTGGGCTCATTGATGACCGCCGATAATGACACCAGCAGAGAAATTCACAGACGTATCAGGTGTACAACTTTGTTTCCGCCGTTTTCCGATAGGTGGCCGGTACGGCTGAGGCTGGTCAAAATACAGAGATGTTAATGCCTTTAAAGTGAGTGTGTACAGTGCCTAACAAATTGTCATCGCCGTTTCAGTGACTGTTGTTCTTGTTTTCGTATTATTCACGCTCGAAAATGTCTGTTTATGTGCCCAATTCTCGCCATTTGCGGGAAGTTGTACTTTTCTGTTACAATTCGAAAAAAATGCTTCTGAAGAGCATCGAATGCTCTCAGAAATTAACGGTTATGCTGCTCTGAGTAAAAGAACGTGTTGGAAGTGGTTTCAACGTTTTAAAAATTGTTTTTTTTATATAATATTTTTTTTTTATTCGGCTCATTTGCTTTAGCTTAACGTGGCCGATTGTCTTGTTGTTATAGGAGAAGAAGGGACGCCGTATTAAGGGGGCGGCATACTACCCTAGAGTTAGTAAAGGAATGTGAGGAGGGTGGGATTTACAAAATATTGATTTTGAATTACAATACATCATTCGTTTGTGACACAAATTTTTTAGAGTTTTCTGGATCTTCACGTCCTTTAGATTGTAACGATAGAGATTATCCTTGACTGGGATGCTTTGTTGGTGTGCTCTGACGTTGATGTGGCGTTTTTGGGTAATTTTCAGCAACTCCGTCAGTTCGAGGCAGGTGCATGCTCCGAAGCATCGTTTACACAAGTCATACTTTCAGCAGCGTAAAGAAGAGTGCGATAGAGCTGTAGACGAGAGAAAGATAGGAAGAGCACTAAATTTGGGCATTGATAGTTTTCAAGAAGTTATAGGTGAGAGTCATATAAGGAATATTTCGAGTTGCCAAGACGTCGCGGACTGGTACGAAGGGTGATATACCTCGAGCCCGAAGGAACCTATGAGTTGGGACCTGGCATCACAATACTCGACACACATCCAAACAACATGCTCGATGTCATGATAACCCTCACCGCAAACGCAGACACCACTCTCGGCGAGCCCCACACGACGGAGATGTGCGCTGAACATATAATGATTAGACATAAGCCTTGACATTACACGAATAAAGTCTCGGCTCACGTCCAACCCCCGGAACCAAGGTTTCGTCGATACCTGTGGAATTATTGAGTGTAACCATCGTGCCAGAGTTCCACTATTCCATGTATTTTGCCAGCTGGCTAAAGTTTTCTGACGACAGCAACTGAAAAATTCATTGAAGCAGATTGGTCTTTCATAGATATCACCTTCTAGTGCGCCCACCTTGGCTAACGAGTCCGCCCTCTCATTGCCCCGTATGGAACAATGTGAGGGGACCCAAGCCAAGGTAATCTGGTATGATTTTGCAGATAAAGCACTCAATTGTTCCCGTATTTTCCCCAGGAAATACGGTGAGTGCTTTCCAGGCTTCACTGAACAGAGAGCCTCAATGGAACTGAGACTGTCCGATACAATGAAGTAGTGATCTGTGGGCAGAGTGTCAATGATCTCAAGGGTATACTGAATTGCAGCTAGTTCTGCGACGTAAACTGAAGCTGGATCACTGAGTTTATAGGAAGCGGTGCAATTGAATATACCGAAGCCAGTGGACCCGTCGAGATATGATCCGTCAGTGTAAAACATTTTATTACAGTCGACTTCTTTAAATTTATTATTAAAAAGTTTTGGAATCTCTTGAGGGCGTACAGGATCCGGGATTTCACGAATTTCATCTCTCATGGATGTGTCGAAAAACACAGTATAATTAGAAGTATCCACAATATAAACACGATTGGGAACAAATGAAGAAGGATTTATATTCTGAGCCATGTAGTAAAAATACAAGGACATAAAACGGGTCTGTGAATTAAGCTCGACAAGCTTTTCAAAGTTTTCTATCACCATCGGATTCAAGATGTCGCATCGGATTAGCAGTCGATACGAGAGAGGCCGCCAGCACTTCAAGACTCATCGTATGAGTTGATTGCATGCAACCCAAGGCAATACGCTAACAACGATACTGAATTCTTTCCAGTTTAATGAAATGAATATTCGCTGCGGAGCGAAAACAGAAACATCCATACTCCATTACTGACAATATCGTCGTTTTGTACAACCTGATCAGGTCTCCTGGGTGAGAGCAATAACAAGTTCCGGTTAATGTACGAAAGAAATTGATTCTGTGTAGGCATTTTCGTTTCAGATACCTAATGTGACATCCCCAGGTACCTTTGGAGTCGAACCAGACCTCGAGATATTTAAATGTGATGGCCTGAGCTATGGTTTCACCCCTTAGTTGAAGCTGTAGTTGTGCTGGTTCTCGCTTCCTTGAAAATACAACCAGCTCAGTTTTCTCCGTAGAGAACTCGATACCCATTTGAAGAGCCCGTGTTGACAAGTTGTCGATGGTATCTTGTAATGGTCCTTGGAGATCGGCAGCTTTGGGTCCTATAATAGACACAACGCTGTCGTCGGCAAGTTGTCTTAGCGTGCAGGATGTGTTGATACATTCATCAATATTGTTTACGTAAAAATTGTATAAAAGGGGGCTTAAGCATGAGCCCTGAGGAAGGCCCATGTAACTGAATCGTTTTGTCGACAAATCACCATGTGCGAAATACATGTGTGTCTCAGACAATAGATTATATAAAAAGTTGTTCAAAACTAGTGAAAGACCATGCTGATGCAACTTCTTAGATAGAACGTTAATGGAAATTGAATCGAAGGCCCCCGTGATGTCGAAGAAAACTGATGCCATTTGTTCTTTACGAGCAAATGCCATTTGAATTTCTGTTGAGAGCAACGCTAGACAATCTTTCGTTCCTTTGCCCCTGCGGAACCCAAATTGTGTACCTGAAAACAATCCATTTGTCTCGACCCAATTGTCTAGACGGAAGAGAATCATTTTCTCCAACAATTTCCGAATACAGGAAAGCATAGCAATCGGTCGATACGAATTGTGATCGGAGGCTGGTTTCCCAGGTTTTTGAATGGTGATAACTCTCACTTCTCTCCATTCGTGTGGAACAATATTACCCTCGAGCCATTTGTTGAATAAATTTAACAAGCGCCTTTTGATAGAGTCAGGCAGATTTTTCAACAAGTTGAATTTTATTCTGTCTAACCCCGGGGCTCTATTGTTACACGACAAGAGCGCAAGTGAGAACTCTACCATAAAAAACGGTGTTTCGTTTGTATTCGAAGTCGCGGCGCGGGATATCTTCTGTTCCGGAACAGAATCAGGACATACTTTTTTAGCGAAATCGAATATCCAGCGGTTAGAATATTCCTCGCTTTCGTTAGCGTGATTTCGATTGCGCATGCGACGGGCCGTATTCCCAAGAGTGCTCATTGCTGTTTCTCTCGTTAATCCGTCAACAAACCTTCGCCAGTAACCGCGTTTCTTAGCTTTAATCAGATTTTTCATTTGAAATTCTAACGCCGCGTATTTCCGATAATTACCTGGGGTTCCGTTACTTCTAAACGAGATGAAGGCTGAAGCTTCTTTCGTTTTCAGCTCTGAGCACTCTTTGTCCCACCATGGGTTGGGAGAACGTATACTAGTTTGCGCGCTGGGTACTCGTTTTGTCTGAGCTTGAATTGCGGTGTCAAGAATCAAGCCAGCCAAAAATGTATACTCTTCCTCCGGAGGAAGCTCCTGTGATGTTTCTAGTTACTCAGATATCGAGCTCGCGTAACTTTTCCAATCAATGTTTCGTGTGAAATCGTACGAAACATTGATTGTTTCCGATGGTCTTACACGGTTGGTGATAGAAAATATGATCGGCAAGTGATCGCTACCATGAGGATCACAGATTACCTTCCACTTGCAATCTAACTGTAGCGAAGTCGAGCAAAGGGATAAATCCAACGCACTTGGTTGTGCTGGCGGTCTAGGGTTCCGTGTCATTCCTCCCGTGTTTAGAATTGTCAAATTGAAGTTGTAACACAGATCTAGGATTAACGAAGAACGGTTATCATCATATAAGCAGCCCCATCCTGTACCATGCGAGTTAAAGTCCCCAAAAACTAACTGCGGTGAAGGAAGAAGTTCTATGATGTCTGCAAGCCGACGATGCCCTATCGAGACTTTGGGAGGAATGTAGGTGGTAGCTATACAAAGATCTTTGCCTTTAATATTAATTTGGCAAGCAACAACTTCAATTCCTTGTGTCGACGAGAGGTTAATACGATAAAATGAATAGCACTTTTTGATCCCTGAAAGTACCCCTCCATAAGAGTCTTCTCGATCCAGGCGGATTGTGTTGAAGTCGAGGTTGATGTTGGAAATCAGCCAAGTTTCACTCAAGGAGAATACATCACAATTACGAGTATGTATTAAGTGTTTGAAAGAATCAAGTTTTGGGATGATACTTCTGCAATTCCACTGAAGCACAGTGATCATATCTTTGATTCTCATTGGTAAATTATCCACCAAAAGATACAATCGCTGCAAGGAGGGGCCATTGTTCAGTCAACTGTTTTAAAAATGTCCTTACTGTTGACAGTAGAGCAGTTAGGAGGCTTTTTAGAGGATCAGTAATATTGAAGGCTGTTAATATCCAGTCCACGATATCAGAAAATTTCTCTAAGCCAGCGTTTGTTTGATTTTCTGGTTGTGATTTGGGGTAATTCGGGTTTTTTTGATGTCCCTGGAAGTGCTGGGTACTCCTTATCATCTCTAAGTTTTTTGAAACCCGGAGGTGTTTGCTTCGGGTTTGAGTCAGTAGTTTTCGTTTTTGTTTGATCATTTTGTAACGATGAGGACATTCTGAGGCCTTTACGAGGAAGCTTAGGAGAAGCCAGATTTTGTCTTTTGCTGCTTCCTTCAACCTGCGTGTAGGAAGGTCCTTCCCCTGGGTCGTCAGAGGTATTCTCTTCAATTGGCAAGAGTGCAAACGGGTTCTCAGGGTTCGATGGAGTGGTTCGTTTTAGGATTTCCGCGTAAGAACGTTTAGAGCGTTCTTTCACGGATCGCTTCAATTTCTCCGCACGCTGTATGTACGTAGGACACTCCGACATACCATGAGGATTCTCCCCGCAGTAACAACACTATTGCTTGCACTCCAAAATTTTCACTGACTGAAGGTCGGGGTTTTTGAAACGGCCTACCCCGTCTTTCATCAGAGCTTCGATCGTCAGACTTTCATCACGGATCACACCGTCGATCTCCACCACATAAGACGGAACGTACACGCGGTACTCCTTCGTGAACAACTCGCCGGTAGCAATCCCGTTTGCTTGCTTCAGGTCGGACACAACAACGCGTAACTTGTTTGGCGAAACCTTCTCGATTGATTTTATTGCCGAGTAATGTTTTATCAGGTCCCGGGCAACATTCAGGACTCTGAGAGGCTTTGATTTGGGTGATTTGGGCCGGAAGTATACCACCCACGGACACCCCGAGCCATCGTCTTGGTAAACTTTTCGACGAGGTGGCAATATCTCAGAGAGAGATGGAGACATCGGAGAGGAGGATGGTATCGGAGGGGGAGATGGCATCGGAGCGGGAGATGGCGGCATCTCGGATTCAGACTCGGTTTCTAAACGTTCTTCGTTCATTGAAACTCTATCTTCTTCCGAGACACCCCCATTATCATCAATATTCATATTTTAAGTACGGGAGGAAAGAGTAATAAGAATTAAAAACAAAAGTAAAAAAGATAGTATATAGATAGGAAAAGTAAAAAGAAAAAGTTAGAAAAAATACTTCACAGTATGACCCGGCAATCTGTTAGGTGAGTTGATCTTTCACTCCTCCGTTGTGGCTCAGTGTGACCTTGACTCAGGATTGTACATCTGCGATGCGGGTAGCAAACAGTGGACGGATGTCCGCTGCTATCCGAGTATAAAACAATAGCTGCCGATACCGTCGGTGCACAGGTAGAATTCACTTCCGGGGATGCTGCTTTTTATCACTACGGTGTAATGCCTATACTACAGTCTTTACTGTGATAGGTACTTTCGTTTTGCCGATGTCGATTGTAAGAAAAACGCGTGTGTTAACTTCGAACATTCGGTTACTGATGGATAAAAATTGTTATTTCGATGTCTAAAACAAACATGGTGGTGGAAGGGAAAAAACCTTCAAAGATGAACAACTAGAAGCATTGCTTGATGAAGATTCGTGCCAAACCCAAGAAGAGCTTACCGAATCATTAGGAGTGAGTTAGCAAGCCATTTCAAAACGTCTCGCTAAAAGAAAAGCGGCCACAATATCAAGAGCGACATGACAAAGTCATCCTCCAACACGACAATGCTCGGGCTCACGTCGCAAAAGTTGTCAAAAAGTACGTGGTAACGCTGAAATTGGAAGTCTCCCCACCCGCCTTACTTCCCAGATGTCACCCCTTCTGACTTCCATCAATTCCGTTCGATGGCACACGGCCTGGCAGATCAACATTTTCAATCCTGCGAAGAGTTGGAAAAATGGATTGCTTCATGGATAGTGTCAAATGAGGACTCCTTTTTTCGAGCCTGGATCCGAAAATTGCCGGAAAGATGGGAGAAAGTTGTTGCTAGCGACGGACAATACAGGGTCCGCCATGTAACTTTTTTTAAACATGCAATGAAACACAAACGGTTCATCTGATTTCAAATTTATTTTTTCATATTAAAGTACAATACTTCCGGTTAATTGTGGAATATAATTTCATTAAAATGGCTGCCTCGGCTGGCCTCGTAATACGCCATACAGTCGTTCCAGTTTTTTAGTACATTTTCGATTTTATGCAGCGTTATTTCAGCTATGGTTGCACGAATGTTGTCCTTCAACGCTTGAATTATCTCTGGCTTGTCTACATAACATTTATCTTTGACAGCCCCCAAAGGGTAATGTCTAACGGCGTCAAATCCCAGCTCTGAGGCGGCCAAACGACATCCGAATTTCGACTGATAATTCGATCTTTGAAGACTGCGCGCAGAAGATCGATCGTGTGGCACGGAGCGCTGGTTTGTTGGAACTAAATGGTGTCCATATCTTCCTCTTCAAGTTATGGGATGAACCAATTGCTAATCATGACGCGGTAGCGCTCGCCATTGACCGTGGTGGCGGCTCCTGCCTCATTTTCGAAGAATAACGACTCAATGATGCCGCCACACCAAAATCCGCACCAAACCGTCACTCTCTGAGGATGCATCGGCTTCTCCATGATAACGTTCGGGTATTCCGTCCCCCAGATGCGACAATTTTGCTTATTAACATACCCGCCGAAACGAAAATGTGCCTCATCCGAGAAGATGATTTTTTGGCAAAAATCGGCGTCTTCTTCAAAGTAAAACTGCACTATTTTCATGCGTTCCTCATGCGTATACACAACCATTTTTGTTCAGTGAAAACTAAGATGAAACTAAGTTTCTGTCGAATCAGAAGTGAAATTAAGGTTACCAATGTCGAAATAACCAGTAGTTAAAAAAAGTTAGATGGCGGACCCTGTACTTTGAATAATACATCTGTAAGCACTTTTTCACAATGAAGCTTTTAATTTTAAAATAAAACGGCGGAAGAAAAGTTGTACACCTGATATATACCACTTACCTTACCTAACAGCTATAGGCCTGGGGTGTCCTTTGCTGTGTCAAGAATACGTCTCCACATAACTAGCTCGTCGCTAGCCACTCAAGGCACGGATGCTGCTGAGATCACCCTCCACTTGATCGATCCACCTTGCTCGCTGCGCTCCTCTTCTTCTTGTACCAGTCGGATTTGATTCAAGAACCTTTTTCACTCTGATGTCGTCCTACATCCTTATGACATGTCCAGCCCATCGTAGACGTCCGATTTTAGCTGTCCGTACGATAGGTGGTTCTCCTAGCAGCTGTTGCAATTCGTGATTCATACGCCGTCTCCACATTCCGTCTTCCATCTGCACTCCGCCATAGATGGTCCTCAGTACCTTTCTTTCGAAAACACTGAGGGCGCGTTGGTCCTCTGCCAACATAGTCCAGGTCTCGTGGCCATAGAGAACAACCGGTCTAATTAGCGTTTTGTAGATGGTCAATTTCGTTCGGTGGCGTACTTTTCTCGATCGGAGGGTTTTTCTGAGTCCAAAGTACGCACGATTCCCTGCCAAAATACGTCTATGAATTTCTCTGCTAGTGTCATTATCGGCGGTCACCAGTGAGTCCAAATACACGAACTCGTCAACCACCTCGATATCGTCACCGTATAGCAATATTCGTGGTGGGAGGCGTAGTGTTTCTTCTCTAATGCCTCTTCCTCTCATGTATTTTGTTTTCGACTCATTTATGGCCAGTCCGATACGCCTAGCTTCAGCTTTCAGTCCTATGTAGGTTTCCGTCATCTTCTCAAGGTTACGTGTTACAATATTAATATCGTCAGCGAAGCCAAAAAGTTGTACGGACTTTCGGAAGATCGTGCCACTCGTGTCGATCCTCGCTCTTCGAATCACACCCTCCAAGGCAATATTAAACAAGATACAAGAGAGTCCATCACCTTGCCGTAGCCCTCTCCGAGATTCGAAAGGACTCGAGAGCGTCCCAGATACTCGGATGTAGCACATCACTCTATCCATCGTAGCTTTGACCAATCGCGTCAATTTATCCGGGAAACCGTATTCGTGCATGATCTGCCATAGCTGGTCTCGATCGATTGTGTCGTATGCCGCTTTGAAGTCAATGAATAGGTGATGCGTCGGTACGTTGTATTCACGACACTTCTGGAGTATTTGTCTTATCGCGAATATGTAATGCGTAGTGGCGCGGGCTCCAGTAAATCCCGCTTGGTAAGGCCCTACGAATTCCTTAGCTATTGGTGATAGACGACAGCAAAGGATTTGGGAGAGTACCTTGTAGGTAGCGTTGAGCAATGTGATTGCGCGGTAATTGCAACAATCTAGTTTATCGCCCTTTTTGTAGACGGGACATACAACTCCATCTATCCATTTCTGCGATAGAATCTCCTCCTCCCAAATCTTAGAAATCATCCAGTGCAGCGCTCTAGCCAGTGCCTCTCCTCCATCTCTGAGCAGCTCGCCTGGTAACTGGTCATTGCCCGCGGCTTTGTTGTTCCTCATCATGCCGATCTCCTCACTTATCTCCCTCAGATTAGGTGCTGAGAATCTGTCGTCGGCTGAGAGTGCACCCAGATTGATTCATGTGTCGTTCTCTGTATCCTGTGCATCGCCATTTAAATGTTCGTCATAGTACTGCTTCCACCTGTCGATCACCTCACGTTCGTTCGTGAGAAGGTTACCACTGGTATCTCTGCACATTTCGGCCTATGGCGTGAAGCCTCTACGTGAGCGGTTCACTTTCTCACAGAATTTCCATGTATCATTTGCGTGGTAAAGCTGTTCCATCGCTTCGTGACCTTGGTCTTCCTGGCGGCACTTTTTGCTCCGCAAAATTGTGTTCTGTTTGTTCCGTGCCTGTCTGTATCGTTCCTCGTTCGCTCTAGTGCGGTGTTGCAGCATCTTCGCCCTTGCTGCATTCTTCTCTTCAACCAACTGCTGACATTCGCCGTCAAACGAGTCATTTCCTCGATTCGATAACCTCGTACCTAGTACGGTTGAAGCAGTGCTACTCACGGCGGATCTTATATTCCTCCAGCCATCTTCAAGAGTCGCCGCGCAAGGCTGCTCTTCCGTTGGTAGCACTTGCTCCAGTTGTTGCGCGTATTCCTCTGCAGTACGAACGCTACGTCGTTGCCCGAGATTGAATCCCGGAGTTCCTGTGCGACGAGTGTTGTGCACCGTCGATAGTTTTGAGCGCATACAAACTGCAACAAGGTAGTGGTCAGAATCAATGTTGGCACTGAGGTAGGTGCGGAAATTGATGACGTCGGAAAAGAATCGCCCGTCGATGAGAACGTTGTCGATTTGATTTTCCGTATGTTGATCAGGTGATCTCCAGGTGCCTTTGTGGATATCTTTGCGGGGGAAGAAGGTGCTTCGAGCTACCATTCCTCGGGAGGCTGCAAAGTTCACGCATCGTTGGCCGTTGTCGTTTGTTACCTCGGGCAGGCTCTCCAGCCCGATCACAGAGCTGTACATTGGCTCCCGGCCTACCTGAGCATTCATGTTGCCGATTACAAGTTTTACATCCCGCCGTGGACAGCTGTCGTAGGTTCGTTCCAGCTGCGCGTAGAATGCTTCCTCTTCGTCATCGGGTCTCGTCTCATGTGGGCAGTGCACGTTGATGATGCTGTAATTGAAGAAACGGCCATTGATCTTCAATACGCATATTCTATCACTGATTGGCTGCCACCCAATCACGCGCTGGCGCATCTTGCCCAACACTACAAATCCCGTTCCTAGAACGTTGGTTGTGCCACAGCTCTGGTAGAAGGTAGCCGCTCGATGCCCACTTTTCCACACCTTCTGTCCCGTCCAACAAAGTTCCTGCAGTGCTACGACATCGAAGCCGCGGATTTGAAGCTCATCATGCAGCATTCGGTCGTATCCTGGGAAACCAAGCGATTTGCAGTTCCATGTGCCAAGCTTCCATTCGTAGTCCTTATTTTGTCGCGTACGGCTTTGCCGATTATTCCGAGTCGTATTTATATCCTGATTATTCGTAACAAGTGTTTTTCGGGCGGCTTGTTAGGCCTGCACCAATCTCCTGTCTTGCCGAATGGCCATCGTGTCAGAGTCCCACACTGACACAAGGACGATAATTAGCCGCTCCAAACATGGAGAACAGACGCTGTTTCGAGCCAGCCCCAAGATGGGGAACAGACGCTCGGGTTGGCTTACTCTGTAAAGAGAAAGCAACCCCCCTCCCCTTCCCTGTCAGGATACGACCAAGGTCCCACCGGTTGGTTACCCGATCTTTCCACCCCAGCCGGCACCGCGTGGAGCTAGAGATAGGAGTTACTGGACAAGAGGCTATGAACCACATTGGGCCCTGAATTGTGCATTGTCCAGTCGTTTACCGATCACACCTGATATATATATATATATATATATATATATATATATATATATATATATATATATATATATATATATATATATATATATATATATATATATATATATATATATATATATATATATATATATAAGTGCACTAACTTTTCTCAAAGATGGCTGAATCGATTTTCACAAACTTAGATTCAAATGAAAGATCTTAAAGTCCCATACAAAATTCCTGAATATTATTTGGATCCGACTTCCGGTTCGGGAGTTACGGGGTAAAATGTGCAAAAAAAAGAAAATATGTGTTCTAATTTTTCTCATAGATGGCGCGACCGATTTTCACAAACTTAGGTTCAAATGAAAGGTCCTGTGGTCCCATACGTAATTCCTAAATTTCATGCGGATCCGACTTCCGGATCCAGAAATATAGGGTAAAGTGGGTTAAAAATTGTATACCATCACTGAAAATGGGGAAAAACCTTAAAACCTTTCTAAATCGACCTCAAATCTTTTCCAATTGATAGTTTTTATCAGTAGACGGTCAAACAAACCGAAAAAATAATTTTCTTTTAAGAATCGAAGAAATTTATTCTGAAGAATACCACAGTATCATATATGATAGTATGATTGATCTGAGAAAGGCATCATTACACCACTAGGTGGATTAAAACAGGTTTTATGTATTATTTTTACATTTTTGGTGCATATCACTTTGTAATTCTGGAAGCGGAAGTCGGATCTTAATGATATCCAGAAACTTTGTATGGGACCATGAGACCTTTCATTTGAATCTAAATTTGTGAAAATCGATTCAGCCATCTCCGAGAAAAGTTAGTGACATTATTTTCAGATTTTGTTTTGCATATCAACCTTTAATTCCGGAACCGGAAGTCGGATCCAAATGAAATTCAGGTACTTTGAATGGGACCGTGAGACCTTTCATTTGAATCTAAGTTTGTGAAAATCGGTTCAGCCATCTCCGAGAAAAATGAGTGACACATACACACACAGACATTTGCTCATCTCGTCGAGCTGAGTCGAATGGTATGTGACATTCGGCTTTTCGGGTCTTGGTTCAAAAGTCGGTTTTTGGACTGATTGTATAGCCTTTCTATATAAGAAAGCAAAAAGAGAGTGAGATCCATTTTTGAGTCTATGGCTAAAATCTTTGGTCGTAAATCGAAAACCAGGCAGGCCGAAATTACTTTGTTTGGCTGTCTACTGACAATGACTACCGATTGGAATAGTTTTGAGGCAAGTTCGGAAACTATTTTTCGTTTTTTACTTCCCCGCATTTAGTGGCGGTATACATACATATTTTAACAATCTTCACCCTGTTACTCAGGAACCGGAAGTCGGATCCGGACGAAATTCAGGAATTCAATATGGGTTTAGAAGCCTTTTCATTTCAGTTTGAATTTGTGAAAATTTTTCAAGCCGTCAATTAGAAAAGTGAGTGAGATCCATTTTGGAATATATAACCACTATGAGTGCAGTAAAACTTCATTAAATTCAATTGAAACCGAATGTGAAACACACGGACGATCTCTCTGCTGCAGTAAACTTCACACTCTGACACATACAACGTTCGCTGACGTGCCAAATGGGCAGCATTCAATTCTTTAATCGTTTCTTTTCAAAAAAAAAGCTCAGTTTAAATACCGTCAGTTGATCCCTTGAAGTAACAAAATCAGTTCGTGCTCGCATCTCATCCGAAAATTGCTTACGGTCGAGACGATAGAAACAGAGACAATGCAGTGTAGTGAACAATAGAATATTCAAAATGGGCAAATAGGATTTAATAAAGCCTGAAACTTGGCCTACAAGACAAAATTTAATTTGTATTAAATTAGCGCTGCATAGTTAGACCAGCAGCAACCGAAATTGAAATCTTGCAATTCGATCTTACTTCATTTGTGATCAAAGCCTGCACACTACCTGTGAACAACACTACGGCAAACCTTGCACTGAAACTGCGAAAAGGACATCTTCAAACCAACCAGCAACTGCACTTAATGTACAACAAAACGCGTCTACAGCAACTGGTCGTCAAATGGTGAGATAACTAAGTCCTCGCAAGTTCCTATCTCATGCGTCATGCCGTGTGTCTATGATGACATTTGGTCAATAGAACGGCGTCGACTGGGTTCTATCGCTTTCTGTGTTAGTAGCAAAATGAGAGGGAGCGAAATAGCTTATAAGTTAAAGTCCATCCTGAAGTGCAATGTTTATCATAGTATATTGCAACACATAATTTTGTTGTTGATTACATTATATAATATTATTACAATTATTATTTTTATTATTATTATTATTAATAATAAAATATTATATTTCCTGCAGTACTACGACGAAGGAAGAGAATACCGTAGCATATCATGTTATATTATATTATATTATATTGTATTATGCTCAATTATATCGACGACGGGGAGGGGCAAAGAGTGCATCAGGGCATCTTACAAGTAAATGACTGGATGATGGAGTAGATTGACAACCTGAGTCACGTGGGGGAAGCTATGCGTTTTTCCCTGAAGGTCTGAAATGAGTAAGACGCGCCCTTCTAACAAACAAACCATCATGCGGGTTTAAGCTGGTACAACGAAATTCTTTATTATATAGCTGGGTGTTCTTTCAAGTCCTCAAAACCAAAGATGGCTTTTATCGTATCAAAGAACGTTCACTCACAACTCTTCACACGATTGAATCAGTACCATCAAAGAGAAACGGAAATCATCGCAACAACAAAAACCCGGCATGGCTCATTTAACATAGAATCGACACCAGTGCGAGAGCGAATTTCTCTCGATGACATTTCTGAGAATCAAAGGTTAGCACGCTGCTGTGGGGATCCTCTCTGAAGCAACAAACGGTCGCTTATTCTCGTTTCGTGATCCGATTCGGTATGGGCAGTGGATATTTGCGATAGAATCATTTTACTATTGCCGCTTATTCTAACTATGCGCATATAACCTTTGCATAAGTTGTGTCCATGAAAATCAAGTTGAATCATCGATTCGATTTTCTGCGATAATTGTCAACTTGCGATTCTCTCTTGCGAAATTCCACACAGCAACGATCATTATCAGACTGTATTTTTTTTAAGGGCGTGAAATACTCAGAGTATGAAATGGAGCGAAGAAATGTAGCAAAATTTTCTCACGGTTCATGCATTGAGAGACTCGAGTTCTTGTAGCATCTTCTACCGGATTGAAAATGTTGTATACAATATTGATAGCAATATAGCAGCTTCTGTCAAATTTTCGGCAATCACCAATACTGCTCAAATCCCATTTTGGCCATATTAACAGAACTTATATGTAAGCTATCTGATAAACGAATTCGGATCTACTTCGGTCTACCCGCATACGCTGGTAATGCCTTGAACTGATGATGGCTTCACACATACAGGGTCCGCCATCTAACTTTTTTGTTTGAACTAGCGGTTATTTCGACATTGGTAACCCTTATGTCACTTCTGGTTTGACAGAAACTTAGTTTTATCTTAGTTAGTCGACCGTTTGCTGATAATGACTATTAAATGGAGTACTTTGGGGTCAATTTAAAATTTTGCACATTTTACCTCATAAAATCGGATGTGGAAGTCGAATCCTTATATAATTCAGGAATTTTGTATGGGACCACAAGACCTTTCATTTGAATCTTAGTTTGTTAAAATCGCTTCAGCCATCTCCGAGAAAAGCTAGTGCAAAATAACGTTACATACACACATGTATGTATGTATATGTATATGTGGAGCCACCATCAGTTCAAGACATTACCAGTTTATCCGGGTAGACTTACAGTAGATCCGAATTTGATTATCAGATAGCTTTCATATAACTGCTGTTAAGAAGGCCAAAATGGGTTTCAAAGACCAGGCGCCTTCCAGCAAGTACACCCAGTCATATAATAAAGAATTTCGCTATACCAGCTTACCCACCTGATGGTTTGTTTATTAGAAGGGTGCGTCTTGCTCATTTCAGACCTTCAGGGAGAAACACATAGCTTCCCCCACGTGACTCAGGCTGGCAATCAACTCTATCATCCAGTCATTCACTTGTAAGATACCCTGATGCCCCTCCCCGTTGTCGATATAATAGAGCATAATACAATACAATATAATATAATATAATATAATATAATATAATATAATATAATATAATATAATATAGATTTATATAAAAAATATAATATAAGACGATAATATATGAAATTATATGCTATGATACAATATATAGCAGTAGATGTCGCAGTGTAAGTTATGCTCTTCTTTCGTCGCAGTACTGCAGAAAATATATTTCTTTTTCAATAATAATAATAATAATAATAATAATAATAATAATAATAATAATAATAATAATAATAATAATAATAATAATAATAATAAGTTCATAATAAGCTTTGTCAGTAAGCAAAATATTTTATTCTAATCTATAAAATTAATGTTTAGCTTCCAATTTTAACTTTTAGCGGTTTCTCAGGAATAGCGGAACAGATTTTTATGAATCCTGATTCTTATAGAACCTTGCACGTGTCTCATAATAAAGTATGTACATTATGTACATTTTATAAGCTTTGAGTAACATGCTTTGAGTATGCTCAAAAATGAAAAATGAACGCGATATTTGTCACGATCACTAATACCGTTTTTGTTTATTGATCAGAGCAGCCCGAGAGCTGACCCAGGTTCAACAAAACAACTTTTGATGAGTTTGTTTTAGCAACCTGGGGTCGCTCTAGATCGACTCAAATCGCGTAGTTTCGCTCTGAAAATTTTCTCGGGTCGCACCACGCATCCATGCGAGTTTGTTTATTTTTTCTTTTTTATATGAGTTTTTGTTTAGGGCGCGTACCACGTGTTCGTTTTACTCGGAGTCAGAGTCGCCTGCGTGTAGGTTCTAAAACGAAAACGGTATAAGAAAACTTAATATATTATATTCCCTGTAATCGATTAATAGAAATACAGATGACGAGACATGATAATATTATTAAGACCATAGAATTTTTTCAATGGTTCTGCTTTCTCTCCCCTTTAAAGTTGGTAACAAAATTGAAAGCAACGAAAGTTTGGAAGTGTTGAAGGAGATTATTACTATTTGTAGATGGAACTATTCGTAATTACAGTTCATTTTCGTGTTCGACTGTTTAGGGTATTGGCTTTATTAAACTCAGTCAAAGGTTTGAGCACCTTTACTAAACTATGTTTGGGATCACATAATCGTCACTCCTGCCACCACACACTAGTAGAGATTATTAAATAGATGCATGAAACTATCGTGTGTACAACGTAGATAGCAAAATAGATAAAAACAAAAGTCTCAAATCAGTATCGTGCGGCAAAGTAGATGAGAAGAAATAGACTCGTGATCGATGTATATGTTTCTGTTGAATTTTTTTTCCGTCGATATGGGACTGTAAATGAATACCGTGGTGGCTAAGTACAGCCAAGCAAGCTTAGTAGGGTGGGACAAGGTTGTATGGGAAAAAATTGAAAACGCTTGCATAAGAAATATGCAAAATTTCAGCTCAATCGGTGAAACTATATTTTCGCGAGTTAAGAAATCGATTCCTTGGATTTCTTTTCAAAAATCGTCAATTCAATTTTTTTTATTCAATAGTATAATATATATTTTTAGGCACACTGCTTAAGCTCTAAGATGCCAAGGGTATTTCCTAATCTTAATTAACGACTAACTTAAAACTAGAATAGTATCATTAGATTATGTCGTCTAGAATTTTTGGAAAAAGCTTTTAGCTGGCGTTCGGCAGTGGTCGGTGAATTGAATATTGCATGACTTCCAGTTGGTGCTATCTATGGCCGCTTCCTTTCAGTTGGTGTGGGTCCGCGGGAAACACCCCCAGGCTACGAAGGCCCGGCCGGTGGCCCGCATGCTGGTCATCGACTGGACCGTAGGCGGTGATGGTGATGTTACGAAGAGATGAAAAAATAAAAAAAGTAAATATTGTGGAAACCGAGGTAAATAGGGGGTATGGAAACAAAATGTCTGAAAACTACAGAGATCTAATTAGTTGCCATCGAGATGGTGAAGAGACGGGGGAAGGGGGAACGAAAAGTTAGTTACAAAAAAAGATCTTGTTAGTTCCAATGAAGATGGTGGACAGGGACGGTGATCGAGAGAATCGGGCGGATGTTAGTGTCGAACCTGTAGGTGGAGATTATACTTTCTGAGCGAGGTATAACAGATTACACTTGGATATTAATGTGTTTGAGGTACTGGTATATAAGAAGCATATAAGAGATATCCCGACTAGCCAACACATCTCGGACCGGAACTTCAGGTGGTCTACCTCGGGCCCTTAGGGAGTCCTTTAATAAAGACCTGGCGTCACGATACTCCGTACACGTCCATTCGACATGCTCGATGTCCTGATAACCGTCACCACAAGCGCAGAGACCGCTCTCCACGATTCCAATACGCCGGAGATGCGCGTTGAATGTGTAATGGTTTGACATGAGCCGAGACATCACACGAATGAAGTCACGACTCACGTTCATCCCCCTGAACCAAGGTTTCGTCGATACCCTAGGGATAATGGAATGCTGCCATCGTCCCAATTCACCATTGCTCCATGAAGTTTGCCAACTTTCGAGAGTTTTCTGACGAGAGATACTGAAAAATTCATTGAAGCAGATTGGTCTTTCGTAAATATCACCTTCTAATGCGCCCACCTTAGCCAATGAGTCTGCCTTTTCATTGCCCGGAATGGAACAATGCGAAGGGACCCAGACTAACGATATTAAATAAGACCGTTCAGATACAGTTCGCAAGTGTTCCCGTATTTTCCCCAGGAAATATGGGGGATACTTTCCTGGCTTCACTGCGCGGAGAGCTTCTATTGAACTTAGACTGTCCGTGACAATGAAGTAATGGTCTTTGGGCAAGGTTTCAATGATCTCAAGGGTGTACTGAATAGCAGCTAATTCTGCGACGTAGACTGAAGCCGGATCACTGAGTTTGTACGAAGCGGTGATGTTCTGATTGAAGATTCCGAAGCCTGTGGACCTGTTGATGTTTGATCCGTCAGTGTAAAATATCTTTTCACAGTTGACTGTTCTGAATTTATTATAAAAAATATTTGGGGCCACTTGAGGGCGTACGTGATGCGGGATTCCACGAATTTCTTCTCTCATGGATGTGTCGAAAAACACAGTAGAATCAGAAGTATCCAAGAAATGAGCACGGTTGGGAACAAACGAAGAAGGATTAATATTCTGAGTCATGTAATCTAATACAAGGTTATAAAACGGGTCTGAGAATTAAGCTCGATAAGCCTTTCGAAGTTTTCAATCACCATTGGATTCAAGATATCGCATCGGATTAGCAATCGATATGAGAGATCCTAGAATCGATTTTTCAACGGTAGGACGCCCGCGAGCACTTCGAGACTCATCGTATGAGTCGACTGCATGCAACCTAAGGCAATACGCAAACAACGATACTGAATTCTTTCCAGTTTAATGAAATGGGTGTTCGCGGCGGATCGGAAGCAAAAGCATCCATATTCCATTACGGACAATATCGTTGTTTGGTACAGCCTGATCAGATCTCCTGGGTGGGCACCCCACCAAGTTCCGGTTATTGTGCGAAGAAAATTGTTTCTCTGCTGGCAGTTGAAGCTGTAATTGTGCTGGTTCTCGCTTTCTTGAAAATACGACCAGCTCAGTTTTCTCCATAGAGAACTCGATACCCATTTGAAGAGCCCACGTCGACAAGTTGTCGAGGGTATCTTGTAATGGTCCTTGGAGATCGGCAGCTTTGGGTCCTATAATGAACACAACGCTGTCGTCGGCAAGTTGTCTTAGCGTGCAAGATGTGTTGATACATTCATCAATGTTGTTTACGTAGAAATTGTATAAAAGGGGGCTTAAGCATGAGCCCTGAGGAAGACCCATGTAACTGAATCGTATTGTCGACAAATCACCATGTGCAAAATACATGTGTTTCTCGGACAATAGATTATATAAAAAGGTGTTCAAAACCGGCGAAAGACCATGCTGGTGCAGCTTCTTAGATAGGATATTTATAGAAACTGAATCAAAAGCCCCCTTGATATCTAGAAATACTGATGCCATTTGTTCTTTACGAGCAAATGCCATTTGAATTTCGTTTGAGAGCAACGCAAGACAATCGTTCGTTCCTTTACCCCTGCGGAAGCCGAATTGTGTATCTGAAAGTAAACCATTAGTCTCGACCCAATTTTCTAGACGGAAGAGAATCATTTTTTCGAACAACTTCCGGATACAGGAAAGCATAGCAATCGGCCGATACGAATTGTGATCGGAAGCTGGTTTCCCAGGATAACTCTCACTTGTCTCCAGTCGTGTGGAACAATATTACCCTCGAGGAACTTGTTAAATAAATTCAGCAAGCGCCTTTTGGCAGAGTCAGGAAGATTTTTCAACAAGTTGAATTTAATTCTGTCTAACCCCGGGGCTTTATTGTTACACGACAAGAGCGCAAGTGAGAACTCTACCATCGAAAACGGTGTTTCGTTTGTATTCGAAGTCGCGGCGCGGGATATCTTCTGTTCCGGAACAGAATCAGGACATACTTTTTTAGCGAAATCGAATATCCAGCGGTTAGACTATTCCTCGCTTTCGTTCGTTGTGTTTTGGTTGCGCATTCGTCGAGCTGTGTTCCAAAGAGTGCTCATCGATGTTTCTTTTGTTAATCCGTCAACAAACCGTCGCCAGTAACCTAGTTTCTTTGCTTTAACTAAGTTCTTCATTTGCTTATCTAGTGCTGCGTAATTTCTATAATTATCAGGTGTTCCATATTTTCTGAACTTTTTGAATGCTAAAGATCTTTCCGCGTTCAGTGATGAGCACTCTTTGTCCCACCACGGGTTGGGAGGACGAATGTTGGTATTCGCGCCGGGTACACGTTTCGTCTGAGCTTGAATCGCAGTGTCGAGAATCAAGCCAGCCATAAACGTATACTCTTCCTCCGGAGGAAGTTCTTGTGTTGTTTCTAGTTTCTCAGATATCGATATTGCGTAGCATTTCCAATCAATATTTCGTGTGAGGTCATACAAAACATTGATTGTTTCCGATGGTCTTAATCCGCTGGCGATTGAAATTACGATAGGCAGATGATCGCTACCGTGGGGATCAGGGATTACCTTCCACGTGCAATCCAACCGTAGCGATGTCGAGCAAAGGGATAAGTCCAGCGCACTTGGTCTTGCTGGTGGTGTGGGAATTCGTTTCATTTCTTCCGTATTCAAGACTGTCATATTGAAGTTGTCGCAAATATCATGGATCATAGCTGATCTGTTATCATCATGAAGACAACCCCATCCCGCACCGTGAGAGTTAAAGTCTCCTAAAACTAACGTCGGTGCGGGAAGAAGTTGCATGATACTGCTGAGCCAGTGGTACCCAACTGAGGTTCTAGGGGGAATATAGATGGAAGCAATACAAAGGTCCGTGCCTTTAATTGTGACATGACATGCGACAACTTCAATACCTGATATCGAGGGGAGGTTAATTCGAAAGAAGGAATAGCACTTTTTTATCCCCAAAAGTACTCCTCCGTAGAGATTATCTCGATCCAGGCGAATAATGTTAAAATCGTGGAAGTTTAGTGATACATCAGAAGTTAACCAAGTTTCGCACAATGCAAATGCGTCACATTTCAGATTATTTACTAAGTATTTAAAAGGATCTATTTTCGGGATGATACTTCTACAGTTCCACTGTAAAACAGTGATCGAATCCTTGACCTCGTTCGAAAAATTAGCCATCGAAGGAAACGATTGCTGAGAGGAGGGGCCATTTTGCAGTCAACTGCATCAAAAACATTTTAACTTTTGGCAGGAAAGTCATCAAAATACCTTTTAGGGGGTCAGAAATGTTGAAGACGGAAAATATAAAGTCCACAATGTCACTGAATTTTACAAGTCCAGCACTTCAATTCAATTATTTCATGTTTGTTAAAAATGGTAGGATCTAATGATTTTATGGCGAAGCATTCGTTCTTAGAGATGAGATAATTTCGTTGGGGCAAATGAATTTGGCTACGATTTGTAATGATAGGGTGAATGTGGACTTTATGGAAGATTCCGTTGTCTAATTTGGGTGCTTTTATCAATAATACAACCTCCTGATGATTCGCGACGAATGATGCGGTGACGTAGGAGATGATTTCGGCTGTTGTGTGTGTGATCAAGTGTTTCCTAGCTAGATCTTCTGCAGGATTTTTAGTTCTCTTTCGGTTAATATTTGAATGTTCAAAACTCCTAGCTTGGCTAAAACTGTTGTTTCTATAATTTGTTGTAGTTTTGATTGCAAGTATTCAAGATTCATCAGAATATTTATGGTATGAGATTCAGATGATTTTGCATTAAACAGCTTAAGTGCGTCTCTAGTTTTAAAGATAGTCTCTTTTATCTGAAGTGTTAATTTTGTATTGATTTTTACCTAAAGATTGTTATTGGTGACAAGACTGTTTATGGAAGAATTTATTAGTTTTAGATCGTCAGCGTCTGGGCTGCCTAGTTCCTAATCTATCCCATCGTTTCTGCCTGTTTGTTATGGATATTTTGCCAAGAGTTTGATCTATCTCCTCAAATTGTTTTATAATGAGTGGTGTACATTGATTAGCAGTTAGTTCCTTGTATGCATATTTCAAATCATTTATATGCGTTTTGATAGTCGTTACATTAAAGTGGTGAATATAATAGTAATTACAAGTCTGTATCCGTCCAATGTCGTGGTCAAGGATTATGATTGGTTGGTTGTCCGGTTTTGTTAGGTGTATCGTCTGTCCCCATGATGGTCGAATTATTAGTAGTCTGTAAATGAAGGTCAATTTCAGTCTGAGAGTGATAGAATTTATCCGTCTGGTTGTTGGTTATATTTTGCGAATTTTTATATCGTCTTTCTGAACACGTCTGCCGTCAGCTGTCTTCACTGTACTGTTGTTTACTTGTTGTTTTTTATTTTTTTTGTAACGAGGAGTCGTTTTAACTCTATGTCTAGTTTTCTCGTATGCGTCAGTACCGTTTTCAATGGTTTTGTGTCTCTTTTTCCGGTTGTGGTATTTCATGTCTTTTTTCTGTTTAGTGAGTAAACTATTTCGTATGGAGTGTATTTGGTGGAAGAGTGGACTGTATGATTATATTTGACTATAGAAATGTTCATTATTTCTGCGGAATTTTTTCCTTTATTTTCGGATTTCGTGGTTCGATAGATTTCCAACAATGTTGAATTGAAGCGTTCTACTGTACCATTCATTTCGCTTCGGCCTGTAGCCACAATATATGGTGCGATTTTGTTGGTATTGTAAAAATTCACCATAAATGACTTTTCTTGGTCCATGACCAATGTTTCGGGAAACCTTAATTTCGACAACACCTTCTTCACAGCTGGGATAAGGCCGACTGCTCGGCGCCTCGATAGTGCTCCTTGTAGATGACGTTCCACTGTTCATTTTCGTCTCTGATGTCCTGTAATTGTTTTTGTGTAAAGCGGGTTTTCAACAACCTTTTACTTCCGAAATGTTCTTTGTATACTTCTTGTAGCTTTTCAATTATTTCTTCGGTTGTTAAAAGTCCGTTTAGTTTACTTACATCGAAATTATTCTTGAGGACCTGTAATAGTGATTGATCATTAATTTCTTGGATACAAACGTGTACTCTAGTATATTTGTCAAAGGGGTGCTCGGTGGTAACTTTGTTCGGGCCTTGTACATTTTATATAAAAATCGTCACTGGTGTCCGCTGAATGTTGAGTACCGGTCAGAGAGCATGCTATTCGACTCAGGGCATCTGTCACTACATTTCTTTTACCTGGCTTGTACTCTAAGGAATAGTCATGTTCTTCCAGGTATGCTTTCCAGCGTTTTAATTTAGTGTTGGTGTTTTTTGCTGAAAGTGAGAAAGTTAAGGGCTGATGGTCTGTTAAAATTTTGAATTTCGCTCCGTATAAGTAATTTCGAAATGTCTGTAAAGCCCAAAATATTGCTAACATTTCTTTTCCGGGACAGAGAACACTTCTTCTGATTTGGAAAGAATTCTAGAAGCGAAATGAATAGGTTTATCCTTGCCTGTCTCGCTTTATGACAGAACGGCTCCGATGGCATAGTCCGATGCGTCTGTCGTGAGCAAGAATGGTTAACTATAATCAGGGTAAATCAGTATATCGGAAGAAGACAAGATACTCTTCATTTTCCTGAAACAAGTTTTTTCGGTTTCATTTAATTTTATTTTCTAATTTGATGTACATCATTCCCCTCGTAGAAGGTTTGTAAGAGGTTTTGCGATTTTTGCAAAATCTTCTACGAACCGTCTGTAGTAGCCCATCATTCATAGGAATGATCTAAGCTATTTGATTGTGGAAGGATTCTTAGTGTCAGTAGGATCCATAGTACTAGCCATGCAATGATTCTGTACACTAAGAATCGGATGTGAAGCCTGTTGAAACAGAAAGGTCATCAAATTCCACAAAAGGAAACTAATGCCAAGACTTTGACTAGTTTCTGGGTGATTCTCGATCACTTCTATTTTTTTCCATTCGGTTTTATACCGTCTGATGCAATTATATATCCAAGGAATTCAATTTCCTTGTGTAAGAATTCTGATTTATCCTGTTGAAGCTTCAAATTGGCATCGTTCAAGGCTTTCAGAATTGTCCCGAGATTTTATAGTACTTCTTGACGGGTGCTACCAAATATAATAACGTCATCAATGTAGACGTAACAAATTTTTCCAATGTGCTCCCTCAATACGTCTTCGATTGCTCGCTGAAATATGGCGGGTGCATTTTGTAAGCCAAATGGCATACGAGTGAATTCGTATTTGCCGTTATTGATCGAGAAAGCAGTTTTCTCGATGTCTTTCTCTTTCATTTTGATCTGGTGAAAACCAGAAGCCAAATCTAGAGTGATTTCTGGCATAGGGTATCTATCGGAGATTGTTTTCTCGTTCAATTTTCGATAGTCCACTACCATTCTAAATGTTTTCTCTCCGGAGGCGTCGGATTTTTTGGCACAATCCAAACTGGAGATGTCCAGGCTGTACGTGATGACCTTATTATTCCATCCCGAAGGAGTTTATCTACTTGTTTGTTTACCTCTTCGGCATATGCTGCAGGATATGGATAAACTTTCTGGTGGATAGGTATTTCATCCACCGTGTCTATAGCACATTCGACGACTGTGCTACAGGTCAAATTGTCATCAGGTTTATGAAATACCTAATTTTCTCGCTAGGAATTGAGTGTAAAATGGGTTGGTGTACTACAGCGTTTGAGTAATTTGTTTTATTTTCTGTAGAGTATTTTAAGAGAGGGATGGTTAAGTCTTCGTTTCCTTTAAATAATTGCAAAGTGTTGTTACCAAGGTCAATTTTTGCATTTAATGCAGTTAAAATGTCGGTTCTGATAATACCACGGAAAAACGGATGAAAATCGTGAAGTAAAAATTGTGCGTAATGATTGATTTTAGGTTTGAAAAAGTTGATATCTATTGCTGTGTTAGCGTTAAATCTTCCGTTTGCACTTCCTATATTTCTTGCTGAAAAATGATACGGTCTTGATAGTGAATAGTTTTTTGCTAGAAAGGGAAACTATCCGATGGTAGTTTTTAAGTTTATTTATGGCATAGTTGTCCTCACCAACTCGCTTGCCATTCTAAAAAATTAGCTTGCTGTTCGGGTTTTGTATCTGCCTCTAGGTTAGACGATTTGAGTTCGACGATCGTCTGATCATCCTGGTTACTTTGTTCATACTCCTGTGGGTAATATGGTTGGTAGTCTGAGTAGGAATCGGAGTATTTGTAAGGGCTATATTCATGTTGCAGGTCGTATGGGAAATATGTGTGGAACTGGGGGCGGCAGCTTCTGTGAATTAAAATCCCTCGGTTTTGGTAATGGAATATTGGATTGGAATATTGGTTTTTGAATGGTGCATTTCTCGCATCCATATTGTAATAGTCTATACAGAATAGATACGCTTTGCTTTGTTTTCACGTCCGCTGTCTTCAGTAATATACTCAAAGGTTTCTCTAGACCTCTTGTATATGAGTCAAGAGATTTCTCTCTGAAATACGCTATGTGCGTTTCAGCATTGGTGCTAAGTACTGGATCTGTTTGGAACTAAACTACCATAGCTGCCAGTAAATCATTAACTCGGCTGAAATAACTACTTAGACTCTCATTGCTACCTTTGCAAATTGTCGATAGTTCCAAGTCAAAGGTTTTGAGATCACGCTTATCTCTGTAGGAGAGTAAAAAGGTGTCTTTTATATTTTGCCAATTGTATAGAACATTATTGGAGTTGAGAATGTCAGAGGCTCCACCAACGACTTTTCTTCTGATTGTTCGTTGCAATAGTTCTAATTCGGTCGAGTCGGCTGGTAGATCTCGATAGAGATCAAATATGCCCTCGACATCACTAATCCAACTTATTAATTCCGTTGGCTTACCGTCAAATTTTACTAAATCTCGGACAAAGTCCGATAATTTTCCCACATTAGAGAAATTGGCGATAGCGAGCTGCTGAGCAGCTACTAAGGGTCCTAATGCCGATCGGGTTGACTCCTTGGTGTCCCACGTCTCGCTTCGTTTATTATCGGTGATGGCTCTTTGAACCTGATTCTACAGTTTCACTGTTCGCTTTAAGAATTCTCACTGACACTTACAACTTACTTTGTTCGTTATCGGTGCTGGTTTTTTAACCAGGTTTCACAGTTTCACTGGTCACTTGAGAGTTTTCACCGACACTTGGAACTTATATTATTCCTTAATACAGGGTCCGCCTTGTACCTTTTTTTTTTAAACATGCAATAGAACTCAAACGGTTCAGCCGATTTAAAAATTTATTTTTTCATATTAAAGTACAATCCTTCCGGTTAATTGTGGAATATAACTTCATTGAAATGGCTGCCTTCGCTGGCCTTGCAAAACGCCATACGGTCGGTCCAGTTTTTTAGTACATTTTCGATGGTATGCAGCTTTATTTCAGCTATGGCTGCACGAATGTTGTCCTTCAAGGCTTGAATTGTCTCTGGCTTGTCCACATAACACTTATCTTTGACAGCCCCCCAAAGATAATAGTCTAACGGCGTCAAATCACAGTTCCGAGGCGGCCAAACGACAAATTTTGACTGATAATTCGATCTTCGAAGACTGTGCGCAGAAGATCGATCGTATCGTTGGCTGTGTGGCAGGGAGCGCCGTCTTGTTGGAACCAAATGGTGTCCAAGTCTTCCTCTTCAAGTAACGGGAAGAACCAATCTCTAATCATGGTGCGGTAGCACTCGTCATTGACCGTGGCGGCGGCCCCTGCCTCATTTTCGAAGAAAAATGGCCCAATGATGCCGCCAGACCAAAATCTGCACCAAACCGTCACTCTCTGAGGATGCATCGGCTTTTCCATGATAACGTGTGGGTTTTCCGTCCCCCAGATGCGACAATTTTGCTTATTAACATACCCGCCGAGATGAAAATGTGCCTCATCCGAGAAGATGATTTGTTGGCTAAAATCGGCGTCTTCTTCGAAGTAAAACTGCACTATTTTCACGCGTTCCTCAAGCGTATACACAACCATTTTCGTTCAGCGGAAGGATAAAACTAAGTTTCTGTCAAATCAGAAGTGACATTAAGGTTACCAATGTCGAAATAACCACTAGTTAAAAAAAAACCTGTATAGCTAGCACCACTGTTGCTAGTGGTGGTCATATGATTTTACTTTCTTTTATTATGTTATTATAACAGTTGATCTGAGTTGTTTGTTGTCTTCACAAAAGTTTCTCAGCTTAGCATGAAGATTTTTTTTAAATGATTTTTTTTTTTCATTTTCCAAACCTTACTGTAAGGACACAAGAGGTCGTGTAAATTATGTTTTTGTTTGCATAAAATAGTATCGTCTGTATCTTCTAAACTATAAGAAATAGAGAGTTTACTTTTTCGGCAAAATTATTTGATTTAAGTTTTTCTAAAATATTGTGGAAGCTTCCATTGAATGGATGTATTTTTCAAAAACCTGTTTAGCAGAAAATGGAAAAAAATCAGGATTATTGCAGGAATTATGGGAAATCTTTCCGATTTCTTTCAAAAGTTTTCAAAATGTATATCATGTGAAAAAAATGTTCAAAATTTTCGATTTTTTTTATTCGCACTCACAATTTTTGTTCCACTCTAGATTTTACATAAAAAATAAAAAATAATGAGTACATTAGCCAGTATTTTTTCAAATTTTAAAAAACGTGGACGGGTATAACATCAGACTTAAAAAAAATCATTCGAAAAACCATGCGTGTCTATCAAACTATCATCCGATCGAGACGCATCGTATTTAGTTCTAAAATCATATATCACATGCCCTTAGAACTAAATACCATGCGTTTCCATCTACAACTTGAGTTTAGGGCCTAAGAAAAAGTTTCATTCCTAAAATTATTTACACACATCTGTACGTCTATCTTGATTTGGCTAGTAATCATCTAGGGAAACAGTTAATTTGAACGCATTAGTGAACATGTTGCCAGCGGACAGTTGTGCTTTATAAGGCAGGACCAATATGAACCAGAACTAATGAACTGACAAATATTTAGGTTTTAATATACGGTTCAAAGTTTTTATTTATGAACTGACAAGTCATTTTTCATTTATTTTACATTTATTGTATTCAAATCAAATAAATCAAGAAATACGCTGTGGTCAGTTTTAATCTCACATTTTTGCTATATTTAGTAAAAGTTCTAAAGAACATAAAAATTATAGTTCTTTTGCAGAAAAATGTATTCTCAAGCATCAAGCGCAAAATCGAGAAAAATTCGAGACCAAGCGAAATCTAAAAAAATGATCAGTTTTAGGGTAAACCAAGGATGGCTTTTATCGTATCAAAGAACGTTCGCTGGCAACTCTTCACCGATTGAATCAGTGCCATCAAAGAGAGTTGGAAATCATCGCAACAACAAAAAACCCGCCATGGCTCATTTAACATAGAATCGACACCAGTTGCGAGAGCGAATTTCTCTCGATGACATTTCTGAGAATCAAAGGTTAGCACGCTGCTGTGGGGATCCTCTCTGAAGCAACAAACGGTCGCTTATTCTCGTTTCGTGATCCGATTCTGTATGGGCAGTGGATATTTGCGATAGAATCATTTTACTATTGCCGCTTATTCTAACTATGTGCATATAATCTTTGTATAAGTTGTGTCTATGAAAATGTATGTGAATCCTCCACACAAGGGTTTTGAAATATTGCAACCTAGTATGAGAATCATCAAGTCGAATCATCGATTCGATTTTCTGCGATAATTGTCAACTTGCGATTCTCTCTTGGTAAATTCCACACAGCGGCGATCATTATCAGACTGCATTTTTTGAAAGGGCCGAGAAATACTCAGAGTATGAAGTGGAGCGAAGGAATGTATAAAAATTCTCTCCCGGTTCATGCATTGAGAGACTCGAGTTCTTGTAGCATCTTCTACCGGATTGAAAATGTTGTATACAATATAGATAGCAATATAGCAGCTTCTGTGAAATTTTCGGCAATCACCAACACTGGGGTAAACTGTTCGTCGACGTCCTGTATCACATGGTAATTGGACAGCTACGATCGGCTGGGAATGTGATTTTGCGGCTCAAGAAAAAGAGAAGCCTTGCGAGCCAGGTTGATCGATCAAAGATGAAATCGATGAACTATGATATATTTGCGAAAGCGTTTGTAGTTCGATTTTTATACATAGCAATTATATTCTTAGTTGAAACATATTTCGATTATAGCAATAAAACAATACAATTTTCCAAAACTGTTCAATAAAGAAGTCCTCTTCAGGAAACAGTAAGATACTGAAAATATTCCGTTTAGACGAACATATTGTTTGTATAGAAAATCGACAATGCGAATTAATACGCTCTTTTTGGGTCTTCGGGACTTGCTGCAGGCTATTGGACGTGATTACTATCACGTTTCATAGTATTTCTTAGGACTGCTAATAGCTAATCTCGAAACCTTCAGATTATCCCGAAAGATGTTAAAGTTAGAAACTTTCAAAATTTTGCCCGTCGATTTTCACAGGCTTCCTACGCTACCTCATGAAATACTGCACCAGACCATATAATTTCCTCCCTCCTGTTCCACTGTGCGTCTTTAGGGACTTAAGAGCAAATTCAGCAGCTAGAAGTTCTATATTGAAGATCTATAATAGAGCAGAATTTGGAGCAAACGTATCCCCAGCAAGCAGTTCTAGTTTTATTTATTCGACCAGCTCTTCAGTCAAATTTGAAACTGGTCGACGATGCCGTTCTATTTTTTGTATATTTGAAGCACGAGTAAAACACTGCTGGGGCTGCCACTTTTTCTTGTTATAAAATTCAGGTTTAAATTTTGTAACTGACATAAATTATGCAACTAGAACTAGAACACTACTGAATATGCCCTAAACCGTTTGATTTTGATTATCTTGTAGAGCAATTTCAGACAACTTGGCTATTCATACCATGTGACACAGACCGTCGACGAACAGTTTGCCCTAAAACTGAAGAATTTTTTTAGATTTTGCTTGGTTTTAGATTCTTGTTGACTTCGCACATGGTCATGGTGTATGGTGAATACTTTTGTCCGCAAAAGAACTATACTTTCAATACTCCTTAGAGCTTTCACTAAATATAACAAAAATAAGTGATTACAGTTAATTACAGTGTACTCACATTGATTTGAATACAATAAATGTAAGAAAAATTACTTATCAGTTCAGTATATTAAAAACTAAATATATGTCGATTCATTAATTCTGATTCATGTTTCCCTCAATAGTCTTCCTTATGAATTATAACCGTTCGCTGGCACACATCATTGCTAGGTAAATCAAGTCAGGCGTGTGGCCGTGTGTAAATAATTTTAGAAATGAAATTCTTTTCTCATTATCAATTACGTCATTACTAAACCCTGAATTCAAGTTGTAGATGAAAACGCATGGTATTTAGTTCTGAAGGTGTACGATTTCAGAACTAGATACCATGCGTCTCCATCGGATGTTAATTTCATGGAAACGCACGGTTTTCGAATATTTTTTTTTCAAGTCCACAATTTTTAAAAATCTGAAAAAACAGCGTAATATACCACAAACGATTTATTGTTGATGTAAAATCTAGAGTGGTACCAAAATTGTAAGTGCGAATAAATAAATTCAAATTTTGGAACATTTTTTTTCACATGAAACACATTTTGAAAACTTCTGAAAAAAATGGAAATCGGTGAAACAAAATTTGTAAACTGGTCTCAAAACTATACCAATCGGTAGCTATTATCAGTAAACAGCCAAACAAACTAATTCCGGCAATAATATGACATCGATTATACCTGTTCTCGGGTTCCGGTGCCGGAAGTTCCTACAATAGTGGAACTCACTTTGTTGGACGGCTTAACTGATCAGAGAACTGTTTCATTCTGTAGGTTATACTAGTTAGTCACAAACAATCTCTTTGGTTTCTTTCATGAGCCGAAAAGAAACATTTTGTATAGAATACCACAATATTATATTTGAAAGTATGATTGATATGAGAAAAGCATCATTAAACCACTAAATGAATTAAAACAGGGTTTTATTCAAAAATCGAACATACTTTTTGAGCAAACCTCGTATATCGTTTTATTGGGGCTCCAAACTACCAACGTATCATTGGAATTCTATGTGTTATATTTGTGGGTTGCATCTTCACTAACAGGTCCGTTAAAACATTTTTCCTTCTAGCTCAACGTTCCTGCCATTTTTATAAAGGTTGCGTTAGATGAAGGCCCTGGAGGTCAAATTAAATATCAGTATCCCGATTTAAGTAAGCTCCACCATGTAGTTTCGCATTTAATACGCTCCTGTGACATTTCAAGTAGATGCCAAAGTTCAAACAGTATGGTTTCTGTAAAACCAAATATTTATATCGATCCGCACATAACGTATGACGCAATGCTGCCTCTCTCAATGGAATGTTGCGAGTATCTTTTCAATAGAGTTAGGTAAGTTGATTACTAAATATATGGTTCTATATTTTTTACTTTTATGTTCTTATAGCTACACCAAACGATTAATTGAGGATACAAATATTGGCGATGAAGGCATTAAGCTGTTGCAATATTGTAGTTGGGAAAATCCTCATTTTTCCCGATCGTTACTAGCAGAATTGTTATGGCACTGTGGATATGCATACTGGCACGAAATGAGACACCACACAGAACTTTTGCTTCATATATTACTTATTGAAGATTCCTGGCAAAATCATAGGATACACAACGCTATTCTTGGTGAGCAAACAAGCTTCGCTATGCTTTTGACTTCTGTCATTATATGGGAGTATTTACATTATATTCTCCTTCGTTATGAATATTCTATGCAGTAGTTATAACTTTTTCAAATCATAAAAAATAAGATAATTAACCACATAACGTTCCCGTGAATTCTTCTATACATAAACGCTCTCTAAAAGTAACTCTAAACTTATTAAGTTTTAATGTATTTACAAATAAACGGTACAGTTTTAGGCCAAACCCGTTTGCAAAGAGTCCACTTTAATGATATTTGAGTTCGGTCAATTTTATGAAACTAATTTTTTTTGTAAAACTAAGCCCTAAAATACGTCAGAACTTCCTTTTTACCTTCATTTTGCAACAGCTCCAGCATTTCAGAGCTGGTGAACTGATGAGTCAAAGACGAAATGTAAACATATTAAAAACGGTTATGTGCCCTAACACAAAATTTGGCAAACCCCTGAATGATCACATTTGCATCGACCTGAAAATTCAAAGTCTATTGAAAACGGTTTTGTACTCTTGCACAAAATTTGGTTAACCCCTGGATGATACCAGAACTGTTTTTGAAAATTTATTGTAAAGGTTTTGAATTTGTTTATTTCATAAATGCTAAGTGTTTTCCAAACCATTTAAAAAGTGATTATTCGGATGTATTTGTGAGCACCAAGTACAAATATGTATTAGTGCCAAATGTTGGTTGAGCTATTGTATATTAATGAAAAATATAGCAAAGTGGACAGCAGAAGATGAAAAATCATGTGCTGAATGGTATGAAACAATGGGGTGATGGGGGTGAGTTAAGTACGTACGCCAGAAAGGGGTGTTTGCGAATGAGCTATTTATTCTTCACTCATATATGCCATCATTCTACTGTCTTTCTCATCGATTAGCTACTTCTACATACAAGACAAACAATGCTGTTTTAGTTTACAAAATTTATTATATATTTCTCGCCTAATATGTTTAGATATTTTGCACAAAAAAAGTTCAAGTTTTTTGCTCCCAACAAAACACTATTATAAACGCTCTCGTGGGGTGCATATGTGCTCCAGGCCTTATGTGTGGTGCATATGTAATCTAGACCAACTTCAAAGGGTCTTAGCCACAGTTTTTTTTCTGAGCAAAATATTTAAAGACTAACTTTTTTCCGTAGCAAAAGATCTAAACATATCACATGCCGGTTAAGTGAAATAAACATAAAGCACCTGTCAGTTCGTGCTCGCATCGCATTCGACACAGTCGCAAATTTCTTACGGTCGCGACGATAGAAACAAAGACAATACAGTTCAGTGAACAATAGAGTGTACGAAATGGGCAAATATGATTGAACAAAGCCTGAAACTTGGCCTACAAGGCCAAATTCAATTTGTATTGATTTCAAGCGCTGCAAAGTTAGATCAGCAGCAACCGAAATTGAAATCTTGCTTAAGGAACGAATGCATCTAAACGTTAATGATATAAGTGAAATTAAATTCAACAAGGCGTCTAACTGTGTGTACATTATGTTCAAACGTGAATTGCATTTGCTTCGGTTAATAACGGGGTGCACAGTATTGATCATGACAATGTTAAATATAAAATCCCTGTGTACATGGTGGACAATGCCATAGAAGTTCTTTCCATCGAAAGGGAAGTATGGCGGATTTTTCCCGGGTATCCGGAATGGCGTGCGAGTGGTACATATGCAACTACGTAAAGCAATTCCATCTTACATCAGTTGTGATCAAGACGGGATACATCCGTGTAAAACGTTGATTACGTATGAAAATCAATTGGTTACATGCCAGTTTTGTGAACAACCTGCACACTACGGCAAACCTTGCACTGAAACTGCGAAAACAAACAAAACAAACAAAAACAAGGACAACCGCTCAACAACGGAAATTAGTGAATGCAGTGCTCCTGTTTCAAAACCACCTTCACCATCTAACCAACTATCAACTGCACTCAATGTACAAAGCGCATCTACAGCAACTGCAAATGAACCCAAGACTGCGATCAACAATGAAAACAAGGAAACGGAAACCACTCACAACTCCAACGATGTAGCAATGGATGATATGAGCAACGGACAAAATGACCTCCAATTCTTCGCTAGAAGGAAATGGAAGCTCCTCTCCCCCTAGAAAAAGGGTGACAACGAGATCCAACAATAAAAAAATAATCCTTTTAACAAAACCATGGGTAAATCGGCTACGTAAAGCTATACGCAAATTGGCCTGAATAAAAATTGCTATAAAAAAATACTGCACCTGTGTAAACGAAAAGCTAAATATTAGATTGAATTATCGTAAAGGTTGTTTACGGTTACCGTAACTAAATAATCTAGGTTTGAAGGAACGCTGGGATATAAATCTACCCCACGAGAGCATGCTAGAGTTCAGTTCTAACAAAGCTTCCAATATAAAAAACTATTATCTCTTTAGCATTGTTCCGGATATGAATTCGTCGGATTAAGAGTGTTATTCCATTCTTGATTTCAGTATGAAAAAAGTCGGGTGAGGCACTTCAGAAATATAACTGGATGACACGCTTCTTTCACATTCCGAACATCGACAATCATCCTTAATAGTTGATCGATTGGGTGAATTGCTTCTCGCTTTAAACTAAATAAACATTTATCTACATCGAACATCCGGACACACAATTAAATAATAAGTTATAAATGACATAATTCGTTTTAATGATAAATTTTCCTTTTGACGCGTTGCAGATCCACCCAAAGTGCGGAGCGATTCAATTCCAATGCTCTTTCCGTGAAGGGCTCTGTTTAATTTACTTTCAGTTCATTGCATTCACTTTAGTCTACTAGCACACAGACATTGCTCAGATCGATGAAATGAGTCCAATAGTATATGACACTGCCCTCCGGGCAACAATTAACAGCAGAAGATGTGACAATATCAGAATCGACTTTATTGAATATGATTGAAACTTGGCACACGATTGCAGAATGTCAAACCATTTGTTTTGCATGGATTGAGAGACCGATTCAACTCAAGACTGATTTTTAGAAAGGGTGCATGTGTTTTTGCATGCACTTTCTTCAAATCGCGGTAACTCGGAAACTATAATTCGTACACAAATGGTGTCTAAGTAGAAGTTGTAAGAAATCGATGGGACACTTAAAAAAATATACACTGGGAAAAAAAGTTGAATACTTTTTTAAGAATTTGAAAACTAAAAAATACTTACCTTACCTTACAGCTATAATCCTAGGGTGTTTTTTGCTTTATCAAGCATACGTCTCCACATAATTCGGTCCATGGCTACTTGTCGCCAGGCACTCAAAGCACAGGCGAACAATTAAATTTATTTAAAGGCGATTTGCAAAAACTCACAAGATATCGACCGAAATTTTTCGTAATAGAGGACTTAAATGTTAAGCATGTCCAGTGGAATTGTAGGAAAAATAACAGTAAAGGTAAAATACTTCATAAGAAGTTCTCAGCTGGTTACCTCTCAGTTCTTCATCCCAGTAATCCGACTTGTTTCTCTTCCGTGAAAAACCCGTCTACAATTGATCTGGTTCTAACAGATCAAAGTCACAGTTGTAGTGAACTGATTACACATGCTGACTTTGACTCAGATCAACTTCCTGTAACATTCAGACTCTCCAACGAAGCTATAATTATTTCAATTAGTTCTATATTCAACTATTATAGAGCTAATTGGTTGGATTACAGATCTCACATTGAAAATCATGTGGATCATGAAACTATTTTAGAAAATTCTGCGGACATCGACACAGCAATTGATAATTTGAATCATTAAATTATCGAAGCTAGAAATCTTTCAGTTCCCAAAGCTCTAACTAAATTAAATTCTCCTATCATCGATGACAATCTTAAACTGCTCATTTGGTTGAAGAATGTTCGTCGACGACAATATTAACGTTCTCGTGATCCTGCTATGAAAAACATAGTTAAGGATTTAATAAAAGAAATTAAACATAGATTTACTCTTTTGCGAAATGAAAATTTCGCTAAAGAAGTTGAACAAATTAAACCATATTCTAACCCTTTCTGGAAACTTTCCAATTCCTGCTCTCAAGGAATGAAATCAAATACTTCTTACAAATGGCGAAAAAGCTCAAAAACTTGCTCAGCAGTTCGAGAGTGTCCACAATTTTAATTTGAACGTTGTGAGTCCTATTGTCGTCCCGGGTTGACGGTTCAATGCATAGGACGCTGGTCTTACAAGCCAGTTGTCGTATGTTCGAGCCCCTACCTGGAAGGATTCTTAGTGTCAGTAGGATCCATAGTACTAGCCATGCAATGATTCTGTACACTAAGAATCTGCTGTGAAGTCTGTTGAAACAGAGGGGCCAAATTCCACAAAAGGAATTTAATGCCAAGACTTTGCTTTTTGAGTCCTATTGAAGATGAAGTCTCACTAAAATATGATCATATTTCAACTCAAGTGTTATTACAAGGTTATTATTGAGACGAATTTTGATGTAATTAAGTCAATTATTAGAAAACTTAAAAACATGGAGGCTCCTGGTAATGATGGAATTTTTAATATTCTTATTAAAAATCTTCCCGATGTTGCCTTGAGACTCCTGGTTAATATTTTCAACAAGTGTTTTTCTTTAGCCTACTTCCCAAAACGATGGAAAAACGCTAAAGTAATTTCTATCCTCCAACCTTAGCTATCAGAATTGTAAATCTGAATTGCTACCCGAACGAGCAGATGTTCCGCAGGGTTTGAGCCTAGCTTAAATCTTGTATAATATTTTCAATTCTGATCTTCCAAATCTACCCGTTGGTTGTCAGAAATCGCTATTCTGTGACGACACAAGTCTGTTAGCCACAGGTAGAAATCTAAGAGTGATCTGCAGTCGCCTACAAAGAAGTTTAAATATTTTCAGTGATTATCTGTCAAAATGGAAAATTAAACCAAATGCAGCAAAAACGCAATTAATTGTCTTTCCTCATAAGCCAAGAGCTTCTTTTCTTAAACCAAACGATAATCACATTCTCAAACTGGATGGATTGGAATTGACATGGTCTGATCAAACAAAATACTTAGGTTTAACGTATGACAAAAAACTCACTTTCAAGGATCACATTGAAGGAATCCAGGCAAAGTTATATATTAAGGCCATCGTCCAAGTACCATGCGCGCGGGTGGTTTTAGGAAATTTTCGATGGAAATTTCGAAAAATTTGCCAAAACCAAAAACATACAGACCTTTGAAATACATTTATCTATCTACAGGGTGAAAATGGCTGGAAAATTCGGAGCATTTTCCGAGTCTTATCAAAAATAGCTCTGAAAAATGAGTGTTTTTGTGATCTTTCACAATTATCTGGAAAAATAAGGCGATGACATAAACTTTTTTTTTCAAATAAACTTTATTATGGATACACAGATTACATTCGGACACATTTTTGGAAAACCTTTTCACGCTTTTCATAGAAAATCCACGAATTTCAAAAATTTCCACGAAATCGGTTATATGAAATTCGTTGATTTTCCATGAAAAGCGTGAAAAGGTTTTCCAAAAATGTGTCCGAATGTGATCCTTGTTGCCAGCATGAGGTTTTTTTTGAAAAAAAAATTTCATTCCATCGAATTATTTTTTCAAATAATTGTGAAAAATTACAAAAAAAAGCTCATTTTTTCAGCGCTATTTTTGATAAGACTCGTAAAATCCTCCGAATTTTCCAGTCATTTTCACCCTGTAGATAGATAAAAGTATTTCAAAGGTCTGTATGTTTTTGGTTTTGTCAAATTTTTCGAAATTTCCATCGAAAATTTCCTAAAACCACCCGCGCGCGTGGTACTTGGACGATGGCCTTAAATGTTTATATCCTCTTATAAACAGAAATTCTACGCTCTGTCTAAAAAACAAATTGTTAATTTATAAACAAATTTTCAGGCCAGCCATGCTTTATGCAGTTCCAATTTGGTCAAGTTGTTGTTCCACCAGGAAGAAAACGCTTCGAAGGATTCAGAATAGAATTCTGAAAATGACTGACTTACTAACTAATACATTGAGCGAATCGATTCAATTGAAGATTGCAAAGATTTTTGTCGGAATTTGCTTATAATATTATGTGACGTTTTTGCTGCACTGAAAATATTTAAGCTTCTTTGTAGGCGACTGCAGATCACTCTTAGATTTCTACCTGTGGCTAACAGACTTGTGTCGTCACAGAATAGCGATTTCTGACAACCAACGGGTAGATTTGGAAGATCAGAAGTGAAAATATTGTACAAGATTGGAGCTACGCTCGAACCCCTGCTGTACGGGTGCGGAACACCTGCTCGTACGGGTTTTTGTCATACGTTAAACCTAAGTATTTTGCTTGATCAGACCATATCAATTCCAAGCCATTCAATTTGAGAATGTGATTATTGCTTGGTTTAAGAAAAGAAGCTCTTGTCTTATGAGGAAAGATAATTAATTGCGCTTTTGCTGCATTTGGTTTAATTTTCCATTTTGACAGATAATCACTGAAAATATTTAAACTTCTTTGTAGGCGACTGCAGATCACTCTTAGATTTCTACAACAGTCGTCACAGAAGAGCGAATTCTGACAACCAACGGGTAGATTTTTAAGATCAGAATTGAAAATATTATACAAGATTGGAAATACGCTCGAACCCTGCGGAACACCTGCTCGTACGGGTAGCAATTCAGATTTACAATTCTGATAGCTAAGGTTTGAGAATAGGAATTACTTTAGCGTTTTTCCATCTTTTTGGGAAGTAGGCTAATGAAAAACACTTGTTGAAAATTTTAACCAGGAGTCTCAAGGCAACATCGGGAAGATTTTTAATAAGAATTTTAAAAATTCCATCATTTTCATTTCGCAAAAGAGTAAATCTATATTTAATTTCTTTTTGGAAATCCTTAACTATGTTTTTCATAGCAGGATCACGAGAACGTTGATACTATCGTCGACGAACATTCTTCAACCAAATGAGCAGTTTAAGATTGTCATCGATGATAGGAGAATTTAATTTAGTTAGAGCTTTGGGAACTGAAAGATTTCTAGCTCCGATAATGTAGTGATTCAAATTATCAATTGCTGTGTCGATGTCCGCATAATTATCTAAAATAGTTTCATGATCCACATGATTTTCAATGTGAGATCTGTAATCCAACCAATTAGCTCTATGATAGTTGAATATAACACTAATTGTATTAATTATAGCTTCGTTGGAGAGTCTGAATGTTACAGGAAGTTGATCTGATTCAAAGTTAGCATGTGTAGTCGGATCACTACAAATGTGACTTTGAACTGTTAGAACCAGATCAATTGTAGACGGGTTTTTCACGGAAGAGAAACAAGATTATGAAGTATTTTACCGTTATTGTTATTTTTCCTACAATTCCACTGGACATGCTTAGCATTTAAGTCCCCTATTACGAAAAATTTCGGTCGATATCTTGTGAGTTTTTACATAGCATATTTGCGATTGCCTTTAAAGAAATTTAATTGTTGGTGCATTGGAATGGCAAATATGCTCCAGCGATGAAATAAATTCCATGAATGGTTTCAACTTCGATTCCCAAGTTTTCAATAACTTTAGTATTGAAAGAAGGTAAAATTCGATGTTTAATTTGTGTTGGACAAAAACGGCAACTCCACCACCCATTCCAGTAAACCTGCAAAATCGATGAACCACATAATGTGAATTGCTTTTCAATTGGCATTTGGTTTAAGAAAAGTTTCTGTCACAATGGCAATATCGAGCATTCCAATTTAAAATATTCAAATAATTATGTAACATCAAACTCATTATAATATTATATGCAAATTGCCATCCGATTTGAAATGCTTCAAAAAGTGATGAAATCGAATCCATTCGGATGATCATTTGAAAAAATTGACATTGTAGGTAAATCATTTTATTTTCCGTTATATCGCCTAAATCGACTTCGTTTAAAGAAGCGAATGGCATTGAAGGAATATTGGTAGGCAGACTGCCATTAGAAGAAGATGATTTGGCCGATCTACCTATTAATAAATGGTTTTCGTTAGAAGATGAACTGCAAGACGTTCCTGTGTTTTGACTATTTAGGGTAACAGAGGTATTTTTGCCACTTCATATATTTTGGCCCACCTAACAAACTTTATCGATTTTATCGGATTTAAATGATGTGAAGTAACTCATGTTACATAAATTTGAAGGTAAACACATTAAATTACCTATTGCGGAAGGGTATTTCAAAGATATTACAACATTTGGTGGATATTTATTCAAAGTGGGTCAAAATAAAATCAACCTAAAGTGGGCCAAAATACCTCTGTTACCCTACATTAGAATAATTAAGTGGTAGCTTTCTACCTGTTATCAAAGCGTAACTGACATTAGAAGAAGATGATGACGAGGTCGATCTACCTGTCAATAAATTGTTTTCGTTAGAAGACGAATTGGAAGGCGTACCTGTTTTTGGTTTTAAATTCGAAGAAATAAGTAGCTTAGAAGAATTAGGCGTGACATTTGTAACGGTTTTTTTATTCTCAGGTATGTTCTGTAAATTTAAGGTCGTTGATTTGACTTGTTGTTTAAGCGAACGAGCGTTTAAAATGTTTTCCCTGACAGGACATTTCAAATAATTGGATTTATGATTTCCATCGCAATTTGAACATGAAAATTGATCAGTGATTTCATTCATTGGACAAACGTCTTTCGAATGCAATTTACCACAATTCAAACACCGTATATCCATATGACAATTTTTGGTTCCATGGCCGAAGCCTTGGCAACGGCGACATTGCGTTAAGTTTCCAATACCATTATGCCGTTTATAACGTTCCCAATGCATTTTAATGTGGGAAATGAAACGTACTTTTTCTAAAGTTTTCAAATTGTTTACAACACTTCGATTGAAATGTCTTAAGTAATGTTCATGGGAAATTCCAGAGCGTGGTTTAGAAGTACCATTCCCTCTTTTTGTCATAAGTATTACTTGCGATCGAATGAAAAGCTAGAGAAGTGCTCTTTTAGGAAAGTTCTACAACAAAGTCATTTTTGAGTTCAATTAAGAAAGTTAGATTTCAGATTTCAATCTGAATGAGGACCACCCTAGTAACATTTTTCATCAAAAAGAGCGCCATTTGATTACAAACAACTTTTGTGAAGACACCAACTACAAAAAACTAATATTTAATAGTGAAAATATTTTTGTCACGCTAATTTCCCGTTTCGGAGCATAGTGCAATGACAACACGTAACGCATATAAATACAAGCAAACAAAGAATAGGTTTGCCTCTTTCTCTTCTTTTCATCTTGTTTTTGTCTTTCTCTATAGAAAGGTATTAGAATTGCTGGAAAAACCGACTTTCGAACGGAGCCTCGGAGACCCATAGTGTTATATACCATTCGACACAGTTCGACGAGATCGGAAAATGTCTGTGTGTATGTGTGTGTGCACTTTTAGAACATATTTGAACGCGCTCAATTTTCTCAGAGATGGCTGAACCGATTTGAACAAACTTGGGCTCATTTGAAAGCTACTGTCGGACTATTGATCAAGTTCGAAGATCAAATGGCTGTGACTTTTGGTTCCGGAGATATGGTTGTATAAGTGCCATTAGAAGAAGATGATTTGGCCGATCTACCTATTAATAAATGGTTTTCGTTAGAAGATGAACTGCAAGACGTTCCTGTGTTTTGACTATTTAGGGTAACAGAGGTATTTTGGCCACTTCATATATTTTGGCCCACCTAACAAACTTTATCGATTTTATCGGATTTAAATGATGTGAAGTACCTCATGTTACATAAATTTGAAGGTAAACACATTAAATTACCTATTGCGGAAGGGTATTTCAAAGATATTACAACATTTGATGGATATTTATTCAAAGTGGGTCAAAATAAAATCAACCTAAAGTGGGCCAAAATACCTCTGTTACCCTACATTAGAATAATTAAGTGGTAGCTTTCTACCTGTTATCAAAGCGTAACTGACATTAGAAGAAGATGATGACGAGGTCGATCTACCTGTCAATAAATTGTTTTATTGTACAATAAAGTTGTAGGAAATTTAATATTGAGCAACTTTGCTGAAAAAAGCTCCTCTCTAGCTTTTCATTTGATCGAGTTACATAAATTTTTCCGAATAAAAGTATTTTTATCGATCTGGTATCTAATGAAATTGATATTTGAAGCTTGACTAGTTTTTGATGAAAAAATAATCATAACTTTTTATTGGTAGCTCAAATGAAAAAGCTTGGTTGAACAAAATTGTGCGCAATGAATAGAACAACTACTCTTCTGAAGTCAACTTTTCCGTAGAACGTTTCACAAAAAAGTTAAAACAAAAAAGGTGAATTTTTAGGAGCCACCCTACATTTATTCGGGAAAATTGATGTAACTCGATCAAATGAAAAGCTAGAGAAGTGCTCTTTTAGGAAAGTTCTACAACAAAGTCATTTTTGAGTTCAATTAAGAAAGTTAGATTTCAGATTTCAATCTGAATGAGGACCACCCTAGTAACATTTTTCATCAAAAAGAGCGCCATTTGATTACAAACAACTTTTGTGAAGACACCAACTACAAAAAACTAATATTTAATAGTGAAGATATTTTTGTCACGCTAATTTCCCGTTTCAGAGCATAGTGCAATGACAACACGTAACGCATATAAATACAAGCAAACAAAGAATAGGTTTGCCTCTTTCTCTTCTTTTCATCTTGTTTTTGTCTTTCTCTATAGAAAGGTATTAGAATTGCTGGAAAAACCGACTTTCGAACGGAGCCTCGGAGACCCATAGTGTTATATACCATTCGACACAGTTCGACGAGATCGGAAAATGTCTGTGTGTATGTGTGTGTGCACTTTTAGAACATATTTGAACGCGCTCAATTTTCTCAGAGATGGCTGAACCGATTTGAACAAACTTGGGCTCATTTGAAAGCTACTGTCGGACTATTGATCAAGTTCGAAGATCAAATGGCTGTGACTTTTGGTTCCGGAGATATGGTTGTATAAGTGACGTAACCGACAAAAAGCGTTGTATTTGAACGCGCTCAATTTTCTTAGAGATGACTGAACCGATTTTAACAAACTTGGGCTCGTTTGAAAGCTACTGTCGGGCCATTGATAAAGTTCGAAGATCAAATGGCTGTGACTTTTGGTTCCAGATTTATGATGCTATATATGACGTAACCGACAAAACACGTTGATTTTTACCGCTCTTATATATAAGGGTGCCAAAATTTTGGGATCACCTCTATTTTGTTAAGCTCTAGTGCTCAAAAGTTTAAGCACCTCGAAAAAAGCCTTCATGCTAAATTTGACCTAAATCGGACATGCGTAAGAAGTGCTGCCCGGTGGTAAAGGTTTGACAATTTTCGATCTTGAAAGAGCATCATAGGGGGGAGTACATGAAATTTCCAAAATCGAAAATATTTTTGATGCCAAAACTCTTAAAACTGTATAAAACATCGAAATTTAGTGTAATCTCAAAAAAAAATTTTTTTTAATATCCACTTTCTGAGACTATTTGATATTTTTTGTAAGTCCCAAAAGTCGATTTTTTCAAAAAAAAATTGTTTTCGAGATGACACTAAATCTCGACGTTTCATGCAATTCTAAGCCTTTTGGCATCAAAATTTTTTTTTTGATTTCGAAAATTTCATGTACTCCCCCCTATGGTGATTTTTCAAGATATATAAAAATTCCACTAAGTGGACTAAGAAGGCTTTTTTTTTAGATTAGCATCACTGTTCTCATACAAATAGGCAACGCAAATGTCAAGCACTAGTTTGGAAAAATGTTGCTGACTATGTGACATAAACACTAAAGCATGCTTTTGTGAACAACTCGAATCAATCTGAATCAATTGGTGTCAAAATTAGTATCTAAAATTATTTTATAAAAGTTTGAAACATATTTTCATGAGACTGTTATGAAAGAAGAGAAAGGCATTATCACACCACTAGGTGGATTAAGAAGTGTTTTTTTAGATTAGCATCACTGTTCTCATACAAATAGGCAACGCAAATGTCAAGCACTAGTTTGTAAAAATAATGCTGACTGTGTGACATAAACACTGAAGCATGCTTTTGTGAACAACTCGAATCAATCTGAATCAATTGGTGTCAAAATTAGTATCCAAAATTATTTTATAAAAGTTTGAAACATATTTTCATGAGACTGTTATGAAAGAAGAGAAAGGCATTATCACACCACTAGGTGGATTAAGAAGGGTTTTTTTTCATTATTCTTTCATGTTCAGAGCGTGTAACAACAATTTTACTAAGTTTAGTTGATTTAAAACAAAAGAAAAGTGTCACCACCTAAAAGATACTTACCTTACCTAACAGCTATAGGCGTGGTGTGTCCTTTGCTGTATCAAGCATATGTCTCCACACAACTCGGTCCATGGCTGCTCGTCGCCAGCCACTCAAGGCACGGATGCTTCTGAGATCACCCTCCACTTGATCGATCCACCTTGCTCGCTGCGCTACTTTTCTTCTTGTACCAGTCGGATTAGTTTCAAGAACCATTTTCACTGGGCTGTCGTCCGACATCCTTATGACATGCCCAGCCCATCGTCGACGACCGATTTTAGCTGTCCGTACGATAGGTGGTTCTTCTAGCAGCTGTTGCAACTCGTGATTCATACACCGTCTCCACGTTCCGTCTTCCATCTGCACTCCGGCATAGATGGTCCTCAGTACCTTTCTTTCGAAAACACTGAGGGCGCGTTGGTCCTCTGCCAACATAGTCCAGGTCTCGTGGCCATAGAGAACAACCGGTCTAATTAGCGTTTTGTAGATGGTCAATTTCGTGCGGTGGCGTACTTTTCTCGATCGGAGGGTTTTTCTGAGACCAAAGTACGCACGATTCCCTGCTAAAATACGTCTATGAATTTCTCTGCTAGTGTCATTATCGGCGGTCACCAGTGAGTCCAAATACACGAACTAGTCAACCACCTCGATATCGTCACCGTATATCAATATTCGTGGTGGGAGGCGTAGTGTTTCTTCTCTAGAGCCTCTTCCTCTCATGTATTTTGTTTTCGACGCATTTATGGCCAGTCCGATACGCCTAGCTTCAGCATTCAGTCCAATATAGGTTTCCGTCATCTTCTCAAGGTTAGGTGTCACAATATCAATATCGTCAGCGAAGCCAAAAAGTTGTACGGACTTTCGGAAGATCGTGCCATTCGTGTCGATCCTCGCTCTTCGAATCACACCTTCCAGGGCAATATAAAACAAGATACAAGAAAGTCCATCACCTTGCCGTGCTCCGAGATTCGAAGGGACTTGAGAGCGTCCCAGATACTCGGACGTAGCACATCACTCTATCCATCGTTGCGTTGACCAATTGCGTCAGTTTATTCGGGAAACCGTATTCGTGCATGATCTGCTATAGCTGTTCTCGATCGATTGTGTCGTATTCCGCTTTGAAGTCAATGAATAGGTGATGCGTGGGTACGTTGTATTCACGACACTTCTGGAGTACTGGTCTTATCGCGAATATGTGATCCATAGTGGCGCGGGCTCCAGTAAATCCCGCTTGGTACGGCCCTACGAATTCCTCAGCTATTGGTGATAGACGACGGCAAAAGGTTTGGGAGAGTATCTTGTAGGCGGCGTTCAGCAATGTGATTGCGCGGTAATTGCAACAGTCTAGCTTATCGCCCTTTTTGTAGACAGGGTATACCACTCCATCCATCCATTCCTGCGGTAGAATCTCCTCCTCCCAAATCCTAGAAATCATCCAGTGCAGCGCTCTAGCCAGTGCCTCTCCTCCATGTTTGAGCAGCTCGCCTGGCAACTGGTCATTGCCCGCGGCTTTGTTGTTCCTCAGCTTACCGATCTCCTCAATTATCTCCGACAGATCAGGGGCTGAGAATCTGTCGTCGGCTGAGCGTGCACCCAGATTGATTCCTGTACCGTTCTCTGTATCTTGTGCTTCGCCATTCAGATGCTCGTCATAGTCTGCTTCCACCTGTCGATCACCTCACGTTCGTTCGTGAGAAGGTTACCGCTGGTATCTCTGCACATTTCGGCCTGTGGCGTGTAGCCTTTACGTGAGCGGTTCACCTTTTCATAGAACTTCCGTGTGTCATTTGCGCGGTACAGCTGTTCCATCGCTTCGCGATCTTGGTCGTCCTGGTGGCGCTTTTTCCTCCGGAAAACAGTGTTCTGTCTGTTCCGTGCATGTCTGTATCGTTGCTCGTTCGCCTTCGTGCGGTGTTGCAGCATCCTCGCCCTTGCTGCATTCTTCTCTTCGACCAACTGCTGGCATTCGCCGTCAAACCAATCATTTCCTCGACTCGATAATCTCGTACCTAGAACGGTTGCAGCAGTGCTACTCACGGCGGACCTTATGTTCCTCCAGCCGTCTTCAAGATTCGCCGCGCCAAGCTGCTCTTCCGTTGGTAGCACTAACTCCAGTTGTTGCGCGTGTTCCTCTGCAGTACGAATGCTACGTAGCTGCTTGAGATTGAGTCCCGGCGTTCCTGTGCGACGAGTATTGTGCACCGTCGATAGTTTTGAGCGCATACAAACCGCGACAAGGTAGTGGTCAGAATCAATGTTGGCACTGCGGTAAGTGCGGACATTGATGACGTCGGAGAAGAATCGCCAATTTGTCGATTTGATTTTCCGTATGTTGATCAGGTGATCTCCAGGTGGCTTTGTGGATATCTTTGCGGGGGAAGAAGGTGCTTCGAACTACCATTCCTCGAAAGGCTGCAAAGTTTACGCATCGTTGACCGTTGTCGTTTGTTACCGCGTGCAGGCTCTCCAGCCCGATCACGGGCCTGTACATTGCCTCTCGGCCTACCTGAGCGTTCATGTCGCCGATGACGAGTTTCACATCCCGCCGTGGACAGCTGTCGTAGATTCGTTCTAGCTGCGCGTAGAATGCTTCCTTCTCGTCATCGGGTCTCGTCTCATGTGGGCAGTGCACGTTGATGATGCTGTAATTGAAGAAACGGCCCTTGATATTCAATACGCACATACTTACTCTTACTCTATCAGTCGTAGACCACGCGGGTCTCTGCTGTATACAGGAGGCGTCTCCATTCAACTCGGTTCATGGCTGTTCGCCGCCAGCCTCGGTAGCTGCGAAGGGTCCGCAGGTCGTCCTCAATTTGATCGATCCATCTTGCCCGCTGCGCGCCTCTTCTTATACCGGTCGGATCATTATCGAGAATCATTTTAACCGGGTTGCAGTTCATGGTTCATTCGCCTTCTCCACGTACCGTCTTCCATCCGGACTCCACCGAAGATGGTTCGCAACACCTTCCGTTCAAAAACAGCTAGTGCGCGTTGGTCCTCCGCAAGCATTGTCCAGGACTCATGCCCGTGGAGGATAACCGGTCTAATCAGCGTTTTGTAGATAGTTAACTTCGTACGACGGCGAATTTTGCTCGATCGAAGCGTCCTGCGCAGTCCAAAGTAAGCACGATTTCCTGACAATATGCGTCTCTGAATTTCTCTGCTGGTGTCATTATCGGCAGTCACCAGTGAGCCCAAGTACACGAACTCGTCGACCATTTCGATTTCATCACCACCAATCAGAACTCGTAATGGGTGGCTGACGTTATCTTCTCTCGAGCCCCTGCATTTCATGTACTTTGTCTTTGACACATTGATGTCTAGTCCGATCCGCTTGGCCTCAGCTTTTAGTCCGATGTACGTATCTTCCATCTTCTCAAAGTTGCGTGCTATAATATCAATATCATCAGCGAAACCAAGTAGCTGGACGGACTTTCTGAAAATCGTGCCACTTGTGTCTATCCTCGCTCTTCTTATCACACCCTCCAAAGCAATGTTGAATAGCAGACACGAAAGGCCATCACCTTGCCGTAGCCCTCTGCGAGTTTCGAAGGGACTCGAGTTTATCCCCGATACTCGAACAACGCACATCACTCGATCCATCGTAGCCTTGACCAATCGTATCAGTTTGTCCGGGAATCCGTAGTCGTGCATGATTTTCCATAGCTGTTCTCGATCGATTGTGTCGTAGGCTGATTTGAAATCGATGAATAAGTGATGTGTGGGCACATTGTATTCGCGGCACTTTTGCAACACCTGGCGGATGGCGAACACTTGGTCCGTGGTAGCACGTTCACCCATAAATCCTGCCTGATATTGTCCCACGAATTCGTTTGCAATCGGTGAAAGTCGACGGCATAAGATTTGGGAGAGTACCTTGTAGGCGGCGTTCAGCAGAGTTATCGCGCGGTAATTGCAGCACTCCAGTTTATCGCCCTTTTTGTAGATGGGACACACGATTCCTTCCATCCCTTCCTCCGGTAAAATCTCGTCCTCCCAGATCTTGGTAACGACCCAGTGCAGTGCTTTCACTAGTGCATTACCACCGTGTTTTAGTAGCTCGCTTGGTAGTTGATCAACACCAGCAGCCTTATTATTTTTCAACCGGCTTACCACCTCCTCCACTTCTTGGAGGTCTGGGACCGGCAGTCTATCGTCCTCCGCACGCGTTCCCAAGTTCGTTACCGCGCCGCCACTTTCGTATTCCGCCACATCGCCATTGAGGTGCTCGTCGAAATACTGCCGCCACCTCTCGATCACCTCACAGTGGTTCGTGAGAAGATCCCCGTTGGTGTCCTTGCACATATCGGCCTGTGGCACATGGCCTCTGCGCGAACGGTTCACCTTCTCGTAGAACTTCCTTGTGTCATTAGCACGGAACAGCTGTTCCATCGCTTCGCGATCTCGGTCTTCCTGTTGGCGCTTTTTTCTACGGCATACCGAGTTTAGTCTGTTCCGCGCCTGTCTGTATCTCTCCTCGTTTGCTCTCGTCCGGTGTTGCAGCTTACTCGCCCAAGCTGCATTTTTCACGGCCACTAACTGTTCACATTCGTCGTCGAACCAGTCGTTCCTTACGTTCGGTGCCGCCGTACCTAGCGTTGCTGAAGCAGTGCTACCTATGGCAGATCGGATGTGTCTCCAGCCATCTTCAAGAGTAGCTGCACCAAGCTGCTCTTCCGTTGGTAGTGCCACTGCCAACTGCTGCGCGTAATCTTGGGCTACTCCTGCATCCCGGAGCCGCGCAATGTTAAACCGCGACGATCGGTTTCGACGTCGGGTAGCCACCGTCGAAAGTTTTGAGCGCATGCATACAGCAACCAAGTAGTGGTCCGAATCTATATTCGCACTGCGGTAGGTGCGAACATTGTTGATGTCCGAGAAGAATTTTCCGTCGATCAAAACGTGGTCGATTTGGTTTTCGGTCTGTTGGTCAGGTGATCTCCAGGTAGCTTTGTGGATATCCTTGCGGGGAAAGAAGGTGCTTCTGACTACCATTCCTCGGGAGGCCGCAAAGTTGACACACCGTTGGCCGTTGTTATTCGATGCGGCATGCAGGCTGTTCGGCCCGATTACCGGTCGGTACATTGCCTCCCTTCCTACCTGGGCATTCATGTCACCGATGACAATTTTTACGTCTCTGCGTGGGCAGCCGTCATAGACTTGTTCCAGCTGCACGTAGAACGCTTCTTTCTCGTCATCGGGTCTCCCTTCATGTGGGCAGTGCACGTTGATGATGCTGTAATTGAAAAAACGGCCTTTAATTCTCAACTTACACATCCTAGCGTTGATCGGCTGCCACCCAATCACTCGCTGACGCATCTTGCCCAGCACTATAAAGCCAGTTCCCTGCTCGTTTGTTGTGCCACAGCTTTGGTAGAAGGTAGCCGCTCGATGTCCGCTTTTCCACACCTTCTGTCCCATCCAACAAAGCTCCTGCAGCGCTACGACGTCGAAGCTGCGAGGATTTAGTTCGTCGTATATTATCCTGTCGCAGCCTGCGAAACCTAGCGACTTGCAGTTCCATGTTCCAAGTTTCCAATCGTAGTCCTTATTTCGTCGCGTGGGTCTATGCCGATTGTTCCGGGTCGTATTATCTCCTGTATTGTTTGTAATTAAAGTTTTATGGGCGGCTTATTAGGCCTACGCCAACCCCCTGTCTCGCCGGAGGATCATCGTGCTTGCTCTGTTTAACGTCCCAACTAGCACTAAGACGATCCCGTTGGTGGGGTTGCCACCTTGGATTTAGCTGGACGGGATGCAGCATTTCATACTCAGCCGCTGGATACCAGAACAGACGCTGTTTGAAGCCGCTCCTAACATGGAGTACAGACGCTCCGACATCCTCTAAAGAGGACCCCCTTCCCTGTCAGCATACGACCAAGGTCCCACCGGGGTTGGTTACCCGATCTTTCCTATGGTTGCTCGTACCCCAGCCGGCACCGCGGGGAGGTAGGGATAGGAGTTACTGGACAAGAGGCTAAGAACCACAATGGGGCCTGAATTGCGCATTGTCCAGTCGTTTACCAGCCGCACATTCTATCACTGATTGGCTGCCACCCAATCACGCGCTGGCGCATCTTGCCCAACACTACGAATCCCGTTCCTAGAACGTTGGTTGTGCCACAGCTCTGATAGAAGGTAGCCGCTCGATGCCCACTTTTCCACACCTTCTGTCCCGTCCAACAAAGTTTCTGCAGTGCTACGACATCGAAGCCGCGGATTTGAAGCTCATCATGCAGCATTCGGTCGTATCCTGCATTTTTTTAGTTTATATTGAACTAAAAATTACCTTAAGAAGGAAATAATAAATAAACTATTAAGATTATTGAAATAAATTATCTGATAATTAATATAAAATATTAAGGAAAATGCGTACTGCGAAATGTATTGTTTTTTTTTAAGTCGATGTACTGTATTTTTTTATTCAGCCCAAAATGTACTGTTTTCGTCAAAAAAATATACGAGCGTTAGTTATGCAGATAAATTTTATTTAGAAATCATAGCTGTTGCGTCTTTCGCGCATGTAATAAATAAGTTTGAATGGGTCATGAATACACAGGAAAAACAACATACGTGTTGCGAGTGGGTCTTAGTCCTACGGGCTTCTTCTATGCTTTCGTTTTAATGAATGTTTATTTCGTCCGAAAAATTAAACAAAAAGACTTTTAACAAAAAAAAATTGGACGCGACTATTTTGGGAAAATAAATTAAATCGTTTGAATACTATTCACTCTCGCGTTTTTTGACTTTTTTGTTGATCAATTTTTTTAACCCTAGCTAATTTTGACTTTTCATTACACCATCTTATAATTACAAACACCTTGGTACCAAGAGTTCGTCGCTGATTGTCGATTTGCAAATTAGACGGGACGTTCTCGGTTACCTTGTGGGTGAAGAGCATCGTTAGAGTATCGTGGGTTGCAGGACCAAAAAATTGTAGGCACGTAAAAATTAATGTTGTTGATGAACTCCAGGTGTAGCTGGTGAGATCAGCCAGCTATTTTGAGATCGCATTTTATTTAAAACATTCCACTAAGTTTTTTTTGGTCTCAATTTCAATTCAGGCAAATTTTTCACTTTGAATACAGAAATGGTTTTCTTCTAATCAGCCGCTTTGCTTGCGAATAGTTCACCTCACGATACATTTGTTCTTACAGGGAACCTTTGTTAAATTAGTTCTAAATTCAACCGCTTTTCTTGCGAATAATTTACTTCACTATGCATTTGTCCGTACTGGGAGCCTTTGTTAAATTAGTTCTCAATTCAACCGCTTTTCTTGTGAATAGTTCAATTCACTATGCGTTTGTTCTACTAGGAGCATTTTTTAATATAGTTCTAAATTCAACCTCTGTTTTTGCGAATAATTCACTTCACGGTGCATTTTTGCTTACTGTTAGCCTTTTTAAAAACTTATTCCAAATTATCAGGCACTTGTCCAAGATTTCGTTAAACTTTTCCATTTAAAAAATTCTGAGCAGGCCTGAGAGTCAGGTCGCCATGAAACATTATAGGATTGTCGTCAGGGGACTGTCGTTTATTTTTCAATTAACCTACCAACTAATCCTACTAATACTTAAAGTAACCTACTAATGCTGACCACATAAAGATTTGACTGTTGGGAGGAGCTGGAGTTTAATTATTTACTGTCAAATTTGTTGGCTCCTACTATCGGGTATGTAATGCATATAAAGGCTTCGATGTGTGAAGGAGAAGACACGAAGAAATTGGTAAATATAATTGACAACAAATTTGAACTGTTCTGCACTGATGAGTGAAAGACGAAACGTGAAAAATATTATAGACATCGTTCCATCGTTCTAACGGTCAGTGTGCGTGAAGTGGGGTGTGCGAGAGGAATGTCGCATTACGTAATTGAGAGTGCGAGAGGAAAGTGAATACGTAATTTTATTTGGGACTTAAGGAAAACATGTACACACGCTGAGTTTGGGTCAACATAGAGTACGGCTATTCGTGTTGGTGGGCGTTGGACGTGTTGAAATTTGAAATGCGTATTTTATCATGTGTGCTGAGGTACAGTACAATAACGATACTTTTGATATATTTTTGTCGTGAATACGACTTACTTTACTATGGGGTGCCTTTTCAAAAATTTACCCTCTGAGAGAGTGATAAGTTTTTGATCGTGAATATCTCTTGTTGTATCTAACGAATCAACATAATTTTTGCTACATGCCATCGGAAATATGATCACAATTTTATGATAAAATTTTCAGTTGTGTGGCATAATCTCAAATAGTTCAAAATTAAACTTTTCTGAAATGTTTGGTATAAACGAGTATCAAAAAAGATAATTCATATGGCGCGTTTGCCTTTCTCGTATTTTGAAAGCTCATAGCTCAGTGATCTGTGGAAGGATTTATATAATCTAACTACCAATAGAATCGAAATTTTTCAACTTAAACGTGTATAGCAAAAGCATTGAAGTATTTCAATAGTACACTATTGAAAAACCTATCTCATTTGACCCATGTCAACACCAGCCAATCAGAACGCGTTCTGAGGAAGAGAACAAAATAGCTGCTGCTGTACAACAAATCGTTCAAGAAAAATGTTCCGGAAAGTGGTGAATATCGTTGTGAGTTCCTCAATTTGGTCCTTCTGAATGCTAGAAACGAATCCCTACAGCATATTGATAATTTCTTTCGATAAATTATGCAAATCCGAAATGAAATAATCGACATTAAAATTCTGTATGCGGCTATTTTTATAGCCGTTAGGACCGCCCATTTGTGAAAAAGCTACAAACGAAATCACATAAAACGGAAATCTCTTAACAAAAATTGAATCAGTTTGGATTCTATCGCCACTGCGAGCAGATGTGTTTTGTGTCGTTTGCAAAGCTAGTTTCGCTTTCGACAAGAGCGATTACGTCACAGCTGCCAGTCATTAGCATTGGGAAAAAACAACGGTGGAGAGCATTACACAATATCAGCCGTTCTAATGGCTCTAAAATTTTTCTAAAGAACTATTAGGATTTGTTTTTCGCAAATCGCAGGTAATTATCCTCAGTTTAGTGCAAATCAAGAACAATTTGGTTAGATTTGTGCACTTTTCGCTGTGTGAAATTCACAGTAATCGAGATCAAGTGAAGCCTTTTTTTGCGAAAAATGTTCCAGAGTTTAATATCGTAGAGAATTACGCAATTTGACCCTTCTGAATGCTAGAATCGAATTCCTACAGCATATTGATAGTTTCTTTCAATGAATTATGCAAATGCGAAATGAAATAATCGACATTAATATTCTGTATTCGACTATTTTTATAGCCGTTAGGACCGCCCATTAGTGAAAAAGCTACAAACGAAATCACGTAAAAAAAAGCTCCTAACAGCGATTACGTCACAGCTGCCAGTCATTTCGATGGATGAAAAAGCAACGTTGGAAAGCATTATAAAAAATCAGCCGTTCTAATGGCTCTAAAAGTTTTCTGAAGAACTATTAGGATGTGTTGTTCGCAAATAGAAAGAAAATATCCTCAGTTTAGTGCAAATGTAGAACAGTTTGGTTAGATTTTTGCACTTTTCGCTGTGTGAAATTTGTTTTTGCGAAAAATGTGGAAAAGGGGAATACTTGCATAATTCATACAATTGATCAACTAATTGATATTCGGAAGTGTTAAGGAACATATCATTTGTTTTCGTATTCACGACATCCAGTTATGTCTCTGACATTACCCACCTGCCTTTTTATTTATTTATTTGGAGCAGGGAAAAGCCCGAGATGAAAAGCCGGGAGATGAAATTTAGCAATCTCTCTCTCTCTCCAGCAGGCATAAAACCTCCTCATCATTTGTATCAACAGATTACAATGATCCAACAGATACATTTAGGCCTAACACTACAATTAAAACTAACAGTTAAAACTAAATTTATATCACTATAACTAGTTGATGACACAAAGCATAACAGTATTAGTACTCTTACTTAAAATGTGTGAGAGAGAGAGAGGAGAAAACTTGTTAGGTAAATTGTAAAGTAGGGTTGGTGGAGGGGGTGCTACACGAGCGAAATCGAACGACGGGGTTGGAATCAGCATGTAGATCTAATGAGTTATCAAAAAGATGGTGGGAGACAGAAAAAAAGGCGGGTGAGTAATGTCAGAGACATAACTGGATGTCGTGAATACGAAAAAACTGACACGCTCCCATCACTTTTCCGAATATCAGTTAGTTGATTGATTGTATGAATTGTGTAAGCTTTCCTCTTTTTCACTAATAGAATTTGAAGCGATACACCTACATTAAAGTACAGTTTAGTTACATTAAACAGCTACTATTCTACAACTATATATTCCAAACTTGAAACAATTCCTTTTTAATTTGCTAATATAGGAAGCTAGGTACGACAAATTTGTAGTTTATTTTTATTGATGCTACAAAGTTCGAAGATATCTGATTCTTCTCGAAATTTCAGTACGAGACAATTGCAATGGCCTGGTCTGAAATGTATCTACGATCTTCGGTATGCAAGAGTGATTCTAATAATAATAATAATAATGATAATAATAATAATAATAATAATAATAATAATAATAATAATAATAATAATAATAATAATAATAATGATAATAATAATAATAATAATAATAATGATAATACAGATTAATCTGTATATATGGCAACCCTGTTTCGCAAGGCATATTTTCACACGACCCCATACTAGTATAAAGATGTGTTCAACATCATCATTTTCGCTTTCGCATTGCCGTTCGTAATTGAATGTATTAGTGACGGTACAAATCTGCTTTTCTACCTGTCTTCGGAGCCATCGTTCTGACGGTGTCTCGTACGTACAGAGTAGCTGCTTTAACTTAAATGACGCTATTTCTCACATCACATTTCCTTTTATACGTGCTAGTGGTAGCACGGTAGGACGTCCCCTTTGTTAGAATTCCTTTCCTATACGCAGAACAGGAAACAGTGAAACGATATAAAAGAGAGAGTTAGCAGAGCGGCAGCCAGTAATACTGAATGGGTCGTCGAGCTGTGGAGGAACAATTAAGGGCAAGGCAAAGTCCCGCTCAAACCGTGCTGGTCTGAAGTGCCCAGTTGGCGGCAGAATCCATCGTTTGCCTCGGAAGGGGAACTACGCCGAGCGTGTCAGTGCTGGTGCATCGGTCTATCTGGCGGCAGTGATGGAGTACTTGGTTGCCGAAGTGTTGGAGTTGACCGGTAACGCTGCCCATGACAACGAAAACGAAAATCATCCCTCGTCATCTGCAGCTGGCCATCCGTTGAAAACCCCGTCCTTTTCAGGATGACCACATCACTGTGATAAAGAAATATTTAGAATTGCTTTAAGTTTAGCCAGTTCTGATACGCCTGGAAAGTAGAATGCGCAAATCAAGTGGAAACATTTGTTCTAACAATTTTTGTTTTCGGCCGCATACTAAAGTACTCGCGACAAAAATACATATTGATCTGTGGCAACTCTGTTTCGCACGGCATATTTGTAAACTAGTATAAAGATGTGTTCAAAATCATCACTTTCGCTTTCGCATTGCCGTTCGTAATTGAATGTGTTAGTGACGGTGCAAATTATTTTAACTCCCATCTTGATGAATCTTTTGGTAGGAAATATTGAGATCTGAGATGGTTCTCGTGTGTGTCTTGTTTCGGCAATGGGCCTTGCTGGACTTTTTGGCTGCCTTTTTCGGTTTCATTGTGCTGACGGTGTCTCGTGCATTCATATCGGGAAACAATGAGACGACAGGTCCTCGATGTTGCTGTCGTGTGTCTTTTTTCGGGTTCGAGCCCCGACCTGGATCCTTCCAGGTCGGGGCTCGAACATACGACAACTGGTTTGTAAGACCAGCGCCCTATGCATTGAACCGCCAACCCGGGACTTGCAACAGGTAATCTCAAAAAGGGGTGGGAACGAAGATTGCGTCGATGAAGTTCGAGATTAATCAACTGTAAGAGTTCGGGACAATAGATACGTGATTGAATCAAATCAGCAACGAAAGTTGCCTTGGTGACATTCCGACGAACGAATAACCGATCAAGATCAATAAGCTTACAGCGATCTATGTAACTAGGAAGATTGGTAGGATCTCTCCATGGTAGGTTACGTAGGACAAATCTAATGAATTTATGTTGAATAGCTTCGATCCGATCTATGTCGATTTGATAATGGGATGACCAGACAACAGCTGAATATTCAAGCGTCGAGCGGACTAGATCACAATATAATGCTTTAAGAAAATGTACATTGACAAAGCTCTTAGTAATGCGAAAGACGAAACCTAAAAGCTTGGAGGCCTTAGATATCACATAATCGATATTACTTTTGAAATTCAACTTGGTATCAAGAATGATACCTAAATCTTTAACGGTAGACTCTCGTTTCAGTACAAACTGCGTAATGTTATAGTCGTAGCTAAATAGCGAGTGTTTGCGAGTAAATTACGTAACGGAACATTTCGAGACATTTAAGACTATTCTATTGTCGTTACACCAGTTCCCGAATGATTCAAGCTGTGACTGTAAAAATATAGTGTCGTCGGGCGATCTTACTAGATGATATAGCTTAAAATTATCTGCGAAAGATAGTTTGTGGCATTTCAATAGAAAGTGGAGATCATTGAGGTAGATCAAGAATAAAAATGGTCCCAAGTGACGGCCTTGAGGGACTCCAGAACCTACAGCAAACGGTGTTGTAAGGAGTGTATCGAAAATAAGCTAAATAAGCATTTTTTTTTTCAAATAATGATAAAGAACGATATTTTATTCAAAGTAAAAATTGATCCTTTATTGTACGAGGTTAAACTTGAGCATAATGAAAACCGGATGAAATTTAAGTTATTCCTTCACGAATTTTCGAGCTTTTGATCGAACGCTATTATTCAAGTTCCGGACAAGTGGAGGTGTAATATGCTTGTTATATAAAGGCAGTAATCTCTTCTGGAGACACTCTGATCGATACATTTCGGCATGTATATTTCCGGTAGTGTAAAAATGGTTGACTTCAAACCTATTCCTTTCCATACCAGTACCGTTCGACCGAATTTTTCCACTTGAATAGACCTTTCCGCATAACTCACATCTTCCCCAACGACGACAGTAAAGTATTGTGGACCTGGAAGGGTTTTGGAGTTCTCCTTTACATAAGTCTTATCGTCCATCAAAACGCGTTCATTCGGACACTTCAAAAGACGCGAATACAATTTCCGGGCCTGTTGTTGCTTCGTCTGTTCTACACTTTGTTTCGAGATTTTCTGCTTCTTGTAGGTCTTCAGGAGATTTGCCTCTTGATACACTGGATCATTCCGACACTCGTTCCGTTTTTTTTTTGGCCAAATCACGTATTGACGTCCCGGGTTGGCGGTTCAAAGCATAGGGCACTGGTCTTACAAACCAGTTGTCGTATGTTCGAGCCCCGAGCTGGAAGGATTCTTAGTGTCAGTAGGATCCATAGTACTAGCCATGCAATGATTCTGTACACTAAGAATCGGCTGCGAAGTCTGTTGAAACAGAAAGGCCAAATTCCACAAAAGGAATGTAATGCCAAGACTTTGCTTTTTTTATTAAACAGCATCGAAAGTGGAATCAGAAGGCTGTTCGAGAACTTTTTCAATACCAGAGAAGGAATACCATCGGGCCCAGCGTTAGAAGATAGTTTCATTTTAGAAAACGCTTCATCAATCATAGTTGTCGTTATGATTGGATGGGGGCCAATCGGGGAACGGCGAGGAACATTAATGATAGCTTTGAAAGGTCTGATCATTCGATAAGTTTTCACCAGAGAATACATTGCTGAAATGTGATTTAAATAGGTTATAAATGTCAGGCAACACGGATGATTCAACGTCACCAAGAAACATCTGGTTGGGTAGTCCTGATTCCTTCCTCTGTTCGTTCACGTTGTTCCAGAAGCTTTTAGGGTTAATTTTTAAATTATTTTGTACACGAAGGAGGTGGGAATGAAATAACATCTTGTTCAGTCGCTTATAACGATTGTTGAGGAACATATAATACGATCTCAAATGGAAACGCTTATAACGTTTTAGGGTCAGATTGGACCATGGGGGATGGACAGATTCACGTCGAATAGTTTTGGGTACAAATTGATCGATAGCATACGAAACTATATGGGACCATAACATACCAATGGAATTGCAATCGCCATTAGTAAACAGGCTTCTCCAGTCTAGCGACAGCAAAAACTGAATCATTGCCTTGAAATTTCCTCTCTTGAAATCGTAATAAGTGCTATTAGAAATGTTATTAAAAACGGTTGGCGTGTATACAGGTATAGTGATTTGGAGAGGAGGGTGATGACGACACATTTTAACCAGTGACGAAGGAGCGCTGGATATGGAACAAGTACACGACAATTCATAATTGGCGAAGCAAAGATCCAGAAGGCGATTATTGCTGTTATAGTTATCATTTACCTGAACTAAACCTGCAGTGTTGTAATCATCCAGGAGTCGTAATGTAGTATGCGTTTTAGAAGAACATGAAGCATCCGGATAAAGATATTTACAAGAACCGCGAGACCATTTAATACCAGGTTGGTTGAAATCACCTAAGATCATAATTTTGTCATTTTTGTGATTGAAGCAAATCAGCAACGAAAGTTGCCTTGGTGACATTCCGACGAACGAATAACCGATCAAGATCAATAAGCTTACAGCGATCTATGTAACTAGGAAGATTGGTAGGATCTCTCCATGGTAGGTTACGCAGGACAAATCTAATGAATTTATGTTGAATAGCTTCGATCCGATCTATGTCGATTTGATAATGGGATGACCAGACAACAGCTGAATATTCAAGCGTCGAGCGGACTAGATCACAATATAATGCTTTAAGAAAATGTACATTGACAAAGCTCTTAGTAATGCGAAAGACGAAACCTAAAAGCTTGGAGGCCTTAGATATCACATAATCGATATTACTTTTGAAATTCAACTTGGTATCAAGAATGATACCTAAATCTTTAACGGTAGACTCTCGTTTCAGTACAAACTGCGTAATGTTATAGTCGTAGCTAAATAGCGAGTGTTTGCGAGTAAATTACGTAACGGAACATTTCGAGACATTTAAGACTATTCTATTGTCGTTACACCAGTTCCCGAATGATTCAAGCTGTGACTGTAAAAATATAGTGTCGTCGGGCGATCTTACTAGATGATATAGCTTAAAATCATCTGCGAAAGATAGTTTGTGACATTTCAATAGAAAGTGGAGATCATTAAGGTAGATCAAGAATAAAAATGGTCCCAAGTGACTGCCTTGAGGGACTCCAGAACCTACAGCAAACGGTGTTGTAAGGAGTGTATCGAAAATAAGCTATCCACATTTTTTTTTCAAATAATGATAAAGAACGATATTTTATTCAAAGTAAAAATTGATCCTCTATTGTACGAGGTTAAACTTGAGCATAATGAAAACCGGATGAAATTTAAGTTATTCCTTCACGAATTTTCGAGCTTTTGATCGAACGCTATTATTCAAGTTCCGGACAAGTGGAGGTGTAATATGCTTGTTATATAAAGGCAGTAATCTCTTCTGTAGACACTCTGATCGATACATTTCGGCATGTATATTTCCGGTAGTGTAAAAATGGTTGACTTCAAACCTATTCCTTTCCATACCAGTACCGTTCGACCGAATTTTTCCACTTGAATAGACCTTTCCGCATAACTCACATCTTCCCCAACGACGACAGTAAAGTATTGTGGACCTGGAAGGGTTTTGGAGTTCTCCTTTACATAAGTCTTATCGTCCATCAAAACGCGTTCATCCGGACACTTCAAAAGACGCGAATACAATTTCCGGGCCTGTTGTTGCTTCTTCTGTTCTACACTTTGTTTCGAGATTTTCTGCTTCTTGTAGGTCTTCAGGAGATTTGCCTCTTGATACACTGGATCATTCCGACACTCGTTCCGTTTTTTTTTTGGCCAAATCACGTATTGACGTCCCGGGTTGGCGGTTCAAAGCATAGGGCACTGGTCTTACAAACCAGTTGTCGTATGTTCGAGCCCCGAGCTGGAAGGATTCTTAGTGTCAGTAGGATCCATAGTACTAGCCATGCAATGATTCTGTACACTAAGAATCGGCTGCGAAGTCTGTTGAAACAGAAAGGCCAAATTCCACAAAAGGAATGTAATGCCAAGACTTTGCTTTTTTTATTAAACAGCATCGAAAGTGGAATCAGAAGGCTGTTCGAGAACTTTTTCAATACCAGAGAAGGAATACCATCGGGCCCAGCGTTAGAAGATAGTTTCATTTTAGAAAACGCTTCATCAATCATAGTTGTCGTTATGATTGGATGGGGGCCAATCGGGGAACGGCGAGGAACATTAATGATAGCTTTGAAAGGTCTGATCATTCGATAAGTTTTCACCAGAAATGTGATTTAAATAGGTTATAAATGTCAGGCAACACGGATGATTCAACGTCACCAAGAAACATCTGGTTGGGTAGTCCTGATTCCTTCCTCTGTTCGTTCACGTTGTTCCAGAAGCTTTTAGGGTTAATTTTTAAATTATTTTGTACACGAAGGAGGTGGGAATGAAATAACATCTTGTTCAGTCGCTTATAACGATTGTTGAGGAACATATAATACGATCTCAAATGGAAACGCTTATAACGTTTTAGGGTCAGATTGGACCATGGGGGATGGACAGATTCACGTCGAATAGTTTTGGGTACAAATTGATCGATAGCATACGAAACTATATGGGACCATAACATACCAATGGAATTGCAATCGCCATTAGTAAACAGGCTTCTCCAGTCTAGCGACAGCAAAAACTGAATCATTGCCTTGAAATTTCCTCTCTTGAAATCGTAATAAGTGCCTTTAGAAATGTTATTAAAAACGGTTGGCGTGTATACAGGTATAGTGATTTGGAGAGGAGGGTGATGACGACACATTTTAACCAGTGACGAAGGAGCGCTGGATATGGAACAAGTACACGACAATTCATAACTGGCGAAGCAAAGATCCAGAAGGCGATTATTGCTGTTATAGTTATCATTTACCTGAACTAAACCTGCAGTGTTATTATCATCCAGGAGTCGTAATGTAGTATGCGTTTTAGAAGAACATGAAGCATCCGGATAAAGATATTTACAAGAACCGCGAGACCATTTAATACCAGGTTGGTTGAAATCACCTAAGATCATAATTTTGTCATTTAAGCTCAATTTATCGCTTATCAATGAAAGAGAGCTCAAGTGTTGTTCGATCAGATTCAAATCATTCACGCGATCAGGCGGAAAGTAAAGCACGCAAATGTACGATGTGAAGTGTGTGAACGAAAGAGCGATCCAAACTTGCTCAACATTTTCATAGTTTGAGAGAGACACCAAGCGAGAATTGAATTTGGAGCGACAAGCAATGAGAATACCACCGCCGCTCTTTTTCAAACTGTTAAAACTGCTGTTGCTAATAGCCAAGGCAATATTCGGCGCGTTTCCCGACTGGAAAGCTAGCAACGAAGGCCATCCCGTTCATAGTGACGAGTCCCATAAAGGTGCGAAGACGAAGGGGTGCAAAGGCACAGAGGTGCTAAAGCAATCCAGTGCTGATCTACCAGGTATCAGAATTTTATGCTGCGTAGGATCGATAGAGACGACATATATCGCGAGGTGTTACACTACAAGCATCACATTTGTTCGCCGCCAAGAGCAATAGCACTGTACCTAGGGTCAGGCACAGGCAGCACACCAAGTTCAGTGGTGACCACAACGACGGCAGAGCAACTGATATAGCAGAAGACGATACCAGAAGACTGCCAATTGGAAATCGTTGGATGAGCTTCACGTCGTTCTTTACGATAGAGGAACATTACTTGCTGTTGAATATAAAGTTTACATTCCATCGAAGGAGGTGGAAATTGACGGTGTTGTGACTGAAGCAAGTCTGACAGCCGATGATTTACTTAAACATGGAGTTGGTCGTTTTAAAAACGTTCGTTTTTTTAATGCTTGAGGGAGTTAAAATACTCGAGTGCAATCAATTGTACTCAGCATCGATTGTTGAAAGAATTAAGTCTTATCGTCCCTCACATTCGTTTCGAGTAACATTTGCCGGGTTTGGGTTGCCTAGCCATGTCCATATCGATAATATTCGTCTTCCTGTTCGGCTTTTCATACCGTATGTTATGAATTGCACGAACTGTAAAAAATTGGACATACAGCTACTTTTTGTAGTAGTAAATCTAACAGTTTGGCTGAAAAGTTCGTATCGTTTAATAGAAACACACATTTTTTGGCCAAAATTCGTTTTTATTATTCAACATAATTGCCATCAGAGGCGATACAGCGATTATAGCGATCTTCCAACTTTTCGATACCATTTTTATAGTACGATTTGTCCTTTGCCTCAAAATAGGCCTCAGTTTCAGCGATTACCTCTTCATTGCTTCTAATTTTTTTATCAGCGAGCATTCTCTTGAGGTCTGAGAACAGGAAAAAGTCACTGGGGGCCAAATCTGGAGAATACGGTGGATGAGGGAGCAATTCGAAGCCCAATTCGTTAAATTTCAGCATGGTTTTTCGTTGTTGTTTTTGATCGATTGTGAGCTCACGCGACACCCATTTTGCACAAAGCTTTCTCATATCCAAATATTGGTGAATAATATGTCCAACACGTTCCTTTGATATCTTTAGGGTGTCAGCAATCTCGATCAACTTTACTTTACGGTCATTGAAAATCATTTTGTGGATTTTTTTCACGTTTTCATCGGTAACAGCCTCTTTTGGACGTCCACTGCGTTCATCGTCTTCGGTGCTCATTTGACCAGTACGAAATTTTGCAAACCACTTACGAATTGTTGCTTCGCCCGGTGCAGAGTCTGGATAACACTCATCAAGCCATTTTTTGGTATCGGCGACACTTTTTTTCATCAAAACGTAGTGTTTCATCAACACACGAAATTCCTTTTTTACCATTTTTTCACAATAACAAAAGTAACTTCACTCAAAATGCAATATCTCACAAACTAATAATCAGACAGCTATCAAATTTATACACGTATCTTTTGAAGGTTGGTACTAACTGAAAATGGTATGAATTTAATTCTAGTGGCGCCCTCTCATAGAAACGATACGAACTTTCCAGCCGATCTGTTAAATGTATAAAATGTCAAGGGCCTCATAAAGATAATCTTTGTGACAAAGATATTGAAAAATGTGTTTACTGTGGGGAGAGTCTTCATGATCTTTAAGCATGCGCTGCATTTAACTTGCGTAAAGACAAAATGAAGCTTTCTTTAAAAGCACGGTCTAAGCGCACATATGCAGAAATGCTGAAAACGATCATTGATGTCCCACCTTTGGAAACCGAAAACGGGTTTTCAAGTCTCGCGGAGCCAGAGGAATCTGACTCTGACGAAAATAGTGAAGATACCTCGTCTGTCAATCCTCAAGGGTCTGTTAAGAGGAGATTACCAAACCACAAAATACCAAAAAGACACCTAAAATTTCACCTTCAAAAAAAGATCCCCGTGTTAAATCTAAAAAGCCAAAAACTGTGCCTCCTGGTTTATCAAATTCACAAACCAATCCAGGAACTAGCCGAAAAAAGACAATCACCCTCATTCTTGTTTACGGCCGTATGCGATACGTTCGAAAGTATAGCAAATTCGTATTCCCGTTTACGTTCGAATCAATTACACTTTTAAACATCGTACATGCATAAAAACAACGCCCATCCAACTTTAAACTATCAGTTCTGGTACAGATTTGAGTTGTAAATAAAAATCTTTGATATCATTTGTTATTTGACTTGTTTTTTTCACTGATTTTGTATCATCATGTTTGCTTACGTCCGTATCGACCATACGACGAACACATGCTTTCGAACGAATGCGAACAAGCCATTCTTGTTTTCACTCGAACGTGTACGTACGCGATTCCTGTGCAAAAGAAGGATCGGTAGCGCAGGTAGTTTTTTAAGGAAGATTCCAAGCATCAAGGAAGTGACGAATGCTACATAATAAATAAATATCGTACTCAGGACCAATTTTATTCAAGTCGGTAAATGAAATTTTCAAATCAAACTTCGTGCAAAGTAAAAAAAGCATTTGAAATAGCAGTCCGATCAGTAGTATCTGCGAAAAATATGTTGCATTTTTCTTGCAATTTTGTCATGTTTTCGATAGCCTACATATTTATTTCATTGGTAAAATCATGCATTTAATATAAAATAAAGCATGTTTACCCATGGCGTATTTTCCATAAAGTACTTAATAGATGCAAAATTGATGCGTAAAAACTTTGAACCTCGCATATATTCAAAGGCTCCCCACAAAAAACAGCATTTTACTATACTGCTATGCTTTCTAAATGATTTATGCAAAACACAAATTTATGATTTGATTACAAATCACCTTTAGATTCGAAAATAATTTTGTTAGAGATCGGTTAAACTTTTTTCAATGTGTTCGAACGGTTGATTCGCAACATTAAACTGACGAATCGAAACCACGGCATTTCGTCTATTCGTCCGTAAACGGGAATGCGACATTTCGTTCGTACGAATGATGTTCGAACACACGTTTCGTTTGAAACTAAAATGGCATACATTCTAGCGTTTCGCATATGGTTAATCACATGAATTGGACTGATTACATCAAGGCTTAGCATTTATTTTAAGAAGTTTACTGATATTTGAATATTTTGTGGCAAACGAGTCGCGTTCGAATTCATTCGAGTGAAAACAAGAATGGCTTATTCGTATTCGTTCGAAAGTACCCGTTCGTCGTATTGCGGATACGGACGTAAACAAGAATGAGGGTGAATAATCCAGTGGGCTCCGTTTTACAGCCACCATCAGGATTACTGAAGTTTTCGGAAATTGTAGAATGGATTTTCGCAGCATTCAATATTTCTGAACCTCTAAAGACCATCATAACGGCATTCCTTCCAATAGCTAGAACTTTTTTGATACAGTTATCAGCTCAATGGCCAGTTCTCTCAAGTTTTGTATCATTTGATGTATAATTTATCATCCGCCGCAAATCACTGTCCTGCAATGAGAAAATATTTTACACTGACGAATCACGAATGGAAGAGGCTACTGAATTTGGTATGTTCAACAATTTAGCGCGTCTCGCCAAAGAACACTTGCCAGCTGGCAAGCTTCTTGGGGTAAAGATGATCTGGGTCGGTGGATGCACTCAATTATTCCTAAAATATCGACAAAGGCATGGCTCAGGGGACTGGAAGTGAGTAGGGACTTCATTCGTGTGATGTCCAGACTCATGTCCAATCACTACACGTTTGATGCACATCTCCTTCGGATTAAACTTTCCGAGACTAATCATTGTGCTTGTGGCGAAGGTTATCGCGATATTGATCATGTCGTTTGAACATGCGTGGAGTATCGTTATGTCAGATCTTAACTAATAAATTCCTTGCGTACCCAAGGTAGACTATCCAATGTCCCAGTTCGCGACATTCTTGCTTGTCATGACCTTCCTTTCATGAAACTTCTTTATCATTTTCATTGGAGTTCCAATTTAAATTTTATTTTACTTTCGACTGTTTTCTCTTCCATGAGTTCAACCAATAGCCAGCTGTCTTATATTAAATAAAAGTGAAATAGTTATAAAATGATGTACAAAATGAATGTGTTTCATTTAATGTTACTTATAATAGCAAATCGCTTGATGAAAATAGTGTTTAGATTAACTAATAAATACCAAAATATTAATATGATATTCGAAAAGTATTAGGTTTAAAGTACTATGTATTGTGGATGCCACTGCGAATGATTTTTGATATTTTAACTCCTATTTCAAACTAACTAATGTTGTTTTCTACAATGGAGATGTTTGGTTTCAATAATCAAATTTACTATTGGTTCGCAAATCACTTCTACCCGAGTAGTCATGAGCACTTCGGCTCAAACCGGTTCACATGAGGTCGAAAATAAGTAAAATATGGTTTTTTAAAGTGTTTTTAGACTTTTTCTTATACGCAATGTACCAATGTTGATCAGTTTCCGCCTGACAGGTGGGTCAAGCCAGACCTTTTTCAAACCACTTATGATCTGGAAGAAAGCGTGTTAGCCAATTTCAATTAACGCGATCTCACTGATCTTATAATTACGAATACCATGGTACCAAGAGTTTCTTCGTCGCTGATTTTCGATTTGCAAATTAGACGGGACGTTCTCGCCCAAGTAGCATGTTAAGTTACTGTCCTGTATTTTTCTACTGGTTGTGCAATTTATCAAGTTAGTTCATAATACTATTGTAGTAATTGTTGTGTCTGGTAAAAGCGCAATTTTTCTGTATTGTGCAAAATAGCTTTAAGTTCTTCCGTTATTACGAATATTTGTTCACAACAATTGTACAACTGATAAAAAAAACTCATGCGTCGATTCCATCTCAAAGGCAGTAATAAAATCAGAGAAACCCCTATTTTAATCCACCTACTGGTGTAATGATGCTTTCTCATATTACTCATTACATGATAAATATAATCGTGAAATTCGCAAAAACAACTGTTTATTGAATATAAATAGGATAATTTGTTCGGATCTAATCTCACAAACTCTATAAAACCTGTTTACCCTGTAGTTCCGGAACTGAAAGTAGTATCCACAACAAATTAAGGAATTCCGTATTTAACTGTAAGACTTTTCTTTTGGACCTATAAGTTTGTGAAAATCGATGTGGCCATCTCCAAGAAAAGTGAGTGAGATCCTTTTTGCAGTTTTTGATCACTATTTCCAATTCTTCCGAAACCGGATTCAGATAAACGGAATAGCCGAAGTTGGTTCGTTTACTACCAACAAATATGACCTACAGATTGGAACAGTTTTGAACGTAGTTAAACCTATACTTACTATCTCATGCTCTATTTCGATTAAACCAATTAAACGAAATCTAACAAACGAAACGAACCTGCATTTCTGTTACTTCTGCATATGTAAGTCAAGCTAAACAGCATGAATCAGCAACATAAAACATGTAGTAGGATTATTATTATTATAATTATTATTACTATTATTATGTTTATTATTATTATTATTATTATTATTATTATTATTATTATTATTATTATTATTATTATTATTAATAATGACATCACTACACAACGTGTACGAAATAGAACAAAGCACGCCTTGTTCGTTTTGTGTTTTCTTCTTCTATCGGTGTTGTACATATTGTCACTCTATATGGCGATTTGATAACTTTGACACTCATCGCCCTGCAACTGCGGAACCGGAAGTCGGATCCGGATGGAATTTCACAGTAGGTTTAAAGACAGTATGAACTTTAATTCAAATCAAGATTTGTGAAAATCTGTTCAAGCATCGCAGAGAAATCGAAGTGAATCTAGTTTTAGGAGTTTTTCTTCTCCACTTTCGGTGCTTTCGGAACAGGAAAAGAAGGGACCAGTAGTACCGAATTAAGTTTTCATGCCCACAAACTAACAAGCTCTGCAAACTAGAAGAATTTGTCAGACAGTTTTATGGGATTTGTACCTGTTTTTAACCATCGTTCGTGGAAAAATACTAATAAAATTGGTAATTTTCCACTTATCACGCTTTAGTTCCGAAACCGGAAGTCGGATCCTGATTGTTCCAGAGATAATTGAGTGTAAATTTTTTCTCTAATTTTCACATATTACCATATAACTACGGCACCGGAAGTCACATTCAAATGAAATTCAATAGCAAGCTATGGGACCATAATACCTTTTATTTGAATCTTAGTTTGTGAAAATCGGGTCAGCCATCTCTGAAAAAAGTGAGTGCATATTTTTTTCACATTTATCATCCTATATCTCTGGAACCGGAAGTCGGATCGGAATGAAATTCAACAGCAGGCAATGGGTTTATGAGACCTTTCATTTGAATCTTTGTTTGTGAAAATCGATTTAGCCATCTCTGAGAAAAGTGAGTGCATATTTTATTTACACACACATACATACACACACACAGACACACACACAGACATTTGCTCAGTTCGTCGAGCTGAGTCGAATGGTATATAACATTCGGCCCTCCGGGCCTCGGTTAAAAAGTCGATTTTCACAGTGATTGCATACCCTTTCTATATGAGAAAGGAAAAAACAATTGTGAAACTCGTGAAAACTACTACGTGATGTAAACAAGAAATGAAATGACGTTTACAGAAGCATAACAAACTTAATTCCTAATGAATAAGTTCCATATTTGATTTTCAATACAACTGCTCTTAATACAATTATGGATATTGTAAAATAATCAGCTCGTGCAGAAATGATATTTCTACATACACAGATAAAAATATATTGTGAATTTACATTTATTTTCATGCACATATTTGGAGCAGGCAATTGAATGGAAATTTACATATCAAAACGAAGCGGTTTGCAAATGTACAGTCCTGTTTAATGAAAAACTAAACGAATTTTAATGTAATTTTACATCAATCGTGGTTTTAAATCAGATTTTCGTTTCATCTGATGTCTATTTCATAGTACTATCGGTTTACATGTCGTGTAAGTTTCATCTATTCTTTCTGTGTATAGTAGCAGTGATCTTTTGTATTTTTGTACATACAAAATCGACAACGAACTGCATTTTTATGGTGAAACATGTATTCGTACGCCCGAAACTTCCAGGCGCCTTTGAATTAACGTGTTTTGATGTTTGTACACCAATTTCTGTGGAAATAACAGTCTATTATTTTTAATGAGAATCATCGGAATGGTGTTTAAAATACGCAAATTCAAACATTCTTAAGATTTTCAGGCAATTTTGATCAAACTAAAATGTTATTGAACCTGAAAAATCTTGAAATGAATCTTTCTTGAATATTTTCCAATATAACATCTATGGTAACAGTGAGTTGAATAAAAAATGGTTCAGTCAACATAATAAATTATGTTATCTAAATAACAAGTAACATTAACATGTTGATATTTCGAAGAGAAATGCACTCCGTTTTGTTTTTTTTATCAGTTTGAATCTTCTAGTTGAATTAAACAATAATACAGTACATACAGTCAATCATCTTAGCGGGCCCGACTTTTGTGATACGCACTGTAGGTAGGCCATGTGTTGTAGTTGCAAAAACAAGTTGCTCAAGCGGTGATATATAACTATGAGAGTCACTATGATGAACTTAACTTCTCGTTTAATATCTTTAAAAAGTGATGTCAGGTCTGCTTATTTTTTTTCGCGATATGAAAACCGAATACAAATTGTTTGATTGATTTTTGTTTTTATTGCGTATGTAATGCTATATTTCCGCAACTTTTATGTCAATATTCTCATGTCTGCAAGTTTTGTGTTTATTTCAAACAAATAAATCTTGTTAACTTTTTTGTAAGTTTTGAATTTCTTATCATTGTTTTTCCAAAACTGAAAAAAAACGTCACACACTGACCTAAAAATTCACGAGGCAGCCAAAACAATACAGACCCAGCACACTGCAGACTTTTTTTTAAAGCAAGGTTCTCAATTCGACTTATCATTTTTTGCTTTGCAAAGAGCATCATTTCGCTAATTTTTCTTCCACAGAGCAATTTCGACGTATATTGTGTCCGATACAATTATGACAGCCTTTTGAAAATTTTTTGATAAGTTGCACAATTGTTATAGTTACTTCCGTTTCACATGACGATGTGGAAATTTTTGCAGAACTTTTATAACTGCTTATGAAACATGAACAAGTTGGTGATTAGCTTCACAATTGTTTTAGATGTACTTAAAGCTGTTCTACAGTGATTTTTTTCGGCAGTATTGTGAAACTTAACATTGATAAGTTGCACAACTAATTATAATATATTTAAAAATCTTTCGGAACATATCTAAAATAAATAACAATTCTAATGCAATTGTAGAACATCTTGAAATTTCAAAAAGTTACATTTGCTACTTGGGTGGTTACCTTGTGGGTGAAGCATCGTTAGAGTATCATGGGATGCAGGACCAAAAAATTGTAGGCACGTAAGAATAAATGTTGTTGATATACTCCAGGTGTAGCTGGTTAGATCAGCCAGCTATTTTGAGATCACACCTTACTTAAAACATTCCTTTAAGTTTTTTTTGGTCTCAATTTCAATTCATGTAAATTTTTCACTTGATACAGAAATGTTTTTCTTCTGATCAGCCGCTTTTCTTGTGCTGAAAGACCGAAATCAGCACTTTGGCGAAAAAAATCGTTGATTTTCTGAATTTAATTAGTTATTTTTTGAGACAATTTGAAAAATCTTACTTTTGCTAATTTAGATTTTTCAATTGTCATTCCCTTAAATAGTGAAATATTAGTTGAAATAGCTATTTTTTCATCAATTGAACGTGCTGTCATTTCTTAGCTAAGGTACATTCAATTTCCATACAACTAATTTTTTAGTTGAATTAGAAAAATAAAATGTTGTTTTCAACCAACAGGCTAAGGTACATTCAATTTCCATACAACTAATTTTTTAGTTGAATTAGAAAAATAAAATGTTGTTTTCAACCAACATGTATGGTTGAATTGGATTCTGCAATTTGCACCTAAAAACGGTAACACCAGTAATGACTAATGACTACCACTAGATGGCACACTACTACCGAAAAGAACAAATTCTGAATAAATACACTTTCCACTAAGATTTTACGTCATTTTTACAAATCGATTTAGAAAATTATATATGAATATATCGTAACACATGCGAAAAACATCAAAGCAATTTGCAAGCAGTTTAAACAAGACTGTCCTTTTTAGCTTTTTAATGGATTGATTTGCTTTGACACTTCTCATGAGGTTTTGGCTAACAAACTTGTTAATAAAGCCCATTTCATTTTTGTTTTCTTTGTGCTGTCCTCCAGTAATGATGGTGATAGATAAATAGAAACAAATTTTCTGATTTCATAACAAAATTAGTTGCAATGAGAATTTCGTGTTGGATTGAAATGTTGCTGGTTTGTGTCCAGGTTACTCGCCAACTAAACACATTCTCTAAAAATAAGAGTTTTTTCAGCAAAGTAAAGTCTCAATATTAACTAATTTTATAGTTATTTTGGAAATTTTGTTGTTAAAATCAACTAATTCAAAAACAGTAATACGAATTAGGCGCATAGCTAATTTCGGTCGTTCCGTGCGTATTTGCGAGTGCGAGAGGAAAGCAATTACGTAATTTTGTTTCGGACTTAAGGAAAACATGTACACACGCTGAGCTTGGGTCAACATAGAGTGTGGCTGTTCGTGTTTTTTGGGCTTTGGATGTGTTGAAATCTGATGCGGTACATGAAGATTTTGTAATTCGGTGGCTGGGATGTGTTATTTGATGAGGGTTTTTGCCTTTCTCATACAGAAAAGCTATGCAATCACTGTGAAAATCGACTTTTTAACCGAGTCATATATCATTCGACTCAGCTCGACGAACTGAGCAAATGTCTGTGTGTGTGTGTGTTTGTGTGCGTATGTAACAAAAATATGCACTCACTTTTCTCAGAGATGGCTAAACCGATTTTCACAAACAAAGATTCAAATAAAGGTCTCATAGTCCAATAGTATGCTATTGAATTTCATTCCGATCCGACTTCCGGTTCCGGAGATATAGGATGATATGTGCCAAAAAAATGAAAAAAATATGCACTCACTTTTTTCAGAGATGCCAGAACCGATTTTCACAAACTAAGATTCAAATAAAAGGTTTTATGGTCCCATTGCTTGCTATTGAATTTCATTTGAATGTGACTTCCGGTTCCGGAGTTATATGGTAATATGTGAAAATTTGAGAAAAAGTTTACACTCAATTATCTGTGGAACGGCTCAACCGATTTTCGCAAACTAAGATTCAAATGAAAGGTCTTATAATATCCTAAAAATTTCTGGAACATTTTATGTGGATCCGACTTCCGGTTCCGGAACTAAAGCGTGATAAGTGGAAAATTACCAATTTTATTAGTATTTTTCCACGAACGAAGGTTAAAAACAGGTACTAATCCCATAATACTGTCTGATAAATTCTTATAGTTTGCAGAGCTTGTTAGTTTGTGGGCATGAAATCTTAATTCAGCACTACTGGTCCCCTCTTTTCCTGTTCCGAGAGCACCGAAAGTGGAGATGAAAAACTCCTAAAACTAAATTCACTTCGATTTCTCTGCGATGTTTGAACCGATTTTCACAAATCTTGATTTGAATTAAAGTTCATACTGTCTCTAAAGCTACTGTGAAATTTCAATATCATTGTCGTCAACCAGTTCGGACGCGTTTTTTAATTTGCTCCAAGAGCCGCGGTGCGCGAGTTTATTTAATTTGCTTTTTAATCAAAACAGTATTGCTTTTTGTTTATTATTCACTATGACCTGCGAAATTTGTGCTTTGGATACCACCGTCGACTCGGTTATGTGGACATGTGTTGGATGCCCACGAAAATTTCACGCCACCTGTGTTGGAGTGTCTATTCAGCGGGGTTCACTGCGGAGAAGGGATAGAAGAGTTATTGACGTAAACTCTTATATACTGCCGTGCTGTGAGTCCTGTCAAGAGCTTGTTAACGCAAAAATGGACCTCGATAGACTAGTTGAACAACAAAAGCTTCTTGAACGTCAACTCCATTCAAACACGGAAGTTGTGCATAAACTTTCGATGCAACAAGAGAAGTCAAGCTTAGTTCATGAGGCTATAGATGCCCAAGAAATATTGCTTACGACTATAAAAAATGAATTGAATTCAATAAACAAAAATAGCAGCTTGGCCGGCAGTGTTGTTGCCATTAAAAACCATGTCACCTCATTGTTCGATACAGCAATGTCTGCAATGAAGGAAAACGTGTACAATGACTTAAAAAAACTGACTTCCGAATTATCATCTGAGTTGCGTGATATGAATAACGAGCTAAACCATATCAACCAGCCATCTCATTGCCGTTTCAACCTTCCGAGTGAACGGACGTTCTTTGTGTTTACTGTGAAAGCGTTGAAAACCAGTGCCGGACGATCAAAACTAGATCGCTATTGTGTAATAGACAATAGTGCTTTTTCCTGTGAGAGGTTTTATGCACATTATATACTGAAGCAGTGCATTATTGTGAGCGGACGATCGACACAGTACCGTTAGCCGGTGAATGTTTGATCGATCAAAATAGGTCCAGCGGTGTATGTGATATCACTGTGCGGATTACAAAAGAGTGTGCTTTTTCCTCTCGGAGGTTTTTTGCACACCATCGCAGCGGCGATACGCTGATCGACGAGGGCAGGGCCTTGGTGGCCCCCGTTGGATTTATGTTAAGTATTATTATTTAGTTTTTTTTTCCTTTCTGCATTTGACCGTTCTATTTCTCCCCGATTCATTTATTTCTGCGCGGAAGTAGTTCCGCTATGTCTAATTTAAATCCTGACCCCCCCGTTCCCGAGGATCAAATGGAGACTTCCCTTGACTGTCGCATAAAGAGCTATCCGGATGGGCTCGCACTACCGGCCGGGCCTTATGCGGTCTACTTACGGACCAAATCGAAAGAAAAAAATTTAAATATTTTAAAAATATCGCGGGACCTGACATGGCGATATAATACCATCAAAAGTATTGATAGAATACGTCCAGACAAGCTCAGGGTCCTGTTTATCAGCTCAAAACAGGCTAATGAGCTTGTTCAAAAGAATCCTTTTACGCAGGAGTACCGCGTCTACGTGCCCGCTAGCGAAGTAGAAATCGACGGTGTGGTCACCGATTCGAGTTTGACTTGCGAGGACGTTCTTAAGTACGGGGTGGGCTGTTTTAAGGATCCCTCACTTAAGAATGTCAAGATACTGGATTGCAAGCGAATGCATTCAATATCGATCGCCGGGGATGGAACAAAGTCCTATCCCCAATCAGACTCTTATCGTGTGACCTTCGCCGGCTCTGCTTTGCCCAACTACATCCTCTTGGACCGGGTTCGTTGGCCTGTTCGCCTATTCGTACCCCGAGTAATGAATTGTACTAATTACAAACAACTGGGGTATACAGCTACCCATTGCAGCAATAAGCCACGTTGTGCTAACTGTGGGGAAGCTCATGCGGACGGCTCTTGCGGTAAGGATGCTGAAAAGTGTCTCTACTGTAAGGAGGGTCTGCATGACCTCTCTGATTATCCCGCTTACAAACTGCGAGGTGATCGAATGAAGCGTTCCATAAAGGAGCACTCCAAGCGTTCCTTCGCCGAGATGCTTAAAAGTGCCACCCCTCCTAAACAAACAACGAACCCATATGCCTGCTTGTCAACTGACGAGAGCGATTCTGACGAACCTTTGGATGGTCCATCTTCGGCGCTCCCTCATAGCTGTAGGAAAAGAATAAATAAATCCTCTCATAAGCTACCTAGTAAGGGTTCGAAGGTGTCTTCCGAAGGGCTTCTAAAAGTTACAGCTAAGGGGAATCGGGACACAACACCAAAGCAAAAAGCTCCTGGTCTCGGAAAACTCAATTCCGAGATGGAATTCCCACGACTTCTCGGGACTACAAAATCCCCAAGCGTCCCAGAAAATCTACCAGAGAACCAACTAGGTGCTGGACTTATCAAGTTCTATGATGTTGTGGACTGGATTTTTACAACTTTCAAAATTTCAGACCCTCTTAGAAGCATTTTAATTGCTTTCATGCCAACAGTAAAAACATATTTGAAGCAGTTGACTGCAAATTGGCCCTTTCTCTCAGCGATTGTATCCTTCGATGGCTAAATCATCCACCAAGGTCACGGATCTAATCACAGTGGATACAGTGGAATTGCAGAAGTATCATCCCAAAAATAGATTCTTTCAAATATCTAGTAAACAAATCTGAAATGTGACGCATTTGCATTGTGCGAAACTTGACTAACTTCTGAAATATCCTTAAATTTCCACGATTTCAACACATTTTCGCCTGGATCAAGATGATGCTTACGCAGGAGTACTTTTGGGGATAAAAAAGTGCAATTCTTTTTATCGAATTAACCTCCCATGGGTACCAGATATTCAAGTTGTCGCATGTCATGTTACAATCAAAGGTAAGGACCTTTGTATTGCTTCCATCTACATTCCCCCTAGAGCCTTGGTTGGGCATCGGCGGCTCAGTAATGTCATAGAGCTCCTTTTCGCACCGACGTTGATTTTAGGAGACTTTAACTCACACGGTACGGGATGGGGCTGTCTTCACGACGATAACAGATCAACTATGATCCATGATATTTGCGAATATACAAACGAATCACCGTTTTCGATGGTAGAGCTCTCACTTGCACTTTTGTCATGTAACAATAAAGCCCCGGGATTAGACAGAATAAAATTCAACTTGTTGAAAAATCTGCCTGACCCCGCCAAAAGGCGCTCGCTGAATTTATTCAACAAGTTCCTCATGGGTAATATTATCCCACACGACTGGAGACAAGTTAGAGTTATCGCCATTCAAAAACCAGAGAAACAGCCTCCGATCACAATTCGTATCGGCCGATTGCTATGCTTTCCTGTATCCGCAAGTTGTTCGAAAAAATGGTTCTTTTCCGTCTAGACAATTGGGTTGAAACAAATGGCTTACTTTCAGATACACAATTCGACTTCCGCAGGGGCAAAGGAACGAACGATTGTCTTGCGATGCTCTCAACAGAAATTCAAATGGCATTTGCTCGTAAAGAACAAATGGCGTCAGTTTTCCTAGACATGAGGGGGCTCTCAGTTTCTATAAATATCCTATCTAAGAAGTTGCATCAGCATGGTTTTTCGCCAGTTTTGAACAACTTTTTACATAATCTATTGTCTGAGAAACACATGTACTTCGCGCATGGTGATTTGTCGACAATACGATTTAGCTACATGGGTCTTCCTCAGGGCTCATGCTTAAGCCCCCTTTTATACAATTTTTACGTAAATAATATCGATGAATGTATCTACACATCTTGCACGCTAAGACAACTTGCCGAGCGTTGTGTCTATTATAGGACCCAAAGCTGCCGATCTCCAAGGACCATTATAAGATACTCTCGACAACTTGTTTACATGGGCTCTTCAAATGGGTATCGAGTTCTCTACAGAGAAAACTGAGCTGGTTGTATTTTCGAGGAAGCGAGAACCAGCACAATTACAGCTTCAACTAGGGGGTGAAACCATAGCTCAGGTCTTCACATTTAAATATCTCGGGGTCTGGTTCGACTACAAAGGCACCTGGGGATGTCACATTAGGTATCTGAAACAAAAATGCCAGCAGAGAATAGACTTTCTTCGTACAATAACCGGATCATGGTGGGGTGTCCACCCAGGAGACCTGATCAGGTTGTATCAAACAACGATATTGTCCGTGATGGAATACGGATGCTTCTGCTTCCGATCCGTGGCGAACACTCATTTCATCAAGCTGGAAAGAATTCAGTATCGTTGTTTGCGTATTGCCTTGGGTTGCATGCAATCGACTCATACGATGAGCCTCGAAGTGCTAGCGGGCGTTCTTCCATTGAAAAACCGATTCTGGGATCTCTCATATCGTTTGCTCATTCGATGCGACATTTTGAATCCTCTGGTGATTGAAAACTTCGAAATGTTAGTTGAGCTTAACTCTAAAATCCGTTTTATGTCCTTGTATTTTGATTACATGGTTCAGAATATTAATCTTTCTTCGTTTCCAACCGTGCTCATTTCATGGATACTTTTGATTCTGCTGTGTTTTTCGACACATCCATGAAGGCCCTCGAGTGGCCCCTAATATCTTTAATAGTAAATTTAGAACAGTCAACTGTGAAAATATGTTTTATACTAACAGATCAAATATTAACAAGTCCACAGGCTTCGGTATCTTTAATAAAAACATCACCGCTTCGTACAAACTCAGTTATCCGGCTTAAGTTTACGTCGCAGAATTAGCTGCTATTCAGTACACCCTCGAGATCATTGAAACCTTGCCCAGAGACCATTACTTCATTGTCACGGACAGTCTAAGTTCAATAGAAGCTCTCCGGGCAATGAAGCCAGGAAAGTATCCCCTATATTTCCTGGGGAAAATACGGGAACACATGAGAACTTTATCTGAACGGTCTTATTCAATATCGTTAGTCTGGGTCCCTTTGCATTGTTACATTCTGGGCAATGAAAAGGCTGACTCACTGGCTAAAGTGGGCGCATTAAAAGGTGATACTTATGAAAGACCAATCTGCTTCAATGAATTTTTCAGTATTTCTCGTCAGAAAACTCTCGAAAGTTAGCAAACTTCATGGACGATTGACGAACTGGGACGATGGCTACACTCCATTATCCCTAAGGTATCGACGAAACTTTGGTTCAAGGGGATGAACGTGAGTCGTGATGTCATTCGCGTTATGTCACGGCTCATGTCAAATCACTATACATTCAACGCACACCTCCGGCGTATCGGGATCGTGGAGAACGGGCTCTGCACCTGTGGCGACGGTTATAAGGACATCGAGCATGTCGTGTGGTCGTGCGTAGTGTATCGCGACGCCAGGTCGAAGCTACTGGAATCTCTCAGGGCCCGAGGTAGACCGCCTGAGGTGCCGGTTCGGGATGTGTTGGCGAGTCGGGATAGTTCATATATGCTTCTCATATACCAGTACCTTAAACACATTGATATACAAGTGTAATGTGTTATTCCTCGCTCAGAAAATATAATCTCCACCTACAGGTTCGACACTAACATCCGCCCGATTCTCTCGATCCCCGTCCCTGTCCACCATCTTCATTGGAATTAACAAGATCTTTTTTGTCACTAACTATTTCGTTCCCCCTTCCCTGTTTCTTCACCATCTCGATGGCAACTAATTAGATCTCTGTCGTTTTCAAACATTTTGTTCCCACACCCCCTTTTTACCCCGTTTCCCACAATATTTATTTTTTTCCATTCTCTTTCGTAACATCACCATCACCGGAAGACCGCTCCAGTCAATGACAAGCATGCGGGCCACCCGCCGGGCCTTCGTAGCCTGGGGGTGTTTCCCGCGGACCCTCACGGACCGAAGAATGCGGCCAACATCGAAAATTACCATCGCCATCTGGAATCATCTCATCATAAATTCAATTCACCGGCCACTACCGATCGCCAACTGAAAGTTGGATTTTCGAGAATCCGCGACCCCGATACTACATTACATAATGATACTACTCTAGTTTTAAGTTAGACGATAATTAAGATTAGTAAATACCCTTGGCATCTTAGAGCTTAAGCAGTGTGCCTTAATATTATATTATATTATTGAATAAAAAATACCAGCTATCTCTTGATACTGCAGCCAGCTGCACCATGAACGTAAGTTCGACATTGGCAATTGACTTTATTGACGAAATCAAGTCTTTGTCAGCACATTTGGTAGCAGCGAAGAAACCTGTGCAAATACCAGTGGAAATCGGACTGGAGTGACTACGATGCGCGAGAATCTAGAAGACTACATCAGCAGAAACAAGCTGCAAAAGCTAGAAGTCACAAAAAGCAAAAAAAAGTTATTCAAGAATTTGAAAATGAACAAAACTGTAAACAACAGCAGCAACAATTTAAGAAATCATAGTAATTACAATGAGAATTGCAATATTCGTGGTTCATGTTATCCTAGTAATGATCATCTAATACGAAGACAACCCAGCATCATCCTCCCACCAGACAGAGTGCTTTTTGCTGCGAAAGACCGCTTTTCTAGGCAAATAATAGACCAACCATTCAATTCCAAAGAGGTGAGATATTGAATCCATATCCAGCGAATGACTCACGACGATCGCCGCTACGATGCAACCCGATGACTCCAAAAGGTGCGTCAGCTACTTTGTACGGCGCGCTCAATTCTCAACACTCTTGTTTTCGGTGTCATTGACACACCTCTTAGGAGAAGAAAAGGACGACAACTCTATTGATTATAATGCTTATCATCCAAATGCTGCACAATTTAATAAGTCATCATTGGAGGTCATAGTTTATGGCCAGAATTTTAATGGATTGAAAAGTGCGTTGAAAATGTTGAAAATCATAACTAACCTTCCTTCCGAAGTGAAAATACACATTTATGGTGACTTCAATCAACGTGACATTGACTTTTTCCCAGACTCTGAAAATGAGAGCATCCTACTACCAGTGGTAGGAGAGAATGAAACCCTCCAATATATATTCGATCAGGGTTGCATGATTAGCACTCAACCAAATTAATCACGTTAAAAATCAGCAAAACTGTTACTTAGATTTTTTACTAACAAATTCACAAGAAGACTTCTGTCTTACCAAATCCCTGACCCCCTTATGGGAAAATGAAAGATTTCACACTGCAATTGAGTTGTCCATATTTGTTCATGAGTATAATAGACCCGATGAATATGAGTATGACGAGGTCTTTCAGTATGACTTGGCAAATTATGACATCATAAAGTTAAAATTAAGTTACATTGATTTGCAAACCATTTTCAAGGAGCCTAATGTTGAAACTTCTGTGGAAATGTTTTATAAGATTTTATTTGATACTATTAATGATCAGGGAACCTTTTAAGAGAATCAGACGACGACTTAACTATAAATATCCAATATGGTATAATGATAACATTAAAAATCTAAAAAATCGAAAACAGAAGGCCCATAAAAAATATAAAAAAGACAGTAGTAGCGTCAACTTAGGAACCTACTTACAAACTTGTGATCAATTGAATCTGGCAATTGAAATCGCTTCCGAGGAGTACTATTCAAAAACGGAGAGTGAAATCAAATCTTACCCGAAGAATTTTTTCAATTACGTAAAACAAAAACTGAAATCTAATAATTTTCCCTCAAAAATGTTTTTCAAGGGTAAGACTGCTGACAACTCGGAAGATATTTGAACACTATTTGCAAATTACTTCCAAGAAACCTATACTACGTTTTCCGAAGAGGATCGAGACCATGAATATTTTAATTTCTTCCCTGAACATGCTTGTGACATTAATATTCATCACATTAGTGTCCAAGATATTATGCAAGCGCTCAATAAATTAGATTTTGTCGTGAATACGACTTACTTTATTATGGGGTGCCTTTTCAAAATTTACCCTCTGAGAGAGTGATAAGTTTTTGATCGTGAATATCTATTGTTGTATCTAATGAATCAACATAATTCTTGCGACATGCCATCGGAAATATGATCACAATTTTATGATAAAATTTTCAGTTTTGTGACATAGTCTCAAATAATTCAAAATTAAACTTTTCTTAAATGTTTGGTATAAACGAGTATCAAAGAGGATAATTCATAAGGCGCGTTTGCCTTTCTCGTATTTTTAAAGCTCATAGCTCAGTGATCTGTGAAAGGATTTATATAATCTAACTCGGGACCAATAGAATCGAAATTTTTCAATTTAAACGTGTATAGCAAAAGCAGTGAATTATTTCAATAGTACACTATTGAAAAACCTGTCTAATTTGCTCCATGCCAACACCAGCCAATCAGAACGCGTTCTAAGGAAGAGAACAAAATATCTGCTGCTGTACAACAAATCGTCCGGGAAAAATGTTCCGAAAAGTGGTGAATATCACAAAGAGTTCCTCAATTTGGTCCTTGTGAATGCTAGAAACGAATCCCTACAGCATATTGATAGTTTCTTCCAATAAATTATGCAAATCCGAAATGAAATAATCGACAATCAAATTCTGTATGCGGCTATTTTTATAGCCGTTAGGACCGCCCATTAGTGAAAAAGCTACAAACGAAATCACATAAAAGGAAATCTCTTAACAAAAATTCAATCAGTTTGGATTCAATCTCCACTGCGAGCAGATGTGTTTTGTGTCGTCTGCACGCTTTCGACTAGAGCGATTACGTCACAGCTGCCAGTCATTAGCATTGGGAAAAAAACAACGGTGGAGAGCATTGCACAATATCAGCCGTTCTAATGGCTCTAAAAATTTTCTAAAGAACTATTAGGATTTGTTGTTCGCAAATCGTAGGGAAATATCCTCAGTTTACTGCAAATCAAGAATAGTTTGCTTAGATTTGTGCACTTTTCGCTGTGTGAAATTCACAGTAATCGAGATCAAGTGAAGCCTTTTTTTGCAAAAAATGTTCTAGAGTTTAATGTCGTAGAGAATTACGCAATTTAACTCTTCTGAATGCTGGAAACGAATCCCTACAGCATATTGATAGTTTCTTTCAATAAATTATGCAAATCCGAAATGAAATAATAGACAATAAAATTCTGTATGCGGCTATTTTTATAGCCGTTAGGACCGCCCATTAGTGAAAAAGCTACACACGAAATCACATAAAAGGAAATCTCTTAACAAAAATTCAATCAGTTTGGATTCTATCGTCGTCTTTTTGTCGTCTGCACAGCTAGTTTCGCTTTCGACAAGAGCGATTACGTCACAGCTGCCAGCCATTAGCATTGGGTAAAAATCAACGGTGGAGAGCATTGCACAAGATCAGCCGTTCTAATGACTCTAAAAGTTTTCTAAAGAACTATTAGGATTTGTTGTTTGCAAATCGTAGGGAAATATCCTCAGTTTACTGCAAATCAAGAATAGTTTGCTTAGATTTGTGCACTTTTCGCTGTGTGAAATTCACAGTAATCGAGATAAAGTGAAGCTTTCTTTGTTTTTGCGAAAAATGTGAAAAAGGGGAATGCGTGCATAATTCATACAATTGATATTCGGAAGTGTTAAGGAACATGTCAGTTGTTTTCGTATTCACGACATCCAGTTATGTCTCTGACATTACCCACCCGTCTTTTTCTAAAGGACCTGATGGAATTCCTCCCATATTCATGAAAAAACTATCATTAGAACTAGCCACACCCTTGTTTTGGCTTTTCAATAAATCACTCATGACTGGTATTTTTCCTAAAATATGGAAGGACTCTTATTTGGTACCGATTTACAAAAGTGGAAAAAAATCAGATGTGTGTAATTATCGAGGAATTGCAATTATCTCCTGCATTCCTAAACTTTTTTAAGCGATAATCAATGAAAAAATGTTTTATCAAGTTAAAAATAGAATCACTAATATGCAGCATGGATTTTTTAAGGGTCGCTCGACTAATACAAATTTACTGGCTGCTATGGATAAGGGTAATTACATAGAAGCTCTCTATACTGACTTCAGCAAAGCATTTGATCGCATTGATATACCTATGTTATTATTCAAACTACAAAAAATAGGAACTGGTCCTGAATGGCTTGAGTCGTATCTGACTGATCGTCAGCAAATGGTTCGATTTAAAGGGAGGATATCCAACCATGTCCTAGTAACCTCAGGAGTTCCACAAGGTTCTCATCTAGGCCCTCTCTTATCCATTTTTTTGTAAACGATATATCTCTTATTTTAAAACACACAAAAGTGTTGATTTATGCCGATGACATGAAGCTCTTCCTAAAAATAACATGTGATGTAGACAAGGTGGTATTTCTAGATGAAGTGCAAACGTTCCATGTCTGGTGTAACAAAAGCCTTTTTAAAACTAAACGTCAATAAATGTAAAGTAATATCTTTCAGTAGGAAACAAAACACACCAGATATCACAAATAAACTAGGCGATCAAACAGTAGAAAGATGTATCAGAATTAGAGATCTAGAAGTAATTTTAGATAAAAAGTTGACTTTCATCGATCACTATAATACGATAATAGGCAGAGCTAATAACATGCTTGCATTTATAAAACGCTTCAGCTATAATTTTTGCGATCCTTACACAATTAAAACATTATATATTGCCTACACAAGGTCTATACCTGAATATTGTAGCATTTTTTGGTTCCCATTCTCAATCAAACGTATAGAATCAGTACAAAACAATTTCTATTATTTGCACTCCATAAGTTTGGTTGGGCAAGATTTCCTCTACCATCATACAAAGCTCGTTGCATGCTCATTGACATCCACACACTAGAAGAGCGTCGAGAACAATTAATGGTCTTATTCATACATAACATGGTTACACATCGGGTTGATTCATCTGGACTTCTGTCTAAACATAATTTTATATACCCGACAATTACGAAACCGAGCTATATTCAATATAAGTAATTATCGTACCAACTATGCTAAATTTGGCCCATTAAATCAAATGATGTTAACTTATAATAAGCATTGCGGAGCAATTGACTTTACAATGACGACAGCCCAGCTCAAACAATATTTTAATTCAATACGACCTAGAACATAATGCACATTATTGTTTATTTTAGAAAATATCACACGTGTTAAAATGTAATCAATCAAATAAATATAATCAAAATAAATAAATAAATAAATAAATAAATGAATTTCATCCGGATCCGACTTTCGGTTTCGCAGTTACAGGGCGATGAGTGTCAAAGTTATCAAATCTGTGTCGATGAGTGTCAAAGTTATCAAATATCACTGACAATATGTACAACACCGAAAGACAAAGAAAACACAAAACGAACAAGGCGTGCTTTGTTCTATTTCGTACACATTGTTTAGTGACGTCATTGATAATAATAATAATAATAATAATAATAATAATAATAATAATAATAATAATAATAGTAATAATAATAGTAATATTAATAGTAATAATAATAGTAATAATAATAGTAATAATAATAGTAATAATCATAGTAATAATAATAGTAATAATAATGGTAATAATGATAGTAATAATAATAGTAATGATAATGGTAATAATAATGGTTATAATAATAGTAATAATAATAGTAATAATAATAGTAATAATAATAATAATAATAATAATAATAATAATAATACATGATGTAATAAACAACAGAATCATATGTTGTAATATACTAAGATAAACATTGCACTTTAGGATGGGCCTTAACTTATGAGTCAATTCGCACCCTCTCATTCTGCTACTAACGCAGAAGGCGATAGCACCCAGTCGACGCCGTTCTATTGACCAAATGTCATCATAGACACACGGGGAGGCATGAGATAGGAACTTGTGAGGACTTAGTTATCTCACCATTTGACGACCTTTTTCAGGAAGTATATACATCGTATTCAGAAACTGACCGTGACCGTGAATACTTTTCTTTCATACCTGCAATTTCCAACTCTATCTCTGTAAACTATCTATCAGAACATGACATTTCGACAGCACTGAAAAACTTAGACGCCTCAAACTGAAGAACGTAATAACTAACAAAACGCATGGCTTTTTCAAAGGCCGCTCAACTACAACAAATCTCCTTGAATTTGTGACATTCACTCTGAACGCAATGGACGCTGTCAACCACGTAGAAACTCTTTACACAGACTTTAGTAAAGCTTTCGACCGTACTGACACACCATTACTTCTATACAAACTACAAAAATATGACATAGAACATAGCCTGCTGGAGTGGCTTGAATCATACTTAACAAATTATGCAAAATACAGTCCAGTCAATCGAATAATGCGCCATTACAATCAATACTGCGATCATCTTGACCTTACTATGAAAAAAAATCAAATAAAATCTCAGCTTTGTCGTAGAAATAATGCGTAGTATGTAAGTGAACATTGTAAACAATTTATATGTAGTCTACATTTGATTGACGAAATAAATAAATAAATAAATACAAAATTCAAAACTGACTGACTCGTTTACGGGTCGACGCCCGAGACTTACGGATATTTTCCGCGAACTCTCTGACACTGACTGTGTTGTTACTCTTTCCAACTATGGGTTTTTAAATTCTAAGCATTTTCTTTCGGGTGAAGCCCGAAGATTTTAGTACAAACTGAGCTTGCGATTTTAAGTAGAAAGTTCATCCGACTTTCTCCCGAAGTTCTACCGAAAGCCGAGACCACTGTTACTATACCAGTGGCAGTGACTAGTGTCCGTGAAAAAAATAATTTTGTTTCTACAACATTGCTGCGCTGACTAATGCCCGGAACTGTCTATGGTTTTATAACAAAGTTTCTTCAACATCGTTGCGATGACTAATGCTCGAAAATGCGCATGCTTCTATAACAAAGTTTTTACATCAAGGTTGCGGTTACGGTGATATGAGGGTTTGCTTGATGAGTTTCCTTCACAACTTCCTACTTTTTCTATAGTAATAGTAAATTCAAAGGAAAATTTGCTAAGGGCGCTGCATGCCCCCTTATTTACTGAGCTTGATGTTACCTGAAGGGTGAACACCAAGTCGAATGCGTCGGCTTATAACATTGAGGTTTGTAGCTGGTTCACAAATTTCTGTGTTTCTAATTACTGCTGTCCAACTTATTTACTCATGGGATCTGTTTTTCTTGTTTTCGTTTTTGCTATACGTGAACTAAACTTTCTAACCTTACGGTGGTCCTTGTGTGTGTGTTCTCCTCTGATCCATGGTATGCTTCTATCGTTGCTTTATTTGTGGGGTGATCGAACGGTTGCTAGTCTCGGACTCTGGGTACCGTGTCGTTTTCATTCCTAAAGGCTCGTTATTCTGTGTTGGTTAATTCTGTATTGTTGCTTCTCATCAAGGCTTCTCGTTGATTAGTCGCTCGCTTCCTTGAGTATAGTTTAGAATTAATCGTTCTCATTTGAGTTTTGGGCATCATCGTTCCGAAAGAGGTGATGAAACTTCTTCCTTTCGTACAATGTGTTTAGGCTCCTAACAGCTTTTTATGTATTTCATTTGATTTCGTGGTTGTTTTTTTTTCGTAGTGTTTTTAGTTGTGGCATACCCACGCAAGTCATCTTTAACTGTGTTGACTGAGTTTATTTCCTTCTTGTTTTGTTATCAGTGTTGATGTAGCAATTTGTAGCATTGCCATTACATCAATTTGTTATCACGGCTTCCATATTAAGCTTTCGTAAATTTTTAGCCTCGATTTTTTTCAACTCTACTGTTCTTCCTTCTGCATTTGGTGGTTCGCCGGTTCCCTTTGTCTTCAACTTGCCACCGCATCCGACCACACCCTGTTGTTCTCCGTGGTAGCTTGGCTAAGCTACCGACATCCTTCCTTCTGCTACGACTATTTTCAGGCACACACACAGTTTTGGACTCCAAAAAAACTTCTAGTCATTTTGTATGATTCTGTGCCTCTAATGTAATCAATTTTCTATTCTATGATAGTTATTATTATTATTTTTATATACGTATTACGTAATCTATTGTCTATTCTATGATTATCATTATTTTTATATACGTATATTTTTCATAATCGCATTGTGCATCATATTCTTATACCATTGTCATATCTTTGTGCATCGTATTTTTTGTTTGTTTTCGTTATCATACTTGTTCTATATATTAGTTGAATCTATGTTTTTACCTTTAATGCATTTAAATGTATCTGTCGATATATTTATTCGTATACGTGTTATCTCGACTGAATTTCCGTTAACAGAGAAGTTTTCATGTTTAATTTTTTTTTGTTGAGATAACTCGCACCTTTTCTACCCGTCTTTGTCTGTGGAAAGAAAATTGTTATTGGAGTTGCGGCATGTTCGCTTGTGTCTTATCCTTTTCTTATCCATCCGTTCTTCGTAATTAGTGTTATATCTCAACCGTATTTTGTTTATTTTTTTTTCGAAGTATTCTTTTAGTGTCTTTTTAGTGTTAGTTTTATGTTATTTAATGATAAACCATCTTATTTCACCATAGAAATTTTCCTTATTTATAACATTATCTCCGTATTCTATGCAATTATGTTTACCTCCCTTGTGTAATGTACTCTTCTTTTTTTCTAAACGCATTTGAACTTTTCCCCAGTTCATTTTAATATGTAGCATTATAGCTTCCTCCCGACAACACATTTTTCTCACATATATAATCTTCCTATTCAATTTAAAATTTTTATCTGACCAGCACGGTATTGCTGTGTATGACATGATTCCCATGTTGATAATTTGAATTAATCTTTTTTTTTCTTGATTGCCTAACTCATCTAACACATGGATCAATAAGTCCCGAGACTAACAATGGAAACAACATTTTTTTTGCAAAATATTTTTTATATTCATCAACATAATCACCTTTTAGGGTGATACAATGGTTCCAACGTTTTTTTATTATTTTTTATTTATAACAATTTTTATTCAGGCCAATTTGCGTATAGCTTTACGTGGCCGATTTACCCATGTTTTTGTTACATAATATAATTTTTTATTGTTGGATTTCGTTGTCACCCTTCTTCTAGGGGGAGAGGAGCTTCCATTTCCTTCTAGCGAAGAATGGAGGTCATTTTGTCCGTTGTTCATATCATCCATTGCTACATCGTTGGAGCTGTGAGTGGTTTCCGTTTCCTTGTTTTCATTGTTGATCGCAGTCTTGGGTTCATTTGCAGTTGTTGTAGATGCGCTTTGTATATTGATTGCAGTTGATAGTTGGTTAGATGATGAAGGTGTTTTTGAAACAGGAGCACTGCATTCACTAGTTTCCGTTGTTGAGCGGTTGTCCTTGTTTTTGTTTGTTTTGTTTGTTTTCGCAGTTTCAGTGCAAGGTTTGCCGTAGTGTGCAGGTTGTTCACAAAACTGATATGTAACCAATTGATTTTCATACGTAATCAACGTTTTACACGGATGTCTTGACCACAAATGATGTAAGATGAAATTGCTCTACGTAGTTGCATACGTACCACTCGCACGCCATTCCGGATACCCGGGAAAAATTCCGCCATACTTCTTTTTCGATGGAAAGAACTTCACCGTACTGCGACATACTTTCCCGAACATACCCATCGCTGGTCTGCGGGGGAAGGTCATGCACGCGTACTTCTATGGCATTGTCCACCATTTACACAGGGATTTTATATTTAACATTGTCATGATCAATACTGTGCACCCCGTTATTAACCGAAGCAAATGCAATTGCATCTTTTTCACGTTTGAACATAATGTACACACAGTTAGACGCCTTGTTGAATTGAATCTCACTTACATCATTAACGTTTATATGCATTCGTTCCTTAAGCAAGATTTCAATTTCGGTTGCTGCTGATCTAACTTTGCAGCGCTTGAAATCAATACAAATTGAATTTGGCCTTGTAAGCCAAGTTTCAGGCTTTGTTAAATCGTATTTGCCCATTTCGTACACTCTATTGTTCATTGCACTATATTGTCTTTGTTTCTGTCGTCGCGACCGTAAGAAATCTTCGACTGTGTCGTTTGCGATGCGAGCACGAACTGTTTTTTTTTTCGATAAACTGCTTTCTGAATCATCGAGTCGTTGCTGTTTTTGTTCCATCGAAAGCAATCGCGGCACCCACTTGGAAAAAACCTTTTTCATGCTCAATTTTTCATGAAGGATAGTAAATACACTTCCATATGATATCTGTGTCATCTCAGCAATCTCACGGAGCTTCACTTTACGATCTTTCATTATAATTTTTGTCACTTCACTCACATTTTCCGGTGTAACGGCTTCCACAGGTCTACCCGAGCGTTCCACGTCATTTGTGTCGGTACGACCACGTTTAAACTCGGCGAACCACCGACAAATTGGAGCTTTTGATGGACAAGAGTCCAGATAACATTTTTCAATCCATTGTTTCGCTTGCACGGTGTTTTTACCCATTAAAAACAATGTTTTATCAAAACACGAAACTCGTTTTTTTCCTACAAATTTCATTTGTATTGACTTAATGTTAGATTAGCTTGAATTTTACTGGTTTCGACTGTAACTTGCATTCTGCTAGCAGGTGCGACTGTATGAATTTAAATGCACCTTTTACCAACTAAGCAGATGCATGCTTCTGTGGCTCAGTCGATTGACAGACGTACATGCGATCCAATGATTCTCGGTTCAAGTCGCGGTGGTTGCTAATCAGTATTCTTTTTTTATTTCAACGAATTTCATGTCATGGAGTTTTAGACACAATATTAAAAGTTCTTCCACGTGAATTTGCGACGCTTCATTTATGTGCATCTAATAAGATGTAAAATCACAGGGATTTTTTTAAGTGTGTAGTAAAACGTATGTGTATTGCCCTCTTAACAGTTGTAATATCTTTCTGCTCGCATTTATTTTTTTTTCGTGTTAGAATTGATTAATTTCGACTTTCATCTTACATAATTCGCTGATATTTTTCCCTTCTTGGTATATTTTCTATGTTTTTGTCTTATCCAGTGTTTTCCTTACACTTGGGTTTTAAGTTTTCGTTCAAATCTTATATCGTAACGTTGTATGATGTTTACTGTTATTTTTTGTTATATATGTAAATATGGGACACCACTCTCTTGATTTTCCATCGGTGCTACAATTAAATATCTCGTCAGATCGTCTTGCATAACAAGTCCGTATCTGTTACCCCATTCTGACTCAGGTAATACTATACTATGTCCATATACAATTTCTCGAATGGTTCGGACGATGTCGTAGTTATTTTCATTGGAACTTTGTTTGATAGACCGATATTATTTTTTTGACACGAGTTACATTGTTTAACATAATTTTCAATATCTTTTCGCATATTAATCCAATGTAATAGCGGACTCATTCTCTTCAACATTCGTTTGCTTTCAACATGTCCACCTAGAGGAGCATCGTAGAATTCTTTCAATATAATTTCGCGCTCCTTCTATGGCACCAACATCCTGTCTTTTTCCGGTGCGTATAGCGTGGAAATTTTATCAAATTTCTCTGCGATGAACTTCAGTACATTTGCCTCAGGAATTTTCTGCATGTTTCGAAAAGAAATAATTTGAATGTTCTTTGCATTTTTCATGTCTATATGTAGGGCAGTTGGTGAATGCGTCCACTAACCCGTCTATTAGAATTCTTGTGTAGGTTATTGATTTACTCGAGCCGTTTAAAACCAATCCCCATATTTCGCGTCCTGGAATTGCAATTACTCTTCCATTCAGATAGTCCTTCAAACCGTGTGGTAGGTCCACCAGTTCGGCTAACTCTTCATACACTGATCTACTGTTTACTACTATGAAAGTACCGTCAAATTCGCTTTATGTTTTGAAAATTTCAGTCGATCAAATTTGATGTCATTATTATTCATGCTTATTTCATATTCTTCGAAATACGAGAGTGCTCCCAAATCATCCTTTTCGTCCCATCCAAAGTCTATGTTTTCTAATCCGTCCATGTGCGGATTCCACTCTGACTTCTGTTTGTTTTTAAATAGCGTAAATCGTCCAGACTCATCTGTGAGCTGTCTGGCGACGGCTATTTTACCTTCTGCGTTCTTCCGCTTTGCAAGTTCGTTTTTTCTGCTACCTACTGTTGACGCTTTTGTTGTCTAGTGACTATTGAAATAGTCAGGGTGTGAGGACTCGGCTGCTCGGCAGTCTAGATAAAAAGATTGCCACAACATTGTCTTTGCCTTGTTTATAGCGAAAGTCCATTTCCAACTCTTGTAATTTCAGACATAGACGCGTTAGCATAGACGAAGTTTCTTTGAAATGCCATATTGAAATCAACGGTCTATGATCCGTGTATACAATAAATTTCTGATTATAAATAAAATGTTTGAAACGGCTCATACAATGGCTAACATGTTTTTTTTCAATCGTATGGTACTTTCTTTCAGCACCTACAAAACCTCTGCTTACATATAAAATGGGCCAATCTATCTATTTTTTTTCGGGAGTACTGCTTCAATAGCGTACTTGCTTGCATCTGTCGTGATCACGAACGTATCTTTATAGTTCGGTCTAACCAATAGTGTGTCAAAAGTTGAAAAAATTCGCAATTTCTCAAAAGATTTTTAACACTCTTCTGTCCTAGTAAACATAACATTCTTTCGCAAGAGATCGTTCAATGGTTTACGTTTCTCTGCTATGTGAGGTATGAATTTTCCGTAGAAATTTACTGTTCCTAAGAATGACCGAACACCTTTGACTGTTTTTGGTGCCACCATCTCTTTTATTGTTTTTATATTGTCCTACATAGTACGAATTCCTTTGTCAATTACATGTCCTAAATACTTTATTTCATTTTGTCGTGAATACGACTTACTTTACTATGGGGTCCTTTTCAAAATTTACCCTCTGAGAGAGTGATAAGTTTTTGATCGTGAATATCTATTTTTTTTTATTTAAAAGACATCTTTATTCAGGCCTATTTGCGTACAAGCTTTACGTGGCCGATTGAGCCGATTTTTTAAATAAAAAATTCTTTGTATTCGATCTCGTTGTCACCCTTTTTCTAGGGGGAGAGGAGCTTCCATTTCCCTCCTGCGAGGATTGAGGGGCACTTTGTTCGTGGCTCGTCTCGTCGTCCATTGACGCATCGGTGGCATTGTTGATTTCCGTCTTCTTTTCGTTTTCCTTGTTATTCGCAGTCTTGATCTCGTTGCTAGTTACTGTAGAAGCGCCTTGTTGTACATTGGTTGCAGTTGCTGTTTGGTTAGATGGTGAAGGTGATTTTGAAACAGGAGCACTGCACTCACTAGTTTCCGTTGTTGAGCGGTTGTCCTTGTTTTTGTTTGTTTTGTTTGTTTTCGTAGTTTCAGTGCAAGGTTTGCCGTAGTGTGCAGGTTGTTCACAAAACTGACATGTAACCAGTTGATTTTCATACGTAATCAGCGATTTACACGGATGTTTCCCGTCTTGATTAAAAATGATGTAAGATGGAATTGCTTTACGTAGTTGCATACGTACCACTCGCACGCCATTCCGGATACCCGGAAAAAAATTCCGCCATACTTCCCTTTCGATGGAAAGAACTTCACCGTACTGCGACATACCTTCCCGAACATACTCTTCGGTGCACTGCGGGGGAAGGTCATGCACGCGTACTTGTATGGCATTGTCCACCATGTGCACAGGAATTTTGTATTTAATGTTGTCACACTCAACGCTGTGCACCTCGTTGTTAACCGAAGCGAATGCAATTGCATCGCTTTCACGTTTAAACATAATGTACACACAGTTAGACGCCTTGTTGAATTGAATCTCAGTTACATTATTAGCGTCTAGATGCATTCGTTCTTTAAGTAAGATTTCAATTTCATTTGCTGCTGGTCTAACTTTGCAACGCTTGAAATCTATACAAATTGAATTTGGCCTTGTTGGCCAAGTTTCAGGCTTTGTTAAATCGTATTTGACCATTCCGTACACTCTATTGTTCACTGCACTGTATTGTCTTTGTTTCTTTTGCTTCGACCGCAAACGATTTTCGACTGCGTTGGCTGAGAGGCGAGCACGAACTGAGTGAATATCTATTGTTGTATCTAACGAATCAACATGATCAAAATCGGAAATATGATCACAATTTTATGATGAAATTTTCAGTTTTGTGACATAATCTCAAATAATTCAAAATTGAACTTTTCTGAAATGTTTGGTAGAAACGAGTATCAAAGAGGATAATTCATAAGGCGCGTTTGCCTTTCTGTTATTTTTAAAGCTCATAGCTCGATGATCTGTGAAAGGATTTATATAATCTAACTACCAATAGAATCGAAATTTTTCAACTTAAAAGTGTATAGCAAAAGCATTGAAGTTTTTCAATAGTACACTATTGAAAAACCTGTCTCATTTGACCCATGTCAACACCAGCCAATCAGAACGCGTTCTGAGGAAGAGAACAAAATATCTGCTGCTGTACAACAAATCGTTCGAGGAAAATGTTCCGAACAGTGTTTAATATCGTAGTGAGTTCCACAATTTGGTCCTTCTGAAAGGCAGGAATGAATCCCGTACAGCACCCTGATAGTTTCTTTCAATGTAATGCAAATCCGATATTAAATAATCGACATTAAAATTCTGTATTCTGCTTTTTTTATAGCCGTTAGGACCGCCCATGAGTGAAAAAGCTACAAACGAAATCACATAAAAAGAAATCTCTTAACAAAAATTGAATCAGTTTGGATTCTATCGCCACTGCGAGCAGATGTGTTTTGTGTCGTCTGCACAGCTAGTTTCGTTTTCGACAAGAGTGATTACGTCACAGATACCAGTCACTAGCATTGGCGAAAAAACAACGGTGGAGAGCATTACACAAAATCAGTCGTTCTAATGGCTCTAAAAGTTTTCTAAAAAACTATTAGGATTTGTTGTTCGCAAATCGAAGGTAATTATCATCAGTTTAGTGCAAATCAAGAACAGTTTGATTATATTTGTGCACTTTTCGCTGTGTGAAATTTACAGTAATCGAGATCAAGTGAAGCCTTCTTTGTTTTTGCGAAAAATGTGAAAAAGGGGAATGCTTGCATAATTCATGCAATTGATATTTGTAAGTGTTAAGGAACATGTCAGTTGTTTTCGTATTCACGACATCCAGTTATGTCTCTGACATTACCCACCCGCCTTTTTTCAAAATTTGGCTTTTGCCTGGCTCGACCTTTAGGTTATGCTGGCGGAGAGCCTCTAAAACTTTGCGTAAGTTTTCATTGTGTTCCTCTATGGTAACACCGAAAACAATTATATCATCCAGATAGACGATTGCTTTGACCCCTTCTATCTCATACAGTACCGTGTTCATTAATCTTTGGAATGTCGACGGGCTGTTACACAAGCTCATAGGCATTCTTGTGAATTCAAAGTGGCCTTCTGAGTAAATTGTTACTTGGTAAAATCCTGATTTTAAATCCAAGGTAGAAAAATATTTACTGTTTCCAAGATTATCTAGAATCTCGTCAATTAGTGGAATTGGGTATACAAATGGCTTTGTAACTAAATTTAAAGCCCGGAAGTCCACCACGATTCTGTATTTCTTGTTACCAAATTCATCGTCCTTCTTGGGAACACATAGGACTGGTGTATTCCACGGACTTTGCTAGACCTTATGATAGCTTGTTTACGCATTTCTTCAATTTCTTCATTAATATGCTCCTTCGTAGCTTCTGGAAATTTGTATTGTCGTTTATTGATCGGCACATTTGAAGTGGTCTCAATTTCGTGCACTGCCGCATCGGTGATAGTTAATTTGTCCCTCTTCAGATAGAATACATCGCTACATGATGCCAGAATTTTCTCTATATCTATGGTTTATATTTAGTGATTCTAATACGTTATTCGTTCGTTCCCGACCATTTATTCGACCGTATCTTTTATTTTCCGTAAGAATTACGTCTTGATTTGTGTCTAATTCAAGGAAACATTTGTCTTCCTCGTCACACTCTCTGTATATAAAATCTTTTTCTTTCTCATTGGTAATATTAGTCCCACAACAGGGAAGCATACTATCTGAGCGATCGTCGTTTTTGTATATATCATAGTCGTTCTGATACGGTGTATTAATGTTATTATTTTTATTCATTTTTTTCTTCATTTCATATTTATTATGCTTTGATAAACTGCCCTCCAAGACTTCAGAATTTACGATAATTACTTCCTTTTTGTCATTCTCTTCTGCAGTTTTCAATATGTTTCTTGGTTGTGCTATCTCTACTTGGCGATTTCTTTATTTCCCAATTGTTGTCTGATTTAGCTGTGCTAGGGCAGCTCCTTTTGTTTTTTGTATAATGTTTTTCCCATATTTAGCTTGTCTAGCAGTATCTTTGTTTGTTTGTTAGCGCCCATTGGCGTTCCTCTGTGTATCCTCTCCCGCATGGGTTCTTTACCCTGTACCAAATATAATGATCCTCTTGGACAAAGTCTCACTTTCGTGCTGAACTCGATAGGTTTTTCTTGCATGTATATTATTCCATTTTTGTTATCTAGACTTGTGACGTTACTATTTAAGAATTCCATCCCAAGAATTCCATCGAACCCCAATTCTTCGACTACGTCGAATTTTACTTTTAGATTTACGTCTTGCATTAAAAATTCTGCCTCGATTGTACCTAGACTTATCCGCGGGATGTTTACCACCCCCGTGTACCGTATTTGCTCTTGTACGTTCATCTTACCAGAGCCTATTTCCTCCGCATATTTTCTAATGATTAAGTTGGAACTAGCCCCCGTATCGATTAAAAACTTTTTTCTAATATATGGCTATAGACCTTAATTTAATCTCATATGCATTAAACCAAATTCTAGTCATTACATGACTTGTGGTTCCTGACTTCATTTCTTTTCGAATGCGTTTTTGGTTTACTGACCCAAGATTCATCTTGGCTGCCTCTGGCTGTCTCATTTCTTGTAACATATCTGTGATTTGCCCGACTTGATTTCTCAATTGGGAAATAGATCTTTGAATTCCACGTATATTCATTTTTAGGAAACAAAATTTAGAACAACGTGCGAACATCAAATTTTGTGTTGCAAATGGATTTAAGTGTTCCGAAACGTTGAAAATGTTAGAAAAGGCCTTTGGTGAATTGTGTCTAGGAAAAACACAGGCATACGAGTGGTATAAACGCAGCTTGGATCATGATGAGATCCCTGGCCGCCCAACATCTGTTATTGAAAAAAACATTGAATCGGCAAAGCAAATTGTGTTGCAAAATCGTTCTGTACCGGTTAGAGAGATTGCTGTGTTGTTGGGCATCTCTTATGGATCAGCCGAACACATTTTAACAGATATTTTGGATTTGAAACGCGTCGCTTCTCGGCTGGTGCCAAAAAAGCTGAATTTCATTCAAAAACAGCGTCGTGTTGATGTGGCCAAAGAGATGATTTCCAACGCAGATAGTGACCCCACATTCATCGAATGCATAATAACTGGTGATGAGGTGTGGATCTATGAATATGACGTCGAAACCGCATGCTTCGGCGCTTCGAAGGCGAGCCGTTGTTCTAAATTTTCATCCATTATAAATATCGCCACACGAAATTTTTTCAACTTCTTTGTATATATGTATATATATATATATATATATATATATATATATATATATATATATATATATATATATATATATATATATATATATATATATATATATATATATATGTATATATATATATATATATATATATATATATATATATATATATATATATATATATATATATATATATATATATATATATATATATATATATATATATATATATATATATATATATATATATATATATATATATATATATATATATATATACATATATATATATATATATATATATATATATATATATATATATATATATATATATATATATATATATATATATATATATATATATATATATATATATATATATATATATATATATATATATATATATATATATATATATATATATATATATATATGTTCTTGCCTGTTTTTGTCGTCTTGTGCATTTCTCAAAATCATACTCATGTTTCCAATTTATAGGCATTTCGGATGACAGAGAAGGCCTTCTGGATATAATTCAAAGAAACAAAATGAATTACCAAAAACGAGCATACCAATGCATAAAATGTATGGTTCAACTCTTTAATCGCAGTCGAGTCGCTTTGAACATGCTTCATAATACACTACAGCTTGGACGACAATGGGCACATGCTGTGGAGTGGTTACAAGATGAATTAGATCGACACAGGGGATCTGGAGGACAATATAATTATAATTCATGGTCACCACCTGCGCAAAGCAACGACAGCACAAACAGTTTTGTTTTAGAGCGATCTCAATCTGCCAGAAACGTACTTCAAATGGCATTTGAAATTTGTCCCGAAGAAGTACAATTATCATTTTGGATTACTCACGTAAATATATATAAATATATAAATTAATTTTTTTTTTAATTCCAGGATCAGGAAGATCAAAATGAACACGAAACAGAAGATAATGAAAATTTTCAAGTAGTTATATCTACTCCGACAGCCATAAACGATACAACGAAACATGCTTGTGTCCAAAAACAGCAGGCGTTGCTAAGTACATCGCAAGAAGAAAACCGAAACTCTAGTCCGTCTACTCTAACTAATGTTAGTAAGATATTGTCAAAAGTAAACATTCACGCGGATGTAGCATGTGACTCAAATTTAAATGAAAACATTCATAATGTGGTAAGATAGCGCATGAGATTTTTCTAAATACTATTAGTTATGATAACATTTACCCAATATACAACAAGGTTACTTACAACAGTCTCTTTAAAAACGCCTCTAACAATTGATGAAATAAAGTCATTTCATAGAATACATGTGAAATCTCAATAGAAAATTAAATTCAACTGGATGTATGAATGATAATTTAGTAATCTTTTTCAGAAGAAAGCTTTTAGAAATTATGAACGAAAAATTTCTATGTAATACACCTGTAACAAGTATTTATTGCTTGTTTTGAAAGTGATAATTTGTCCATGTCGACAGTAATAACACATCGATTCATATGTCATGACCAGTACACACATCTGACAAACGACCCCCTCCTTCTAACTGTAACTACACCTATAATACGTGCGGATTTTCTGGCCCATTTTGAGATTGTTGTGGATCTGAAACGTCGCCGGCTCATCGATTGAACCACGAAATTGCACTCAATCGGTGGATTCGCAACTCCTACACTGTGCAATATAACAACCGTGGTGGGAAATCACCAATATAGAAATTTGTTGGAAGAGTTCCGTGAGGTTACATTACCAACTACCTTGCGTTCTAAAGTTCAACATGACGTAATCCATCATATCCTTACAAAAGGGCCACCGTTATCATGTAGAAGTCGTCCACTTCCTCCAGACAAAATGAAAGCCTCTAAACAAAAATTCGAGACGATGTTAGAACTTGGGATATGTCGTCATTCCAGTAGTTCCTGGGCAAGCGCACTACACCATTCCAAGCCAAGAGTATTCATTCGGAAATATCTAGCTACTTGTGAACATGTTTTTGTTCGCGACTGCTCCAACCACCATACGATCGACCGTACTAGGTGATAAATCGACAAGGTAAATACTTCGACATCCGAATCGAAACGAATTTCGATCGACAGAATAAAGCCTGCATTCACATCAAGGGAGCGTTCAGGAAGCTAGGCGAATGACGAGGCTCATACTAAAGTTACACCTTCGGGTCTTCGGGTCCGATTTCTCGTGTAACTGAAGGGTACTATATGGGGGCGTCGAATACATTCATAACAGCGCCTTGAGGATAAAACACCTTGACGTCAGTCAAGTAGGAAACGTTACGCTCGCGAGATAGTAAGACAATCGCTCGAATAAAATTATCGATTTTATTAAATGTGAATATATTCGTTTTATTCGCTCCGTATCCGTGGCTCCCACATGTTCTTTGGCGAGACGCGCTCAATAGCATCACGCTTGGCTAAAATATCGGCTCTTTCATTGCCTGGAAAGGAGCAATGAGCCGGGACCCAAACTATTGTGATTTGATAATTATTATTCGAAATGTCGTTCAGGTTTTATTTTGCCCAAGAAAAACGGTTCATTTTTGCCAGAAGCGTTTGAGCGAATGGCATCAATTGCACTCAGATTATGTGCGAAGAGAAAATAATGGTTTGGAGATAATGTGACGATTACACTCAAACTATAATGAACTGCTGCTAACTCTGCTATATAAACAGATGCAGGTTCTTGAAGCCTAAAAATAAAGCCTTAACATTATTGTTGAATATACCAAACTCAGTTGCCTTTTCAATTCGTGATCCGTCCGTGTAAAATATTTTCTCAGAGTCAATATGCTTGAACTTAGTTGTAATGATCCTCTTAAAAGTATTCTTACGGCTTTATTACCAACAGTAGGAACATTTTTGAAACAGTTTACAGAACAATGGCCCCTCCTTGCAGCGATCGTATCTATCGATGGCTGAACTACCTACAGAAATCGAGAGTATGATCACTATATTCCAGTGGAATTGCAGAAGTATCATCCCAAAACTTGATTCCTTCAAATTTTTGGTGAATTCTCGTAACTGCGATGTATTTTCATTGTGTGAAACATGGCTTACTTCAAATATAAACTTTTGACTTCCACGATTTCAACATTATACGACTGGATCGAGAAGACTACTATGGACGGGTACTTTTAGGGATCAAAAAGTGCTATTCATTCTACCGAATTAACCTCCCCTCGATCCCGGGCGTTGAAGTTGTTGCTTGCCACACTAAAATTAGAGGCAAAGATCTTTGTATAGCTTCTATCTCCCAGAGTCTCGATAGGGCATCGACGACTTGCAAACATCATGGATCTTCTTCTCACCCCGCGATTAGTTTTAGGATACTTTAACTCGCATGGTACGGGGTTGGGCTGCATTATGATGATAACCGTTCTTCGTTAATTTATGATCTGTGCGACAACTTCAATATGACAATTTTAAATACATGTGAAATGACACGCAGTCCAAGACACCTAGCCCGCCCTAGTGCACTGGACTGGAATCGCGAAGACTATGAAAAATACGCATCGTTAGAAAAGACTATGGAAAATCTGATCAAAGCGAAACGGAGCTACTGGCTTCTGTTCGTCAATGGACTATCTAGGGAAACATCGATGACCACTCTATGGAATAAAGCCAGTCGCAATGGAAATGGTACCATTAACAGGGCTTGCATATTGAAGCAACGAATATGAACGAAAGGGTTTCACTATCTGTGCTATTCACACACATTCGTATGTCAGGTAGAATTCACAGCGCAACCCAAGCCAGGAGAGCTGCTTCGTTCGTTCATTAGTTCATGAATATGCCCGCTTGCTGAGACCTATGCTTCATGAGGTTAGCATTTGATGAATGGTTCTCATATTGTAGATGCCTATGAGGAAACTAGTTTCATAACTTTTAGTTCCGATGAATATTAATTTAAAGAACATTGCTTTTAGTGTTTCTAGGATATGTACACAGTGTAAACTGCCAAGAAACAAATGGATCGTTTTGAAAATGGGCTCAAATGCAAAATTTCTGCTATAAAATGTTTAAAGTCTGTTTGAAATGTGATCAAATTTGGTCTTGGAATGCGAACATTATGTTAAAAATGATTTCTGTAAACCTACTTTTTAAAAATAAACCGTAAACATTGCCTAAATGACGTTGCTTCGCGTCTTGTAGCACACCGTGAGGCATGGTCTTCTTTCTCGTACAATACTAACGAGAGTGAACCCTTCATTTCATTACATTGTCATGGATTGCTTAGTTCATGTGTTAACTGAGAATAAGAGCACAGACAATTTACTTGGCAAGGGGAATTGGTCTGCTCAGTAGCATATACTCTCACGCATCCAGTTTCTCTCTAATATAGGTCTCTCATTCAGTTATGTCAAGCAAAGTGTTCACAGCAGATATTTTTTGTTGCTTCGTTCGTTTGAGGATTCACAATACAAGCCCTGACCATTAATAATGAGTCCGTGGAATATTCGAATCGCTGGATATTTGATTTCGCCAAGAAAGTTTGCCCGGATTTTTAATGTGGAACACATTTTTGTTTTCTATATAGGGGTGCAAATTATAAACTCAAGAAAAATACACGTAGAAATGTGGTCAGGTTTTGAACAATTACAGCTCAGTCAATTTTGTATCAATTATTAATATTATGTCACCATTTGATTGGAAATATTTCTACGTATTGATTTGAATGTTCATAGCCATGTATTTTTAATTGTATATCATTGAAATGTTGATTAATAGCTAGCAGTGTCCTATTTTGCCTGCAAAAAATCTCCGGCATATCGGATTTCCCTGCCATAGTCGACGGTTTTGAAGGAGTAAGCGATATATCAAAGGGAAAGCATCGGTCTGATTGGTCAATCGATGCAAAAGCGATGCTGTTGGAAGCACGCGAAGCTATAAATATAAGCAAAATTATAGCTAACGTTTCAGTCCTACACGTAGCTTGCTAGAGGTAGGTTGTTGCTAGACAGCAAGACAAAAAATGCCATAAAACGATTTGAAGCTTTAATTGCTATGCTCTGATCTTGTGCCAGGAAAGATTGGATGAAATCCCATGTTATGTCGTTTCGCCTGAGAAATTGACAGCTACCCCAGGGTAAATTTTGAGTGTATAAGATTCTTTTCTTATTTACATAAGATGAATTCGATTGATAATGAGAAAAAGTTTATCGCTTCAACCGAAATCGTAGAATGGTAGTAATGGTAGAGAAACGCTATAAAAATAACTACTTACTACTTGCTTACCAAACTTGAACACAAACTTGGCGAAAAGAAGCTTAAATATCGATATCTGCATCGCAAGCATGTACAAACATATAATTGCATACATTTGGGCTATTGATGTAATTTCGTCGGCTACAAAACAAATACAAATCACGACAAATAGAGTCTATATTCTGGGTTCGCGTGTTCGGTGGTGGTTCCAAATAAAGATCAATCTAAGCAGACTCTCGTGCATTTACGGATTCAAAAGTGTGACGAATAATTGAAAATGTCGATCATTAGGAATTTTGGTGGCCTTGTTCCGCATCAATGGCTCGAACAACCCCATGGGGCTGATACTTGTAGTTTTTTCGTGAACTAAAACCTATCGCGCCGCGCCCATCCAATATACTGGTAACGAAACCCCATTTTCGATGACGGAGTTCTCTCTTGCCCTCATATCATGCAAGAACAATGCATCTGGGTGTGATAAAATCGAGTTCAACTTACTTAAAAATCTTCCCGATATCGCGAAAAAGCGTCTGTTGAACTTATTCAACAAGTTTGTCGAACAGAACTTTGTCCCCCAAGACTGAAGACAAGTGAAAGTTATTGCTTTTCAGAAACCCGGTCAAACCAGCCTCCGACCACAAATCGTATCGGCCGATTGCAATGCTTTCCTGTATTCGAAAACTGTTGGAAAAAATGATTCTGTTTCGTCTCGACACTTGGATGGAAACAAATAGCTTGCTTTCTGATACACAATTTGGCTTCCGTAAAGGCAAAGGAACGAACGATTGCCTTGCGCTGCTTTCTACAGAAATTCAAATGGCATTTGCTCACAAGAAGCAAATGGCATTAGTATTCTTAGACATAAAAGGGACTTTTAATTAAGTTTCCATAAAAATTCTTTCGAAGAAGCTGCACAAGCATGGTCTTTCCCCACTTTTACACAACTTTTCACACAACTTATTGTTTGAAAAGTGCATGTTTTTTACACATCAAGACTTGACAACCTCACGAGTTAGCTACATGGGCCTTCCCCGCTCATGCTTCAGTCCCCTTCTTTACAACTTTAATATTAATGACATCGATGAATGTCTTGAAAACTTATGCCCGATATGGCAACTTGCAGATGATGGTGTGGTAGCCAAGTCTACAGATCTGCAAGGACCATTACAAACTACCTTGGACACGTTGTCTACATGGGCTCTACACCTGGGTATTGAATTGTCCACGGAGAAAACTGAGCTGGTAGTATTTTCTAGGAAACATGAACCTGCACAACTACAGCTTCATCTAATGGGTCAAACCATATCTCAGGTTTTCACATTCAAGTATCTCGGAGTCTGGTTCGATTCCAAAGGACCTGGGGATGTCACATTAGGTATCTGAAACGAAAAAGCCAAAAAAGAATCAACTTTCTCCGTACAGCAACCGGAACTTGGTGGGGAGCTCACCCAACAGATCTAATAAGGCTGTACCAAACAACGATATTACCAGTGATGGAGTATGGATGTTTCTGTTTCCGTTCCGCCGCGAAAATACATTTCATCAAGCTGGAGAGAGTCCAGTATCGTTGTTTGCGTATAGCCTTAGGTTGTATGCAATCGACTTATACGAGGAGTCTCGAGGTGCTGGCGGGAATTCTTTCGTTTTTGGGATCTCTCATATCGACAACTGATTCGATGTAGTGTCTCAAATCCGTTGGTTATCGATAACTTTGAACGGCTAGTCGAGCTTATTTCTCAGACCAGATTTATGACATTGTACTTTGATTTCATGTCACATAACAATAATTCTTCTTCATACAATCCTCACAGTGTTCATTTTTTTGATACTTCTAATGCTAATGCGTTGTTCGATACATCCATGAAAGAAGATATTTGTGGAATTCCGGATCCCGTACGCCCTCAAGTTATCCTAAATATTTTTAATGACTAATTTAGATAAGTAGACTGCAATAAAATGTTTTACACTGACGGATCACATCTCGACAGGTCTACTGGCTTCGGTATATTTAATGAAAATTTCACCGCCTCCTATACACTCAGTGATCCAGCTTCAGTTTACGTCGCAGAACTAGCTGCAAATCAGTATACCTTTGAGATCATTGAAACTTTGCATTCATTGTATTGGAAAGTCTCAGCTCCATCAAGGCTCTTCGCTCAGTGAAGCCTGAAAAGTACTCACCGTATTTCCTAAGGAAAATATGGGAACAACTGAGTGCTTTATCTGAAAAATCATACTGGATTACCTTGGTTTGGATCCCATCACATTGTTCCGTAAGGGCAATGAGATGACGGACTCATTGGCCAAGGTGGGCGCATTACATAGTGAAACCTATGAAAGACCAATCTGATTCAATGAATTTTTCAGTCGTTCTCGCCAAGAGGCACTTATCAGCTGGCAAACCTCCTGTAATGATGGAAGTCTATGACGTTGGTTACATTTCATTATACTGCAGGTATCCACGAAAGCTTGGTTCCAAGGGTTGGATGTGAACCGAGACTTTATTCGGACAATATCAAGGCTTATGTCCAACCACTACTTGCTCAAAGCGCATCTTTGTCGTGTGGGCCTTACTGAAAGTAATCACTGCGCTTGCGGTGACGGTTACGACGACATCGAACATGTTGTTTGGGTGTGCTCCGAGTATTATGACGCCAGACTCCAGCTAATCGGTTCCCTTCGGGCCCGAGGTAGACCACCTTATGTTCCAGTCCGTGACGTTCTGGCGACCCGAGATCCTCTTTACATCTACCTCTATAACTTCATTTTACATCCCATTGTACCAACTCATCCTTTTCTTCTATGGATTGGTATGGTATACGATGAACGATTCCTCGCACTGTAGAAAACGTCAAAAATGTCATACAGTGCTGGTCAACCACTACTACACCACCACAACCGAAAGAAACATGAAAACCCCATGCATAAATATGAATTCTTAATGACAAGATTTATTGTTGATCAGGTTCCACCCTACCGATACTCCTTTCCTAATCCTAGGGGAGTAAGACGCCCCTTAATATGGCTTCCCTTCCATCTCTTTCTAACAACAAGACCAACGGCCACGTTTAGCTAACCGCAATGTGCGAAATAAAATCATTTTTATTAAAAAAACTTGTAAATATTTTTGGGATTTCCATATCTTGGAAAATCGATCTCCTGTGGCATATGGTTAAAATATATTGTCATGAATCTCGTTTGAAATTGAAGCTCAACTAACCTTTCGAAATTATTAATAACCCGGGGATTCAGTATCTCACATCTCTCCCAAAAACGATCTTTCCATGGAAGAACTCCCGCAAGAACTTCAAGACTCATTGTATGTGTCGAGTGCATGCTGCCTAAAGCAATTCGCAAACAACGATACTGCGCAAGTTTGATAATATGCAGCGGAACGAAAGCAAACGCATCCATATTCCATCACTGAAAGTATCGTTGTCTGATACAATTTTATCAGATCTTCCGGATAAGCACCCCACCAAGATCCTGTTTTTGTTCGAAGAAAATTTACTCTTTGTTGGCATTTTGTAATCAGATACCTAATGCGTCATCCCCACATGCATTTGGAATCAATCCACACCCCGAGGTATTTGAAAATCAAAACCTTCATTTATTCCATCATATGAAGCTGAAGCTGCGCGGGATCATGCTTTCTTGAAAAGACGACCGCAGAGAATTCGATACCGAGATGAACAGCCCAAACGGACAAGTTATCTAAGGTATCTTGCAATGGGTTTTGCAGATCAATAGCTTTGGGTACAGTACTAAAACCACGCCATCATCTGCCAATTGTCTTAGTGTACATGGGGTTACTAGATAGCTGTAACTGTCATTTCTATGGAAGCCAAACTGAGTATCTGACAACAAACCGTTCGTATTAATTTTTTCGAACAATTTGCTGATGCTGGACAACATTGCAATAAGTCTAAATGAGTTGTGATTGGAAGCTGGTTTCCCCGGATTTTGAACGGTGATAACTTTCACTTGCCTCCAGTCAGGTGAAACAATGTTTTGCTCAAGAAACTTGTTGAACAATTCCAACAAACGTCTTTTTGCAAGGTCGGGCAGATTCTTCACCAAGTTGAATTTAATTCTGTTCAACCAAGGAGCGTTATTGTTACAAGACATGAGTGCTATGGAAAATTCCATCATTGAAAAGGGGCTATCAGTGGAACCATTATTTGGAGAAGACTCCCTAATAACGCTATGCGTAGAAATAGAATCTGGAAAAACTTTCCTCGCAAAATCAAATATCCATCGGTTCGAGTATTCCTCATTCGTCTGGCCGTATCCCAAAGAGTGCGATAGAAGAGATGAATCTTATGCGCTTGGACGTGCAGGAGGTCTAAGTACATTAGATTCATCTCTTTTATCGACTTCAATTCGACTATTTAAACGGTAGCGATCATTTACCAATCATCATCTCAATCAGCAGTAATAAAGGCATTGATAATGCAGGTAATATTCCATATGATTTGACAAAAAATGTTGACTGGATTAAATACCAAAGTAGTATCTCAAGTACCTTGAACTCAATGGAAGAGCTGACTGAAGTATTTCCGGTATCTTTGCCAGTACCAAATAGTAATTCACCGCATGAGAGAGCGCGGTTGAATTTCATTATCGATGACAGAAAACTATTTTTAGTAACAGCGAATGCAAACTGAAATCAAAATAAGATATAGATTTTCTCATGTTGATAACCCTAGGCTTTGTATGATGAGCTACAGGGCGCGTACCCCCGCTTGGCGGATGGGGATGGGAGTCAATTTATACTTCGCGTATTGACAAAGTCGGACCATACCGAGATCGATCGTTCGCTTATAAATGTAAAAAGATGAAAATTATTATGTTATCTCGATCGATCACGGAGTGGACAGGACTTGAAATTGACAATAGGTCATTAGGTGGTTTCGAGTAATCTTATGCCTGGAATTGGTCACCAATTTGAATTATCTTGATCCAATTGGGAATTATGTTAATATATAACATTTGTCCTGAACTGGTGAATTTAATACAAACAAGAGGACTATTGTTATCAGGAATAAAAGTAAATTGACCTCTTATTAACCGTCCAGGAGCTTTCAAACCTTTCCGATCCAGCTCGGTATCGGTACTAATGTTTACAAATTGCAATGACGGCGAAACTGATTGATCAGGTGTGGACACACTCTCAAATCAGGAAAGGTTTGAATGTACCTAAATTTCTCAACTTTGCACAGATGTCACTTTCAAACTGAAAGTGTGAGATGTGTGTTTCTGGAAGAGAACGGTTCACGTGGACCATTTCATATAATCACACCTAGTATTTCTTTACGAAATACATGTAGTTCTTGTTCCCTGGATGCGTGCTTAACACTAGAGGGCCCAAAACCTATATTGCTCAAAAGCAGTCAAAATGATTAGATTCTCTCCTTAAAAAAAACGGACAGTGACTTTCCTGAGCAATCTAGTGTTAAATGTGCATCTATGCTTTATATAATTTAACAAGCTCACTAACACCAGATTTTATTTTATTTTCTTGACGAAAAACGAAACTGTTGAAGCTTCAGACATAAAAGACTATATATTAGGAAAGCAGGGCCAAGACTGAAGCGGATTCAATGCGAAATTTTCCAAAGTTTCATCGACGAGGACATTTAAGACACAGAAGCAGTTGGTAGGATGACAAAATACCAATACGTAGAGATACTACCTGCACGAGCCTCGGCCGGCAGAGCTGGGCCTAGAGCTACTTGTCGGGCTGCCTGTACACTTAGTGACAGAAGCGCGGATCTCACTGGATATTTTCACGCGCTTGGGATGGAAAGACGATCTGCATATTTTTAAAACATTAGTTTGTCTAGTGTCAATTCAATAAATATATAACTCAATTCAAATTTCCGTGATGAGCAGTAAGACGTTTCTAATCGTCAACAGTTTCATTGGTGCTAGCTTTTTTTTCTTTGTCCATCCGTCGAACCGAACGGACGTGTTCACGGGACTCGTGTCGCAGTATATTGCTCGCGTATATTTTTTTTTATTTCAACTTTTTTATTTCGACGCAACCGTTCAAATAGGCACTCTTTTTAAATAGTAAATATTTTTTAACATAACAGTTCGGCTGAAAAGTTCGTATCGTTTAAAAGAAACACACATTTTTTTTGCCAAAAATTCGTTTTTATTATTCAACATAATTGCCACCAGAGGCGATACAGCGATTATAGCGATCTTCCAACTTTTCGATACCATTTTTGTAGTACGATTTGTCCTTTGCCTCAAAATAGGCCTCAGTTTCAGCAATTACCTCTTCAATGCTTCTAAATTTTTTACCAGCGAGCATTCTCTTGGGGGCTGAGAACAGGAAAAAGTCACTGGGGCCAAATCTGGAGAATACGGTGGATGAGCGAGCAATTCGAAGCCCAATTCGTTCAATTTCAGCATGGTTTTTCGTTGTTATTTTTGATCGATTGTGAGCTCACGCAGCACTCATTTTGCACAAAGCTTTCTCATATCCAAATATTCGTGAATAATATGTCCAACACGTTCCTTTGATATCTTTAAGGTGTCAGCTATCTCGATCAACTTCACTTTACGGTCATTGAAAATCATTTTGTGGATTTTTTTCACGTTTTCATCGGTAACAGCCTCTTTTAGACGTCTACTGCGTTCATCGTCTTCGGTGCTCATATGACCAGTACGAAATTTTGCAAACCACTTACGAATTGTTGCTTCGCCCGGTGCAGAGTCTGGATAACACTCATCAAGCCTTTTTTTGGTATCGGCGGCACTTTTTTTCATCAAAAAGTAGTGTTTCATCAACACACGAAATTCCTTTTGTCGTGAATACGACTTACTTTACTATGGGGTGCCTTTCCAAAATTAGCCATATGGAAGAATGGGCAGAACTTAATCGTGAATATCTCGACTTGTATTAATGGTAGCAACATAATTCTTTCACCATTTCATCAAAAATATGATCAGGAATTTAGGATAATATTTTGAACAGTGTGCGATAACCACAAACAACTGAAAAATAATGTTTTCTTAAAATTTGAAAACAACGCGGAAAACTCTTTACTTTCGCTTGGGTTTTTCGCGCAAGGACGACGATTTTGAGGTAGTCAGGCACATACCTTCAACTGAATGCGTATAAAAGGGGGACCGTGGTCGTAAATCGATCATTTCTTTTCGTGCGTTCGGTGGAAGCAGACGTCGTGGGAGTGGAATCATCAACCAGCAGCGCCGGAGAATGCACCTTCTGCGTGGTTAAAACCTCAAACGCTCAGTTCGCATCTCTTATTCGCTTGCTGGCCATCGAGGCGAGAGGACTGGCATCGCGGGAGTTAAACTTTCATCCAGCAGCGCCGGAGAATGCACCTTCTGCGTGTTTAAAACCTCAAACGCTCAGGTCGCATCTATCATTCGCTTGCTGGCCATCAATGCGTGCTGGAACTGGATTCTGGAACTGTATTCCGAAACTGATTTGAGTTTCGAAATTGCAGTTCTAGAATTGAAACTGGATTCTGAGTCTGTTATTGGATCTAAATTTAGGTCTTGAACTCAGGGTCCAGTTCTCTATTCCAGACTTCTATTCGGTTCTTTTTAAAACCATAATAATACTCCTAAAGAATTATGCGGAATTTACTTTACTGTACTTCTATACAATTCTATACTATCTCAATTTGGTCCTTCTGAATGTTAGAAACGAATCCCTACAGCATATTGATAGTTTCTTTCAATAAATTATGCAAATCCGAAATGGTATAATCGACATTAAAATTCTGTATGCGGCTATTTTTATAGCTGTTAGGACCGCCCATTAGTGAAAAAGCTACAAACGAAATCACGTAAAAGAAAGCTCCTAACAAACATTGAATCAGTTTGGATTCTATCGCCAATGCGAGCAGATGTATTTTGTGCCATTTGCAAAGCTAGTTTCGCGATTACGTCACAGCAGCTAGTCATTTGCATTGGTGAAAAAGCAACGGTGGAGAGCATTACACCAAATCAGCCGTTCTAATGGCTCTAAAAGTTTTCTGAAGAACAATTAGGATTTGTTGTTCGCAAATCAAAGGGAAATATCCTCAGTTTAGTGCAAATCTAGAACAGTTTAGTTAGATTTTTGCGCTTTTCGCTGTGTGAAATTCACAGTAATCGAGTCGAGTCGAGTGTTTTTGCGAAAAATGTAGAAAAGGGGAATGCTTGCATAATTCATACAAATGATCAACTAATTGATATTCGGAATTGTTAAAAAACATGTCAGTTGTTTTCGTATTCACGACATCCAGTTATGTCTCTGACATTACCCACCCGCCTTTTTTCCATTTTTTTCACAATAACAAAAGTAGCTTAACTCAAAATGCAATATCTCACAAACTAATAATCAGAAAGCTGTCAAATTTATACACGTATCTTTTGAAGGTTGGTACTAACTGAAAATGGTATGGATTTAATTCTAGTGGCGCCCTCTCATAGAAACGATACGAACTTTTCAGCCGATCTGTTACCGTCGCGTAAACATTGAGAAGTGCGGAATTTGTAATTGTACTGTCTACGACAATCGCTATCTCTGGAAGTGTCACGGAAAGCGCAATCGGAAATTTCATGCAGCCTGCATGGGAACACAAAGAAACCACGAAGAATTATTTGGACCTTCATGGTACCTCTCTGTATTGACTGTCAGCAGGAATTTGCCGAAGAACTGCAAATGAAAAAACTTATCCATCAACAGCAGGAATTGAACCAAACAGTCCATGCCCAAATTGAAGCAAACCATGCTTTATTCGCACAAATAAAAAGCATGAAAGTATCACATGACGCTCTCGACAGCATGGAATCTCTTTTGCTGAAGCTAGAAATGGACATAAAAAGTGTAAACATTACTACATGCAAAGCGGCCAGTAAAGTCATAAATCACATTCCATCACTTTTGAATGAACGTGACGAAACTTTTTTTGCGGACATAAACACCGCCAACAAGCAACTGTCTACTAAGACAGAAGTACACCTTGAATTTTTGGACGACATCAAGGCACTGTGCAATGATGCATTATTGAAGAAAGAGCAAGTCTCTCAAGCATTTATTTATTTATTTATTTATTTTTCGTCAAGCAAATGTAGACTACATATAAATTGTTTACAATGTTCACTTACATACTACGCATTATTTCTACGACATAGCTGAGATTTGATTTGATTTTTTGACATAGTAAGGTCAAGATGTTCGCTGTATTGATTGTAATGGCGCATTATTCGATTGACTGGACTGTATTTTGCATAATTTGTTTTAGCTTGTTTTTCTAAAAATAATTTCCTGGAACGTAGTTGACGGCTAGGTATATAAAAATTTAATTGCGATAATAATGGAGCTGATTGAATGCGTTGAGAAATAATGTCGCTGATAAAATAAAGGATTGCAAAGTCGCGGCGTTCTTTAAGTGTTTGTATATTGATGAGCATGCAGCGTGCTTCATATGATGGTAAAGGGAATGTTGTCCAGTTTAATTTACGAAGTGCATATAAAAGAAATTGTTTTTGAATAGATTCGATACGTTCTTCGTGAATAATATTGTATGGATTCCATACTAGACTGCAATATTCCAAAATAGGTCTGACATATGTAGTGTATAATAATTTAATTGTATATGGGTCCTGAAAGTTATGACTGAAGCGTTTAATAAAGCCCAGCATGCTATTAGCTTTATTGATTATGGTATTGTAGTGTTCAACAAAAGTGAGCTTGGAGTCTAAGATTACGCCTAAATCTCTTACAATTTTACATTTTTCTACAAGTTGATTTCCTAGATGTATGTTTGTGGATATAGTTTCATTTTTCCTACTGAAAGTTATTGAGTTACATTTTTTTACATTGAGTTGGAGTAGACTTTTGCAGCACCAAATGTGGAATAGATTGATTTCGTTCTGGAATATTACAGCGTCGTTGATATTTTTAATTTCCATGAAGAGTTTCATGTCGTCTGCATATATAAGCACTTTCAGATTTTTGAGTATGAAGGAAATGTCGTTTATATGTAAAATGAAAAGGAGAGGCCCTAAGTGAGAACCCTGAGGTACGCCAGAAGTTACATTAATTGGTTCAGACAGAATGTTTTGGAAGCGGACTACCTGTACACGATTCGTTAAGTATGATTTGAGCCATTCAAGAAAAGTATGTTCTATGCCATATTTTTGTAGTTTGTGTAGAAGTAAAGGTATGTCAATACGGTCGAAGGCTTTGCTAAAGTCAGTGTAAAGAGTTTCTACGTAGTTTCCGGCGTCCATTGCATTCAGAGTGAATGTCATAAATTCTAAGAGATTTGTTGTAGTTGAGCGGCCTTTGAAAAAGCCATGTTGTTTGTTTGTTATTACATTTTTAAGTTGATGAAAAAGTTTTTCGTTTACAATTTTTTCAAATAATTTTGGAATGCATGAGATAATGGCTATTCCACGGTAGTTCCGAATGTTAGATTTTGCACCAGATTTAAATATTGGTACAAGAAAAGAAGATTTCCATGCTTTAGGAAAAGTACATTTATTAAGTGATAAGTTAAAAAGTAGTTGTAGTGGTAGTGTAAGTTCTTCAGCAAGATTTTTTAAAAATATTGGTGGTATACTGTCAGGTCCAGGCCCTTTTGAGGCGTCTAAGTTTTTCAGTGCTGTCGAAATGTCATGTTCTGATAGATAGTTTACAGAGATGGAGTTGGAAAATGCTGGTATGAAAGAGAAGTATTCACGGTCACGGTCAGTTTCTGAATAAGATGTATATACTTCTTGGAAAAAATTTGCAAAGTGATTGCAGATTTCTGTACTATTTGTCCCTACATGTTCGTCGAGGTGCATTTGAGATGGAAAATTGTTGCTTTTTAGTTTAGTTTGTGTGTAGTTAAAAAAGTTCTTAGGGCAAGTCTTTATTTCGTTTTCAATTTTGCGGTTGTATTCTTCGTGTGCTGTGTTAATGGCTATTTTGAGCTGATTGCATAGATTTAAGTAATTTTGAAGATGAGCGTCACTTTTTTCTTGTTTGTAAGTTTTGTGTGCTTTTTGTTTCTTATTTTTCAAATGTTTTAATTGTGAATTGAACCATACAGGTAATTTGCTGTTATGATTTTTTCTTCTTCTTTTCATGGGCAAAGTTTCGGCTAATATTTTGTTTATAATGTGATAGAATTTGTTTACTTCGACGTCGACATTTCCTTCTGTACTCAGTATGTTCCGCCAATTTATTATACTTAGTCTACACTTGACTTCTTCAAAGTCAATTTTATTGTATTCCGGCACTTCCTCATATTCCAAGTCGTAGGGAAGGGATGCATTTTGTGTAAATAATGAATATTCAATTGCAGTGTGAAACGCTTCATTTTTCCATAATGGCAGGTTTGATGCGTTCACACAAAAGTCTTCTGTGCAATTTGTGAAAAGAAGGTCTAAATATGCATTTTGTTGATTTTTTACGGAGTTTACTTGATGCAGGCCAAAATTAGAAATTTTGTCGAAAAAGTAATGCAATGTTGCGTTTTCTCCTACGACTGGAAGTAAGATTGATTCATTTTCAATGTCAGAAATGAAGTCCGCATTACGTTGATTGAAGTCGCCAAAAATATGAAGCTTTACTGCAGGTTCCATATTCGAAATAATTGTGTCTAAAGATTGAAAGAATAATTCAAAAGCGAATTTGTTCGCATTTTCGGGTGGGAAGTAGACAGAGCAGTAAATATGTTCTTCTCCCAATATTGAGACTTTGGCCCATACATGCTCAAATTCTTTATATTTAGGAGTAATAATTTCTTCAGAAGTATAGCAAGAGTTTATGGCTATGAGGACTCCACCTCCAGATTTTTTCTGACAGAGAGATAAATTTCGGTCGTGCCGGAATACGTTAAAATTATTTCCAAAGACTTCTTCGCTTCTAACACTTTCATCCCAGCTGCTTTCAGTTCCAAGTATTACGTCGAAAGAGGAGGTTATTAAATTTTGATGAATTTCTTTCATTTTGGCTGGGCTTTTCATGCGGTTGAAATTTTGGCAATAGACCAAAATTTCAGTCACATTTTGTCTATGAAGCGAAGAAGTTTTTGAGAATTCTGGAATACTTACATTACTAATTTCTGTGTCTATTCCTTCGTCAAGGGGCGTCGTTATTTCCGAAAATTCGGCCTTGTAAAATTGTGTTCGGCTTCCCGGATTAGTTGGAGTCGGCGGATGCGTTCACTTGTCAAAAATTTCCCATAAGAGTCCAGGTCGGCCAGCGCTTCCTTAGGTTTCATTCCATATTCCTGATGCACTTCGATGAAGATTCGTAGGAGGTGGTCAGGTGTTGTTGGAAGACCTTCTGATGCTAATAGCATTTTTATACTAGTTGGTGTCATACCCTCGATGCATACTGTAGGTTGTTGATTTTTCATGTACGACAAATACAGACGGATGACGTGCATTATTTTCGGGTCACGAAGTCTTGCTTTCAAGAAGCGTTCGTCGCCATTTGCAGATTGTGAAGTAAGACGTACAATGGGAGGACGCATTGGATCAATTTCGAATTGGCTGTCTGTATTCATGTCCTGTGATATTGCTGAAGAAATGGGATCACTTAGTTGCAAGAAATATACTGTACTCGTAAAAAAATACCAATTTTTCGTGGAACCCTATTAATTTTCCCTTACACTTTCCATGTTCGGGGCACTTATTCCACTCTCTAACCCTCAAAATAACCTTATAATCTATTTTGATTTAACTTCCTTTTTGTAAGTGAACTTACTACAGATCTCCTTCATGATTACCCTGAGTAGTGTAGAAAGTATCTGAGCTTTTAAAAAAAATATCGATTCCCACCTTTGGCACATGTGCCAAACTTGGTGGCGATTAGTTAGGTTGTTTCGTAGTTATGCTGAGACTTAAATACACTCGTTCATAGACACATAAAAATTATTTTTACTTAGTTCTTTGAATTTCCCGGCAAAATGGAACCAGATCCTTTGAAATTATTTAAATAAAATTGCGTTAACTCGAATTAACAATAGCAATACTATCTACTACGACCTTGAAATTCTTGCCACTCTCTTGTTTTACAAAAAATGGAAGGTAAGAATGTATTTTCAAAAACGCCTCCTTTTAGCCTAAATGTCAAATTACATAAATTTCATCATTGACCCCCTCCCCCCATGTTAAGGACACTTGCTACACACTACCCCTCCCCCCCCCTGAAAATGTCCTAATGATCATCTCTGAAGAGCAAGAAGAGCAAATTTGATAGCAATCCGTTCAGTAGTTCCAGAGTTATGCCGTTACAAACATTCCAACCTCTTTTTAGAGGGACGTACTACATCCACTTCATACGAATACCCTTATAATCATATCTAAGTTGGGCAAAAAGTATCTATGGTCTTCAAAATGTATCGATTCTCGTCAAATTAAATAATTTTTTTCATGACCCCTGTTAAAGATACTTACTACGCTCCCTCCCCATAAAAATACCCTTACAAATATCTTTCAACAGAAAAAATCTTCTATGCCAAGTGTGATAGCAATCAGTTCAGTAGTTTCGGAGTTAACATGCCGTTACATCCCCCTTTTTAAAGGCATATATATCATTTCTGAGGTATGGAAAATGTTTGCGTGATCTTCAAAAATTATCCATTCTTGTCAAATTTTATGAATTTTTGATGATACGCTACGAATCCTCCCCTATAAAAATGCCTTTATGACTATTTCTGAAGAGAAAGAAATAATTGTACCAAATTTTATAGCAAATCGAGCAATAGTTCCGGAGTTATGCCGTTACAAACATTACACTCCTTTTTTAGAGGCACTTACTACACTCTCTCCCCACATGATATCCTAAAATCTAAGTTGTGCAAAAAGTGTCTTCAAAAAGTACCGATTATCGTCAAATTAGATGATTTTTTATGACTACCTTTGTTATGGACACTCGCTACGCTCCCTCTCCATGGAAATATTCTTATAACCATCTCTGAGGAGCAAGAAGCACATGTGCCAGGTTTGATAGGAATCCGTTAAGTAGTTTCGAAGTTTTTTTTTTTTTTTTTTTTTTTTTTTTTTTTTTTAACGTATTCCGCTGTGACCGGAACGAAAATAACAGCCTTAAATCTAGCTTTGGAGGAGTTCTAATTGCTGTATCGGATCGCTTCACTAGTATACGTGTACATGTAACTCATGAGTCAACTTTAGAACAGGTTTGTGTCTCGGTTTGTATTGGAAGCCGGAAGTTGCTACTTTGTGCAATATATATTCCACCGGATAAAAGTAGAGATGTTCCTACTGTTGACTCTCATATTGCATCAGTCCAAGAGTTATGCGACAGTGGCTCTACTGACGACATGGTTTTGGTCTGCGGAGATTACAATCAACCACGGTTAATTTGGATATCTGATGATGATAACATCCTTCCTGACAACATATCTCAGCTATCGCCTTCCAGTTCTGCCTTGTTAGATGGAATGGATTTCTTAAATCTAAAGCAGTTCAATCTACATACTAATCACCTAGGGCGTGTGCTCGATTTGGTTTTCGGTTCTGATGAACAGGAACTATGTATTGAGGAATCAGCTGCTCCACTTCTACCCATTGATGCTCACCACCCTCCATTGGTTATTTCGTTCCAACAACCTACTGCAGCACCCTCATTAAGTGTGGGAGTTAGTGAAGTCCAGCCGCTGAACTACCGCAAAATTGATTATTCAAAGTTGGCAGAGTATTTATTCAGCCTTGATTGGCAATCATTATTAGGATCATCTAACGCTGATACAATGGCACTTATGTTTTGTAGTATTTTACAAGACTGGCTTGGAGCTAATCTTCCTGTCACACGTAGACCGATCTCCCCGCCTTGGAGTACGCCACTTTTGCGTTCATTGCGCCGAAAACGAAATGCATGCCAGCGCAAACTTCGCCGTAGACGTTCGACTGTTACTACCCATGATTTTCATGCCGCCAGCACTGCTTATCGGAACCTTAACGCTGTCCTATACAGATCTTATGTTCTGCGAGTTCAAGCAGGCTTGCGACATAATCCTAAAGGCTTTTGGAATTACGTTAACTCTAAACGGAAAACATCAAAAATACCTCCTAATGTCTACTTTGAAGATGTGACTGCATCTTCAACTGCGACCGCTTGTGAATTGTTTGCGAATCACTTTGCCTCTGTTTTCGCTTCCTGCTCTGCAACCGAGTCTGAGTTGACTTCTGCCTTAGCTACTGTACCGCAGAATGTTGCTGATTTGAGTACCTTTTATGTGTCACCGGATATGGTACTTAATGCTATCAAAAAACTTAAAAGCTCGTTCTCTCCTGGTCCAGATGGAATTCCGGCTGTTGTGTACTGCCGCTGTGCTGTCGCTTTAGCTGAACCTCTATCTCAAATTTTCAATCGATCGTTTAGTGAGGCAAGGTTTCCTGAAGTTTGGAAACAATCTTACATGTTTCCAGTATTCAAAAATGGAGACCGACGAAATGTTCAGCAGTACCGTGGAATTGCAAATCTTTCAGCCGGAAGTAAATTATTTGAAATTATCGTCTACCAGTTTATTCTCCGCCAAACCACTAGTTACATTTCACCTGACCAGCATGGATTTATGCCAGGCCGATCCGTTTCAACTAATCTACTGCAATTTGCGTCAACTTGCATTAACCATATAGAAGAGAAAGCACAGGTCGACGTTATATATACTGATTTGAAAGCAGCCTTCGATCGTATCGATCACGAAGTTCTTCTTCGTAAGCTCAGTTTACTTGGCGCCACACACCAGCTAACTACTTGGCTACGATCTTACCTCACCCAAAGAATTATACGTGTTAAATTAGGTTCTTGTGAATCGTCCGCATTCACCAATAGATCAGGTGTGCCACAAGGTAGTAATCTGGGTCCCCTGCTGTTTACTCTCTTTTTCAATGATGTGGCTACGGTTTTGGGTGCTGGATGCAAGCTTATATATGCTGACGATCTCAAGCTCTATCTAGTAGTAAAGTCGATTGAAGACTGCTATCGATTACAAACCGTATTAAATAGTTTCGTGAAGTGGTGTCGCTCCAATCTGCTGATCATTAGCATCGCTAAATGTTCCGTAATGACATTTCATAGGAAGAGCAATCCGATCATCTTCAGTTACAGCATTGATGGTATAAACCTACATAGAGTCAGTGAAATCAGCGATCTCGGCGTTATTTTTGACCACAAACTGAATTTTAACTCTCATATAGCTAACATAACTAAGAAAGCGTATAGGCAACTGGGATTCATTTCAAAAATATCCCGCGACTTTACTGACCCATATTGTTTGAAATCACTTTATTGCTCTTTAGTCAGGCCAATACTTGAGTTTGCATCGCCAGTTTGGAATCCACATCAGCTAACTTGGAGCTTGAAACTTGAAAGAATTCAGAAAAGGTTCATACTATTAGCGCTCAAGAATCTACCATGGCGTGATCCGCAGAACCTTCCACCATACAAAGATCGTTGTCAGCTACTAAACCTTGAATCATTAGAACGTCGTCGTCGTATACAACAAGCCGTAACAGTAGTGAAAATCCTGAATGGTGAAATTGATGTACCCGAACTGCTATCCCGTATAGATCTACGAACCTCTAGGAGAACTCGCGATGTATCGTTACTATCGACAAGATTTCATCGCACAAGTTTTGGATATCACGAGCCAATTACTTCTATGATACGCACTTTTTCACAAGTAGATAGTGTCTTCGAGTTTGGCGACTCATCAGAAAAATTTGCATCCATCATACGCAGACTACAACTTCTGTGATATATTTTATTTTATTTAATTTTTGTATGTATTCTGCTTTTAATCAACGACAATTATATTAGTGTTATGTGTATTATGTCATTATTTTTAGTATAGTTGAAAAGATAGTGGTTTTTATGCCTGTTTGAGAACTATGCCATTGGATGTGTTGGTAAACTCAAATGGGCTTTTTCCCACTCAAATCATTTAGACTGCAATGTCCGATGATTCAAAACAAATAAATAAATAAATAAATCAATAAGTGGACCGATTGTGTAAATTGTAAAAAAAAAAAAAAAAAAAAAAAAAAAAAAAAGTTATGTCATTACAAACATTATACCCCCCTTTTTAATAGCACTTGCTACATCCATCTCCGATCAAATCATAACTACGATAAGGAAAATGTTTCTAAGATCTTTAAAATATATCGATAGTTATATGAATTTTTTCACGACATTACACCCCCCTTTTTAAAGGCACTTGCTACATCCACACCCCATATAATAATATCTAATATTTAAAAAATGTTTCTACGGTCTTGAAAAAGTATCGATTCTCGTCAAATTAGACAAACTTTTTCATGACCCCCTGTTATGAATACTTACTACGCTCCCTCTCCTGTCAAAATATCCTTATGACCTTTTCAGAAGAGCAAGAAGTACCTGTGCCAAGTTTGGTGGCCATCCGTTCAGTAGTTTCGAACGTATGCCATTTTAAACATTACACCCTTCTTTTTAAAGGCACTTGCTAGATCCAGCCCCGTATAGTCATATTTAAGGTATGCAAAATGTTTCTATGGTCTTTAGAAAATATCGATTTTTGTCAAGTTATATGAATTTTTCCATGAGCCCCACTTGTTTATGACACTTGCTACGCTCCCTCCCCTATAATAATACTCCTTAAACCATCTCTGAAATACAAGAAGTACCTGTGCCAAGTTTGGTGGCAATCCGTTCAGTATTTCCGAAGTTATGGCGTTACAAACATACAAACTTACATCCATTTTTATATATATAGATTTACACATAATGCATCCCTTCCCTACGACTTGGAATATGAGGAAGTGCCGGAATACAATAAAATTGACTTTGAAGAAGTCAAGTGTAGACTAAGTTTAAAAAATTGGTGGAACAAACTGACTACAGAAGGAAATGTCGACGTCGAAGTAAACAAATTCTATCACATTATAAACAAAATATTAGCCGAAACTTTGCCCATGAAAAGAAGAAGAAAAAGTCATAACAGCAAATTACCTGTATGGTTCAATTCACAACTGAAAAATTTGAAAAATAGGAAACAAAAAGCACACGAAACTTACAAACAAGAAAAAAGTGACGCTCATCTTCAAAATGACTTAAATCTATGAAATCAACTCAAAACAGTCATTAACACAGCACACGAAGAATACAACCGCAAAATTGAAAACGAAATAAAGACTTACCCTAAGAACTTTTTTAACTACACCAAAACTAAACTAAAAAGCAACAAATTGACCATGATTCTTTCATACCTGCATTTTCCAACCCCATCTCTGTAAACTATCTATCAGAATATGATATTTTGACAGCACTGAAAAACTTAGTCGCCTCAAAAGGGCCTGGACCAGACAGTACCACCAATATTTTTAAAAAAAATTGCTGAAGAACTTACACTACCACTACAACTACTTTTTAACTTATCACTTAATAACCATACTTTTCCTAAAGCATGATAATCTTTCTTCCTTGTACCCATATTTAAATCTGATGCAAAATCTAACATTCGGAACTACCGTAAAATAGTCATTATTTCACGCATTCCAAAATTATTTGAAAAAATTGTAAACGAAAAATTTTTTCAACAACTTAAAAATGTAATAACAAACAAAAACCATGGCTTTTTTAAAGACCGCTCAACTACAACAAATCTCTTAGAATTCATGACATTTACTCTGAATGCAATGGACGCTGGCAACCACGTAGAAACTCTTTACACTGACTTTAGCAAAGCTTTCGACCGTATTGACATACCATTACTTCTACACAAACTACAAAAATATGGCATAAAACATACTCTTCTGGAATGGCTCAAATCATACTTAACGAATTGTGTACAGGTAGTCCGCTTCCAAAACATACTGTCTGAACCAATTAATGTAACTGCTGGCGTACCTCAGGGTTCTCATTTAGGGCCTCTCCTTTTCATTTTACATATAAACGACATTTCCTTCATACTAAAAAATCTGAAAGTGCAAATGGTTTTTTGCTTGCCGGGCGAGAGAAGCTAACATGGTGGTAACCCTAGCAAACCAATCGCTCACCGGTGAACACGCACACAAACGAAGCCATATTTGGCATACAGCATCACACTGCACACATACTTACTCTTACTCTTTCAGTCGTAGACCACGCGGATCTCTGCTGTATACAGGAGGCGTCTCCATTCAACACGGTTCATGGCTGCTCGCCGCCAGCCTCGGTAGCTGCGGAGGGTCCGAAGGTCGTTGTCAATCGTTGAGCGATCCATCTGGCCCGCTGCGCGCCTCTTCTTATACCGGTCGGATCATGATCGAGAATCATTTTAACCGGTTCTCCGACATTCTAACAACATGCCCGGCCCACTATAACCGCCCGACCTTGGCCGTTTGGACGAGGGTTGGTCCTCCCAGCAACTGGTGCAGTTCATGGTTCATTCGCCTTCTCCACGTACCGTCTTCCATCTGAACTCCGCCGAAGATGGCTCGCATCACCTTCCGTTCAAAAACACCTAGTGCGCGTTGATCCTTCGCAAGTATTGTCAAGGACTCGTGTCCGTAGAGGATAACCGGTCTAATCAGCATTTTGTAGATAGTTAACTTCGTACGACGGCGAATTTTGCTCGATCGAAGCGTCCTGCGCAGTCCAAAGTAAGCACGATTTCCTGACAATATGCGTCTCTGAATTTCTCTGGTGGTGTCATTATCGGCAGTGACCAGTGAGCCCAAGTACAAGAACTCGTCGACCATTTCGATTTCATCACCACCAATCAGAACTCGTAATGGGTGGCTGATGTTATCTTCTCTCGAGCCTTTCATGTACTTTGTCTTTGACACATTGTCTAGTCCGATCCGCTTGGCCTCAGCTTTTAGTCCGATGTACGTATCTTCCACCTTATCAAAGTTGCGTACTATTTTGTCAATATCATCAGCGAAACCAAGTAGCTGGACGGACTTTCTTAAAATCGTGCCACTCGTGTCTATCCTCGCTCTTCTTATCACACCTTCCAAAGCAATGTTGAAAAGCAGACACGAAACCTTGCCGTAGCCCTCTGCGAGTTTCGAAGGGACTCGAGTTTATCCCTATACTCGAACAACGCACATCACTCGATCCACCGTAGCATTGACCAATCGTATCAGTTTGTCCGGGAATCCGTAGTCGTGCATGATTTTCCATAACTGTTCTAGCTACTCAAGCGAACATGGTGTGTAGCAGATGGAAGAAAATGACACACCACAACAAATAAACATCCAGCGAGCGACAAGCTGTCTGCTTCGTTGGCGACTGGCGATTGATTATAGCTAAAATTAATATAATAATAAAATATCTACCTACTTATAACTATCCCTAACCTAATGCGTACAAACTTTGAATTATGTGTATTTTAGAGATTGCGCACCTCTCTTCAAATTTTGTGCAGTATTGTTTGATTAAAGCTAAAATTAATATAGTGATAAAATATCTACCTACTTATAACTATCCCTAACCTAATACGTACAAATTTTGAATTATTTGTATTTCAGAGATTGAACACCTCTCTACAAAATTTGTGCAGTATTGTTCGAATTTTTGTTCTAGTATATCCAGGGAGGCCATCGCATGTACTTTAGTGGTCCTTGTCCAAGGGGGTAGATTTAGAATAATCTTTAATATCTTACTTTGAATGCGCTTCACTAAGTTTGTGTGTTCGTGCTCAGCCCCGCCAAACAGGGACTGCGTATTCAATTGCGGGGTAGATGATTTGTTTATAGGTTCTTCAGGCACTGTTTAGATGTTCTACAAATCAGTGTATACAGAGACCTAATGAGTATGCTGCATTTTTGAACGATTTTGTAAACATGTGACCTGAATATCAGATGTCTGTCAAAGGTGAGTCCTAGATAGATAACTTCGTCGGACTATTGAATGACCTCATCACCGAATCGTATTCGGCATTCGTCTGATGGAACAAGTTGTGGAGATCTTGAAACAAGATGACCTGAGTTTTTGCTGCATTGATCACAATTTTCCAGCTTGTAAAATATTCAGTTAGAGCGTCCAGACCTGTTTGTAGTATATTATTCAGAGCATTAATGACACGACCTTTGTATATAATGGCAGTATCATCAGCAAATTGTGACAGAACACCTCCACCCGGAAGAAGTGGGATGTCTGATGTAAAAATGTTGTATAGGATGGGATAGGATACTTCCTTGGGGTACACCAGCAGGAATAGTAAATCTTTCTGAAAGTGCATTATTCAGAGGAACCTGGAATGCTCTATCTGCAAGATAATTTTTGATAATTTTAATAAGATACATGGGAAAATTATACCGATGCAGTTTAAACACCAGGCCATCGTGCCACACATTATCGAATGCCTTTTTAATATCCAATATTGCCATGGCAGTCGTTTTGGACACTGATTTGTTTTGCTGGATGACGTTGTTAACCCTTTCCTTTCCGGAACCCAAACTGTTCTTCCAGTAATATATCCTGTTCATCTGCGAAAGCAAGAATTCGCCTTTGTATTGACTTTTCAAACAGCTTGGATAGGGCAGAGAGTAAGCTGATGGGCCGATAGCTCTTGGAAAAGGAAGGATCTTTCCCCGGTTTCAAAACTGGGATAACTTTAGCATACTACCACTTTGAAGGGAAGTAACCTAGCTCCCAGAACCTGTTAAAAATTTTAGCTAAGAAGGCTCAAATGTTTCTGCTCAATGTTGAATGTGTTGTCGAAACCGGGGGCCTTCATATTTTTGGATTTTTTCACAAAAGCCATCAGCTCATTCGCAGTGACTCTACTTTTCTCAGGAACTAAGCTGTCTGATTGGTTAACCTCAGCTACGCTATCGCTAACGGCTCTTTCATGTGGACTAACAATGTTGAGTCCTAAATTGTGAGAACACACAAACTGCTGGGCAAGCGCATTTGCCTTCTCTACTGGTATGATTAAAGGTATTCTTTTAGCCGCGTCCTGGGGTGACATCAGAGGAGGAATAGGCTTCGGTTTTTTCTTAAGCACCTTCGTTAAGGACCAGAAGGGGAGAATTGTTCAAAGCTTTTGCTGGAAGTTCCTGTTGCGAAGCTCAGATATCCTTTCCTGGATTATCCTAGTTAGGTTGTTATAAGAAGTCTTCTTATCTAGGATGCCAGTTCGTTGATACTGCCTCCGGTAGATATTTCGAAGTCGGATGAGTTTCTTGGTGACACTGTCAATTTGAAGAGAGGAACTCGGCATATGTTGTACTGGAACCGTCCTATCACGAGCGACTGTGATTGAAGCTGGAAGGAAGATAGAACTGCATCGATTTCCATCGGGGAATCTAGTGGCAAATCGATATTAATAAGTTGGTCGATTTGTTGAAATTGGACCCAGTCGATGCGATAATAGTTCATCTTGAATAGGTACTGTTTCTGGTGAAGATCTCAACATCAATATTATTGGAAAGTGGTCGAAAGAGAGCTCGTTGAAGACAACTGGAGATGGATGTTGCTGATGAATATATCCAAAATGGAATGAACTCCCGATCTGTAAAGTCGCGATGGTTGATCCGGAGCTAGGATGTTGTACTGTCCAGCTTCGTAATCTTCGGCAAGTACGAATCCGTTTCAAATTCTGTCTTTTGTTTCCCCACAGTTCATGCCGTGCGTTCAGGTCCCCAGCAATGATGAATTTGTTCTGTCGTCGAGTGAGCATAGCCAGATCTCGCTTCAATGATGTACACGTACCATTTCGAAGATTTATTTGTTTGGGGCAGTACGCTGCAATGAGGATGATGGGTCCCATCGTCGTTGTAATCTCAATTCCGATGGCTTCTATAAGTTGCAATTCAAAGGCTGACAGAAGCATGTGCTGAATGGATCGTTTAATGGCAATGGCAACTCCCCCTCCTCTGGTAGTTGTCCTGTCGAGCCTGTGAATCCTGTAATTGTAAATAAAAATAGAAATTCCAGGTTTACGATGAGTTTCAGTTGACATAGCAATATCGGCATTCTTCTCTTGAAGAAAGTCGGATAATTCAGCAGTTTTGCTCCTGAGTGAGCAAGCATTCGAATATACTACAACCAACTCATTATATTGCATATTCGATTATGAATTTGCCTAAGGCGTTGATTTGATCTAACCGCGTTCTGCAGTTTCGTAGTTTTGTTGTCATCGTTTCAAAAATGACGATCAGTTGTTCAGCAGAGAATAAGTCACCAGAGTTATCCTTTGCTTGTGGTTGATTATTGCCCCACCCAGGAGGGATTTTGGAGGAAGAATCTTTTTGTGATCTAGCGACTGAATCTTTTGGATTACTGCGAGGGAGTGGCGGCAAATTTGGAATATCCGTCTTCGGTGGGAGCCGTGGGAAATAAATTTCATCATTCTGTGGAACATTCTTGTGCGTTGATTGTTTACGGGACGCCTGTTGTCGAATTTTTGTGAACTCAGCACGTTTGGGACACGATTTAATAACAGATCGATGGTCGCCATCACAGTTCACACATTTTACAGCGATGTCATCTAGTAGGCAATCGTTGGTATTGTGTGATTCGGCACATTTCCTGCCCCGACTTTTCATGTGGCAATTCCTCGCTCCATAGCCGTAGTTCAAACAGTTCGTGCACTGTGTGACATCCCGATGTACCGGTTTATACTTTTGCCATTCGATGATAATATGGAATAAAGATTTTATCGTTTTTAGTTGACTCGAGGTGATGGAGCCCTTTTCCAGATGAACCAGGTACAGTTGATCTGGATACTTTTTGTCCGTTTTTGTCGTTTCATTTTAAACACCATCACAGGCTTTAGTCCAGCCTCCGACAGTGCCTGCTTTAGTTCGGCTTCCATCGTGTCGGGTAGTCCTCGAAATACTACCTTCATAGTTTTGTTGGCGGCAATATCGTGTGTGAAGTATTTCGCTTTTGTCTGCTTCAGGTACAATTCCACTGCTTTGTAGTGGTTTAAAGCCGGAACAGTTATTTTGTAACCTTCAGTATATAAACGGATTGTTGCCTGTAGTCCTTTGCTGATCAGCGTGTTGAAATCCGAGCGTTGAGTTGGTGAGAAGCCCTTCAGGTAGAAAGGCGGCATTTTTTCCTTCTTCTGCAGTTCCTCTTCTACATCAACTGGCAGATCTGCGTATTGGTTGTTACTCAGCAAACGATCGTTTACCTGTACATCACTTGGCTTCAGACGCTTAGCTTTCTTTGGATCCTTCTCGGATCTATGGCGCGTTTTACCCATAGCTTGGGTAGGTAGACAGCTGCGAATAAAAGATAAAACAAAATCGAAATTAGTCGTAGTAGGTTATTCGTCTATCCACATCGAGTGTTAGATGACGAATTGACTGGCGATTGATTAAAGCTAAAATTGTTAGATGTCATATATTTATAGATGCCCTTTTGTGGGACCGTTCATAAGATGCAGAAGGGAACGATACTTTTTCTTGCATAACGTGAAAACTCCCTATACCGAATGGGGCAGATCTGATACTATATGAAATTCTAGGTGCAGACCAACGATCGAAACCATCTGCCGTGTACGAAAATTTAATCTGATAGGTCGATTCTAACCAATTTTCAATAGTATGGTATTTAAATACTGAAACGACGTTGTTCTACATGGTTAAGTTAAATGTTTCCGAATCGATTGGTAGTTGAATTATATAAATCCACTAACAGCTCTAACAAAAATTTAGTATATAAATCCACCCACAAATCACTGAGCTACTGGCGTTCAAAATTACCAAAAGTCCAACGCGGCTTGTTTTCTAATTTTTAATTGACACCCGGTCATGTATAGTGAATAGTAAGGCATTTTTAAAGTAAAAACATGAAAAAGTGTATTCTCATGAAACAATTATTTTCTCGATATTGTTTCTCATATTTCGAAAATGACTTCTTTTAGGAAATAGCCCTCTATACACTTTTTCATTGAGCGTGGCTTGGAGAAAAATATTTCAATAAAAATCTACCAAATCTTCAGTTTATTCATATTTTGCAGCATACGACAACTGCCAAACTAACATAGCAGACAGTTCATATGACAAGTAGTGTTAGTGATAAAACTTTTGTTTAGAAAATGCGTTTTAGTCGGTAGGGACACTTAATACTACTTTCTCATTTAAATGAGCTTTATGTGCTACCCACCCGCTCGGTCAAACTGAAAGCATTGAGTAATCCGAGCAAACGAGTAGATTACCGGTTGATAGGTTGGTCGTTGTCTTAAATATATTTCTAACAATGAGCAGATCTTTTGGACGATGAGCTTGGTTCCGTGTTGCTAGTATTAATGTGTTATATGCTAAAATAATAATTAACATTTAGATAACTCATTCTGTTCACACTTTTGTAGAGGTATGAGGTGGGACCATCATCATCATCATCATCATCATCATCATCATCATCATCATCATCATCATCATCATTATCATCATCTTCATTATCATATACAAAGCTGAAGGTTGATGAATGTTTAAGTGTTATGGACAAACTTATTTGAAAAATTGGAAGACAAAATTCTAGTGGTACTATAGAAGAAAAACCTGTTTTAATCCACCTACTGGTGTAATGTTGCCTTTCTTATATTACTCATACTGTTATAAATATGATTGCAGAGTTATAAAAACAACTGTTCATTGAATTGAAACAGGAAAGTATGTTCGAAGTTAATGTCGCAAAATCTACGAATCAAAACATCCTACAGTTCCATAATCGAAAGTAATATCCACAACGAATCCATGGTAAGACCTTATCCTTGGAATCTCTAAGTTTGTGAAAATCGATTTGGCCATCTTGAAGAAAAGTGAGTGAGAACTTTTCGGCAATAAATATGACCACAAGTTGAAATAGTTTTGAATCTAGTTAAAAAGAATGTGGCGGTATAAAATTTTAAACGCTTAACCATCTCTGAGAAAAATAGTCTGAGTTTCATTTAGGAGTATTTCAATACTATTTTCGGCGCTTCCAGAATCGGAAATCGGATCCCAGGATAGCCGGAATTCATTTGATAGGCCGTCTACTAACAATGACTAACGGTTGGAATAGTTTGGAGCCTAGTTTAGAAATCTTTTTACGATTTTTGCTTCGCCGCTTAAAGTCGCGATGTAAATTTTTAACATTCTTCACTTTGTATGGGACCATAAGGATTTTGTTCGAACCTAAGTTTGTGAAAATCGGTTACGCTATATCTGAAGGAAGTGAGTAAGTAATCAGCTCCGGTGTGTGCATCGTTTGTGAAGGCGTGTTAAGTTTTCTTCCTACGAATATATATGGGAGAGAGAGAGATTCGCTAAGTTCGTCGAGTGTTATATGACATTCGGCCCTCCCGCCATCGTTTAAAACTCGGTTTTCACAGTGATTGCATAGCATTTATATATGAGAAAGGCAAAAAAAAGTAGAATTAAAAAAAAATTATAAAAAATGACATGCTTATGGTCTCTGATAAATGATTGATTATCATTTAAAAATCTAAACAGAAAATGAATGCTACTGATGAAAATCTAAACTGTCTACGAATTTTTGCATGTTTGAAATTTTGCACGCTAGGAGCTTGTGTATAGATACAGCGCGCTGCGAACTACATTTGATATCCAGTGCTTCGATGCAAATGATATTTCACACAGATGTTGTGAAAATCATTTTTTGTATTTTAGAATATTCCCTTATCTCTTAGCCCAAACTTTGTATATAACCCCTGAAGTGGGGAACGTAGCTTAGATGGTATGGTATAGAATGTATATAACCCGGAAATACCAACCCTGAGTCTTGCTAACTCGAAAAGGAATAAAAATCAACTTTTCTATCACTTAGCTAAACATGATCGAATGCATACAAATATATTATTTATTTATCTCATTTCAAGAACTTAACAACTAAAGCTTGGCCAGAAACCATGTTGGAGAAAGATACAATTCTGATAATACCTGAGAAAAATGCATCCGAGCTCATTAGTCAGAATAAAAGTACATCATCTCCGGATTCATCGACATCTAGTACAATACCTAACAATTTGTTAACCTGCGGTATGGATCAGCAGACCTAGGATTTACTGCAACGTTCATTTTGCTGTTATGTTCATATTGCGACTACGTATGTTATGTACACCATATGACTACGTATAAACACCGGAAATCGGAAAGAAATGTGTATAAATTATATTATTTATATAAGTTATTTAAATTTCAGAACCAAAAAATCAATTATTAATAGCGTAATTAAAAATTAAACTGATATTTTGTTATTCAATCAAAAAGAAAATCCTAAAATAGTTTACTTGATACTATATGCTCATTTTTCAACGGTAAATAGATGTGCCGAGAAAGAAAATTATAAAGGAATTCTCTACAGGGGTTTTTATGAATATTAGCAGAGTGTATAAACACGATTCAACCTGAGAACAAGTAGATAAAACCACAAAAGCGGGTAATTTGGTTTTCGGAAGGTTTAATAAAGCACAAATTTATCTGTTAATCATATATGATTTGCGTATCCCGCGACAATTCATCTTTTCAGCAGGTGTCGAGTTCACATTTCTTCTCTTATTACACTGGTGGCTGACATTGATGAAAACATTTGGTCGAACCATTAAGGATCAAGAGTAAACCAAGTTTCCTGGTGTTAGAAATTTGTATATTACCTACTTCATGTTAGATACGTATATCATAGATCTACACTCCACACGACAAAAATGAAGATGGTACAATTTCTTGCAGTTGCAATGGGTAGTATGGATATCATGGATATAATCAAAGTTAATTTTAAGTGATTAAGGTAAAGCTTATTTTGTAGCAATAGTCGTAGATCTGGTTCTGAAGACAAAAAGAATATTGTAGAAATGTTGATAAATTTTGCAATGCAATGGCCCAAGGTGAAGGCCAATAATATAAAATTACGCATTCCAGCATGTTGATGTAAGGCCCCTGCTTTGAAAGTATGATTTACGAAATAACATTAAAAATCGTTCCCGTTTCACACTATTCATTTAACTCTATCACAAAAGGCTACAGCAGGATAAGCATGTGAAATCTGCCCCTAAAGAGAATTCATATTGTTATACCACATCCGAAAGGTCATAGACTGGAAACAATTTTCTCAAAGTTTCAACCCTTTAACTATCATATTGCTAGGGTGGTTTAATTGATTTTTATTTTATTCGATTTTTGAAGAAACCGCTCCTCCGAAAAATTTGAAAAAATCAGGTATGTTTAAAGCATTATGGGGAAGGTTCACAATTTTTTGCAAAATTTTTGAAGATGTATTTCTTCCATTAAAAACCCTTCTTAATCCACCTAGTGGTGTGATAATGCCTTTCTCTTCTTTCATAACAGTCTCATGAAAATATGTTTCATACATTTATAAAATAATTTTAGACGCCAATTGATTCAGATTGATTCGAGTAGTTCACAAAAGCATGCTTCAGTGTTTATGTCACACAGTCAGCATCATTTTTCCAAACTAGTGCTTGACATTTGCGTTGCCTATTTGTATGAGAACAGTGATGCTAATCTAAAAAAAGCCTTCTTAGTCCACTTAGTGAAATTTTCATATATCTTGAAAAATCACCATAGGGGGGAGTACATGAAATTTTCGAAATCGAAAAAAAATTTTTGATGCCAAAAGGCTTAGAATTGCATGAAACGTCGAGATTTAGTGTCATCTCGAAAAAAAAATTTTTGGAAAAATCGACTTTTTGGGACTTAGAAAACATATGAAAACATGAAAAGTCCCAGAAAGTTGATTTTGTCAAAAAAAATTTTTTTTGAGATGACACTAAATTTCGATGTTTTATGCAGTTTTAAGAGTTTTGGCATCAAAAAAAATTTTCGATTTTGGAAATTTCATGTACTCCCCCCTATGGTGCTTTTTCAAGATCGAAAATTGTCAAACCTTTACCACCGGGCAGCACCCCTTAAGCATGTCCGATTTAGGTCAAATTTTGCATGAAGGCTTTTTTCGAGCCTTTTGAGCACTAGAACTTAACGAAAATAGAGGTGATCCCAAAATTTTGGCACCCTTATATATATAAGAGCGGTAAAAATCAACGTGTTTTGTCGGTTACGTCACTTATACAATCATATATCTGGAACCAAAAGTCACAACCATTTGATCTTCGAACTTGATCAATGGCCCGACAGTAGCTTTCAATCGAGCCCAAGTTTGTTAAAATCGGATCAGCCATCTCTGAGAAAATTGAGCGCGTTCAAATACAACGCTTTTTGTCGGTTACGTCACTTATACAATCATATATCTGGAACCAAAAGTCACAACCATTTGATCTTCGAACTTGATCAATGGCCCGACAGTAGCTTTCAATCGAGCCCAAGTTTGTTAAAATCGGTTCAGCCATCTCTGAGAAAATTGAGCGCGTTCAAATATCTTCGAAAAGTGCACACACACACACATACATACATGCATACACACACACACACAGACATTTTCCGATCTCGACGAACTGAGTCGAATGGTATATAACACTATGGGTCTCCGAGGCTCCGTTCGAAAGTCGGTTTTTCCAGCAATTCTAATACCTTTCTATAGAGAAAGGCAAAAAGACTTGAAAATTTTGAAACATATTTTTTCCCTTTTCCAATTTTTGCACCACCCTGGATTTTTAAGTGTTAAATAAAAAGTTTTTGCACATGTTAAAGTTGTAGGTTTTCATATTTTTTAAAAATGTGGACGACCATAATATTTGATTTTTTCTAAAAAATAAATAACAGTCGACCATGCGTCCCCATCAAGTTCTGTTACAAGTAAACGCATAGTGCTTTGTTCTAGTAGTTTGTGCAACTCAAGCGGGCTTAGAAATCAAAGGAACGAAGGAGGAAATGACTTTCAACCATACATACACGATCATACTTCGGGTACAACCTAGAAAGCAACAAAGCAAGAACTTATTGGTATGTAGTTCATATATGTATATGTAGTGTATATGTTGTAACATATACATATACACTACATATACATATATGTAGTTCATATATTTATATGAAGTGTATATGTATATGTTCATATATGTATATGTATATATGTAGTTCATGGTAGTAATCAGGGCCGCCGAGAGTCAAATCCGGGCCCGGGGGAATTCAATACGGGCCCCCTTCGAAAACACCTAGAGGATTGAACGAGCAAAAAAAAAGAAAAGGCCCCAAGGTATGTTCCATTATGAGCAACAACAAAAAATTTTAAATCTTCGAACTTACGGGCCTCCTAAAAAGTCCGGGCCCGGGGGGAAACCCCCATCTCGGCGGCCCTGAACGTCGCGAGTATCACACATGAAGTTCGGTTACGGCAGTAAAAGAACTAGAGCGGGTGTCAGTTTTTTACGCGTTGCTGATGGATGTAATGAAAGAATAATAAAAGAAAGGATGAAAATTCAATACAGTGTCAAAAGTTATCATAAAGATATGTTATCGAGGGATGTCTATAGTTTTCTGGAAAAATGTATGATAAAGATAAAGTTGGAGTTTTGTGTTTGAAAACGTCAATCGAATATCTTTATGATGGTTTTCATGGTGTGTAGACTGAGAGCGCTTTTTAATTAATGTTTTCGGGCAGTAGAATTGTTAAAAATTATGCTGTGAATGTATCTTTCCATTATTTTTCTGATTACTTGGCTGCGATGAATTCATAAAAAAATTGTGAATGTGTTAAAAGCTTTTGTTACGCAAAAATTAAGCGAATACACCGATCGCCATATCATCATTTGAGATTGTGCATCGAATAGCGATTGTTGATCTCTCTCAAACTATGGTTTCGACATATGGAATAAAAAGTGAAGCAAAAATAACTGAAATGACTACTTTAAATTGATTCCACAAATTTACAAAAGCTGCCCTCGTGACTTGTAGTTCGTCACTTCTCGCTAAGTTCGACTCCTCTGGTAGACGGTAAAAGTTTAGATGCGAGAAATTTTCTTCTTACTTAAATGAACCTTGTTACGTCGAATTTTTCCACACTTTATCTTCAAATTCTTACTCCTCCTTGAGTACTATGGTTAGTTTTGTTAAAAAATCGAATGATAAAGTAATTCTTGGACATTCGAAAGCTCAAGTTACCATTCTTTTAAATATTGTATCCATTAACTTTTTCATGAACACTGCATTCGTTTAATAGTTTTATCGTCTCATTAGTCAACACCACATAATTTTGTTTAGTACCCCACCTACAATTAATGAATGGTGGAGTTCGGCACTGAGAATCTATATCAGAAAGTTTTATATGAAAATAATGTCTAATCTTCTGTTATAGAGGAGTGATTGTACCAGTATGCAGCTTATCGTTCAAGTCAATGAATAAAATCTAACAACTAATGGTTTTCAATCCACCAGAATTTACCCGACGCGAATGAACTTCAGCATGCTAAATGCAAGGCAAACATCTTTGATTGATCTCATTATTTAAACAGCAGCATCTTATCATTGATTCGTACAAAAATCGTTCTGTTTATAAGGTGATTTGTTCAACTCACGCCTACGATGGCCAACAATAAACATCTAACTGATTACATTGCACAGAATGCATCTTCTGGTAAACAATATCAGAAGTTTTGATCCTGTTTACGGTATAGCTAGAACACTCATATGCGTCATTTAATCATTTGGCAAGTTGATACCCAATTAAGCAAGTGGCTCGAAATGACGAACCACATGAATTCACACAAAACTCATTGCGCGCCAAAAGATTCATTCAACGATCTAGTATTCCTTTTTTCGACAGCCTAACACTTATGTAACTCGTTATACGCCAAACACCTATCGATGATCTAGCAAGATGCTCTCAGAGGCAGGGCTCGAACCTGCGTTCTATTGCAATCCATGCATACGCGTTCACCATGTCCGCCATCCTGAGCTGTGGTAGACACAGTTCTACAACAGACCGAGTTGGTACGCGAGTTAAGAAATCGAGTCCTTGGATTTCTTTTTAAAAAACGTCAATTTCAGCTTAAGGCTAAATCAAGACTAACTTTTATTCCGAAAAATTAAACTAACAATACCCTAGCTACCGTGCGTTCTGCACACGTTGTCACAATTAGCAACATGCCGAAATGTGTATCGTGTTCTGCGTGTTCGTGTATATTAATTTCATGTTTGTTGAAAATGATACGATCTAATGATTTTATGGCGAAGCATTCATTCTTAGAGATGAGATAATTTCGTTGGGGCAAATGAATTTGGCTATGATTTGTAATGATAGGGTGAACTTCATGGAAGATTCCGTTGTCTAATTTGGGTGCTTTTATCAATCATACGACCTCCTGATGATTCGTGGCGATTGATGCGGTGACGTAGGAGATGATTTCGGCAGTTGTGTGTGTGTGTGTGATCAAGCATTCCCTAGCTAGATCTTCTGATAGGATTTTTAGTTCTCTTCCGGTTAATATTTGAATGTTCAAAACTCCTAGCTTAGCTAAAACTATTGTCTCTATAATTTGTAGTAGTTTTGATTGCAAGTATTCAAGTTTCATTAGAATATTTATGGTATGAGATTCAGAGGATTTTGCATTAAACAGCTTAAGTGCGTCTCTAGTTTTAAAGATAGTCTCTTTTATCTGAAGTGTTAATTCTCTATTGATTTTTACCTGAAGGTTTTTTGTCGTGACAAAGTTGTTAATGGAAGAATTTATTAGTTTTAGATCGTCAGTGTCTGGACTGACAGCGATGAATTTCCATATAGTTCCTAATCTATCCCATCGTTTCTGCCTGTTTGTTATGGATATTTTCCTAAGAGTTTGACCTATCTCCTCAAATTGTTGTATGATGAGTGGTGTAAATTGATTAGTAGTTAGTTCTTTGTATGCATACTTCAAATCATTTATATGCGTTTTGATAGCCGTTACATTAAAGTGGTGAATATAATAGTAATTACTAGTTTGTATCAGTCCAATATCGTGGTCAAGTATTATGATTGGTTGGTTGTCCAGTTTTGTTAGGTGTATCGTCTGTCCCCATGATGGTTGAATTATTACACATTATACAGTTTACATTTGGAATGGATTGTTTGTTTATGTTCCCGTCTTATAAATCATCAATTCACAGTGATACCGATTACACATTTACACGAAATTATGCCAACGAATAGTAGAATATACGTGCATTTAGTAACCGTAATTAGTGACTCATTTCGTTTAAGTGCGGCCTGTGTCTCTGCTGAGTGAAGAAGCGGTGGAAGGCTAATAACCGATTACCTATGACATCGGTCACTTGTAATGTGTGTGCTTTAAAAATTGTGTCTGAAAATGATAGAGTTTACTGCTTTGGCGGTTGTGAGCAGATTCTCCATGTAAAATGTTCGGATATCAACGCGGCTGGCATTTGTGCTTTGCGGGAGAATGTTGTTTTATAGTATATGTGTTTTGCGTGCAGACGTAAACAAACCTGTCGTAATGATGTGCAGAAAACCTGTAGGGAAATGCTTTTAAAAATCAATGACACAACCGCTTTCGTTACGAATCTCGAGGATAAAATAAAAGTAGGCATGCGGAATGAGTTTATAAAACTCGAACAACGCTTCGAAACGAAAATCTTGACAGCGATCAATCAAGCGCTTGCTAACGAACGAATTTCAAACTCCAATCTTTCGGCTACATCAAATATTCTTAGTTCTGCTACATCTTCTAAGAAGTCGTACGCTTCAGTGACAAAATCTCAAATGCCAAACTCAAAACGGAAAGCAACATAAAATCTCACCGACGAAGAAGAATGTGGTTTATTGAGATCTGGTAAAATACGTTTAATGTGTGATAAACAAAATATCGATCCAGCTAATACTCCTGAAAAATCGCCAATTAAACTGCGAAGCCCTGCTAAGGCTCCCCTGTCTAAAACTAGAGTAGTCGCAAAACTGGAACAGACCGTTTTATTTAAGCCAAAGAATAGTCAAACTGCTGATTTTACTATGCGCGATATACCAAACAAGCTTGATCCTGTCAAATTCGCATTAAGGAATGTCTGCCACCGGGGCAGTGGTGAGGTTACAATACGTTGTGATACCAAAGAAAACGCTGTAAGCTTAGTTTCTGCAGCACAGACGGTACTTGCGGAAAACTACGACATCGAAATTCAGAAGGCTTTCAGACCACGAGTCAAAATTTTGGGGCTTGACGAAGACACTGTGCTTACTAATCTTGACGATCGGCTTAGAAAACAAAACGATTTGCCCGATTCCGCCGAGATTCAAATAATTCGCATAAAAAAATGCTCGGAAAAATAATGCTGTGACGGTAGTCTTGGAAGTCACTTTTGAAACAATTATAAAGCTTCAACGCGTTAACATTGGCTGGAAGAGGTGTAGAGTAATTGAAGCAATCAACGTCTTACGCTGCTTCAACTGCTCTGAGTATGGTCACAAAGCATCTACATGTGAAAAACAACGATGCTGTCCAAAATGTGCAGGAGAACATGAAGTGCAGGAATGCCAATCGAATTCTCTAAAATGTATAAATTGTCACAACCTAAATCAGCAACAAAAGCTTCCCCCGGATGAGCAATTGGATATTAAGCACACATGTTGGAGCGCAGAATGTCAATTGTTCCAAAAGCGCCTGGCTTGGGCCCGACAACGGATTGACTACTCCACGTAGCAATCAGTCTTACATCCAACTGCTGCAGACACTAGTGTACCTGTCATGTTGCAATGTATCCACTCTTCACTGGGAATATTTGTTTGGTCAGGTAAATATAAGAGTGGTATATGGTCCACTGAAGCTAGGAATGATTCTAGACTCGTTTTATGAGAAGTCTCGCACTTTCAGACACCAGTGCATTACAACGCTGATCAGCCTAGGAGCAACGATATCATCCGGTCAGGTAATGCTAAAAAGGGTATATGTCCCTCCGAAGCCTCTCTAGATACTGCACACACTGAAAACGATCTTCATTTGCTTCCGAACGCAATTCTCTCGTTCTCGTCGATGGTGCAGACTCTCCATTATAGCCAGCGCGTGATCCTGAATGCATCGACGTGACTACCACCGAAAGCTGCTCTGTTGTATTATCACTAAAAGAACATCCCGAACGCGAACTAAAATTCTACTACCAGAACGTGAGAGGGCTGCGAACGAAGATTGACGAATTGTTTAGTGCTGCTGCAAAAATGGATTACGATGCTCTTATTTTAACTGAGACGTGGTTAAACAATGAAATCAACTCTGTTCTACTGTTTGGCTCGAGTTATACGGTCTACCTTAAGGTGAAATGCAGCGTCATAAAATGCGCGCAAAATTTTATTCGCTTCAGTTGAACGAACCGTCGCACAAAGCATACCAAGAAAAACGGACACATAGAAACAAGAACTTTTTTCAATGATTGAGCGCAGTGGGTTTACCTTTCGTAATATTGACTTGTAAAAAAGACTGGACGTAATGTATTTTTGAATCCTTAACAATTTAAATATATGCTAATTCAATCGTTATTGTTAGTGATTACTCTTACACTAGAGCTATAAATGATGAGTAATTATGAATGACTAACATGAGGCTATATGTATATGTATTGACCAACTTGCTAACCATGTATATGTCTGAGTTTAGTAGCAAGCATGGATTCTCCTTCAAAAGAACGATTGAAGACGAGATAACATTCAAGTATTTTCGATATCTTTGCCAGTCGTTCACCAGGCCCTTCCCGCTGATGAGATAGAATTTACGTAAAAGTATTTACTTGACTCGCATGATAGAGCGCGGTCGAATCTTATCGAATACATTCAATGCCAATATATTCTATTCTAATTGACTTTCATATCATCTTCGAATAAGTAGAAAGTATTATTTCTGTTGAGTCAATAGGATCGTAGTACTAGCCATGTAATCGAAGCTATCCCGATCAACAGAGCATAACAGGATTCTATCAAAATTATATGTGATCCTAATATTTATATCTCAATATGTTATAAATATGATTCCAAATCAGAAGCAAACATTCAGATTTTATTAAGATTAAGATTATAGCAAGTCCAGATATTATATTAAGGGTCGTTATATTTCAGGTAAAACTATACTAGAGAATTGAAAAAAAGAGGTCAAACACTTTTGTCGATCATGTTTCTGACTTTCAACCCGAAAAATGCTATGCTTCAATAACAAACAGTAACATAACAGTAACAAACATTTTTTCCTATTTCACATACCTGGAGATGCTTTTGAAAACAATAATTTGATATTTCATTTTGAAATGACAGCTTAAATTTTAAATTTAAGAACGTTCATAAGTAATTCCTACTCAAATTGTGTAAAGTTTTTATTCAAATATTAATTTTAAATTGAAAATAAATATTTTTCAAGATTATTTTGCCCATTTTCTTTTATGAACAAAGAATGGTAAGGGTAAAAGCTTCAAAACTCGGGTCTAAACGATGAAAAAAATCATCATATTTGCGAATTTTTACTAGAATTATCGTTCAACAAAATAAATTCAAATGTTTTGCACATCATTCGAAGAGCATTTTGTATTTTTTTCGTGGAAAAATATTGAGAAATAAGTCGGTGAAAAGGTATTTTTGAGAACGCTTATTAATAATCATGATTTGCGGTGTCCACTGTATCTCAGCGCAGACTAATCAGAAGTGAACAAATGAACGCAGCATAGTTAGAGTAGAAGATTTTCTAGACTCCAATGTTTCTGTTTGATTTTTTTTAGTTTTTTTTTAAATTTTTGGGTTGTTCAAAGTGAAAACTACGATTTTTCACGAAAAAATCCGCCATTTTGTAGCTGTAAAACCTCCCCAAAGTAACAAACAACGAAAAAGAAAACGTTGGGGTCTGTTTTTTTATATGTAGAAAGTGTGTGCAAAATTTGAAAAAAATTGGTTCAGTAGTTTTTGAATAACGATAATCATTTCCGTTCATTTACAACTATTCTTCAGTACCATAAAAAAGCTTGCTCATAGTTCTAAAATAGCTCCTTTGTCATTCCTATGCCGGTTGGAAGGAAACGACGAAAGAGGTGGAGAGCGATAGATTGTTTTTGTAGCAATATGGACTTACACTAGTTATTATATTATGCCAATATATCCTTCCAACCTCAGTTGGTTCTCATGGCCCGATGCAATCGTAGCGTATGTTGGCAACTCAAAACTTCCCGGTTCGAAACCAGTCGCTTAACTGTATATGTTTTTTTTATCGCAAATCAAATCGCCTAAAGGTATGCAATTTCATCTTACTTGGTGAAATCTGTTTTTAGATTTGCACGATAAAGCCTTAACCCCAAAAAATGGGTAATAACAGCTGAAAAATCGTACTAAATTTGTAACAAATTTAGATATAATATTGATATTTACATATCAAGGTTTGTTACAATTTTGTTATCACCTAGGTTAAATTGAGTTATAATTTTTGTTATTTTAACTATTAACAAGGCCAAGCTTATAACTAATTCAGATAGAAAAAACGAAACAACCGCAGATACAATTTTGTTATCCCTTGTTGATCGGGATGCTATGAGTCGGCTGCCAAGTCTGTTAAAACAGAAGAGCCAAATTTCTCAAAAGAAATGTAATTCCAAGACTTCCACACCCAGACATTTTCCTGGTGTGGATTCAGTATTCTCCCCATACGGTTCCGCCACTCCTTGTCTGCGAAGTCTGTTGAAACAAATGGTCATATTCAACAATAAATCTAATACCAAGACCTTGCAATTCATTGAACTCAACAAAATTGGACATTATTAGCATTATAAATGACAGTTAGTTAGAAAATAAACGATTTCTTACAATACCCATTTTATTGTATTCAACTAGTTTTTATTTCAACACAAAACCCAATGGTGCATAAATTCGCGTCATTATTTTATATCTAATTTTTGTTCACGATATAATGCCACCGTGTCCACCGTGCATTTCTCACACCACCTCAATGCGAAACAGCAGCGCGCAAGCAATAAAAAAAATGCGTAAAAGTTTATGAAAACTTTTTCCGATTTCGGTTGTTTTAGCTAATATTTTATAATTTTGAGTTGCATTTTCAGATTCTTTGTGAAATTCTGCTACAAACACTACTTTTCAGTTCTAAAATCGTTCCCGTGGAACGGAACAGTAACCGTTTATACATTTCAAAAACCAATTACGGCTCGCCAAAGCAAAATTTCAAAATTCTAAGAATACTTAGTTATGATAAATTTGATTTCGAAAACTTAAGTGTTTTTGGTTTTTCGAAAATCGGTCTAATTTTTGAATAATTGATCAAAAACGTGATTTTCGCATTCCGCTACATTTCACCTTAAGGATCGCAAGTGCCAGAAAAAAACGTGGTGGAGGTGTTCTCATCGCTGTTTCCAATCGGCTGTCATCCAAACGTATATCTGATATCAATCACACCCTCGAACAACTCTGGGTAAATATCCGTTGCCATAACGCATATATAAGTGTAGGTGTAGTTTATATTCCCCCTTATTTCGCCGATAATGTAGACGTTATTCAAAATCACATTGATTCTGCACTTAACATCATTAACAATACTGATCATCGAATCGCATTCGTCTGGAAGGGTACGCATTCCAGATTTGCTATCCCAGACCTATCTCAATCAAGGCCGAACGTCACTCTATTGGATGGCATGTCCCTATTGAATATGCTGCAATTGAGTACTGTGACTAACATGCGCAACCGCACATTAGATCTTCTTTTCGTTAATGAAGAAACTGCGAAGAATTGTTTCGTTTCAGAAGCACTTGAACCATTGGTTGCTGTTGACACAAATCATCCTCCGCTTTCTGCTACTTTGATTTGCCCTCAACTAGTTCGTTTTGATGAGGTGGTTGAAAATAGGTTGTTCAATTTTTCTAAAACTGACTTTACCGGGCTTAACAACGCACTCCGTTTAATCGACTGGGACTCTATTCTTGATAATGCTACCGATGTGGATGCTGCTGTGGACAGTTTCTCCAATGTTTTAAGACAACCGCTTTCTTTACTCAAAACACATGAACGAACTCAGTCAAATTTGAAACGGAATCCAAAGCAATTTTGGTCTTTTGTTAATGGTAAACGCAAAGAGAATGGACTTCCTTCCTGTATGTTCCTTGAGAACGAAACTTCAAACACCATAAGTGACACATGTAATCTATTTGCAAAACACTTCTCGAGTGTGTTCAACTCCGATTTGGCTAACTCTACTCAGGCTGAATGTTGCCTACAAAACGTATCCCGAGGTGTTATACATGTCGACAATATTCGTTTTTCTGATTAGGATATTATTGATGGCAATTAACAAGTTGAAATCCTCTACATCGGCAGGGCCGGATGGGATTCCATATATAATCCTGAACAGATGTTCAAGAGCATTGTGTGCACCTCTGAGAATAATTTTCAACCTATCATTGTCGCAGTCACGATTTCCTTTGAACTGGAAAAAATCATTTATGTTTCCTGTCTTCAAAAAAGGAGACAAACAAAATGTTACAAACTACCGAGGTATAACTTCACTCTGTGCCGGATCTAAGCTACTTGAGATTTTAGTTGGAGACGTCCTATTTCGTGAAACAAAGTCGTATATCTCGAAGGATCAGCATGGTTTTTTTCCCAAACAGATCGACTATCAGCAATCTGACACAATTCTGTTCTTATTGTATTAAAAATATGGAAACTCGGTCCATTACTATTTTTGCTATTTTGTCGTGAATACGACTTACTTTACTATGGGGTGCCTTTTCAAAATTAGCCATATGGAAAAATGGGCAGAACTTAATCGTGAATATCTCGACTTGTGTTGAAGGCAGCATCATAATTCTTTCACCATTTCATCAAAAATATGATCAGGAATTTAGGATAATATTTTGAACAGTGTGAAATAACCACAAACAACTCAAATATTAAGTTTTTTCAAATTTTGAAAACAACGCGAAAAACTCTTTACCTTTGCTTGGCTTTTTCGCGCAAGGACGACGATTTTGAGGTAATCAGGCACATATCTTCAACTGACTGCGTATAAAAGAGGAACCGTGGTCGAAATTCGATCATTTCTTCTTGTGCGTTGAATGCAAGCAGATGTCGTGGGACCAGCAGCTTCGGTGAGTGCACCTTCTGCGTGGTTAAAAACCTCAAACGCTCAGGTCGCAACTATCATTTGGACTTCAGTCGTTAATAAAAGCAGACCTTTTGCGTGGTATAAAGCCTCAAACGCTTAGGTCGTGCTTTCATTTGGACTTCAATCGTCGGGAGCAGTGGTCGTCAATAATGAGGTCGTCAATAATGAGAGCAGACCTTTAGCGTGGTGCCAAACCTCAAACGCTCAGGTCGTGCTCTCATTTGGACTTCAATCGTCAGGTGGAGCAGTCGTCAATGACAGCAGAACTTCTGTTCTTGGTTCTAAATTTAGTTCTTGAACTGAGGTCCAATTCGTTATTCTACAATTCTATTCGGTTCTTTTTAGAACCATAATAATACTCTCAAAGAATTATGCGAAATTTTGCTTTACTGTACTCTATACGGCCCAGTTTTATTATCTAGTTATTTCATTATATTTAATTGCGTTTCAGAATGATTAATGTAACTAATCTGTAATTTAGTCTAGGCGCATCGTTCGAAATTCTAGTAGTGAAAAAGGGGAAGGTTGCACAATTCACACAATCGATCAACTACCAATTCGAATTCGGAAATATAAAGAAAGTGTGTCAGTTTTATTCGTAGTCACGACATCCAGTTATGTCTCTGACATTAGACACCCGTACTTTTTCAATGACGTTTCTTTCATTATACTACCAGGATACATACTTATGTATGCGGATGATTTGAAGTTATTTCTTGTGGTACGATCAACAGCAGATTGCGAGGAACTTCAGCGGTACTTAAACAATTTCTGTAATTGGTGCAATCTCAACCTCTTGACTATAAGTGTGTCTAAATGCTCGGTAATTTTTTTACACGTAAGAAAAGCCCAATACTTTGGAACTACAGCATCTCTGGTGAAACACTTGAAAGAGTATCAGTATTCAAAGATCTTGGCGTACATCTTGATTTTCAACTTTCATTTAGACATCATTACGCTCATATAATAGCTCAGGCAAATAGAAATCTTGGTTTCATTGTAAGGGTCGCCAAAGAGTTTAACGATCCGATTCTCCGATTTGCTCTTAGATCTCTGCCTTGGCGTAATCCGTCAGAACTGCCACCATATACCGATCGCTGTTGTTTGCTCGGTATGGACACACTAACCAAACGAAGGAACATATTCAGAGCGGTATTTATAGCAAAATTACTAAGTGGACAAATTGATGCTCCGGAGATTCTCTCTCAAATACATATTAATGTTCCTCCGAGAAGCCTTAGAGCGTGGAATTTCTTGAGGCTCGATTTTCAACGTACAGAGTATGGTCAGAATGAACTGATCAGGGTTTTCAAAAATAGGCTTAAAAGACTTCAATAGATAAGCTTTTTAGACCTAACGAATTTTAAAACACGTAGATGTTATTTAATTAGTTATTATTTATTTAAAAATGTAAAAATGTATTTATGTAAGCATTATGTTTGTGAAAAAGTAGAAAAGATGATGGGTTTTTGCGCGCATTTCAAGATTGCTGATTTTCAAATGGGCTTTTCCCATTTATACACTATTTCATGAAGAACAACATAGGTCAGATGGAAAATAAATGAATAAATAAATAAATAAATAAATAAATGAATAAATTAGTAGTCTGCAAATGAAGGTCAATTTCAATCTGAGAATGATAAAATCGATCCGTCTGGTTGTTGGTTATACTTTGCGAATTTTCATATCGTTTTTGTGAACACGTCTGCCGTCAGCTGTCTTCACTGTACTGTTGTTTACTTGTTGTATTTTAATTTTTTTTTGTAGCGAAAAGTCGTTTTAACTCTACGTCTAGTTTTTTCGTATGCGTCGGTACCGTCTTTAATGGTTTTGTTTCTTCTTTTCCGGTTGTGGTATTTCATGTCTTTTTGTTTAGTGAGTAAATTTTGTGGCCTGTCTCAATTATATGGGAACTTTGGGAGTTTGGTATGACTATTTCGTATGAAGTGTATTTGGTGGAAGAGTGGACTGTATGATTATATTTGACTATATAAATGTTCATTTTTTCTGCGGGACTTTTCCCTGGATTTTCGGATTTCGTGATTCGATAGATTTCCAACAATGTTGAATGGAAGCGTTCTACTGTACCTTTCATTTCGCTTCGACCTGTAGCCACAATATGTGGTGTGATTTTGTTGGTATTGTAAAACTTCACCAGTTCTCCGGTCATAAATGACTTTTCTTGGTCCATAACCAATGTTTCGGGAAACCTGAACTTTGACAACACCTTCTTCACAGCTGGGATAAGGTCGACTGTGGCCCTGGACTCAATTAAGTGAGCCTCTGCGTACTTTGAAAATTTATCGATATATGTTAAATATTGGAGATTATCTATAAAAAGGATATCTGTATGTGCTGTTTGGAAAGGTTGATCTGGGATAGGAGTTTTTTGTATCGGGAAGTTAAATGGGCTCCGATCGTATTTATTTTCGTGGCAGGTTTGAAAATTTTTCCCGAAATCATGCAGTTTTTGAGAGAGTTTTGGAAAGTAAAACTTCCTCAAAATTTGACATTTGTTTTCCTCGGCGCCTCGATGCGCACGAAAGTGCTCCTTGTAGATGACGTCCCACTGTTCATTTTCGTCTCCGATGTCTTGTAATTGTTTTTCTGTAAAACGGATTTTTAACAACCTTTTACTTCCGAAATGTTCTTTGTATACTTCTTCTAGCTTTCCCATTATCTTTTCGGTTGTTAAAAGTCCGTTTAGTTTACTTACGTCGAAATTATTCTTGAGGACCTGTAATAGTGATTGATCATTAATTTCTTGGATACAAACGTGTACTCTAGTATATTTGTCAAAGGGGTGCTCGGTGGTAACTTTGTTCGGGCCTTGTTTTAAAATAACCTGGTGTCTGAATACATTTATTGGGGCTTCCGTTGATTTTATATAAAAATTGTCACTGGTGTCCGCTGAATGTTGAGTACCAGTCAGAGAGCATGCTATTCGACTCAGGGCATCTGCCACTACATTTCTTTTACCTGGCTTGTACTCTATGGAATAGTCATGTTCTTCCAGGTATGCTTTCCAGCGTTTTAATTTAGCGTTGGTGTTTTTTGCTGATAGTGAGAAAGTTAAGGGCTGATGGTCTGTTAAAATTTTGAATTTCGCTCCGTATAAGTAATTTCGAAACGTCTGTAAAGCCCAGAATATTGCTAACATTTCTTTTTCTGTGACAGAGCACCCTTCTTCTGATTTGGAAAGAGTTCTAGAAGCAAAATGGATAGGTTTATCCTTGCCTGTCTCGCCTTGTGGCAAAACGGCTTCGATGGCATAGTCCGATGCGTCTGTCGTGAGCAAGAATGGTTTACTATAATCAGGGTAAATTAGTATATCGGAAGAAGACAAGATACTCTTCATTTTCATGAAACATCACTCCTAGGAATGATCTAAGCTCTTTGATTGTGGAAGATTCTGGGTAGTTCTCGATCACTTCTATTTTTTTCCATTCGGTTTTATATCGTCTGATGCAATTATATATCCAAGGAAATCAATTTCCTTGTGCAAGAATTCTGATTTATCCAGTTGAACCTTCAAATTGGCGTCGTTCAAGGCTTTCAGAATTTTCTCGAGATTTGATAGTACTTCTTGAAGGGTGCTACCAAATATAATAACGGCATCAATGTAGACGTAACAAATTTTTTCTATGTGCTCCCTCAATACGTCGTCGATCGCTCGCTGAAATATGGCGGGTGCATTTTCAATCCAAATGGCGTACGAGTGAATTCGTATTTTCCGTTATTAATCGAGAAAGCAGTTTTCTCGATGTCTTTCTTTTTCATTTTGATCTTGTGAAAACCAGAAGCCAAATCTAGAGTGACAAAATATTTTTGACCTTTAAGTCTATGACATAACTGATTCCTGGCATAGGGTATTTATCGGAGATTGTTTTCTCGTTCAATTTTCGATAGTCCACTGCCATTCTAAATTTTTTCTCTCCGGAGGCGTCGGACTTTTTTGGCACAATCCAAACTGGAGATGTCTAGGCTGAACGTGATGGCCTTATTATCACATACTAACAGACAGGACACTCAAATTAGATTCTTCAATCATTTTAACGGTCATTTCGAATATTCCTTTATTTGGGACAGTACTCACATGTGTCATGATGGCGCCACGTTACCCTATCAAAAACATCCTGTCTGTCATCTAGACTGTGTTTATTTTTTTCATTTATCAACAGAGTTACCATTCATGCAGAACTACCTGTAATGTATTGATTTGTATACGTCCATGCGAATTTCATGCAAGATACAGATTTCATATATATTGCCAAAACTATATTTATAATTGTGCCTACTTCTCATCCTCCAACGCAATACAAAATCGAACCCGTTTTGTTACAATATTTACTTGCTTCTGGTCTGCCGCCACTTAATTTCGGGTGAAAACTATCAACACAATAAAAAATAGTCTAGATGAACAACGTTGAGTCAAATAAATGGTTAAATATATTTTTGTCGTAATTCAATAATTTATTGTGACGATTCATTTTCAAATATTTTGATGAAATCAGGCATCCCTGCAAGCAGCTGATCGGTGTTGACAAACGAGGGGAAACCAACTAGTAAAAACACTTACATAACACAAGGGGTGTAAAGATAGTAAATAGTTCGCGCATTACAATATAGGTGGAACTAGTGCATCACGAAAAATTATTTTTATAAGAATTTACTCATACTGTCATGTCTGTTAGTCTGTGTTATTATTCCATCGTGAAGGAGTTTATCTCTTCGGCATATGCTGCAAGATATGGATAAACTTTCTGGTGGATAGGCATTTCATCCACCGTGTCTGTAGCACATTCGACGACTGTGCTACAGGTCAAATAGTCATCAGGTTTATGAAATACCTCATGGTGTTGCTCGAGCACCTCGAGTAGTTTAACTTTTTCATCCTACGCTAAATGAAAGGTCCTAATCAATGGCGATATTGATTCACCAAAATTGTTATCTCTTCTTGACTTCCGTGCTTCTCAGCGATCTCTACGCTCGACGAGTCTACACGGAGAACCCTTCGATCAAAAAATTGCGATATCGCAGTTTTTGATTTTTGTAATAGTTGATTTAACTAATTTCTGTTTGATTCAACCAATATGGTTTTTGATTTGCATATATTCAAGTAGTTGAACAATATGTTGTTTTGAATGCTGTCAAATGCCGGAAACAGTTGAAAGCAAAACAATAATCGCAATGCAAAATCAACAACTTTTTTAGTTGAAATCTGTTCGCGTCGCTTCAAAATGTCAATGAAAACAACATCGATGGTTGAAGCGTTTGGTGAAATTGTGTTCATTCGATTTGAGAAATTTATTATAACAAGTGTTTATCTAACAGCGGTGTTGTAATAAAGTTAACCTTGTTTAAGATGAAAAGGATTTGGTGACAAATTAGAAAATGTTAATGAATGATCATCTCGTAATCTTTCAGGTATGCGCAAAAATTTTATGCTTCAAATTCGATCATTGAAATACTTCCAGCAGACTGTTTTACTTTCAGCTGTTTGATACCGATGATGATGTTCATGCATTAGCAATAAAACGCTTTTTGACATGAATTTAATTTATAAAAGTAACAGGAGCGAAGGGTTTCAAACACACAGAACGCGCTGCGATTGAATGGCGCGTTTGAATTGCCATCGCAAAATTTCAATTCCCAGCGGTTGATGCACCCAAGCTCATATAAATTGACTAAAATTATCAGTGCATAACATTAGTTCAACCGTTTGAAGGCATCATCTTTCTATACTCATTTTGGGTAAATTTAATAATTTCGCTAATTTACTCGCCCCTCCGATCAGTTCAGATCAGATCAGTTCTGATTTCGTAATGATAATTTATTCCTTGGTTAAATCAGCAGTGATCGGTGGTTCACCCAGCCCTAATTATATTACATGTCAATATAAAATACTATTTACATTTTAACAACGATATTTATTTCATGAATCTCAACATACCGAACTTATTTCAAATAGATCATGACGTGTATCAGTAAGTATATTTTGATTATTTTCGCAAATCAGTAACATTGTTCGAGTTGATTCAACTATTTGCAATGTCTAAAACAAATAAAACCGATTTATTTTTCAACTAACAGAATTTTGTTTCAATAACAACACCAGTTATTTCAACTAAAATATTTGTTGAAATTGAAAGGTATGTGTCCTCACTAATTGACAGCATTTTTTTTTTTCAAACAGTTAAATTAGTTGTTTCAACCATCGTTTCTGCTAATCGAAAAACAAAAATGACAGTTTAGTTAAAACAACAATCGATTAGTTGTACCAAATTTTAACCAATCGAATTCAGAAAATCAACTAATATTCTGGTTGAAAATGGATCGCGGGTGGTTCCGTGTACTTCAACCAAGATTTCATCGTATTACTTTCGGACAACATGAACCAATGACAGCATGTATACGTGCATTTTCCAAAGTTGAGCATCTCTTTGAATTTGGTGAGCCGGCGTACAAGTTCTCACAGAAATTATTAAGTGTATCCTTGTTATAAGTTTGTTCGTTGTACTTTGTGTTATTCATTAAGACTTTTAATTGTCAGATGGATTATTTTAACAAATAAACAAATAAATCGAAAGTATGAAGCAAAACTGTCAGTTTTATTCGTATTCACGACATCCAGTTATGATTCTGACATTACACACCCGTACTTTTTTTACTTGGGAATGGGCAAAACGAAGCAATTCTTTTAGTTCATTTTAACTTTCATCAGCACTTTGATCATTTGATGAGCCTTTCAAGACAGCCTTGAAGGGTCTGTCTAATTTTATATCATATGAATAAAATTTATGAAGTTTCCCGGACAAATACCGGATAAGACGCTCGTAATATTTAAATCCATCAACCAAGACTCGACATTCTCCTCTTCGTCCGATTGAAATGAGACTTTTACTTTCGGGAGAAAAGAAGAAAGCTCAGTACGGAATGCTTTGAAGTCGGAAATCATCACCGTCACAGGAGGCATAGATTGTTGTTTCTACCCAGAACGAGAAGGGTCCATTTTGGGAACTTTCGAAGTATTTTCGTCTATGTCGCTACAATCATATTCAGGAAGAATATCGTAAATATTGTTTGACGGCATAGGATCAATGGAAGATAAGTCCGTCATTTGTCTTTTATTTGTACATTCAGATTCTATAAGATTGTCAATGTTATTAGAAAAATTTAGAATAACTGATTGAGATTTCTGCCGTATTGAATTATTTGTATCCTTAGGCCCCTTGCCTTCCGATTAGACGCAGACATTTTAGAAGAATATAAATTAACTAGGCTAAATTAGTCTTCGATTAGACTCCTAGTTTGGAAAAGTCTTCATTAAGACTGATTTTGTGGTAGTCTTAATAAAGACTGATTAGTTCGAAGAATAATTCTTTGAATGACTAGCCATGAAAAAGGCTGAATAATTTCTTAGTCTTGAAAAAGACTGATTATATTAGAATATCACTCTTTGTGTAGCCTTGAGAAAATTTGACTAATTGTTAGTCTCCAAAAAGACTGTTAGTAATTCAGGTAGCATTGAAAAAAGCTGAAGCCTCGAATTAATGAAACTTTAGGTAGCCAGAAAAAATGCCAGGAGACAAGAGCTATGCGCGTGAGGTGCGAACGACTATTCAACACCGACTGATCGTATAGTTGATTCTGTTCTCTGTTCTGACTTGCGCTCTAAAACAGAGGCGATTGTCACTTCATTCGGGAAAAAAATAGGTGACGTAATATTTTACTCAAAAGCTTGCGGAACACTTATTTTGAACGAAATGAAAGATAGCGGTCTGTCCTGGTACTGAGTAACAAGCGTGATGCCAACAATGAGGCTACGATTACAATCAGTTTTAGATTAAACGTAGTTGATAATATTTTCTTCTGATTCGCTTGGTAAAAATTAGGTTAGATAGTACCAATTTCTATCGCTAGTGTTGCTAGGAATCTGATTTACCGGGGAGCTACCAGGAGGGTAGTATTTTGCGTATGGACTGTAGCTGTGCCACAGACTAACAGACATGACAGTATGAGTAAATTCTTATAAAAAATAATTTTTCGTGATGCACTAGCTCCACCTATATTGTACTGCGCGAACTATTTACTATCTGTACACCCCTTGTGTTATGTAAAAGTTTTTTTACTAGTTGGTTTCCCCTCGTTTGTCAACACCGATCAGCTGCTTGCAGGGATGCCTGATTTCATCATAATATTTGAAAATGAATCGTCACAATAAATTATTGGATTACGTTGATAATATATTTAACTTTTTCGCGATGTTGGAAGGTAACCATTTATTTGACTCAACGTTGTTCATCTAGACTATTTTTTATTGTGTTGGTAGTTTTCACCCGAAATTAAGTGGCGGCAGACCAGAAGCAAGTAAATATTGTAACAAAACGGGTTCGATTTTGTCTTGCGTTGGAGGATGAGAAGTAGGCACAATTATGTATATAGTTTTGGCAATATGTATTAAATCTGTATCCTGCATGAAATTCGCATGGACGTATACAAATCAATACATTACAGGTAATTCTGTATGCATGGCAACTCTGTTGGTAAATGAAAAAAATAAACACAGTCTAGATGACAGACAGGATGTTTTTGATAGGGTAACGTGGCGCCATCATGACACATGTGAGTACTGTCCCAAATAAAGGAATATTCGAAATGACCGTTAAAATGGTTGAAGAATCTAATTTGAGTGTCCTGTCTGTTAGTCTGTGGCTGTGCTATTGGCAATGGATTGCATGCGAGGTGTACAATTAGTTATTACCAGCTCATTACTAGTAGGGACAATTTGGAACTGGGTTGGACCAACATATGGAATGTTTGCTTGCGATGAAATAAAACGGTGTCGTGTGGTAAGTCCGTAGCTGTGAGATTTACTTACAGCATTGTCTGAAGCAGCGGGCGAACAAACGTCAGATGTAACCGGAATTGACTGCAGAGTGCTTGTGTTACAGATGCTTATCGAATTTGTACTAATGGTAGCAACGGATACATATTGACAGTGTCTGCGGTAGAGGTCCTAGAAGTCGGTGTTGAAGAGTTAGTTCGAGCTTTTGGGAGATGAGTTGTATCGACACCGGTGGTTGACGGTGCTTATTGCACTACTGTAGCAGTTGGAAGTGGAGGCGGATCGGTGTCATTGGTGTAGTTGTTGGTTGTGTTTCGAAATGAGGGCGACGGAAGATCGACGTTTTGAATGACGATGCTGCCGACTGGTGGTGTTGTGACATTATTATCAGCGGGGAAGATTATTAGATAGATTGACGATTGTTATTAATCGTATCTGAAACGAGAGGTATTATCGAATTTGAAGTGGATATGTTTGAATTGAAGCGTCGACACTCGGAATTTTGTCAGGTTGCAATAGAGATGGTCTGCTAAAGCTGCTAGTTCGAGAAATGGAGTGCTGTCATTTACATAACATTCGGTTGGTTCCTTCGACCCAGAACGAAGAAAGCAGCCGAATCTAGTGCAAACATTCGAATACATCCTGCAAAAAGACTGCATGGTGTCCGTCAAAGTACCGATCATATTCAGAGCTGAGGTAGTACGCTGAAGAGTTAATTGTATAGCTTCATTAGATAACTCGTTGCAACTGGAAATTTCACGGCACGGGGTGCACAACCCTGAAATTCCTAGACATTCCCGAATGGATTTAGTTAGCGAGTTGTTTAAGTTAACGCACTTTACGTAGAAACTTTTGAAGCAAAATCGGCAAACTATGTTGGTGCCTCGGGAGTTAGAGGAACCAAAACAAACAACGTCGTCGCATTTGCTTTTTACCATAGTGTTGGTAGCGGCGTACGGCAAATGTCAAATATATGAGTACCCGAGAGAGCCTGTGAGTGCTAGTAACTTCAACCATCTCCGATTAGCATCATTCAGTAAAAAGCGTTCCTGCAGACAGGTTGTGTTACTGGCTCGTGAGTTAACGGCTATCATCAAGTCAAGGCAACCTTAGCTGCAGGTAAACAAAACCCGCTTGCGCCAATTGCAAACGCAGCAAAGGCTGGTGTACAGCCAATATTCGGGGCGTTCCTGACTTGAAAGCAGTCGAAAAGGGCCATCCCATTCATACGCACAGAGGTGAAGAGACACAGAGGTGCGGAGACGAAGGGGTGCAAAGGCATAGTGGTGCTAAGGCACAGAGATGCTAGGGCGCATCAGCGCAAAGCCGCAGATACAATCACCAGGTATCAGTTTGTATGGTGTACAGTACCGGTTGCGGTGGACAAAACGAAACATTGTCGTGTGGTGCTACACAAGAAGCATCGCACTTAATCGTCAACAAGAGCTATAACGCTGTATCTAAGGCCAGGTAGAGGCAGCGTACACACCAAGCTCAGCGAAGACCACGACGGCAATGCAACGGAAAATAGAAGACAGCAAATTTGAAATAGTTGGAGCGAGCTTGATGCCGAGTACCTGTGGAAAGCAGAAAGCGACTACGGTTGATCTGAGATTTTATTTTATTTCACCTCAAAGTACATTGTCGGTTTATATAATTCAGTTGAGATCAATTATTTAATCATATTTATGTAATGGATGAGAATTCAAGAGATCCATCTCTGCCACCAGACGAAAATTTAACGATTCCTAAATCACATAGAACGAAGTTTTACAATGAAACTTCTGCGGGCCCATGGATAGTCTATTTTCGGCATAAAATGAAGGCAATCAATTTATTCCAGATATCTAGAGAGTTGACATCACGATTTTCCGCTACCAAAGAAATAGTAAGAGTTCAAAAGACAGGATCCGCGTTGTGGTCGATTCTTTGAAGCAAGTTAACGAGCTTGTTTTTTGTGAACTATTTACCCGCGAATATCGCGTATATATTCCTTCGAAAGACGTTGAAATAGACGATGTTACCACCGAAGCGGGTCTTTCGGTTGAAGAGTTGCTTGAGCATGGAGTTGGTCGTTTTAAAAACTCTATGCTTGAGGGAGCAAGGATACTCGAGTGCAAGCAATTGTACTCAGTATCTTTCGAAAAAGGAAACAACACTTTTTGACCTTCAGATTCGTTTCTAGTGACATTACTTGGATCAGCCTTGACTAGCCATAACCACCTCGATAGAGTTCGCTTTTCATACCAAATATTATGAATTGCATGAACTGCAAAAAATTTGGTCACACAGCTTTATACTGCAGTAAAAAAGCGAAATATATTAAGTGTTAAGGGTCCCATAAGGACAACGATTGCAGCAAAGAAATTCAAAATTGTATTTACTGTGGAGAGAGTATTCATGATCTTTCAGTATGCGCTGCATTTAAGTTGCGTAAAGACAAAATGAAGCTTTCTTTAAAAGCACGGTCTATGCGCACATATGCAGAAATGCTTTAAACGGTCATTGATGTCCTACCTTTGGAAACCGAGAACGGGTTTTCAAATCCTGCGGAGCCAGAGGAATCTGACTCTGACGGAATTAGTGAAGATACCTCGTTTGTCACTCCTCAAGAGACTGTCACTCCTCCAGAGTCTGATTACCAAAAAAAAAAAAATAAAATAAAAAAGTCACTAAAATTACACCTTCAAAAACGATACCCGAGTGTCTGTTCCCCATGTTGGGGCGACTCGAAACAGCGTCTGTTCTCCATGTTTGGAGCGGCTGATTACCGTCCTTGTGTCAGTGTGGGACTTTTAACAGTACTGACACGATGGCCCTCCGGCTAGACAGGAGGTTGGTGCAGGCCAAACAAGCCGCCCGAAAAACATATGTTACGAACGATCAAGAAGGAAATACGACTCGGAATAATCGGCAAAGACCTACGCAACGAACAAAGGACTACGATTGGAAGCTTGGCACATGGAACCGCAAATCGCTTGGCATCCCAGGATACGACCGAATGCTGCATGATGAGCTTCAAATCAGCGGCTTCGATGTCGTAGCACTGCAGGAACTTTGTTGGACGGGACAGAAGGTGTGGAAAAGTGGGCATCGAGCGGCTACCTTCTACCAGAGCTGTGGCACAATCAACGTTCTAGGAACGGGATTCGTAGTGTTGGGTGACGTGCTTGGGTGACAACCAATCAGTGATAGAATGTGCGTATTGAAGATCAAGGGCCGTTTCTTCAATTACAGCATCATCAACGTGCACTGCCCACATGAGACGAGACCCGATGACGAGGAGGAAGCATTCTACGCGTAGCTGGAATGAACCTACGACAGCTGTCCACGGCGGGATGTAAAACTCGTCATCGGCGACATGAATGCTCAGGTAGGCCGGGAGGCAATGTACAGGCCCGTGATCGGGTTGGAAAGCCTGCACGCGGTAACAAACGACAACGGTCAACGATGCGTAAACTTTCCAGCCTCTTGAGGAATGGTAGTTCGAAGCACCTTCTTCCCCCGTAAAGATATCCACAAAGCCACCTGGAGATCACCTGATCAACATACGGAAAATCAAATCGACCACGTTCTCATCGACGGGCGATTCTTCTCCGACGTCATCAATGTCCACACTTACCGCAGTGCCAACATTGATTCTGACCACTACCTTGTCGCCCAGGAACGCCGGGACTCAATCTCAAGCAGCTACGTAGCATTCGTACTGCAGAGGAATACGCGCAACAACTGGAGTTAGTGCTACCAACGGAAAAGCAGCTTGGCGCGGCGACTCTTGAAGACGGCTGGAGGAACATAAGGTCCGCCGTGAGTAGCACTGCTGCAACCGTTCTAGGTACGAGATTATCGAATCGAGGAAATGATTGGTTTGACGGCGAATGCCAGCAATTGGTCGAAGAGAAGAATGCAGCAAGGCCGAGGATGCTGCAACACCGCACGAGGGCGAACGAGGAACGATACAGACAGGCACGGAGGAAAAAGCGCCACCAGGACGACCAAGATCGCGAAGCGATGAAACAGCTGTATCGCGCAAATGACACACGGAAGTTCTATGAAAAGGTGAACCGCTCACGTAAAGGCTACACGCCACAGGCCGAAATGTGCAGAGATACCAGCGGTAACCTTCTCATGAACGAACGTGAGGTGATCGACAGGTGGAAGCAGTACTATGACGAGCATCTGAATGGCGAAACACAAGATACAGAGAACGGTACAGGAATCAATCTGGGTGCACGTTCAGCCGACGACAGATTCCCAGCCCCTGATCTGTCGGAGATAATTGAGGAGATCGGCAAGCTGAGGAACAACAAAGCCGCGGGCAATGACCAGTTACCAGGCGAGCTGCTCAAACATGGAGGAGAGGCACTGGCTAGGGCGCTGCACTGGATGATTTCTAGGATTTGGGAGGAGGAGATTGTACCGCAGGAATGGATGGATGGAGGGGTATGTCCCGTCTACAAAAAGGGCGATAAGCTAGACTGTTGCAATTACCGCGCAATCACATTGCTGAACGTCGCCTACAAGGTACTCTCCCAAATCCTTTGCCGTCGTCTATCACCAATAGCTAAGGAATTCGTAGGGCCGTACCAAGCGGGATTTACTGGAGTCCGCGCCACTACGGATCACATATTCGCGATAAGACAAGTACTCCAGAAGTGTCGTGAATACAACGTACCCACGCATCACCTATTCATTGACTTCAAAGCGGCATACGACACAATCGATCGAGAACAGCTATGGCAGATAATGCACGAATACGGTTTCCCGGATAAACTGACGCGATTGGTCAAAGCAACGATGGATAGAGTGATGTGCTACGTCCGAGTATCTGGGACGCTCTCGAGTCCCTTCGAATCTCGGAGAGGGCTACGTCAAGGCGATGGACTTTCTTGTATCTTGTTCAATATTGTCCTGGAAGGTGTGATTCGAAGAGCGAGGATCGACACGAGTGGCACGATCTTCCGAAAGTCCGTACAACTTTTTGGCTTCGCTGACGATATTGATATTGTGACACGTAACCTTGAGAAGATGACGAAAACCTACATCGGACTGAAAGCTGAAGCTAGGCGTATCGGACTGGCCATAGATGCGTCGAAAACAAAATACATGAGAGGAAGAGGCTCTAGAGAAGAAACACTACGCCTTCCACCACTGCTCGACTTAGCAAAAAGACGTTTGTTGGAATTGTTCAACAAGTTTCTTGAGCAAAATATTGTCCCACCTGACTGGAGGCAAGTGAAGGTTATCGCCATTGAAAATCCGGGGAAACCAGCTACAAATCACAACTCATAGACCCATTGCAACGTTGTTCTGCATCAGAAAATTGTTCGAAAAAACTATTCTTCGACGTCTCGACACTTGGATCGAGACAAACGGTTCGTTGTCAGATACTCACTTTGGCTTCCGTAGAAATAAAGGGACGAATGATTGCCTTGCATTACTTTCGTCTGACATCCAAATTGCCTTCGCTCAAAAACAACAAATGGCATCTGTATTTTTAGACATTAAAGGAGCATTTGATTCAGTTTCCATTGAAGTTCATTCAGACAAGCTCCACCAACATGGACTCCCAGCGGTTATAAATAATTATTTGCACAACCTTTTGTCAGAGAAACGCATGCATTTTTCACATGGCGATTTGGCAACATTCAGAGTTAGCTACATGGATCTCCCGCAAGGCTCATGCCTCAGTCCGCTCCTGTATAATTTCTATGTAAACGACATTGACCGCTTTCTAGTAACCCCACGTACACTAATACAATTGGCAGATGATGGCGTGGTTTCAGTTACTGGACCCAAAGCTGTTAACCTGCAAAAAACCATTGCAAGATACCTTAGATAACTTGTCCGTTTGGGCTGTTCATCTGGGTATCGAATTCTCTGCAGAGAAAACAGAGCAGGTCGTCTTTTCAAGAAAGCATGATCCCGCACAGCTTCAGCCTAATATGATGAGAATAATGATCCATCAGGTTTTGACTTTCAAATACCTCGGGGTGTGGTTTGATTCCAAATGCACGTGGGGAGGACACATTAGGTATCTGATAACAAAATGCCAACAAATAGTAAATTTTCTTCGAACAATAACAGGATCTTGGTGGGGAGCTCATCCGGAAGATCTAATAAAACTGTATCGGACAACGATACTTTCAGTGATGGAATATGGATGCGTTTGTTTTCGTTCCGCAGCAAACTCTCATATTATCAACTTGAGCGAATTCAGTATCGTTGTTTTGCGAATTGCCTTAGGCTGTATGCATTCGACACATACAATGAGTCTCGAAGTTCTGGAGGGAGTTCTTCCATTGTAAGATCGCTTTTGGGAGCTTTCATCGCGACTGCTAATAAGATGTGAGGTACTGAATCCCCTGATTCTTAGTACCTTCGAAAAACTAGTCGAGCATCAATCTCAAACAAGATTTATGACAGTATATTTTAACCATGTGTCACAGGAAATCAAATGCCCCTGACTCAACTTTATTTTTCGACACATCCATGCAGAGCGAAGTGCGTGGAATCCCGGAACACCTACGCTCGATGGAAATCCCAAAAATATTTACAAGTAAGTTCAGGCATATTGACTCAGAGAAAATATTTCATACGGACGGATCACGAATTGAAGAGGCTATCCGAGTAAAGTCTAACATCAAAATTAGAACAAATTGATATTTGATTATGATAGCAACATCAGATTGAAATCCTAATATGATAACGATTCATCAAATTTTCAATTAATATCACATTGTGTTATCATTTTGCTGTTTAAAGGCAGAAATTTTGTGAAACTCAAAAAATGAAAATATTAAAATCAACAACTTAGTGAATCCATTGAAATTGAACAAATTTCAAATGGCAGCACAAAAATACAAAGTTAAGTTTCAATGGAAGAATTATTCCTTCAATCCTTTGTTGCCTTTTACAAAAATGCTTTGACATTCTGCCAAGATCCTGCAGTTGACCGCAACCATAACCGCGAAGAAACGATTTTTTTTCAATATATTTTCAACTTTTACGCAAATAATGCTCTTTCTTTTTACCCACGAGAATATTGGTGTCAAACCACACGTCTGGGAGACATTAGATAAATTGGCGATCATCGGTACCACATTTGTCTGAAGCAGATCAATCTGAATAGTGGATTTGGCATTCCCATCTCGCTGATCGTCTGCCGTAGAAGGAGCTTATTTCAGAATTTGATATGAGAAATATATCTGACGTCATCGATTTTCTTCTAGATACGTTAAGTATCCCATCCTGTAACAATTTTTGCGTTTAGTTTAAAAACATGTTTCGATATTTTTAATCATACGACGTCGCGAAGTTCATTCCAAAGTTTTTAGACCATTATTTTCAGTGCACCCAGAAATCGGCGACCTGGATGGCGAAAATAATCTACTCGCCAAACCCGTTCTGAAAATATTCATAACTTTATATCCAACAGTATGGAAAAATTCATTGTTTACGAAGTTCGAACCTCGAGCATTGAATGTCTCAGATTTCTGAACCTAGAGCTAATTCTTAATAATACTTTAGTGACTTAGAGGAGCCACCAAGAAAATATATGTTTAATTTGTATATTCCTAAGTAGTCCACAAACTGTGTCGAAGAACCATCTTCAAAACAATTCTCATTCCTAGTTATAAATGCTTAGAACTTCATATTCTCACTAACGCTAGATACTATGAGAAGTATTTTATCAATCATCTAATAGATCTTGGAACTTTAATACACTTTTCTAAAGAAACCGTCTAACTAAATCTTCATAATTTTGAGTCATAGGACTAATTCTGCATCAAATGATCGTAAATTATAAGTCTACACAAGAACTAATAATTTACAGAAGAGATTATGATTCTATCTGTGGTCAGAAGCGAGATAATCGTTCATTGCCCAATTAGTCAAAAAACAAATGATCTGGGATACCTTATTGCCGGATTCTTAATCCATGTTCCCTGTGTTGTAGAAGAATTCACTGTAAAACGTTCGGTCTTTAGAGCCTCTAATTTCGTATTTCAAAGTGATTACATGTGCGAGTTGTGTGAGATCAAGTAGATAACTCCATTTAATGTTATAATGTTCAAATGCTACCACTTTGGATATGAGAAGGACAAAGACAACATTTTTATACTGTGCTCAAACAGCCACACTGCTATTCACGGTGGATGCGGGATGGAAGCAACGCAACGAGTGTGCACTGACAGAAATTACCTGCATACAACTTTGTGCAACAACACAGCTTGTCATATAACCGAACATTTTCCATCTCCTCGTAGCTAGCACTTACAGTCCACAGCAATCGCAAAAAGTTCGCGATCCAAATCACCTAAGTTCGAAACCGGTTTTCTTCTGCGGCGGTAGTGTGGAGATTGCATAAAATCTTTTTTTTGCTTGCGACTAATATGGAGATTACATAGAATCATTTTTCTTGCTTGCGAGCAATATCGCCTAAATGTATACTATCCCGGACCTTTTTGGCAGTTCTATTTTAGATTATGCTCGTGAAGTGTTATTCCGAGAAAATCTGCATCATATTAAGTTTTCAATGTGCTTTCACTGAGAGCTAGTTTCCAGTTTGATGTCACACAGCATCTTTTTTGCTTTCAATTTTGATCTTTTAACCGTTAAAACGACCAAAACGATAGCAAATTAAGTAATCTATATATACGAACAGCACAACATTAAATTGAGTTTTCTTTTTAATCTCACACTCTACTCGGGTACTGGGTTTGGTATATTCAACAATAATGTTTCGGCTTCATTTAGGCTTCAAGAACCTGCATCTGTTTATATAGCAGAGTTAGCAGCAGTTCATTATAGTTTGAGTGTAATCGTCACATTATTTCCAAACCATTATTTTCTCTTCACAGATAGTCTGAGTGCAATTGAAGCCATTCGCTCAAACGCTGCTGGAAAAAGTGAACCGTTTTTCTTGGACAAAATAACACAGTGCCTGAACGACATATTGAATAGTAATGATCAAATCACAATAGTTTGGATCCCGGCTCATTGCTCCATTCCAGGCAATGAAAGAGTCGGTAGTTTAGCTTAACGTGATGCTATTGAGGGTGAAATTTATGAAAGACCGATTGCTTTCAACGAATTCTATAGCGCGTCTTGCCAAAGAACACTTGCCAGGTGGCAAGCTTCTTGTAATAGAGATGATCTGGGTCGGTGGATGCACTCACTTATTCCTAAAATATCGACAAAGGCATGGTTCCCCGGAACTGGATGTGAGTAGGGATTTCATTCGTGTGATGTCCAGACTCATGTCCAATCACTACACGTTAGATGCACATCTCATTCGAATTGGACTTTCCGGGACTAATCATTGTGCTTGTGGCGAAGGCTAACGCGATATTGATCATGTCGTTTGGACATGCGTGGAGTATCGTGATGTCAGATCCCAACTAATTAATTCTTTGCGTACCCAAGGTAGACCATACAATGTCCCAGTTCGAGACATTCTTGCTTGTCGTGACCTTTCTTACATGAAACTTCTTTATCATTCCATAAAGACAATTAATGTTTCAATTTAATAATTGACCCTTTTGAGACTTAGTTCTGACTCCTACTGCGTCCATTAGTTCATTCAATAGCTAAATTTTAATAAAAATTATGTGCGGAAACAAACTCGAAATAGGTTATAGAATCAAACAAAATGTATAAAAATTTCAGCTTATTTTATAATCTATGGCAGTTAATCGTTTGGAATATGTTTTATTAAACTCAAATCGTTGTGACTATATTAGTATTGTATTAGGATAAGAATTCTATGTAAAAGTGATGCTACGGCGAAGAAAAACTTATGTAAATTGCCTTAAGAAATAAACGTATTTATGGGAACAAAAACTCCGATTAGCAGACTTATTTGAATCTAAGCCCAAGAAAATTGTTAAAAAGGACTGTCAATTTAAGTTTTATTAATTTTTGTATTTGAGGATAACCCTTACTCCCGAACCGGAAATTCAACGAGGATGAAATTCAATAGCATGCTATGAGAACACGAGGTTCATCAATTGAATCTAATGCCGTTTTTCATTGAAAACACTGGTGGCGTGGATTGTTCTGGTTTTGCACTTTCGAGCAGAAATGTAATATTCTGATGGTGTTTCATTGCCATTTCTGCTCGAAAGTGCAAAACCAGAACAACCCACGCCACCAGTGTTTTTCAATGAAAAACGCCATAAGTTTGTAATCTCTACGAAAATCGAGTGAGTTTATTCTTTAAATACACATATACACTCTTTCTTTTTTCTGATCTCGACGAACTGAGTAGAAAAAGTATATTGACCTTGTTTCAAAAGTCAGTTTTCACAGTGACTGCATAGCAGTTTGACACGAGATCCCACATCGAAACATATGTATCCATGTATTTGATTCAATCTGTTTATTAGTTCCAGAATTAATACAAAGGTTAACAAATTAGCATCGAATTAACATCGAATTTTTATTTCACAAAACCAAAAAAATCAAATATACTAACAAATCAATACTAAGCGCACTGCTCATATAGTAAAGAACCTCAAGGGAAAATTCAAAATCGATCGATCGATCGATCGATCGAATAGTTTCGGATTCTTTAAAACGCATTCATTTTGAAATGGTTGCAAATGTCCGACATCATCGTTTCGCGCAACTCATAAAGGTGCTTTTTGTAGTTTTCGTCACTTATCTGATAATGGAAATAACTGGTTACGAACATATTGATTCATTCAAGACTGATTGAGTCTTCATCACTTTCAAATTCAATGTCCTGCAATAAGAATGAATGATTAGTAAAAAAATTTAAGAAATGGTTCTAAGATAGGTACCTCATTGGCCTGACATGTAAGCTTTGTAACTCCAGAAACTTCTTCCAAAATTGTAGAAGAGTTCAGCACATCAATTACAAAGTCATTTCCTTCTTGTTTGAATTTTTCCAAAATACGCTATGAAACAACAGAAGTTTGGTAATGGTTAAGAGCAATATAAACTAGATAGTGTAAGATATATGTATATTATAGGAACCCAGGTTCGTACTAAAAGAGGGGGGATAAGGGGCCCTTGTCACTTCCGAAATCGGAATCACATATATTTTATATACAAATTATAATTCTTTATTTTAAAAAAGGTAGCTGGGTAATGTCAAAAACATAATCGGGTTGACGTAAATACGAATAACATTGGCTTGCCGGAAAAAATAGAAATAGGTCTCCATAATAATACATGTGCTATCCAATATATTCAAAATTTAAACTACAGTTGTTTTACTTGTCAGTAAATTAAAAATTAAAGAATAATATTCCTCATGTAATATGGAATATTAATCTTTACATCTAGAACCTAGAATCGTGACCAATACCATTTGTTCCAATCACTGCATTTTTAATGTCATGTGTTGTGTCTTGTAAACTACCCTGTAATTGTTTCAATAGTCTAATATGATTAATACACGGAACGACCGAAATTAGCTCTGCGCCTAATTCGTATTACTGTTTTTGAATTAGTTGATTTTAACAACAAAATTTCCAAAATAACTATAAAATTAGTTGAAATTGAGAATTTATTTGCTGAAAAAACTCTTATTTTTAGAGAATGTGTTTAGTTGGCGAATATTCTGGACACAAACCAGCAATATCTCAATCCAACACGAAATTCTCATTGACAACTAATTTTGTTTTTAAAATCAGAAAATTTGTTTCTATTTATCTATCACCAGTTTATTAGCCACAAAATTCATGAGAAGTGTCAAAACAAAACAATCCAATAAAAAGCTAAAAGGGACAGTCTTGTTGAAACTGCTTGCAAATTGTTTAGATGTTTTACGCATGTGTTACGATATATCCATATATAAATTTCTAAACCGGTATGTAAAAATGACGTAAACTGTTAGTGGAAAGTGTATTTATTCAGAATTTGTGCGCATTTAAAGCGATTGTGCGTAATAATGTTTTTACGCGGAACAGTGAATTGAGTTTCGAATGTTGCACTCTAATTGTACATGTCAAATGATGTTTTTTGTATCTTCCAACCTTCCGGGCCACGCCGTTCGATGTACTACTTGTATTCGGTTTTTCAGTGAGAGAGTCGATTTCGCGAAGTCGAATGAAGAAAACAGCGATTTAGAAGAAAAATGTTCAAAAAGAAGTTTATGTTTCGCTTATGTCTCTTTCTCCAATACAACATCGTATTTATACCTGCCAATATAGAAAAGACAACCGCGACTGAATTTTTTTTTCGGTAGTAGTGTGCCATCTAGTGGCTAGTAGTCATTACGGTGCGTTATTTCGGCGACAGAGCGCCATATAGCTGCAAATTGCAGAAACCAATTCAACCATTTATGTTGGTTGAAAACAACGTTTTATCTCTCTAATTCAACTAAAAAATTAGTTGAATGGATATGAAGTGTGCCTTAGCTAAGAAATGACAATTGGTGAATTCAACTAAAAAAATAGCCATTTCAATAAATATTTTATTATTATCAAGGAAATTAGAATTAAAAAATCTAAATTAGCAAAAGTAAGATTTTTTTAGTTGTCTCAAAAAATAACTAACTAAAATCAGAAAATCAATTATTTTTTTCGCCAAAATGCTGATATCGGTCTTTCCGTGTGGAATAAAGTCGATATTGCGCTGATTAAAGTCTTCATATATATGAACTTTAACTTCCGATGGAAGCTTAGTCATTATTTCATCAACAACATGCAAAAATTTTTCATATGTGGCTTTTTGGGCATTGTTAGGAGGAAAATATACTGAAATAAAAATATGTGTTTCACCTGCTAAATGAATTCTTACCCATACGTGTTCAAATTCTTTAAATTTCGTAGTGGTTATCATTTCGGCGTCAAATTCTGCTAAAACAGCAATAAGAACACCTTCCCCCGATTTTTTATCAGATGTATGGAGCTCACGATCGTTTCTAAAAACGTTGTATATGTTTCCGAAGACTTCCGTGCTGTTAACGCTATCATTCCAACTAGTTTCGGTTGCTAGAATAATTACATACGAACACCCTAAAATATTTTTATGGATTTCATTAATCTTAAGTGCGCTCTTCATCCGGTTAAAATTTTAACAATATGCTACACGGAACGACCGAAATCAGCATTTTCGCGAAAAATTTAGTTGATTTGCTGATTTTAGTTAGTTATTTTTTGAGACAACTAAAAAAATCTTACTTCTGCTGATTTAGATTTTTTATTCTCATTCCCTCAATAATAATAAAATATTTGTTGAAATGACTATTTTTTTAGTTGAATTCACAAATTAAACGTACTGCCATTTCTTAGCTAAGGCACACTTCATATCCAGTCAACTAATTTTTTAGTTGAATTAAAGAAATATAATGTTGTTTTCAACCAATATGAATGGTTGAATTGGCTTCTGCAATCTGCAGCTATATGGCGCCCTGTCACCGAAACGGTAACACCTTAATGACTACTAGCCACTAGATGGCACACTACTGCCGAAAAAAATTCAGACGCGGTTGTCTTTTCTATATTGGCAGGTATAAATACGATGTTGTGTTGGAGAAAAAGACATAAACGAAACGTAAACATCTTTTTGAATTTTTTTTTCTTCTAAATCACTGTTTTCTTCATTCTCACTGAAAACTTTGAGCACTCGGAAAACAAAAACCGAATACAAATAGTACACCGGACGGCGCAGCTCGGTAGGTTTGAAGATACAAAAAAACTTCATCACAATTAGAGTGAAACATTCGAAATTCACTTCACTGTTCCGCGTAAAAACATTATTACGCACAATCGCTTCAAGTGCGCACAAATTCTGAATAAATACGATTTCCACTAACAGTTTACGACATTTTTACATATCGGTTTAGAAATTTAAATAAAGATATATCGAACACATGCGAAAAACATCAAAACAATGTTCAAGCAGTTTCAATAAGACTGTCCTTTTTAGCTTTTTAATGGATTGTTTTGCTTTGACACTTCTCATGAGTTTTTGGCTAATAAACTTGTTAATAATACCCATTTCAGTTTTGGTTTTTTGTGCTGTCCTTCAGTAATGATGGTGATAGATAAATAGAAACAAATTTTCTGATTTTAATAACAAAACTAGTTGTCAATGAGAATTTCGTGTTGGATTGAAATATTGCTGGTTTGAGTCCAGGATATTCACCAACTAAACACATTCTCTAAAAATAAGAGTTTTTTCAGCAAAGTAAATTATCAATTTTAACTAATTTTATAGTTATTTTGGAAATTTTGTTGTTAAAATCAACTAATTCAAAAACAGTAATACGAATTAGGCGCAGAGCTAATTTCGGTCGTTCCGTGTACGATTTCTGTCGACGTATCAGTTGACGGACATTCAGCAGACATTTGATTCGGCATCGTTAGTTGCAGGTTGTGCTCTCGATAAGGATGAATCGTCGGTCCTCTATGAAAATTAATTGTAGGTCTGTAATTTGTTGGTGGTCCCGAAAATCGATCCTTAGCTGCAGCAAGAAGTATTCTATCGGGTGGAAGATTATTTCGGCTGTTGTTGTAGTTGTTGTTATTATAGTTATTGCATTTATTATTCATGTTGTGACTAATAATGTTATTACGATGTCGTTTTGTAGATGAATGATCCATACCTTTTTGGTGCCTAATAAACGCCACCCAGAATAGTCGGGTTTTTTACAGTTCAATTCGTCATCCAAACTGGGGCATGCGTCAGATGTCGATGATGATGATACAGCAATTTGGATTCCAGCAATGTCCTCTAGAATGTCCAACTCGACCATAGAATTCGGATTGTTACACGGAACGACCGAAATCAGCATTTTCGCGAAAAATTTAGTTGATTTGCTGATTTAAGTTAGTTATTTTTTGAGACAACTAAAAAAATCTTACTTTTGCTAATTTAGATTTTTTATTCTCATTCCCTTAATAATAATAAAATATTTGTTGAAATGACTATTTTTTTAGTTGAATTCACAAATTAAACGTACTGTCATTTCTTAGCTAAGGCACATTTCATTTCCATTCAACTAATTTTTTAGTTGAATTAAAGAAATAAAATGTTGTTTTCAACCAATATGAATGGTTGAATTGGCTTCTGCAATCTGCAGCTATGTGGCGCCCTGTCACCGAAGCGGTAACACCGTAATGACTACTAGCCACTAGATGGCACAGTACTGCCGAAAAATTTTCTGACGCGGTTGTCTTTTCTATATTGGCAGGTATAAATACGATGTTGTATTGGAGAAAAAGACATAAACGAAACATAAACATCTTTTTGAATTTTTTTCTTCTAAATCACTGTTTTCTTCATTTTCACTGAAAACTTTGAGCACTCGGAAAACAAAAACCGAATACAAGTAGTACACCGGAAGGCGTAGCCCGGAATGAGAAGATACAAAAAACATCATTTGACGTGTACAATTAGAGTGCAACATTCGAAACTCACTTCACTGTTTCGCGTAAAAACATTATTACGCACAATCGCTTCAACTGCGCACAAATTCTGAATAAATACACTTTCCAATCTAAATCTAAACACATCTAAACAATTTGCGAGCAGTTTCAACAAGACTGTCCCTTTTAGCTTTTGAATGGATTGTTTTGCTTTGACACTGCTGTCCTTCAGTAATGACGGTGATAGATAAATAGAATCAAAGTTTCTGATTTTAATAACGAAATTAGTTGTCAATGAGAATTTCGTGTTGGATTGAAATATTACTGGTTTGTGTCCAGAATATTCGCCAACTAAACACATTCTCTAAAAATAAGAGTTTTTTTCAGCACAGTAAATTCTAAATTTTAACTAATTTTATAGTTATTTTGGAAATTTTGTTGTTAAAATCAACTAATTCAAAAACAGTAATACGAATTAGGCGCAGAGCTAATTTCGGGCGTTCCGTGCAGACGCTGAAAATGATAGCATTTTACTACCTCTCGTTGGGGAGAATGAAACACTTCATTACTTATTCGACAAAATATCCGGTTTAGGTCTTAATCAAATTAATCATGTAAAAAATCAGCAAAACTGTTATTTAGATTTTTTTACTAATATTAACGATGATTTTTGTGTAATAGAATCACCAACTCCATTGTGGAAAAATGAAGCTTTTCATACAGCAATCGAATTCTCAATATTTATACATCAGATTAATAGACCCGACGACTACGAGTATGAGGAGATTTTCGATTACCACTCAGCAAATTATGATAGTATTAGTCGTAAGCTACGAGAAATAGATTGGCAAGAACTCCTTAGAAACGAAGGAAATGTCGAAATTTCAGTCGATATTTTCTACGCACGGCTGTACGACATAATAAATGAACATGTCCCATTAAAGAAAATTAGGCGACAAAATAATTCAAAGTATCCTATTTGGTATAACGAGCATATTAGAAACCTAAGAAATCGAAAACAAAAAGCTCATAAAAAGAAAAAATAATAGTGACAATTTATCGAATTACATACACATCTGTGACCAACTAAGTTTAGCAATTGATACTGCATTCAAAGAGTATAACTCAAGAACTGAACAGGAAATAAAGTCTTGCCCAAAAAAATTCTTTAGTTATGTTAGAAACAAATTGAAATCAGAAAACTTTCCGTCAAGAATGTATCTACAGGAAAACATTGGTAATAACTCACAAGAAATTTGTAATCTTTTCGCTAAATTTTTTCAACAAATCTACACGAAGTTTTCTGAAGATGACCGCGATCGTGAATATTTTAATTTCTTTCCAGAGTTTACTGAAGATACAAATGTAAATCAAATCGAAGTGCTAGACATAATAGATGCCCTAAACAAATTGGATATCTCTAAAAGTGCCGGACCTGATGGGATTCCACCCATATTTATAAAAAAATTAGCATTAAATCTTGCAACCCCTTTGTTCTGGCTTTTTAATAATTCGCTTCAGTCTGGAGTTTTTCCAGATACGTGGAAAAACTTTTTCCTTATACCAATTTTCAAAAATGGGAAAAAAGCAGACATATGCAACTATAGCGGGATTGCTATTCTTTCTTGCATTCCGAAGCGATCGTTAATGACAAACTATTTAGTCAAATAAAAAATAGAATTACTCACATGCAACATGGATTTTTCAAAGGACGTTCCACTACTACTAATTTGCTTGAGATCGTCCACTATACCCTGGCCGCTATGGACAAGGGAAATTACATTGAAGCTCTTTATACAGATTTCAGCAAAGCTTTCGATCGTGTTGACATACCCATGCTTATGTTCAAATTACAGAAATTGGGAATCTTACCAGGTCTTCTTAATTGGTTGGAATCTTATCTAACAAATCGTCAACAAATTGTAAAATTTAAGGGTAAAAAGTCGAGCCCCATTCACGTCAGTTCCGGGGTCCCCCAGGGATAATAAAATATAATTAATAAAAATTGTAATATACGCAGACGATATAAAACTATTTTTAGAAATAGAGAAAGGTGAGGATACCAAGGTTTATCAAGAAGAAATTCTTTCTTTTTATACATGGTGTAACAAAAGTCTTCTTCAACTTAATGTGAAAAAATGCAGTAGAATAACATTCAGTAAATAACGAAATACACCTTACTTGATACTTCTTCTAGGAAGTCAAACAGTTCAAAAATGCGAAAGAATTAGGGACTTAGGAATAATACTAGATTCGAAAATGACTTTTGTTGACCATTATAATACAATTATAAACAGAGCTAATAACATGCTAGGATTCATAAAACGATTTTGTTACTATTTTCTCGATCCGTATACAATTAAAACATTATACATTGCCTATGTTCGGTCAGTACTAGAATACTGTAGCTTAGTTTGGTCACCTTACTTAATCACATGGGAAGATCGAATAGAATCAGTTCAAAAACAATTTTTGTTATTTGCACTTCGTAAATTAGGTTGGACAAGACTTCCTCTTCCGTCATATAAAGCCCGCTGTATGCTAATAAGTATTCAAACATTAAAAGAACGCAGAGAATTTTCAGTGGTCTCATTTGTAAATGACATTGTCTCGAATCGCATAGATTCCAGTCAACTCCTGTCCAAACTAAATTTTTACATATTATCTCGGCGTTTAAGAAATCGAAATATTTTTCTTACAAACCACCAGCGAACAAACTATGCAAAAAATGGGCCAATAAATCAATTGATGGCTGTATACAACAAGCATTCAGAAGCAGTCGATTTCACTATGTCAAAAAAACAAACTAAAGCAATATTTCAGTTCTATTCGGTAAGCCAATTATTATTATTTAACTCATAATAAATTACACATTATTTAGTGATCTATTTAGAATAGTTTACTAATTTAAGACGATTATTGTATTTATCCTTATGGTCTACTTTTGATTGACGACAAATAAATAAATAAATAAATAAAATAAATAAACTACTATTGTTTGGATCGACAATATATTTTAGAGCAGGCCATTGCAATTGGCTCTTACTGAAGAATCAAAAGCTTTCGTACTTAAAAGTTTTCAAAAAATAAACTACAAATTTGTTGTAAAAAGCCTTGGTGTTACATTCCTGTAGTGGAATTTGACCTTCTGTTTCAACAGACTTCGCAGCCGATTCAGAGTGTACAGAACCAGTGCATGGCTGGTGCTACGATTCTACTGACACTACGAATCCTTCCAGGTCGGGGCTCGAACATGCGACAACTAGTTTGTAAGACCAGCACCCTATGCATTGAACCGCCAACCCGGGACGACAAATTTGTTGTACCTAACCTATATTAACATATTAAAAAGAAATCGTTTCAAGTTCAGAACATACAGTTTCGGAATAGTATCAGAGTGAAATGTATGGTATGATAGTTTTTTTTATTTCTTTATAGATATGATGTGTGTTTATGAAAGGCCTGATCGTGAGTTCAAAAAGCGATTTACTGATAATGAGTTTGGTGTAGTGTGAAGCGTTTGCGATCGATTATGATTTCGAAATGATTCGAAAACTATTAACAGAGATGAGAAAAATTTGCTTATCACATTGGCTTCTTTTGAATCCACAGATAACTTTAGAGTATGTCAAACATGCCGAAGTAGTTTGAAACGTGGGGTTATACCTAGCGAAAACGAATGGTTTTATATATCCCACTCGCCCGCTAGATCTACCTCCACTTGATCCCATAAGTGAGAGACTCATATCACCAAGGATACCTTTTATGCAAATTCGCCGTTTGCGTCACGCAGCAGGTAGTCATTCAATTATGGGACAAATTATTAATATCCCAGTAGAAGCATTCGATTCACAAATCATCCTATTTGAATGGATTCGTTAAAAAAGCTACTGTGAAAAAGTGGCTTATGTATCTTGTTGATACTCCATTATACCGTTGTTATAATGTAGTAATCAATCATGATCAATTAAACCAGTTTGGTGACTCCTCGTCAGTAATGCTTGATTCTGACAACGAGCTTGAATCTATTGATCCTCAAAGTGATTTTGAGCTTTTGATTAGACAACAACAAACGCTCCTTTGGAATGAAGACGAGTGTTTGGAAATTGCGCCCGCTCAGAATAGAATTCCTCTGTCAATAATATATGACGAGCTTGCGGAAGATCATTTCCAGATATTTATTTCGGACATCCACGCACTTTCAGGACTGATCTTCATGTTACACCATTTATGATGGCTACAAGTGAACTCAGGTGCTAGGATGAGCCGAACCGAAACACCTATTGTATATAGCGGCAAAAATTAAGCGACTTCGTGTTTCAGAAGGTTTGCACAGCACTTTTAAGTGCATGGGAACTGCGAATATAACTCGCGAAATGTTGAAGAACCGAGAGTTATTGGAGACTTGCATGGAACGTAATTTATCGTTTCTCAAGTCTATCTCGAATTCAGTTCAATATTGGCAACAACGTAAGCATAATATTTTCGCTATGATTGGACAACTTGGAAGGCCAACAATATTCATGACTGTGAGTGCCAATGAAACTCGATGGCCCGAATTGTTAAAAATTTTATATAGACTATCTGATGGATATACATATCGCTAATTTAAAAAATCCAGTAGAGCAACTGACTGCTTTGCAGCGAGCTACACTCGTTATTGAGGATCCAGTCACTTGTTGATACCTTGCTCAACATATTATCTTCGTCAAGATTTAGCCCCTTTGTCGAATATTATGTGGTCGATTATTTCAAAAGAATAGAGTTTCAGCATCGTGGCAGTCCACATGCACACATTTTGCTGTGGTTGAACAATGATCCTAAAGAAACAATTTCAGAGGACATGTCCGCCACAGTTGAACTTATTAATAGACTTTGTTCCATCAGTTATAACAGCAATCAGGTGCATATACCTGTTACAAACGGAACGAAAAGCGATGTCGATTTAATATCCCATCTTGGGCCACAGATCAAACTAGAATTATTTTGCCAATGCCATCGAATGACTCCCGTCGTAATCGATTGATGAAAACCTGTTTTAATCCACCTAGTGGTGTAATGATGCCTTTCTCATGTACATATAATATTGAGGCATTCTATTTGAAATTTTTCTCTTTGATTTTTGAAAGAAACCAAGAGATTGTTTGTGCATTAAGGGCTGAGGACAGTACCGTAAAGTGGTAGGTTTTTTGCTAATTTCTCGTTTCAAATTAAATTTTCTTGGAAACGGTGCAGAATATAGAAAAACCCACTTGACAATGTCTTCGAAATATAGTTGAGAATATTCTGTGAAATTTTCAGAATGATTCATTGAGTTTAGCGGTCGTGTTGTATTTTTTTTCTGACTGAAGAACTGCTGAAAATTGGAACGCTCGGAAATGCATACCTCTACTTGTTCATCGAATATCTCGGCTTTGAAGGCTTGCACCATAAATCTACCGTGACAAAGTCTAGATAATTTAGTTTAGATGCGATTAGTACATAAAAACATATATGTTATCGCGATAAAAATAAAGTCTTGTATTTTTCTGTGAAACAAAGTCAGTTTCAATGCATCCACCATTTTTTTCTGCTTTGGTTTCCTGATAGCATTCTAAAATCCTTCTTAATCCACCTAGTGGTGTGATAATGCCTTTCTCTTCTTTCATAACAGTCTCATGAAAATATGTTTCATACTTTTATTAAATAATTTTGGACACTAATTTTGACAACAATTGATGCAGATTGATTCGAGTAGTTCACAAAAGCATGCTTCAGTGTTTATGTCACACAGTCAGCATCATTTTTCCAAATTAGTGCTTGACATTTGCGTTGCCTATTTGTAATCAGTGATGCTAATCTAAAAAACGTGATTAATCCACCTAGCAGTGAGATGATACCTTTTTTTTATCAATACGCATGTGTTTTTGCATGGATATTCTTAGGTGTTTTAGTTCTCATGACATTATTTTAACTATCGTCGTTTTAAACGGCAAATTGAGATTTTAATCACTCATTACCCTGTAATGCCGAAACTGCAAAACATATCGAATTTCAATCTTAGCGTGTGACAATCGATTGAACATTCCATGAGATGTCGAAGTAAGTTCCACTTTAGAGTTTTTCGTCATTATTTATGGTACTTCCAGAGCCGGTATTCAGGAATTAGCATAGCCCAAAATGATTCGAATGGCCATAAATTATTACGCCAAACAATTTACTTGAAATTTATAAACTCATCATCTGTAATTCCAGAATCGGATAAAATTCACCAATTTTGTATGGGACCTTAAGTCCTGTAATATTTGTTTTTGAAGTTCGATTTGGTCTTTTTTGAGAAAATAATTGAGCTTTGAGAATCGATTCGATACTGGAACCGGAATTCTAAAATCGGTGTAGCCGAAATCAGTTAAATTCACCTGAGGAGTGTGTAGACATCTTTGAGAAATTGTAGTGCGAATTAAAATTTGGGGATACATTCCGAATCCAAAAACGAATACCGCTCAAACTGAAATAAATTTATTTGGTAATCGACTATCCAAATCTGCAAACCCGATAAACCTGATTAATTTATGTGAAATGGACATTTTTATACTAATCACCCTGCATTTTCTAAACCAGAAGTCGGATCTGACTAAAAAGTAAGAGGTTTTATAGGATTTTAAGACTTCTCATTTGAATCATAGATGATTCTTAGATTTCATTTGAATCTTAGATCGGTTCAGCCATCTACAAGAAAAATTAATTGCATTATTTTAATTTCGTTTCACATATCATCCTGTGGTTCCGCAATCAGAAGTCGGATCCAAACGTAATTCAGGAACCTTGTTTGGGAGTATACGACTTTTCATATGAATCTGAGTTTGTAGAAAACGGTTTAACCATCTCCGAGAAAATTGAGTGAAATTATTTGTCACACACGCATTTGCTGATCTCGACGAACTGAGTCGTATGGTATATGGAAGTCATGTTCTTCCAGCATTTGTTGCTGTAAATAGTTTAAATCAATATAATTATGGAATTACTTCCAACTCGATAATGCTGGTATCATCTGGTATGTATGCCATATTCGAAAGATTATGTTGCCAAAAATGAACCGTGCTAAAATTGGTCCGAGGCAAATTGTCATAAAAAGGATGCTGTACACAGTCTTTTTGGTACTTAGAAACAATTATATGTAACAGTTTAAAAAATCGTGTTTCATGTTGCTCCCAAGCATTGCTTTTTCATACAGTGCTCAAAATTCCTTCCACTGGAATATGGCTTACACAAAAATATCGATATCTCCGTTAAAAATGGACGGATTTTAACAATCTATGGCTTGTTGGATAGGTATTACCGAGCGAAATCTAAATCTGGAAACATATTCTGTTTTTAAGGTCAAATGTGACAGATACTGTCAAAAAACTGAAAATTTTGACATAAAACTTCGTATAACTCAAAAAGTAAACATCCGATCTCAAAACCATTCAATAGCGTTCTGGGTGACGGGGAGACCTTTCATTTGCGACTAGTTTGATCAAAATCGGTCCAGCCATCTCTGAGATCTCGACCTCTTAGTTGACAACACACATACGGACACACACACACATACACACACACACAGACATTTGCTCAGTTCGTCGAGCTGAATCGATTGGTATATGACATTCGGCCCTACGGGCCTCGGAAAATTTTTCGAAAGTTTGAGCGAATTCTATACCTATTTTTTATATATATAAAAAAAGGTAAAACCCTTCTTAGTCCACTTAGTGGAATTTTCATATATCTTTAAAAATTACCATAGGGGGGAGTACATGAAATTTTCGAAATCGAAAAAAAAATTTTGATGCCAAAAGGCTTAGAATTGCATGAAACGTCGAGATTTAGTGTCATCTCTAAAATTTTTTTTTTGAAAAAATCGGCTTTTTGGGACTTAGAAAAAATATGAAATAGTCCCAGAAAATTGATTTTCTCAAAAATTTATTTTTTTAGATGACACTAAATTTCGATGTTTTATGCAGTTTTAAGAGTTTTGGCATCAAAAAAAATTTTCGATTTTGGAAATTTCATGTACTCCCCCCTATGGTGCTTTTTCAAGATCGAAAATTGTCAAACCTTTACCACCGGGCAGCACCCCTTAAGCATGTCCGATTTAGGTCAAATTTTGCATGAAGGCTTTTTTCGAGGTGCTTAAACTTTTGAGCACTAGAACTTTACGAAAATAGAGTTGATCCCAAAATTTTGGCACCCTTATATATATATATAAGAGCGGTAAAAATCAACGTGTTTTGTCGGTTACGTCACTTATACAATCATATAAATGGAACCAAAAGTCACAACCATTTGATCTTCGAACCTGATCAACGGCCCGACAGTAGCTTTCAAACGAGCCCAAGTTTGTTAAAATCGGATCAGCCATCTCTGAGAAAATTGAGCGCGTTCAAATACAACGCTTTTTGTCGGTTACGTCACTTATACAATCATATCTCCGGAACCAAAAGTCACAGCCATTTGACCTTCGAACTTGATCAATGGCCCGACAGTAGCTTTCAAACGAGCCCAAGTTTGTTCAAATCGGTTCAGCCATCTCTGAGAAAATTGAGCGCGTTCAAATATCTTCGAATAGTGCACATACATACACACACACATACATACATACACACACACACACACAGACATTTTCCGATCTCGACGAACTGAGTCGAATGGTATATAACACTATAGGTCTCCGAGGCTCCGTTCGAAAGTCGGTTTTTCCAGCAATTCTAATACCTTTCTATAGAGAAAGGCAATAAGGAAAAAGAAATAAAATGTGCTCGACAAGGCTGCCAAACACAGAGACTCAATCTTTGTGAAAGTTGAATATTTTTTCATTGTTCATTGGAATTAATGTAATGTCCAACTCATACGATAAATTAATGTGATAAAACTTCTCATCAAAATAATAAAATGTATGCTGGCAACCCGGTACAGTTTGCTCATATACGAGAGAGTACAAGAGAAATACGATGCGCAAAGGGAATTGAGCGAGCCACGTGGTCGATTTAAACCTCAACACGTGGCCCTGTGTCCTCAGACCTTAACTAGTATAACATACAGAATAAAACAGTGCTTTGATTGCGTATGTCATCCTTAAGAAAACGAAGTGGTTTCACGATTATATGCACTTTCGGCACCGGAACCCGAGAACCGGTACAATCAAAGTCGGTTCGTACGGCCACCAACTAACATGACACACAAACTCTACTAGTACGCACTCTAAATTACGGTTTGAATGTTTGTTGAATCCGAAAATATTTTAAGTGAAGGTGTACAATATTGAACACTATTCCGTATGGGACCACGAGACCTTTCATTTGAATCTAAGTTTGTGGAAATCGGTCAAACCATCGCTGAGAAAAGTGAGTGAGATCTATTTTGGTATATATGACCACTATTTCCGGTACTTCGGAACCGGATACCGGAAACCCAATAGCCGAAATCGGTTTGTTTAACTGCCCACTGATAATGACTATCGATTTGTGTAGTTTTGAGACCAGTTTGGGAAATTTTTAACGTTTTTTGTTTCGCCGGTTTAAGTGACGGTGTACAATATTGAACACACTTTACCCTATAACTCCGGAACCGGAAGTCGGATCCGGAAGTCGGATCCGGAAGTCGGATCCGGAAGTCGGATCCGGATGAAATTCAGGAATTCCGTATGGGACCACAAGAACTTTCATTTGAATTTAAGTTTGTGGAAATAGGTCAAACCATCGCTGAGAAAAGTGAGTGAGATCCATTTTGGCATATATGACCACTATTTCCGGAACTTCCGGAACCGGATACCGGGAACCAGGATAGCCGGAATCGGTTTGTTTAGTTGCCTACTGATAATGACTATCGATTTGTGTAGTTTTGAGACCAGTTTAGGAAATTTTTTACGTTTTTTGTTTCGCCGGTTTAAGTGACGGTGTACAATATTGAACACACTTTACCCTATAACTCCGGAACCGGAAGTCGGATCCAAATGAAATTCAGGTATTCCATATAAGACCACAAGACCTTTCATTTGAATCTAAGTTTATGGAAATCGGTCAAACCATCGCTGAGAAAAGTGAGTGAGATCCATTTTGGTATATATGACCACTATTTCCGGTACTTCCGGAACCTGGATACCGGGAACCAGGATAGCCGGAATCGATTTGTTTAGTTGCCTACTGATAATGACTATCGATTTGTGTAGCTTTGAGACCAGTTTAGGAAATTTTTATCGTGTTTTGTTTCGCCGGTTTAAGTGACGGTGTACAATATTAAACACACTTTACCCTATAACTCCGGAACCGGAATTCGGATCCGGATGAAATTTAGGAATTCCGTATGGGACCACGAGACCTTTCATTTGAGTCTAAGTTTGTCAAAATCGGTTCATCTATCTCCGAGAAAACCTAGTGAGATTCTTTGACACATACATACACACACATACACACACACACACACACACACACACACACACACACACACACACACACACAGACATTGCTCAGCTCGATGAACTGAGTCGAATGGTATATGATACTTGGTCCTCCGGGCCAATTTTCACTAGTCGGTTTTTCAAGTCATTGCATAACCTTTCTATATGAGAAAGGCAAAAAGGCGAAGGAATGCGCGAAAATTTGAACATAAAAATTTATGCGACATTAGATGAATACCTTTGCGATTGTAATTGTTCATACGATGACTACTTGGATGTAATTCGAGCCTCCACACCAAGATGTATAATTCTTTCGAAACGTTCCATGAAAGAACTTTGGACCAACCCGTATAATCAATGGGTTTCAAACAAATTACTGTCAAACATGGATCTTCAATATATTCTAGATGAATATTCCAGTTTAAATCCGTTAGCGGTGATGTTAGGACCATTTTTCCAGCATAATTCGGAAGCAGCTTGGGAAGTTAAATTTGGGAGAGTACTCCGTGACTGCGGAAAACTATTGTTGTTCTTTCAGTCGTAGACCACGCGGGTCTCTGCTGTATACAGGAGGCGTCTCCATTCAACTCGGTTCATGGCTGTTCGCCGCCAGCCTCGGTAGCAACGAAAGGTCCGCAGGTCGTCCTCAATTTGATCGTACTTCGTCTTTGACACATTGATGTCTAGTCCGATCCGCTTGGCCTCAGCTTTTAGTCCGATGTACGTATCTTCCAGCTTCTCAAAGTTGCGTGCTATAATATCAATATCATCAGCAAAACCAAGTAGCTGGACGGACTTTCTGAAAATCGTGCCACTCGTGTCTATCCTCGCTCTTCTTATCACACCCTCCAAAGCAATGTTGAATAGCAGACACGAAAGGCCATCACCTTGCCGTAGCCCTCTGCGAGTTTCGAAGGGACTCGAGTTTATCCCTGATACTCGAACAACGCACATCACTCGATCCATCGTAGCCTTGACCAATCGTATCAGTTTGTCCGGGAATCCGTAGTCGTGCATGATTTTCCATAGCTGTTCTCGATCGATTGTGTCGTAGGCTGATTTGAAATCGATGAGTAAGTGATGTGTGGGCACATTGTATTCGCGGCACTTTTGCAACACCTGGCGGATGGCGAACACTTGGTCCGTGGTAGCGCGTTTGCCCATAAATCCTGCCTGATATTGTCCCACGAATTCGTTTGCAATCGGTGAAAGTCGACGGCATAAGATTTGGGAGAGTACCTTGTAGGCGGCATTCAGCAGAGTTATCGCGCGGTAATTGCAGCAATCCAGCTTATCGCCCTTTTTGTAGATGGGACACACGATTCCTTCCATCTATTCCTCCGGTAAAATCTCGTCCTCCCAGATTTTGGTAACGACCTACTGCAGTGCTTTCACTAGTGCATTACCATCGTGTTTTAGTAGCTCGCTTGGTAGTTGGTCAACGCCAGCGGCCTTATTATTTTTCAACCGGCTTACCACCTCCTCGACTTCTTGGAGGTCCGGTACCGGCAGTCTATCGTCCTCCGCACGCGTTCCCAAGTTCGTTACCGCGCCGCCACTTTCGTATTCCACCACTTCGCCATTGAGGTGCTCATCAAAATACTGCCGCCACCTCTCGATCACCTCACAGTCGTTCGTGAGAAGATCCCCGTTGGTGTCCTTGCACATATCGGCCTGTGGCACATGGCCTCTGCGCGAACGGTTCACCTTCTCGTAGAACTTCCTTGTGTCATTAGCACGGAACAGCTGTTCCATCGCTTCGCGATCTCGGTCTTCCTGTTGGCGCTTTTTTCTACGGGATACCGAGTTTAGTCTGTTCCGCGCCTGTTTGTATCGCTCCTCGTTTGCTCTTGTCCGGTGTTGCATCTTGCTCGTCCAAGCTGCATTCTTCTCGGCCACTAACTGTTCACATTCGTCGTCGAACCAGTCGTTCCTTACGTTCGGAGCCGCCGTACCTAGTGTTGCTGATGCAGTGCTACCTGTGGCAGAACGGATGTCTCTCCAGCCATCTTCAAGAGTAGCTGCACCAAGCTGCTCTTCCGTTGGTAGTGCTGCTGCGCGTAATCTTGGGCTACTCCAGCATCCCGTAGCCGTGCGATGTTAAACCGCGACGTTCGGTTTCGACGTTGGGTAGCCACCGTCGAAAGTTTTGAGCGCATGCATACAGCAACCGAATCCATATTAGTGGTCCGAATCTATATTCGCACTGCGATAGGTGCGAACATTGTTGATGTCCGAGAAAAATTTTCCGTCGATCAAAACGTGGTCGATTTGGTTTTCGGTCTGTTGGTCAGGTGATCTTCAGGTAGCTTTGTGGATATCCTTGCGGGGAAAGAAGGTGCTCTGACTACCATTCCTCGGGAGGCCGCAAAGTTGACACATCGTTGGCCGTTGTTATTCGATGCGGCATGCAGGCTGTTCGGCCCGATTACCGGTCGGTACATTGCCTCCCTTCCTACCTGAGCATTCATGTCACCGATGACAATTTTTACGTCTCTGCGTGGGCAGCCGTAATACGCTTGTTCCAGCTGCACGTAGAAGGCTTCTTTCTCGTCATCGGGTCTCCCTTCATGTGGGCAGTGCACGTTGATGATGCTGTAATTGAAAAAACGGCCTTTAATTTTCAACTTACACATCCTAGCATTAATCGGCTGCCACGCAATCACTCGCTGGCGCATCTTGCCTAGCACTATAAAGCCAGTTCCCAGCTCGTTCGTTGTGCCACAGCTTTGGTAGAAGGTAGCCGCTCGATGACCGCTTTTCCACACCTTTTGTCCCATCCAACAAAGCTCCTGTAGCGCTACGACGTCGAAGCTGCGAGGATTTAGTTAGTCGTATATTATTCTGTCGCAGCCTGCGAAACCTAGCGACTTGCAATTCCATGTTCCAAGTTTCCAATCGTAGTCGTTATTTCGTCGTGTGGGTCTATGCCGATTGTTCCGGGTTGAATTCTCTCCTATATTATTCGTAATAGATGTTTTACAGGCGGCTTATTAGGCCTACGCCAACCCCCTGTCTTGCCGGAGGATCATCGTGCCTGCTCTGTTTAACGTCCCAACTAGCACTAGGACGATCCCGTTGGTGGGGTTGCCACCTTAGATTTAGCTGGACGGGATACAGTATTTCATACTCAGCCGCTGGATACTAGAACAGACGCTGTTTGAAGCCGCTCCTAACATGGAGTACAGACGCTCTGACATCCTCTAAAGATGACCCCCTTCCCTGTCAGCATACGACCAAGGTCCCAGCGGGTTGGTTATCCGATCTTTGCTATGGTTGCTCGTACCCCAGCCGGCACCGCGGGGAGGAAGGGATAGGAGTTACTGAACAAGAGGCTAAGAGCGGAATACTTGAATTATTATAAGCAAATTGTATTATTACTTGAATTATTATAAGCAAATTGTATAAAAAGTGATAGTGACACGAGATCAAGGAGGAAAAATTATAAAAACGGGGCGTTCTAACGCCACCAAACCATGGCTTTTTTCTTTTAGCAAGAAGAAAAAAAGCAATAGTAAGGAAGGCGAGGTTAGGTCCAACGTGCAGGAACCTATGGGTTTCGGTAACAAAAAGTGGGACGACGACCCGCCTGACAAAAATGACATGGAGCAAGGCGAAAATTCACGAAATAGATAAAACAATGGACAAGTTAAACAACGTGAAAACATAACATACACAAATAGAGACAAAGCACCATATCGGATTTATGAAGAGATGAGGTTAAGATCAAATGTGGAAAACAATGCGAAAATTAATAATTTTTCGCTTGGATCAGCGCTAAGAAAAATAGACGGGATGAAAGGACACATATTAGACATGAAATATTTGGGCAGATTCAAAATAATGGTCATTGTGAACAGTTTCGTCAAAGCAAATGCTCTTGTTGAAGCAATAAATAAAGCAGATGGATTATACAGAGCATACGTTTTCAGCCACGTGGTAAATATATCTGGGAACTTTGCGAAAAATATCTTCGGTATGGACATAAAACAATAAATTGTAAAGGCACTCGCCGCTGTGAACGATGCGGGAATCGTCACGAAGATGAAGATCAGTACAACAGATGTGAAAACCCAATAAAATGTGCAAACTGTCGAATGGAACACAAAACAACAGACCCAATATGCCCCGAGAAAAAAAAGCAAGCAAACATAAACGCAATCCGTTCAAAACAAAACCTCACTTACACAGAAGCGCGAGAGATGTTCTCTATAAGCAATACGAATCCATACGAATTACTAAACGAACTAAATGAGTACCCTACGTTAGAGGAATCATTTGCTGAAGTTACCAAGCACGGCTTTGAACCGCTACATAAACAATGGTCAAATACTAATCTACCTAGACAAGTTATTCGTCCAGCAGTGAATACGTACAAATTGAATATGAAGGAGAGCGAAAAAAATCCAAAAAGACGAAAGGTTGATGAGAGACAAGAGGAAGATCGACGTAATACAAAAAGTTATAACAGAAATGGTGCTGGTCTCAATAACACATATCGAGTAACCGAAAAGGAACAAACAGAAAAACTAATCAGCGATGCAAGTTAAAATACACTGGAAATGGCTAACAGAATCTTTCAAGAGAAAATGATGACTTTCTACTCAAAGTGCATAGAACAAGGCCTGACGGAAGATGTGACAAAAAAATTTAAATCCATATCGAAACAATTTCGATCTGGATAAAACATTTTAACACATTCAATACGAACAGAAACACATCCTTCAAAATATTGCAATGCAATATCCAAAGTTTACATAAAAACAAAGCCGAATTGAATAAAATACTAATAACTGAAAGTTATGACGCAGCACTACTATCCGAGACATGAACACAATTAAACTGGGAACAAACTACAAAATATCAAATAGCATCGTATCACCAAATTTTTCATTCATGATTTGACAACTACGGAGGATCTGGAATCGTCCTAAAAAAGATTAAAATTTTAATTATTTAAAAATCCCTCCGTTATCTGATACAACTCAGGCTATTGCCATTAATGTTCTATCACTGGAACTTGTCTTAGTGTCCATCTATATTAGCCCAACTGGAGAAAACAAAGCAATTGAGAGTGACTTAGATAAAATTTTCGGAGCACTGAGACCATATCGTAAAATTCTAGTTGGAGGTGACGTGAACGCACATCATCAAAGCTGGGGTAACAACCACACAGATAAACTTGGAGAAATTCTTATGCAACTAGTCAATGAAAACAATCTACTGCTTTTGAACGACGGATCGCCCACGTACATACCTGTAAGATTGGATCAAAATGCCACAGCCATAGATGTTACAATGAGCTCGACTGACATAATTACAAGTGTTACATGGAAAGTAACAGATATGGGAATCGGAAGCCATCATCTCGCAATCGAGATCAGTATTTCAACCGGAGCCATGAAACGACCGGACAGATATGTTCATAAGAATGCTAAAATATTTAAGGAGTAATCAGAACTGGATAGCACGACAGTTAAAGGGATAGACGATATACAAAAAAAACGTGAAACGAATATGCAAACAACACAAAAGAAAAATTAATAAAGAACGAAAATGTTGGTGGTCGCAAAGAGTAGACAACGCCTGGAAAGAAAAAACGGAAGCCAGAAAAGCTTTCAATAGGATATCCAGTCTAGAAAACATGATCGAGTTTAAGAAAAAGGCGGCCATATTCTAACGTATAAAAAGACAGGAAATAGCAGAAAAATGGAGAAGCTTCCCGGATGAAATAACCCTATTTGTTGGATCGAAAGAGCTATGGAACAAAATAGGACGACTGACTAGTGAAAAATATTCGAAACAAGAAAATAATGTGATCTATGAAAGTAGAATAGAAGCAGAATCGTTCATTGACAATCACTTCGGACAAGCAGAATACCAACAGCTACAACGCGGAGTAGCTGATTACGATCTTATGGATGAAAATAAATTAAAGGAAATACTAGAGAAAAAGAAAAAAAGATCAGCACCAGGTGAAGATCGAATAACATACGAAATGCTTCGTCAACTCAGCCCTGGAGTGAAAAGAAACCTGCTGACAGATTTGAACCGGATGTGGAGAAACGGATGTCCTAACGACACCTTAAAAACTATTAAAATAGTAGCCATACCGAAACCGGGAAAAGATCAATTCTCCGCAAAAGGCAAACGACCGATCTCACTGGTGCCTACGATCACTAAGGTGATGAACATAGCAGTGTTAGAAAAACTACAAGAATTTATCGAAGGTAAAAAAATATTACAAAGAACGTCATTTGGCTTTAGAAAAACACTTATCTACAAATACTTGTTAATAACATATGTTGTGAATCAAATAAAAGACAACAAACGTAAGGGATTTATAACTGCGATGGTATGTATTGATATGACTAACGCCTTCAGTACTGTAAGGACAAATAGATTGGAAAATATATTGCAATCGTATTTTGTGCCTGATGATATAAGTATATGGATCACGGGATTCCTTCGAAACCGACTGATGATCATGCATCTGAGAGATGAAACTGTATCTAGGACAGTAAGTAATGGGCTACCGTAAGGAGACGTGCTATCGCCAACACTTTTTAACATATACACCGCAGGATTACACGTAATTTCAGATGATGACTGCGTCCTGGTGCAACTCGCCGATGATTTGGATATTATTGTTCGTGGAAAAACATGAAAGATCTGCAAAGTAAAACACAAGATAAGCTGAACGATATTAGATGTTATACTGAAGAACTAAACCTACACATCAATGCGGAAAAAACCAAAACCATCCTGTTTACCAACAACGATAAATCATTACATTAGAACAAACCCGATAGAAAAAGTAAGAAGTCATCGATATCTAGGAGTGACATTTGATCGGTTTCAAAATTTTGGAATACACATAAAAGAGATTCGAAAAAAAATTGGGGACCGTCTGAATATGTTAAAAGTTATAAGTGGCAACAAAACAGGTAGCCACAAACGCTAAGTAATATATACACAGCACTCATTAGAAGCAACAAGGAATATAGTTGCTCAGTTACTAATAACGCACGAAAAGCAAATAAGCAGCTATTAAATGTTACAAATAATCAATGTCTACGCAAAATCACCGGATGTACGCGCAGCACACCTCTAAATGCACTAACAGCGCTTGCGGGAGAATTACCTTGGGAAAACAGAAGAGAATATGTGACGGGGAAAAATATTGCTAGATGGTTTGAATTAGATAATGTCGTAGCAGAACAACTGAGGAAGATAGAGGTAATTAGAACAGGAGAAGAAGATAAATTCTCCTACGTGGAAAAAATTTACTTCAAGAATAAGGAACTATATGACAAGATAATGGCACTAGAATCTATACCGAAAGCGAAACAAGGATACGACGAAATGGCAGTGTACTCGTCATTAGAAGGAATCGAAGGACAAAAGGAAAACACTCTCCCGATAAAAATGAAACAAATATCACTGGAAACCATTCTTAGTAAAAATAAAAACCGTGGAAGTATTTTCACGGATGCTTCGAAAATAGGACGAACATGCGGATTAGGAGTGTATATAGAAAATTATAATATTAGAAAATCCTTTAGACTAATGAAATACGTTAGTATAACAACTGCTGAAATACGCGCTCTAAGTATGGCAATGCAATATGTAGAAAAATGGAAACTATACATTCATGTAATATACACGGACTCAATGACGGCATGCCGAATATTGGAAGATGCGATGGAAACGAATAGAGCAACGAAATTGATAGCTGAAATTATAGAAACAGCCAGAAATTGGAAGATCACATTTCAATGGATTTCTAGCCATGTAGGAATTTGTGGTAATGATATAGCAGATCAGTTAGCAAGAGAAGGGACAAACCAAACAGATACATTACAACACGCACTTTTCGCGAAGGATGTGATATTGGAATTACGAAAGCAGATTACCGAAGCAGCACAAAAATGGTATGAAGAATATTCTTCAGAGAAGGAAAAAGGGTTTTTCGAAATTTAACCACTACTGCTAGAAAAAACCATGGTAGGATAGAAAAGATCTAAGTGGACAAGATATACGTCTTATAAATAGACTGATGACTGGACATAATTATGCAAAATACTGGCTCGCTCGAATGAAGATAGTCGAAAATGGAAATTGCGAACTGTGCGAAAAGGAAGAAACTGCAGAACATTCGATACTTTACTGTGTCAGACATAACATCATCAGATCTATGTATAGTTTTCAATGCACTCATGCGAGTTTAATTGACATATTCAAAACAAAGGAGATTACTTTGTATAAAAAAAGTAGTAGGATTTATTAAAAATTGTAAGCTGGATTACAACTTTATATAAAAGCACAACTTTATATAAAAGCACAACAGGGTATATAGTCTATATGACTGGCCCTTAAAAATTAGCTGTAACAGCACGACTACAAAAAAAAGAAGAAGAAGAAGATGAATATTCATATGCTGCGTATGTTGTTGAATATGTTAATAAAACGAACAGAGGTATTAGTAATTTACATCTCGAATTAGTTAAGCTACAAGGAGAATACCCTTATCAAGATTATGCTTCATTGCTGGAAAAAGTTATTATAAAAATGCTAAATTCAGTAGAAATGTGTACCCAAGAAGCTGCTTGGTACTTACTGCGTCAGCCAATGTCAGAATCAAACTAAAAAGTACAATTTATACCCACCATGTGGCCACATGAACGTATAAAGTCTAGGAAGCATACTAAACAAATGGACGAGGAAGATCAATACCAGAATAGAACAGAATCAATAAATGATTCTATCGATGTTTGGACGCTGAACATAGTGCAAAAACATTAAAAGCGTACAGATCTCGATGACATTGGTTTAGCTGACTTCGTAGCGTGTTACACGAAGAATAACAGTAACACGAATTCGTATAAGAAATGAAAGGCACCTCGCATTGTGCGATGGTTGAAATAAAAAAATATCTGAATTAAATGATCACAAGCGTGAAATGGTTCTTCTGTTTCTACCATTTCGAAATGAAGCTGGTGATATTCTCGATCGTAACAAGTTCATTGATTTGTATGATCGAAATAAAACTATCATATTCGACAAGTTGAAGGAATATGATTGCGCTATTAAGTTGGAACAGATCGTCGAAAAATATCTTCGTGTTGCACAAGGAAATGAAAGTGAAGATCAACAAAAATCCAAAGATAAACACAATGAGTACGTACGGGCCATAACTATGGAGCCCAACGATGATGATATAGAACAGTTGCTCCTGTGCTCTGTCAGCTGTCATAATAAAACGTACCAATGTCATGAGCAAACAGGATTATTGTGCTATGGTCAAGGCCACAAATGTAGATCAAAGAAAATTTATTTTACATTTGATTGATATTTTGCACGCCTTCGACGGGATGAACACGCCTTTGCAGATATTTTTCACTGGTTCCGCAGGATGTGGTAAAACGTTTACTCTGAGTATATTGATGGAGACTTATAAACGTTTTAGTCAAGTGCACAATTTGCTTAAAAACGCGTATGTTGCCTGTGCATCAAGAGGGAAAGCAGCGGTTGCTATTGGAGGTACTATAGTTCATACTGCTTTTCGAATTTCAATGGTACGTAGAAGTAATTCAAAACTTGGGATTGAAGCACTTCAACTGTATCGCAATGCTTTGCAGACGTTAAAGCGATTATCGACGAAGTAAGCATGATAGGTGCAGATATGTTTAATATTATTCACACACGGTTGCAAGACATCACTGGGAACTATGATGATCCTTTTGGCGGAATTCATATAATATTCTGTGGTAATCTTCGCCAAATGCCACCTGAGAACGCACGGCCAGTTTTCAAGCCATGTAAAAACTCTATTCTTGGACCTGTAGTTTGGCAATCACTTAATTTCTTCCCATTAGTTCAAGTTATGCGACTAGCTGATATTGAATTTTCTTCCATACTTACTAAAGGCTATAGCAGGATAAACATGTAAAATCTGCCCCCAAAGGAAATTCATATTGTTATACCACATTCGAAAGGTCATAGACTGTAAACTATTTTCTCAAAGTTTCAACCCTTTAACTGCCATATTGACGGAACTAGGGTGGTTCTATTGATTTTTATTTTATTTGATTTTTGAAGAAACTGCTTCTCCGAAAAATTTGAAAAAAATCAGGCATGTTTAAGGCATTATGGGAATGCTTTACAATTTTTTTCAAAATTTTTGAAAATGTATTTCTTTTATTAAAAAATACTAGAAAATTTTGAAACATATTTTTTCCCTCTTCCAATTTTTGCACCACCCTGGATTTTTTAGTGATAAATAAAGAATTTTTGGACATGTTAAAGTGGTATGTTTCCATATTTTTTTAAAATGTGGACGACCAAAATATTTGATTTTTTCTAAAAAATTAATAACAGTCGACCATGCGTCCCCATCGAATTCTGAGAGAAGGAAACGCATGGTGCTTTATCTTAGCAGTTTCTAGTAGTAGTCGACCATGCGTTCCCATAAAGTTCTCTTAAAAGGGAAACGCATGGTGCTTTGTTCTAGTAGTTTATGATGCAACTCAAGCGCAAGGCTTAGAAATCAAAGTAACGAAAAGAAGGAAATGGTTTTTACAGGTTTAATATGGTCAAATATCATTGAGCTTCGTGATATGCTGGTGTAAATGAGAAAGATTTATTCGTATTTTCGTTCGAATTGCGAACGGAAAGTTCTAATAAGATAATATTATCAATCCTTGGATTGGAACGAGTGCAACAAGTATCGGAATATAGTAGTTCTGGAACAGAAGCTTTCGAAAAGGATGTTCTGCCAAGTAATTTTGGATTTAAAGCTTTATCACGAGATGACCCAATTGAGACACACAGATCACAAAAAAGCTATTCGGGCCGGTAATAAGTCTCATTTTTAAAAGCTTACAAGTACTATATCGAGTACACTACAAATTCGACTGGATATTTGGGAATCCAGCGCCGTTGCTGTGAATGCGTTATTGGCAATAGAACTGTTGGTTGCTATTCACACGAGGCCGCCATTATTCACTACCTTTCCTTATGTTCGGTTTTTATCCAGAATTGTGAGACCGGCGAAAATATTGTCAGAAATGCTAATATCAGAACAGCTACCAAGTGACGATGATAATTCTATAGAATAAACGAAAAGAATCAGAGAGAAAATGTGTGCATTGAAACAGCAATGTATTTTTATAACATTTTTATCCCATTTCCTATTTAAATGAAAAATACAGTCAATAATTTTCAGAATTTTTTCGTGACCTTTCTTACATGAAACTTCTTAATCATTTCATAAAGACAATCGAAGTTTCAATTTAATAATTGACCCTTTTGAGTCTTAGTTCTGACTCCTACTGCGTCCATTAGTTCATCCAATAGCAAAATTTTATTAAAAATGATGTGCTGATAAAAAAAAACTCCAAGTGGGTTATGAAATCAACCACAAAATGTATAAAAATTTCAGCTTATTTTAAAATTTATAGCAGTTCATCGTTTGGTTTAAATAATATGATATTTAAAAAATAAGAGGAATATGCTTTATTAAACTCAAATTAATGTGACTATATTAGTATTACATTAGGATAAGAATTCTATGTAAAAGTGATGCCACGGCGAAGAACAACTTATGTAAATTGCCTTAAGAAATAAACGTATTTATGGAAAAACAATTCTAAGAAATCGATTCCAACCTTCATCAGTGGCCACTTTTGTTTGACACCAATATAAAAAAAAGAAAAAATTAAATTCACTGCTGTTTCAACTCGCTATGCATTTAGTGAAATGCACAGAGCTGGCAAAAAGAAAACCGCGTTGTACGAGACCCAACAGTGCAAAACGATTTTACTATTTCATGAAACACTATCGAATCATCGAATTATATACAGTCACTCGCTCTAGTTCTTGGCTGCCGTAACCGAACTGCATATGTGTGATACTCGCAACGTTCATATATTACTACCATTCATATATAAACCACATACCAGTAAGTTCTCGCTTTGTAGCTTTCTAGGTTGTACCCGAAGTATGATCGTGTATGTATTATGCAAAGGTTGATACTCATTTCCTTCTTTCCGTAACTTTGATTTCTAAGCCCTGCGCTTGAGTTGCATCATAAACTACTAGAACAAAGCACCATGCGTTTCCGTTTTAAGAGAACTTTATGGGAACGCATGGTCGACTGTTATTGATTTTTTAGAAAAAATCAAATATTTTGGTCGTCCACATTTTTAAAAAATATGAAAACATATCATTTTAACATGTCCAAAAATTCTTTATTTATCACTAAAAAATCCAGGGTGGTGCAAAAATTGGAAGAGGGAAATAATATGTTTCAAAATTTTCTAGTATTTTTTAATAAAAGAAATACATCTTCGAAAATTTTGAAAAAAATTGTAAAGCATCCCCATAATGCCTTAAACATGCCTGATTTTTTTCAAATTTTTCGGAGAAGCAGTTTCTTCAAAAATCAAATAAAATAAAAATCAATAGAACCACCCTAGCTCCGTCAATATGGCAGTTAAAGGGTTGAAACTTTGAGAAAATTGTTTCCAGTCTATGACCTTTCGAATGTGGTATAACAATATGAATTCCCTTTGGGGGCAGATTTCACATGCTTATCCTGCTATAGCCTTTGTAATGGTATGCCACTTACTGATTCTGAAAATGAGCGTTTTGAAAGCCGCTTTCGAACAGCTGAGTGTAAACAAAATGTTCCGAATGCTATACGTCTCTTCCATCGCAATATTGATGTTGAAAGATATAATACGAAAGCATTGCGTGAACGAGAGGGCTATGATTTTATTGTCAACGATGTTTCCACAGGTTATCGAAATGCGAAACAACTAGCTAGTGCTAAATTAAAGATGCATAAGATGAGCGTAGTGGAAACGTAGTCGCTTGGAATGCCCTATATGATCTCAACTAACATTGATGTCGAAGATGTGCTAGTTAACGGGGCCATAGGAGAAATTTGTCGAACATGATAATCCTGATGAGCGCATTCTTCGATTATGGCTAAAATTTGAGAGTAATATTATCGGTGCCAGCTTAAAGATCAAATCTAGACCTTAGGTGTATTCTAATCCAGGTCTATTGCAATTTGATTGGGTACCTATTTTAAAACGATCAGCTAATATTAAGCTTGGCAGCCTCAACTGCAAAAGAATTGAATTTCCGATAGTTAGTGCATGTGCACCCACGGTCCAGGAATCGCAGGAAGGTAAATTTTCTGAAATTGTACTTGACTACGATAAATTTTTGGAACAACAACTAGTTTATGTTGGGTTGTCACGGGTGACAACAATGGATGGGCTTTGCTTAACTAACCAAAATAACATCTTTAAATTTTGGCACTCGAAGGGCAGTGATTCGCACAGAATGACGAAACTGAGAACAGAATTAAACTGACTATCCAGTCACAAACTATCCACAATCAGTGATGCACTGTTCGATATGACGAATCATGGTTCTAGCTTAATCAGTTTCAATGTTCAAAGCTTAACTGCTCATACTTCAGATATTTCAACTGACAATACACTAACCAAAGGTAATATTTTAACATTTAGCGAAACTTGGTTAGACAATTGTTCTGCAGTGAATATAACAGGTTACAATTGCATCGCCGAAACAAACGCTCTAATTGTAGAGCTGGTAGTGTTGCGTTTTACCTAAAGGACACTGCGTCTTTGATTGCTACTGTTCATAAACTCGAACAGCTTAGTGAGCAATATGACGAAAATTTTATTTTTTTTTTTTTTCATAAATACGTTTATTTCATAGGCAATATACATAAGTTTTTCTTCGCCGTGGCATCCACAATACATAGTAGTTTAAACCTAATACATTTCGAATATCATATTAGTATGTTGGTACTCATTAGTTAATCTAAACACTGTTTTTATCAAGCGAGTTGCTATTTTAATTACATTAAATAAAATACATTTATTTTGTACATGATCTTATAACTATTTCAGGATTGTTTGTATCAGTTCACCACTTATATTCAATATCCTATAGTTGGCTATTGGTTGAACTCATGGAAGAGAAAACAATCTAACATAAAATAAAATTTAAATTGGAACTCCAATGGATTTAATGAAATGATAAAGAAGTTTCATGTATGGAAGGTCACGACAAGCAAGAATGTCGCGAACTGGGACATTGGATAGTCTACCTTGGGTACGCAAGGAATTTATTAGTTGAGATCTGACATCACGAAACTCCACGCATGTCCAAACAACATGGTCAATATCGCGGTAACCTTCGCCGCAAGCACAATGATTAGTCTCGGAAAGTCCAATTCGAAGGAGATGTGCATCTAACGTGTAGTGATTGGACATGAGTCTGGACATCACACGAATGAAATCTCTACTCACATCCAGTCCCCTGAACCATGCCTTTGTCGATATTTTAGGAATAATTGAGTGCATCCACCGACCCAGATCATCTTTATCCCAAGAAGCTTGCCAGCTGGCAAGTGTTCTTTGGCGAGACGCGCTATAGAATTCGTTGAAAGCAATCGGTCTCTCATAAATTTCACCCTCAATAGCACCACGTTTGGCTAAAATATCGGCTCTTTCATTGCCTGGAATGGAGCAATGAGCCGGAACCCAAACTATTGTGATTAGATAATTATTATTCAATATGTCGTTCAGACACTGTTTTATTTTACCCAAGAAAAACGGTTCATTTTTGCCAGCAGCGTTTGAGCGAATGGCTTCAATTGCACTCAGACTATCTGTGAAGAGGTAATAATGGTTTGGAGATAATGTGACGATTACATTCAAGCTATAATGAACTGCTGCTAACTCTGCTATATAAACAGATGCAGGTTCTTGAAGCTTGAATGAGGCCGAAACATTATTGTTGAACATACCAAACCCTGTCGCTTCTTCCATTCGCGATCCGTCCGTGTAAAACATTTTCTCAGAGTTAATATGCCTGAACTTACTTGAAAATATTTTTGGGATTTCCATAGAGCGTAGGTGGTCCGGGATTCCACGCACTTCGCGCTGCATGGATGTGTCGAAAAATAAAGTTGAGTCAGGTACATTTAGGAGGCTGACACGGATAGGAATATATCTTGAAGGGTTGATTTCCTGTGACATATGGTTAAAATATACTGTCATGAATTTTGTTTGAGATCGAAGCTCGACTAGTCGTTCGAAATTATTAATTACCATGGGATTCAGCACATCACATCTTATTAGCAGGCGTGATGAAAGCTCCCAAAATCGATCTTTTAATGGAAGAACTCCCGCCAGAACTTCAAGACTCATTGTATGTGTCGAATGCATGCAGCCTAAAGCAATTCGCAAACAACGGTACTGAATTCGCTCAAGTTTGATAATATGAGAATTTGCAGCGGAACGAAAACAAACGCATCCATATTCCATCACTGAAAGTATCGTTGTCTGATACAATTTTATTAGATCTTGCGGATGAGCACCCCACCAAGACCCTGTTATTGTTCGAAGAAAATTTACTCTTTGTTGGCATTTCGTTATCAGATACCTAATGTGTCCTCCCCACGTGCATTTGGAATCAAACCACACCCCGAGGTATTTGAAAGTCAAAACCTGTTCGATTATTCTTCCCATCATATGAAGCTGAAGTTGCGCGGGATCATGCTTTTTTGAAAAGACGACCAGCTCTGTTTTCTCCGCAGAGAATTCGATACCAAGATGAACAGCCCAAACGGACAATTTATCTAAGGTATCTTGCAATGGTTTTTGCAGATCAATAGCTTTGGATCCAGTAACTGAAACCACGCCATCATCTGCCAATTGTCTTAGTGTACATGGGGTTACTAGACAGCTGTCAATGTCATTCACGTAAAAATTATAGAGGAGCGGACTGAGGCATGAGCCTTGCGGGAGACCCATGTAGCTAATTCTGATTGTTGCCAAATCGCCATGTGAAAAATGCATGCGTTTCTCTGACAAAAGGTTGTGCAAATAATTATTTATAACCGCTGGGAGTCCATGTTGGTGGAGCTTGTCTGAAAGAACATCAATGGAAACTGAATCAAATGCTCCTTTAATGTCTAAAAATACAGATGCCATTTGTTGCTTTTGAGCGAAGGCAATTTGGATGTCAGACGAAAGTAATGCAAGGCAATCATTCGTCCCTTTATTTCTACGGAAGCCAAACTGAGTATCTGACAACAAACCGTTCGTCTCGACCCAAGTGTCGAGACGTCGTAGAATAATTTTTTCGAACAATTTTCTGATGCAGGACAACATCGCAATGGGTCTATATGAGTTGTGATTGGAAGCTGGTTTCCCCGGCTTTTGAATGGCGATAACTTTCACTTGTCTCCAGTCAGGTGGAACAATATTTTGCTCAAGAAACTTGTTGAACAATTCCAACAAACGTCTTTTTGCGAGGTCGGGCAGATTCTTCACCAAGTTGAATTTAATTCTGTCCAATCCAGGAGCGTTATTGTTACAAGACATGAGTGCTATAGAAAATTCCATCATTGAAAAGGGGCTATCAATGGAATCATCATTTGAAGAAGACTCCCTAACAATGCTATGCGTAGGAACGGAATCTGGACAAACTTTCCTCGCAAAATCAAATATCCATCGATTCGAGTACTCCTCACTCTCATTTCCTACGTTACGATTCCTCATTCGTCTGGCCGTATTCCAAAGAGTGCTCATTGAGGTTTCTCTTGACAAACCTTCCACAAAATGTCTCCAATAGCTGCATTTCTTAACCCGAAGTATGTTCTTGTACTTGGTTTCTAAAACCAAGAATTTTTCAAAATTCTGAGGAGTTCCTCCTCCTCGTTTTAAAAACGTCTTGAAAGCATTTTGTTTCGCGTGTTTAGCATCTGAGCACTCTTTGTCCCACCAAGGATTTGGAGGTCTTCTGTTAGACGATGGACCAAGAAATCGTTTGGTTTGGGCTTGTTCTGCGGCCTCCAGAATCGAACAAACGAGGAAGTCATATTCTTCAAGTGGGGGAAGCTCTTCCATTGAAGTTAAGACACTTGAAATATTACTTTGGTATTTAATCCAGTCAATATTTTTTGTCAAATCATATGGAATATTAACTGAATTAGCAATGCCTTTGTTACTGCTAATTGAGATGATGATTGGTAAATGATCGCTACCATGTAAATCAGGAAATACTTTCCAGGTGCAATCTAGTCGAATTGAAGTCGAACAAAGAGATAAATCTAATGCACTTGGACGTGCAGGAGGTCTTGGGATCCGTGTCATGCTACCCATATTTAGTACCGTCATGCTAAAATTGTCGCAAATATTATATATTAGAGATGATCTGCTATCATTGTAAACGGAACCCCACATCATTCCGTGCGAATTGAAATCTCCTAAAATCAAACGTGGAGCAGGAAGGGCTTCGACAATTTCATTAAGCTGTCGTTGTCCAACTTGAGCTCTTGGAGGAATATATACCGAAGCAATGCAAATGTCCTTTCCTTTAATGTTTATTTGACAAGCAACAACTTCTATACTAGAAGTCGAAGGAATGTTTAATCTATAAAAGGAATAACATTTCTTAATTCCTAAAAGCACTCCACCATACGGGGAGTCTCTGTCGAGACGTATAATGTTAAAGTCAATAAAATTTAAGGCTATGTTTGATGTAAGCCATGTTTCGCACAAAGCAAATACATCACATTTTTGACTATGCAACAAAACTTTAAATGAATCAAGTTTTGGCATGATGCTTCGACAATTCCACTGCAGGACAGTGATTGAATCATTTGCGGCGGATGATAAATTATCCATCAAATGATACAAAACCTGAAAGAGCTGGCCATTGAGCTGATAACTGTTTCAAAAAAGTTCTAGCTATTGGAAGGAATGCTGTTATGATGGTCTTTAGAGGTTCAGAAATATTGAATGCAGCGAAAATCCATTCTACAATTTCCGAAAATTTCAGTAATCCTGTTGGTGAATGTGAAATGGAGCCCACTGGATTATTGTCTTTTCTTGAGCTAGTTCCTGGATTGGTTTGTGAATTTGACAAACCAGGAGGCACAGTTTTTGGTTTTAAATTTGGCTTTTTAGCTTTAACACGGGGGTCTTTTTTTGAAGGTATAATTTTAGGTGTCTTTTTTGGTATTTTGTGGTTTGTTAATCTCCTCTTAACAGACCCTTGAGGAGTGACAAACGAGGTATCTTCACTATTTCCGTCAGAGTCAGATTCCTCTGGCTCCGCAAGATTTGAAAAACCGTTTTCGGTTTCCAAAGGGGAGACATGTATGACCGTTTTGAGCATTTCTGCATATGTGCGCTTAGACCGTGCTTTTAAAGAAAGCTTCATTTTGTCTTTACGCAGCTTAAATGCAGCGCACACTGAAAGATCATCATGAGGGCTTTCCCCACAATAAACACATTTTTCAACATCTTTATCGCAAAGATTATCCTTATGAGGCCCTTGACATTTGATACATTTGGACTTATTACTACAGTAAGTAGCTGTATGTCCGAATTTTTTACAGTTCGTGCAATTCATAACATGCGGTACGAAAAGCCGAACAGGAAGACGAATTTTATCGATATAGACATGGCTAGGCAATGCAGATCCGGCAAATGTTACGCGAAACGAATCTGAGGGACGATAAGACTTTTTTCCATCGACAATAGATGCTGAGTACAATTGTTTGCACTCGAGTATCTTAACTCCCTCAAGCATGGAGTTTTTAAAACGGCCAACTCCATTTTTAAGTAAATCATCTGCTGTCAGACTTGCTTCAGTCACAACACCGTCAATTTCTACCTCCTTCGATGGAATGTAAACTCGATATTCAATAGCAAATAATTTACAGGTTACAATATCGTTTGCCTGTTTCAAGTCGTTAACTACAACTCGAATTTTATCTCTATTAACCTTACAGATTTCTTTAACTTCAGAGAAATGTGATGTCAAATCCTTTGTAATTTGCATCAAGTTTAAAATCTTTTCTTTTTTTCGAAGATAGACTATCCATGGCCCAGTGGTACCCTGTGGATAATGTTTAGCCCTCGGAGTATTTAAACTTTTACTAGTATCCGGAATCGGATTCGGATGATCTTCCATGAGATCATCCATTACATTAAAATTTTTTTTGTAAATTAATAATACCAAAATAAAAACTTATGTTTAGTAAAATTTAAATTAAATTAAATTAAATTAAATCTACCTTGTAGCTGATGTCTCTGTTCCTTTATCGTGAAGAACGACGTGAAGCTCTTCCAACGATTTCCAATTGGCAGTCTTTTGCTGTTTCCAATTGGCAGTCTTCTGTCGTTTACTGCTATCTCAGTTGCTCTGCCGTCGTTGTGAACACCACTGCACTTGCTGTACCTGACCCCAGGTACAGTGCTTTTGCTCTTGGTGGCGATCAAATGCGATGCTTGCAGTGTAGCACCTCGCGATATATGCCGTCTCTTTTGATCCTACGCAGCGTACAAATTCTGGTACCTGGTAGATCAGCACTGGGTTGCTTTAGCACCTCTGTGCCTTTGCACCCCTTCGTCTTCGCACCTTTATGCGATGGCACCTCTGTGACTCGTCACTTCTATGCTCTCGCACCTCTGTGTCTCTACACCTCTGTGCGTATGAACGGGATGGCCTTCGTTGCTAGCTTTCCAGTCGGGAAACGCCCCGAATATTGCGTTTGCTATGGGCAGTTTAACTACCTGAAGCTTAGAATTGTCTCGGTAGCAGCCGTTAACTCACGAGCCAGTACAATCGAAACACAACCTCTTCGCTTGAATGGTTTTTACTGAATGACGAAAATTTTATGTTGGCGGACAATTTCGGTGACATATGTGCAATTGATATTACGCTAAATGGTATAAAAGTATTGTTGGTTGTTCTATATATTTCGCCAGATACAACCTACAAAGAGAAGCAATTTTTCATCACGCGTGATTTATTTTTATATTCACGTAAAATTACGCCGATGATAGTTGTGGGGGATTTCAATATAGATGCCTCAAAACAAGATAATATTAAATTCATTGATTTCATGAGCAACTATATGAAGTTGGATATGAAATCTGCTCCTTCACAAGCTACTACCCTTGGAGGCACATGTATTGATCTCGTATTTGCTAGGAACATCAATGTAGAAAGCCGTAGATATATATCATACTTTTCATATCACAGGCCTATTGTATCATTGATCAATCCAGCGAATTAATGTTTCCTTCATTGGAAGATTATAATCGATTGTGAACGCTACACCTACACCAACCATATCAGTATCGCACCCACGGACAACAGTTCAGCCTGGAATTAGATGACGGAAGTCAGCGGCATCCATCGAAATTCGAATTCAACTCATCACTCTCCATCACAAACGCTTTCATAAAAGGTTCTTTTCAGAGCCACCATTATTTTATTGTAAAGAACTATTCTGGATATTTCATAATATTTGTGTTTCAGAATGTTTAATGTAACTAATCTGTACTTTAGTTTAGGTGCATCGTTTCAAATTCTAGTAGTGAAAAAGGAGAATGCTTGCATAATTCATACAATTGAACAACTAATTGATATTCGGAAGTGTTAGGGACCTGTCAGTTGTTTTCGTATTCACTACATCCAGTTATGTCTCTGACATTACCCACCCGCCTTTTTTTAAGTTCGGTCAGACACGGATAACGTACCGTTGAAAACTTCTCGTGCTATTAAAGTGTACTACATGCAGTACATACCTTTGAGCAGGCTATACACTCCGAGAAACGTTCAGTTGCTGTGATTAGATAATCAAAGCTGCATATATTGCCTCGAATCGAATGCGGCACAATTCCCAATATATCTTCTGGAATATCTTCTCGATTAATAGTATCATTTGATAATTGATAGAAAGCGGAAGCAGCATCTCTAAAAATATTAGTTTCGATGTTGTTCATAGTGTATTATTCTTCTATAACATAAATTTACCGAAATTTGTGCTGCAGTAATGCTATTGTTAATTCCACAGCTAAACTTGAAGCAATGTTCGCGACGGCTGGCCGTGTAACAGTGCATTGTTGATCCAAAGTTCGATCTTTGAGAGACTTTAAAATAAATGTAACATTTATCAACATAACAAAGTGGAATAAGTAACACTTACATTTCCTGGCGCTACAATATCATTGCAGAAATAACAACCTAAATTAGAGCCTTCAATTTCTTTTAAGCCCTCAATTACCCGAGAAGACGTACATGAAGACTTGGAAGTAGATATATTGGTTCCATGCCTCATTACTAAGAAACTGTCAAATCCAAGAGCGGTATTGATAGTCATCTGAAAACAAAATAAGAAAAAAATGCTAGAAACTATAAACTCTATTAAGTAAATTTATACCTTTCCGTAGAAGGCTGCCAGCATAGTTGGAAGCCATCGACTTTCGCGAGAATCTGTGAGAAGAAATACTACATCGTGACAGTTTATTAGATTTTTCAATGTATTCAGAGTCTCATTTATATCGCTTTTTCGCAGTTCTCCTACAGAGTGAGCCGGCATTGGAATTTGAAGACAATAACCTGTTGATGTCTATAAATAACAAATAAATAATATGGCTGGGACATATATATATATATATAAGAAATTATTATACCACAAACGGATGAATTTGTTTCAGCCGTTCCGCGGCAGTGGATGCTTTAGGTTTACCTCCGTTAAGCGCATCGTCGTACATAAACAAATTTTGTCGAACTGGATTAGACAGTGAAACTTTTCCACAGTCCACGAATGTTATTTGATGCGCACCCCATGCCTTTGGAGAAGATAAAACAAATTTCAAATAATACCGGTAAGAAGTGCGTGTCTATAATGAACATTTGGTGTGAACGAGTGTAATTTTTTTTGTTAGTATGACATCTTCCAAACACATTTAATATGCATTAAATCATTGAACTAACAAGATTATATTTTTTAATTGTGTTAAGGATGTAGAAATGGTGAAAAGCATTATTTTAACCTTTCTCATATAGAAAGGTTATGTAATCACTGTGAAAACCGACTTTTGAACCGAGGCCTGGAGGGCCGAGTGTCATATACCATTCGACTCAGTTCGTCGAGTACGCAAAATGTCTGTGTGTGTATGTGTGTGTATGTGTTATTTTTGCCTTTCTCATATAGAAAGGTTATGCAATCACTGTTAAAACCGACTTTTGAACCGAGGCCTGGAGGGCCGAGTGTCATATACCATTCGACTCAGTTCGTCGAGTACGCAAAATGTCTGTGTGTGTGTATGTGTGTGTATGTGCGTATGCGTGTATATAACGTTTTTTTGCACTAACTTTTCTCGCAGATTCTTACAAACTTAGATTCAAATGAAAGGTCTTGTAAAATTCCTGAATATTATTTGGATTCGACTTCCGGTTCCGGAATTATGGGGTAAAATGTGCAAAAAATTGTGAAAATAAATGCACTAACTTTTCTCAGAGATGGCTGAACCGATTTTCACAAACTTAGATTCAAATGAAATGTTGAGGTCCCATACAAAATTCCTGAATATTATTTGGATCCGACTTCCGGTTCGGGAGTTATGGGGTAAAATGTGCAAAAAAAAAGAAAATATGTGTTCTAACTTTTCTCATAGATGGCGCGACCGATTTTTACAAACTTAGGTTCAAATGAAAGGTCCAGTGGTCCCATGCTTAATTCCTGAATTTCATGCGGATCCGATTTCCGGATCCGGAAATATAGGGTAAAGTGGGTTAAAAATTGTATACCATCACTGAAAATGGGGAAAAACCTTTAAAAAATTTCTAAATCGACCTCAAATCTTTTATAATTAATAGTTTTTATCAGTAGACGGTCAAACAATCCGATTTTGGTTATTCTTTTAAGAATCGAAGAAAATTATTTTGAAGAATACCACAGTATTATATATGATAGTATGATTGATATGAGAAAGGCATTTAAATTTTTGATTTAAATTTAAAAATTTGGTTTTGTCTCTTTTGCTGCTCATGGGGTACATCGGCGTCATACATCTATTTGACGATCTCAGCTATATGTGGTAGTAGCAGTGACGATTGTGATCTCGAACACAATATGTCACAACAAATCGTTATTACTTTGTAGTGAATACGACTTACTTCACTATAGGGCGCCTTTTCAAAATTTACCCTCTGAGAGAGTGATAAGTTTTTGATCATGAATATCTATTGTTGTATTTAACGAATCAACATAATTTTTGCTATATGTCATCGGAAATATGATATCAATATTATGATGAAATTTTCAATTGTGTGACATAATCTAAAAAAATTCAAAGTTAAACTTTTCTTGATGTTTGGTATCAACGAGTATCAAAGAGGAAAACACATGACGCTTGTTTGCCTTTCGCGTAATTTGAAAGCTCATAGCTCAGTGATTTGTGGAAGGATTTATATAATCTAACTACCAATAGATTAGAAATTTTTCAACTTGAACGTGTATTGCAACAATATTGAAGTGTTTCAATGGTACATCATTGAAAAACCTGTTTGATTTGACTCATTTCGACACCAACCAATCAGAACGCGTTCTGGGAAAGAAAACAAAATATGTTCTCCATCGATATAAAAGACGAATGTTTCAGCAAAGGACTGCAAGCAACAATCCGTTTACTGAAGGCTACAAAATAACTGTTCCGGCTTTGAACCACTACAAAGCAGTAGAATGTTATCTAAAGCAGACAAAAGCGGAATACTTCACACATGATATTGCCGCCAACAAACCTATGAATGTTGTACTTCGAGGACTACCCGACATGATGGAAGCCGAACTAAAGCAGGCACTGTCGGAGGCTGGACTAAAGCCTGTGATTGTGTTTAAAATGAAACGACACAACATGGACAATCGAAAGTACCGAGATCAACTGTACTTTATTCATCTTTATGGCTCCATCACCATGAGTTAACTGAAAACGATGAAATCGTTGTTTCATATAATCATCGAGTGCCAAAAGTATAAACCGGTACATCGGGATGTCACATAATGCACGAACTGTTTAAACTACGGCAATGGAGCGAGGAATTGCCACATGAAAAGTCGGTGCGGGCAATGTGAAAATCCCACACTACCAACGAATGCCTACTAGATGAAATCGCAGTAAAATGTGTGAACTGCGATGGCCACCATCCAACTACTAGCAAATCGTGTTAGATCAAATCAACGCCTCAGGCAAATTCATCATCCAATATGCAATATACTGAGTTGGTTGTAATAAATTGGAATGCTTGCTCACTCAGGAGCAAAACTGCTGAATTGTCCGACTTTCTTCAAGAGAAGAATGTCGATATTGCTATTTTAACTGAAACTCATCATAAACCTGAAATTTCTATTTTGATTTCCAATTACAGAATTCACAGGCTCGACAGGACAACTACCAGAGGAGGGGGAGTTGCCATTGCCATTAAACGATCCCTTCAGCACAGGCTTCCGTCAGCTTAGAAATTGCAACTTATAGAAGCCATCGGAATGAAGATTACAACGACGATGGGACCCATCATCATCATTGCAGCGTACTGCCCCAAAGAAGACAATCTTCGAGATGGTACGTGTGCATCATTGAAGCGAGATCTTGCTATGCTCACTCGACGACAGAACAAATTCATCATTGCTGGGGACCTAGTCGGTGTTGAACAGTCGTTCGCACCGCACGCGTATAGCTCTTGGCTCCTGGAAATTTTTTTGGCTACCTAGAGTTTCATTAATTCAAGGCTTCAGTCTTTTTCAAGGCTACCTGAATCACTAACAGTCTTTTGTCGTGAATACGACTTACTTTACTATGGGACGCCTTTTCAAAATTTACCCTATGAGAGAGTGATAAGTTTTTGATCGTGAATATCTTCTGTTGTATCTAATGAATCAACATAATTCTTGCAACATGCCATCGGAAATATGATCACAATTATATGATAAAATTTTCAGTTGTGTGACATAATCTTAAATAGTTCAAAATTAAACTTTTTTTAAATGTTTGGTACAAACGAGTGTCAAAGAGGATAATTCATATGGCGCGTTTGCCTTTCTCGTATTTTGGAAGCTCATAGCTCAGTGATCTGTAGAAGGATTTATATAATCTAACTACCAATAGAATCGAAAATTTTCAACTTGAACGTGTATTGCAACAACATTGAAGTTTTTCAATAGTATACTATTGAAAAACCTGTTTGATTTTACCCATGACAGCACCAGCCAATCAGAACGCGAGATGTCTGCATCTATACAAGAGCATCCATATAAAAGTTGAGTGCTTCATTTTTCCTACCATTCGTCATCTAACACTCGATGTGGATAGACGAATAACCTACTACGACTAATTTTGATTTTGTTTTATTTTTTATTCGCAGTTGTCTACCTACCCAAGCTATGGGTAAAAACCGCCATAGATCCGAGAAGGATCCAAAGGATGCTAAGCGTCTGAAGCCAAGTGATGTACAGGTAAACGACCGTTTGCTGAGTAAAAACCAATATGCTGATCTGCCAGTAGATGTCGAAGAGGAACTGCAGAAGAAGGAAAAAATGCCGCCTTTCTACCTGAAGGGCTTCCCACCAACTCTACGCTCGGATTTCAACACACTGATCAGCAAAGGACTACAGGCAACAATCCGTTTATGTACTGAAGGCTACAAAATAACTGTTCCGGCTTTGAACCACTACAAAGGAGTGGAATGCTATCTGAAGCAGACAAAAGCGGAATACTTCACACACGATATTGCCGCCAACAAACCTATGAAGGTTGTAATTCGAGGACTACCCGACATGATGGAAGCCGAACTAAAGCAGGCACTGTCGGAGGCTGGACTAAAGCCTTTGATGGTATTTAAAATGAAGCGCCATAATACGGACAAAAAGTTTAGAGATCAACTGTACCTGATTCATCTGGAGAAGGGCTCCATCACCATGAGTCAACTGAAAACGATTAAATCGTTATTTCACATAATCATCGAATGGCAAAAGTATAAACCGGTACATCGGGATGTCACACAGTGCACGAACTGTTTGAACTACGGCCATGGAGCGAGGAATTGCCACATGAAAAGTCGGTGCGGGAAATGTGCCGAACCACACAATACCAACGATTGCCTACTAGATGACATCGCTGTAAAATGTGTGAACTGTGATGGCGACCATCCATCTACTAGCAAATCGTGTCCCAAACGTGCTGAGTTCACAAAAATTCGACAACAGGCATCCCGTAAACAATCAACGCACAAGAATGTTCCACAGAAGGATGAAATTAATTTCCCACGGCTCCCACCGAAGAGGGATATTCCGAATTTGCCGCCACTTCCTCGCAGCAATCCAAAGACTTCAGCCTCTGGATCCCAAAAAGAATCTTCCTCAAGAATCCCTCCTGGATGGGGCAATAATCAACCACAAGCAAAGGATGACTCTGGTGATTTATTCTCTGCTGAACAACTGATCGTCATTTTTGAAACAATGACAACAAAGCTACGAAACTGCAGAACGCGGTTAGATCAAATCAACGCCTTAGGCAAATTCATCATCGAATATGCAATATAATGAGTTGGTTATAGTAAATTGGAATGCTTGCTCACTCAGGAGCAAAACTGCTGAATTGTCCGACTTTCTTCAAGAGAAGAATGCCGATATTGCTATTTTAACTGAAACTCATCTTAAACCTGAAATTTCTATTTTTATTTCCAATTACAGGATTCACAGGCTCGACAGGACAACTACCAGAGGAGGGGGAGTTGCCATTGCCGTTAAACGATCCATTCAGCACAGGCTTCTGTCAGCCTTTAAATTGCAACTCATAGAAGCCATCGGAATTGAGATTACAACGACGATGGGACCCATCATCATCATTGCAGCGTACTGCCCCAAACAAACCAATCTTCGAGATGGTACGTGTGCATCATTGAAGCGAGATCTGGCTATGCTCACTCGACGACAGAACAAATTCATCATTGCTGGGGACCTGAACGCACGGCATGAGCTGTGGGGAAACAGAAGACAGAATCGAAACGGATTCGTACTTGCCGAAGATTACGAAGCTGGACAATACAACATCTTCGCTCCGGATCAACCAACGCGACTTTCCAGATCGGGAGTTCATTCCATTTTGGATATATTCATCAGCAACATCGCCATAGACAGCTCTCCGGTTGTCTTCAACGAGCTCTCTTCCGACCACTTTCCAGTAATATTGACGTTGGGATCTTCACCAGAAACAGTGCCTATTCAACCTCGGAGGAACTATTATCGCACCGATTGGGTCCAATTTCAACATATCGCCGACCAACTTATTAATATCGATTTGCCACTTGATTCCCCGATGGAAATCGATGCAGTCCTATCTTCCTTCCAGCATTCAATCACAGTCGCTCGTGATAGGACGGTTCCAGTACAACACATGCCGAGTTCCTCTCTTCAAATCGACAGTGTCACCAAGAAACTCATCCGACTTCGGAATGTCTACCGGAGGCAGTATCAACGAACTGGCATCCTAGATAGGAAGACTACTTATAACAACTTAACTAGGATAATCCAGGAAAGGATATCTGAGCTTCGCAACAGGAACTTCCAGCAAAAGCTTCGAGTAATTCTCCCACATTCAAAGCCCTTCTGGTCCTTAACGAAGGTGCTTAAGAAAAAACCGAAGCCTATTCCTCCTCTGATGTCACCCCAGGACACAGCTGAAGGAATACCTTTAATCACACCAGTAGAGAAGGCAAATGCGCTAGGCCAGCAGTTTGTGTGTTCTCACAATTTAGGACTTAACATTGTTAGTCCATATGAAAGAGCCGTTGCTGATAGCGTAGCTGAGGTTGACCAATCAGACAGCTTGGTTCCTGAGGAAAGTAGAGTCACTGCGAATGAGCTGATGGCTTTTGTGAAAAAATCCAAAAATATGAAGGCCCCCGGTTTCGACAACACATTCAACATTGAGCTGAAACATTTGAGTATTCGCTCATTTGTCTTCTTAGCTAAAATTTTTAACAGGTGCTGGGAGCTTGGTTACTTCCCTTCAATGTGGAAGTTAGCTAAAGTTATCCCAGTTTTGAAACCGGGGAAAGATCCTTCCTTTTCCAAGAGCTATCGGCCCATCAGCTTACTCTCTGCCCTATCCAAGCTGTTTGAAAAGTCAATACAAAGGCGAATTCTTGCTTTTGCAGATGAACAGGATATATTTCTGGAAGAACAGTTTGGGTTCCGGAAAGGAAGATCCACCATCCACCAGCTCACAAGGGTTAACAACGTCATCCAGCAAAACAAATCAGTGTCCAAAACGACTGCCATGGCAATATTGGATATTGAAAAGGCATTCGATAATGTGTGGCACGATGGCCTGGTGTTTAAACTGCATCGGTATAATTTTCCCATGTATCTTATTAAAATTATCAAAAATTATCTTGCAGATAGAGCATTCCAGGTTTCTCTGAATAATGCACTTTCAGAAAGATTTACTATTCCTGCTGGTGTATCCCAGGGAAGTATCCTAGGTCCCATTCTATACAACATTTTCACATCAGACATCCCACCTCTTCCAGGTGGTGGTGTTCTGTCACAATTTGCTGATGATACTGCCATTCTTTACAAAGGTCGTGTCATTAATGCTCTGAAAAATAAACTACAGACAGGTCTGGACGCTTTAACGGAATATTTTACAAGCTGGAAAATTGTGATCAATGCAGCAAAAACTCAGGTCATCTTGTTTCCACATTCAAGATCTCCAAAACTTGTTCCATCAGACGAATGCAGAATACGATTCGGTGATGAGGTCATTCAATGGTCCGACGAAGTTATCTATCTAGGACTCACCTTTGACAGACATCTGATATTCAGGTCACATGTTGACAAAATCGTTCAAAAATGCAGCATACTCATCAGGTCTCTGTATCCGCTGATTTGTAGAACATCTAAACTGTGCCTGAAGAATCAGATGGCTGTCTATAAACAAATCATCTACCCCGCAATTGAATACGCAGTCCCTGTTTGGCGGGGTTGTGCACGAACACACAAACTTAGGCTTCAGCGCATTCAAAGTAAGATCTTAAAGATGATTCTAAATCTACCCCCTTGGACAAGAACTAGTGAAGTACATGAGATGGCCTCACTGGATATACTAGAACAAAAATTCGAACAATACTGCACGAAATTTGAAGAGAGGTGCTCAATCTCTGAAATACAAATAATTCAAAATTTGTACGTATTAGGTTAAGAATAGTTATAAGTAGGTAGACATTTTATAAATAATTAAAATAAATATTATGATTAAACATTAGTATGTAAAACAAGAGTAACTAAAACACCTAATATTAATAACGAATCGTATGAACAACAAAGATGAAAGGCCAAAGGGTCAAAACACTTGTACTGTAAAATGTTGATGTAATACACAAAAATAAGATTAATAAACAGATATTTATGCAAAAAAAAAATTTTTTTCCTACCATTTGCTGAGCATCTGTTCCCGAAACAAGACACACGAGAGCAACATCGTGGACCTGTCGTCTCACTGTTTCCCGTTCTGCGTACAGGAAAGGAATTCTGAAAGGCAGCCGAAAATTCCAGCAAATTCAAATAGCACTTTTAAGTGCTAAAAATAATCATAAAGAAATAGTTGAATTTTATCGCTTTCCTACCATTTTCCGAGCAACTGTTGCCGAAACAAGGCACACACGAGAAGTTAAATTAATTTGCACCGTCACTAACACATTCAATTACGAACGGCAATGCGAAAGAGGAAGTGATGATGTTGAATACATCTTTATACTAGTACACAAATATGCCGTGCGAAAGAGTTGCCACGTACAGATCAATATGTATTTTTTTTTTGTCGTGAATTCTTTAGTATGGGGCGCTTTTTGATCATGATATCTAACACATTCAATTACGACAGGACAGTAACGCTGTCTCGCAATACGAAACAGAAAATTTTGATTTAGAAACATCTTTATACTAGTATACTTTATACAAATTATTAGAACAAATGTTTTCACTTGATTTGCGCATTCTACTTTCTAGGCGTATCACAACTGGCTAAATTTAAAGCAATCCTAAATATTTCATTATCACAGTTATGTGGTCGTCCTGAAAAGGACGGGGTTTTCAACTCCTCGTCGTTACGGATGGACAGCTGCAGATGGCGAGGGATGATTTTCGTTTTCTTGTTGTCGCGGGCAGCATTACCAGCCAATTCCAACACTTCGGCAGCCAAGTACTCCATCACTGTCGCCAGATAGACCGGTGCACCGGCACCGACACGCTCTGCGTAGTTTCCCTTCCGGAGCAGACGATGGATTTTGCCAACTGGGAACTGCAGACCAGCACGGTTCGAGCGGGACTTTGCCTTGCCCTTAATTGTTCCTCCTGTGTGCGTGTTTCGGCGTGAAAATTCCACAAGAAGCTGTTAACCGTTAGACAGCCAGTTCAGTATTACTGACTGCCGCTCTACTAACTCTCTCTTTTATATCGTCTCACTGTTTCCCGTTCTGTGAAGGGGAGGTCCGTACACCGCTACCAGTATAAATTGAAATGTGATATGAGAAATAGCGTCATTTGAGTTAAAGCAGCTACTCTGTACGTACGAGACACCGTCAGAACGATGGCACCGTAAACAGGTAGAAAAGCAGATTTGTACCGTCACTAACACATTCAATTACGAACGGCAATGCGAAAGCGAATGTTGAACACATTTTTATACTAGTATGGGGCCGTGTAAAATATGCCATGCGAAACAGGGTTGCCATATAAACAGGTTAATCTCTTTTATTATTATTATTATGATTATTATTATTTTTATTATTATTATTATTATTATTATTATTACTATCATTATTATTATTAGAATAACTCTTGCATACCGAAGATCGTCGATACATTTCAGACCAGCCCATTGCAATTGTCTTGTACTGAAATTTCGAGAAGAATCAGATATCTTCGAACTTTGTAGCATCAATAAAAATAAACTACAAATTTGTCGTACCTAGCCTGCTATATTAGCAAATTATAAAAGAATTGTTTCAAGTTTGGAATATATAGTTGTAGAATAGTAGCTGTTTAATGTAACTAATCTGTATTTTAATGTAGGTGCATCGCTTCAAACTCTATTAGTGAAAAAGAGGAAAGCTTGCACAATTCATACAATCAATCAACTAACTGATATTCGGAAAAGTGATGGGAGCGTATCAGTTTTTTCGTATTCACGACATCCAGTTATGTCTCTGACATTACCCACCCACCTTTTTTAAGACTAACAATTAATCAGCCTTTCTCAAGGATATACAAAGAGTGATATACTAATATAATCTGTCTTTTTCAAGACTAAGAAATTAATCAGCCTTTTATAAGGCTAGCTATTCAAAGAGCTATTCTTCGAAATAATCAGTCTTTATTAAGACTACCACAAAATCAGTCTTTATCAAGACTTTTCAAAACTAGGAGTCTAATCGAAGACTAATTTAGCCTAGTTAATTTAATTTCAAATTTCATTCATTTCAAAAATGCCTGCGTCCAGCCGGAAAGGCAACAAGCCTAAGGCTAAAAATAATTCAATACGGAATAAATCACAATTCGTTATTCAATATTTTTCTAATAACATTCACGATCTTATAGAATCTGGATGTAAAAATAAAAGACAACGGAAACCTTCCGGAAACTTCATATATTTTATTCATAAGATACAAAATCTGACAGACCCTTCAAGGCTGTCTTGGAAGGCTTATCAAATGATCAAAGTACTGATGAAATTAAAAATGAAATAAAAGAATTGCTTGGTTTTGCGAATGGTACTTCTAAACCACGCTCTGCAATTTCCCATGAAGTTTATCTAATACACTTCAATCGAAGTGACGCAAACAATTTGAAAACTTTAGAAAAAGTACGTTTCATTTTCACATTAAAAGTCATTGGGAACATTATAAACGGCATAATCGTATTGCAAACTTAACGCAATGTCGTCGTTACCAAGATTTCGGCCATGGAACCAAAAATTGTCACATGGATATACGGTGCTTGAATTGTGGTGAATCGCATTCGAAAGACGTTTGTCCAATGAATGAAACCACTGATAAATTTTCATGTTCAAATTGTGATGGAAATCATAAATCCAATTATTTGAAATGTCCTGTCAGGGAAAAAATTTTAAACGCTCGTTCGCTTAGACAACAAGTCAAATCAACGACCTTAAATTTACAGAACATACCTGAAAATAAAAAAAACGTTACAAATGCCACGATTAGTTCTTCTAAGGCACTTATTTCTTCGAATTTAAAACAAAAAACAGGTACGCCTTCCAATTCGTCTTCTAACGAAAACAATTTATTGACAGGTAGATCGACCTCGTCATCATCTTATTCTAATGTCAGTTACGCTAGTGTAACAGGTACAAATCTACCACTTAATTCTTCTAATGTAAATAATCAAAACACAGGAACGCCTTGCAGTTCATATTCTAACGAAAACAATTTAGTAATAGGTAGATCGGCCATATCATTTTCTTCTAATGGCAGTCTACCTACAAATATTCTTTCAATGCTATTCGCTTCTTTAAATGAAGTTGATTTAGGAGATATAACTGAAAATAAAATGATCTACCTACACGTTCAACTTTTTCAAATGATCATTCGAATGAATGCGACTTCATCGCTTTTTGAAGCATTTCAAATCGAATGGCAATTTGCAAATAATATTATAAAGAATTTAAAAATTAACAGTGATGTTAAATAATTATTTGAATATTTTAAATTGAGTGAAGATGAATTTTATAATTTTCTCAAAGTTCACAAAATTCATATTGCCATTGTGACAGAAACTATTCTTAAACCAAATGTCAAATTGAAAAGTAATCCACATTATGTAATTCATCGATTTGACAGGTTTACTGGAATGGATGGTGGAGTTGCCATTTTTGTCCAACGGCAAATTAAACATCGAATTTTACCTTCTTTCAATACTGAAGTTATTGAAAGCTTGGGAATCGAAGTTGAAACCATTCATGGAATGGTAAACTTCATGGAATTCTAATGCAACGGCGAGCAATTGAATTTTATTAAAAACGATTAGCAAAAACTCACAAGATATCGACCGAAATTTTTCATAATAAGGACTTAAATACAAAGCATGTTAAGTGGAATTGTAGGCAACGGTAATGATAAAATACTTCATAATCAACTTTCTGCTGGTTACTTCACAGTTCTTCATCCCAGTAATCCGACTTGTTTCTCTTCCGTGAAAAACCCGTCTACAATTGATCTGGATCTAACAGATCAAAGTCACATTTGTAGTGAACCGATTACACATGCTGACTTTGACTCAGACCATCTTCCTGTAACATTCAGACTTTCCAACGAAGCTATAATTAATTCAACTAGTTCTATATTCAACTATCATAGAGCTAATTGGTTGGATTTGGATTACAGATCTCACATTGAAAATCATAAGGATCATGAAACTATTTTAAAAAAATCTGCGGACATCGACACAGCAATTGATAATTTAAATCGTTACATTATCGAAGCTAGAAATCTTTCAGTTCCCAAAGCTCAAAATAAATTAAATTCTCCTATCATCGATGACAATCTTCAACTGCTCATTCGGTTGAAGAATGTTCGTCGACGACAATATCAACGTTCTCGTGATCCTGATATGAAAAACATAGTTAAGGATTTACAAAAAGAAATTAAACACAAATTTAATCTTTTGCGAAATAAAAATTTCGCTAAAGAATTTGAACAAATTAAACCATATTCTAAACCTTTCTGGAAACTTTCCAACTTTCTAAATTTCTTAAGAAACCTCAGAAACCAATTCCTTCTCTCAAGGAAGGAAATCAAATACTTCTTACAAATGACGAAAAAGCTGAAAAACTTGCTCAGCAGTTCGAGAGTGTCCACAATTTTAATTTGAACGTTGTGAGTCCTATTGAAAATGAAGTCTCATTGAAATATGATCATATTTCAACCCAAGCGTTATCACAAGATGACATTATTGAGACGAATTGTAATGAAATTAAATCAATTAATAGAAAACTTAGGAACATTAAGGTTCCTGGTAATGATGGAATTTTTAATATTCTTATTAAAAATCTTCCCGATGTTGCCTTGAGGCTCCTGGTTAAAATTTTCAACAAGTGTTTTTCATTAGCTTACTTCCCGAAAAGATGGAAAAATGTTAAAGTAATTCATATCCTCAAACCTGATAAAAACCCAGCAGAAACATCAAGTTATCAACCGATTTCCAGTTTCCTATTTATTTGATCAAAATGATTCAAAATTATTCAACTGATCGTACTCTTCAGGTTAGCTATCAGAATTGTAAATCTGAATTGCTACCCGTACGAGCAGGTGTTCCGCTGGGTTCGAGCGTAGCTCCAATCTTGTATAATATTTTCACTTCTGATTCCAAACCTACCCGTTGGTTGTCAGAAATCGCTATTCTGTGACGACACAAATCTGTTAGCCACAGGTAGAAATCTAAGAGTGATCTGCAGTCGCCTACAAAGAAGTTTAAATATTTTCAGTTTTACCTTCTTTCAATACTGAAGTTATTGAAAGCTTGGGAATCGAAGTTGAAACCATTCATGGAATGGTAAACTTCATGGAATTCTAATGCAACGGCGAGCAATTGAATTTTATTAAAAACGATTAGCAAAAACTCACAAGATATCGACCGAAATTTTTCATAATAATGACTTAAATACAAAGCATGTTAAGTGGAATTGTAGGCAACGGTAATGATAAAATACAAAATGGAAAATTAAACCAAATGCTGCAAAAACGCAATTAATTATCTTTCCTCATAAGCCAAGAGCTTCTTTTCTTAAACCAAACAATAATCACATTCTCAAATTGAATGGTTTGGAATTGACGTGGTCTGATCAAGCTAAATACTTAGGTTTAACGTATGACAAAAAACTCACTTTCAAGAATCACATTGAAGGAATCCAGGCAAAGTGTACTAAATATATTAAATGTTATATCCTCCTATAAACAGAAATTCTAAGCTCTCTCTAAAAACAAATTGTTAATTTATAAACAAATTTTCAGACCAGCCATGCTTTATGCAGTACCAATTTGGTCAAGTTGCTGTTCCACCAGGAAGAAAACACTTCAAAGGATTTAGAATAAAATTCTGAAAATTATTTTGAAGCGTCCTCCCTGGTTTAGTACAAATGAATTACACAGACTCACAGATACAGAACCATTAGATGTAATGTCACAGAATATTATAAGCAAATTCCGACAAAAATTGATGCAATCTTCAATTGAATCGATTCGCTCTCTGTATTAGTTAGTAAGTTAGTATATTAGTTCCTTTTCCACATTACACAATACAAGTAGGTGTAGAATTTTTCCTACACAAAAATTTCAGAATTGCGGAATCAAATGATGTCCTCATGGTAATAACCAAATCATATATATAATAGGGCTGAAAAGTCACCACTTGTGGCTGAACACCAAATTTAAATCCTAATAATTTAATTTTAACTCATATTCCAATAAATAGTTATTTAATGATAATAATAGCTGTGGGGCAACAAAAGTTAGAATCGAAACGGATTCGTACTTGCCGAAAATTACGAAGCTGGACAGTACAACATCATCGCTCCGGATCAACCAACACAACTTTTCAGATCGGGAGTTCATTCCATTTTGGATATATATATCAGCAGCAGCATCGCCATAGACAGTGCTCCGGTTGTCTTCAACGAGCTCTCTTCCGACCACTTTCCAGGAATATTGACATCGGTGTCTTAACCAGAAACAGTGCATATTCAACCTCAGCGGAACTACACTGAGCTAAATTTTCTTTTTCACATTATATGATATTCTAATGATTTTGCACTATTAGCATTTCCAATAATAGTTACAAGATGTGTTCAACATCATGTCAAATATATGAGATAATCTTATGAAACATAAAACTCTTCTTAACGTTATTTTTACAGGATTTCCATATAACGAATGGAATTTCCAGTCTGAGTCAAATTGATTGGTGCGTCTTATAACCATTACTAGATATCCGCACAACATACATTGGAACAATTTATGAAGCGCATATTATATTCACTTCGATTTTATTTAGATAGGTTCATATATACCATATGACTAGTTTTATAAAATTTATATATATATATATATATATATATATATATATATATATATATATATATATATATATATATATATATATATATATATATATATATATATATATACATATATATATATATATATATATATATATATATATATATATATATATATATATATATATATATATATATATATATATATATATATATATATATATATATATATATAACTTTCAATGAAGCTCATACGAATAGCAGATAATCGCCAACTACTACTTTTCTTTGAGGATTCAAGCTTTACTAGTATTCCGTTCGGTAAGGGAGCACCTCATGATATTTGCGAAAGAGAAGTGAGATCCCGAGACTGAAAATAAAAATGAATCTTACTAGACAGATAGAGTAATGAAATGTACCGGATATATATTTCATGGTCCGTTAACGCATATCCTTGAACGAAGTTGGATGAGCTGTCTTGTCAGCGATTTAAAATTACATTGAGATGCGGAACTTCCTGAAAAAAATGGTCTGGAGCAGTTGATGAATATCGGAGACACAACTATTTCTTCAGCTTCAAGCAGTACGATTGTCGTTTTCCATCGGATTTCCATATAAATTATATGGGATATTTTTATAACTTTCATTATGATAACGTCCATTTAGATTTGACGTACACATTAAATAAAGATTATAAGTTTCCATATAATTTCTATGAATTATATTCTGCATATGATTCATATGACAAATCTAATGAATATAAATAAGATTTTCATTTCAGTGTATTATTGCACCGACCGGGTCCGATTTCAACAAATCGTCAACTCAATAATATCGATTTGCCACTAGATTCTCCGATGGAAATCGATTGTTCCTTCCAGCATTCAATCACAGTCGCTCGAGATAGGACGGTTCCAGTACAACATATGCCGAGTTTCTCTCTTCAAGTGTCGCCAAGAAACTCATCCGACTTCGACATATGGCATACTAGATAAGAAGACCTCTTATAACAACTAGGATAATCCAGAAAAGGATAACTGAGCTTCGCAACAGCAACTTAAAGCAAAAGCTTCGTGAAATTCTCCCAAAAACCGTAGCCTTTTCCGCCTCTGGTGTCACCCCAGGACGCAACTGAAGAAATACCTTTAATCACAGTATTCGCTAATTTGTTTTCTTAGCTAAAAATTTTAATAGGTGCTGGGAGTTGGCTATTTCCCTTCAATGTGGAAGTTAGCTAAAGCTATCCCAGTTTTGAAACCGGGGAAAGATCCTTCCATTTCCTAGAGCTATCGGCCCATCAGCTTACTCTCTGTATATCCAAGCTGTTTGAAAAGTCAATACAAAGGCGAATTCTTACTTTCGCAGATGAACAGGATATATTACTGGAAGAACAGTTTGGGTTCCGGAAAAGAAGATCCACCATCCACCAACTCACAAGGGTTAACATTGGATATTGAAAAGGCATTCGACAATGTAAGGCACGATGGCCTGGTGTTTAAACTGCATCGGTATAATTTTCCGATGTATCTTATTGAAATTATCTTGCAGATAAAGCATTCCAGGTTTCTCTGAACACTGCACTTTCAGGAAGTTTTACTATTCCTGTTGGTGTACCCCAAGGAAGTATCCTAGGTCCTATCCTATAGAACATTTTTACATCAGACATCCCACCTCTTCCGAGTGAAGGTGTTCTGTTACAATTTGCTGATGATACTGCCATTCTTTATAAAGGTCTTGTCATTAATCCTCTGAATAATATACTACAAACAGGTCTGGACACTTTTACTGAATATTTTACAAGCTGGAAAATTGTGATCAATGCAGCAAAAACTCAGGTCATCTTGTTTTCACATTCAAGATCTCCAAATCTTGTTCCATCAAACGAATGCCGAATACGATTCGGTGATGAGGTCATCCAATGGTCCGACGAAGTTATCTATCTAGGACTCTCCTTTGACAGACTTCTGATATTCAGATCACATGTTGACAAAATCGTTCAAATCCGCTGATTTGTAGAACATCTAAACTGTTCCTGAAGAATCCGATGGCTGTCTATAAACAAATCATCTACCCCGCAATTGAATACACAGTATCTGTTTGCCAGGGCTGTGCACGAACGCACTAACTTAGGCATCAGCGCATTCAAAGTAAGATCTTAAAGATGATTCTAAATCTACCCCCTTGGACAAGGACTAGTAAAGTAAATGAGATGGCCTCCCTGGAACACCTATTAATAATCACGAATTGTATGAACAACACAGATGAAATGCCAAAGAGTCAAAACACTTGTACTGTCAGTTCGTGCTCGCATCTCAGCCAACGCAGTCGAAAATCGTTTGCGGTCGAAGCAAAAGAAACAAAGACACTACAGTGCAGTGAACAATAGAGTGTACGGAATGGTCAAATACGATTTAACAAAGCCTGAAACTTGGCCAACAAGGCCAAATTCAATTTGTATAGATTTCAAGCGTTGCAAAGTTAGACCAGCAGCAAATGAAATTGAAATCTTACTTAAAGAACGAATGCATCTAGACGCTAATAATGTAACTGAGATTCAATTCAACAAGGCGTCTAACTGTGTGTACATTATGTTTGAACGTGAAAGCGATGCAATTGCATTCGCTTCGGTTAACAACGAGGTGCACAGCGTTGAGTGTGACAACATTAAATACAAAATTCCTGTGCACATGGTGGACAATGCCATACAAGTACGCGTGCATGACCTTCCCCCGCAGTGCACCGAAGAGTATGTTCGGGAAGGTATGTCGCAGTACGGTGAAGTTCTTTCCATCGAAAGGGAAGTATGGCGGAATTTTTTTCCGGGTATCCGGAATGGCGTGCGAGTGGTACGTATGCAACTACGTAAAGCAATTCCATCTTACATCATTTTTAATCAAGACGGGAAACATCCGTGTAAATCGCTGATTACGTATGAAAATCAACTGGTTACATGTCAGTTTTGTGAACAACCTGCACACTACGGCAAACCTTGCACTGAAACTACGAAAACAAACAAAACAAACAAAAACAAGGACAACCGCTCAACAACGGAAACTAGTGAGTGCAGTGCTCCTGTTTCAAAATCACCTTCACCATCTAACCAAACAACAACTGCAACCAATGTACAACAAGGCGCTTCTACAGTAACTAGCAACGAGATCAAGACTGCGAATAACAAGGAAAACGAAAAGAAGACGGAAATCAACAATGCCACCGATGCGTCAATGGACGACGAGACGAGCCACGAACAAAGTGCCCCTCAATCCTCGCAGGAGGGAAATGGAAGCTCCTCTCCCCCTATAAAAAGGGTGACAACGAGATCGAATACAAAGAATTTTTTATTTAAAAAATCGGCTCAATCGGCCACGTAAAGCTTGTACGCAAATAGGCCTGAATAAAGATGTCTTTTAAATAAAAAAAAACACTTGTACTGTAAAACGTTAATGTAATACACAAAAATAAGATTAATAAACAGATATTTATGCAAAAAAAGGTCGTAGTTCTCATTTGCCTTCCAGTGGTCAAGGCGAGAAGACGCATTAAACCAGTTTGGCATAATTTGGCACTGCGAGCGGATGTGTTGCGGTTTGTTTGCAAAGCTAGTTTCAATTCAAACAAGAGCGATTGCGGCATACAGAACTGCTGGTCGTTTGCACTGGAGAGAAAGAAATCGAGAAGTGGACAACATTATATAAAACCAACGCTTCCATAAAAGGTTCTTTTCAGAGCCACCATTATTTTATTATAAAGAACTATACTGGTTATTTCATAATATTTAATTGTGTCTCAGAATGTTTAATTAATTTAAACTGTACTTTATTCTAGGTGCATCGTTTAAAATTCTAGAAGTGAAAGGGAAAGTTACACAATTCACATAATCGATCAACTATCAATTTGAATTCGAAAGTATAAGGAAATCGTATCAATTTTAGGCGTATTCACGACATCCAGTTATGTCTCTGAAATTACACACCCGTACTTTTTTAAATACGGGAAACATATATGATTTTTTCCAGCATTGCGGAAATATTCCTTGCGAGAGCTACTGATAGAATATAAGTTTTAAGGGAGAGCACAAAGCATTTGCACATCTTTTTTTTATAATAGCACACAGAAAGATCGAAATCAGCATTTTGGCGAAAAAATTAGTTGATTTTCTGATTTTAGTTAGTTATTTTTTGAGACAACTAAAAAAATCTTACTTTTGCTAATTTAGATTTTTTAATTCTCATTACCTTAATAATAATAAAATATTTGTTGAAATGGCTATTTCTTTAGTTGAATTCACGTGCTGTCATTTCTTAGCTAAGGCACACTTCATTTCCATTCAACTAATTTTTTAGTTGAATTAGAAAAATAAAATGTTGCTTTCAACCAACATGTATGGTTGAATTGGATTCTGCAGTCTGCAGCTATATGGCGCCCTGTCACCTAAAAACGGTAAGACCGTAATGACTACTAGCCACTAGATGGCACACTACTACCGAAAAAGTCGCGATTGTCTTTTCTATATTGACAGGTAACGAAACATAAACTTCTTTTTGAGTTTTTGGCTAATAAACTTGTTAGTAAAACCAATTTAATTTTTGTATTTTTGTGCTGTCCTTCAGCAATGATGATGACAGATGAATAGGAACAAATTTTCTAATTTTTTAAAAACAAAATTTACTGTCGATGAGAATTTTGTGTTACATTTAAATATTGCTGGTTTGTGTCCAGGATATTCGCCCACTAATCACATTTTCTAAAAATAAGAGTTTTTTTCAGCAAAGTGAATTCTCAAATTTAACTAATTTCATAGTTGTTGTTAAAATCAACTAATTCAAAAACCGTAATACGAATTAGGCGCAGATATAATTTCGGTCGTTCCGTGCAGGAATGCCATCTGGACCAGACGATGATGATGACTTCAACTTATTAAATGCAGTGAGTATATCAGCGTTGATGAACTGAATGTTATTAAGCATTAGTATATAACGAGGAACATCTCTGAGACCGGACTCCACCTGTGCTAAAGTAGACGGAACAGTCTCAAAGACACTTGAAAAGTGTTTAGCAAACAACTTGCAGATTTCATCAGACAAACTTGAACTTTCATTTCCAAGAGTCATTATGGAAGGAATACCGTTCTCCTTGCGTTTGTTATTCACAAAAAAACTGAAACGTTTCGGGTTTTGTTTAAGGTTGGCTCTGTAGAACATGTCTCGAATAAAGGAAGCGGTTATACGCCAATGCGAAGAATTCCCGCTTGATAGTAGAATTACGTCGAATTGTATAGTGCCAAAGTTCAGCTGTAATCCGTAATAATAATAATATAAATAATAATAATAATAATAATAATAATAATAATAATAATAATAATAATAATAATAATAATAATAATAATAATAATAATAATAATAATAATAATAATAATAACAATAATAATAATAATAATAATAATAATAATAATAATACGAATAATAATAATAATAATAGTAATAATAATAATAATAATAATAATAATAATAATAATAATAATAATAATAATAATATTAATAATAATAATAATAATAATAATATTAATAATAATAATAATAATAAAAATAATAATAATAATAATAATAATAATAATAATAATAATAATAATAATAATAATAATAATAATAATAATAATAATAATAATAATAGTAATAATAATAATAATAATAATAATAATAATAATAATAATAATAATAATAATAATAATAATAATAATAATAATAATAATAATAATAATAATAATAATAATAATAATAATAATAATAATAATAAAAATAAAAATAATAATAATAATAATAATAATAAAAATAATAATAATAATAATAATAATAATAATAATAATAATAATAATCATAATCATAATATTAATAATAATAATAATAATAATAATAATAATAATAATAATAATAATAATAATAATAATAATAATAATAATAATAATGATAATAATAATAATAATAATAATAATAATAATAATAGTAATAATAATAATAATAATAATAATAGTAATAATAATAATGATAATAATAATAATTATAATGAAGATGATGATAATAATAATGATGATAATCATAAAAATATTAATATTATTATAAAAATAATACTAATAATATTGGACAAATGGCCATATTTCATCAATCAATCTTTCGAAATATTGATTATTGAGTTCGGACTCAAACTATTCAACAAGATGAAAAATTATTGAAATATATCAAGAACTTGAACTCCGCTATCCGTAATATTATTACTAGCACTTCATAATTAGTATTAAAAAATCTGGCACGAATTCAAAATATTGGTAAACCACTGGACAATGCGTAATTCAGGCCAATGTGAATCTTAGCCTCTTGTCCAGTAACTCCTATCCCTACCTCCCCGCGGGGCCGGCTGGGGTACGAGTAACCAGAGGAAAGATCGGGTAACCAACCCCGGTGGGACCTTGGTCGTATACAAAGAGCTAGTTAACCCGAGCGTCTGTTCCTCATGTTGGGGCGTCTCGAAACAGCGTCTGTTCTCCATGTTAGGAGCGGCTGAATACCATTCTTGTGTCAGTGTGGGACTCTAAACAGTGCTGACAGGATGGCCCTCCGGCGAGACAGGATGTTGGTGCAGGCCTAACAAGCCGCCCGGAAAACACATGTTACGCACAATCAAAGAAGAAATACAATTAGGAATAATCGTAAGAGACCTACGCGACGAACAAAGGACTACGATTGGTAGCTTGGCACAAGGAATATGCTTGGCTTCCCAGGATACGATCGAATGCTGCATGATGAGCTTTAAATCCGCGGCTTCGATATCGTAGCACTGCAGGAACTTCGTTGGACGGGACGGAAGTGGGCATCGAGCGGTTACCTTCTACTAGAGCTGTGGCACAACCTGCGTTATATGAACGGGATTTATAGTGTTAGGCAAGATGCACCACTCTTAAAGACGGCTGAAGGAATATAAGGTCCGCCGAGAGTAGTACTACTGCAACCGTACTAGGTACGAGGTTATCGAATCGAAGGAAATGACTGATTTGACGGCGATTGTCAGCAGTTGGTCGAAGAAAAGAATGCAGCAAGAGCGAGGGTGCAGCAACATCGCACTAGAGCGAACGAGGAACGATACAGACAGGCGCTGAACAGACAGAACACGGTTTTCCGGAGGAAAAAGCACCACCAGCAAAACCAAGATCGCGGAACGATGGAATAGCTGCACCGTACTAATAACACAAGGAAGATCTTTGAGACGGTGAACCTCTCCTAGCACCTGATCAGTCGGAGATTAGTGAGGAGATCGGCAAATTGAGGAACAACAAAGCCGCATGCAATGATCAGTTACCAGGCGAGCCTGGTATAGTGTGATGTGATACGTCCGAGGGGGTGCTCTCGAGTCTCTTCGAATCTCGGAGACGGCTACGGCAAGGTGATGGACTTACTTGTATTTTGTTCAATATTGCCTTGGAAGGTGTGATTCGAAGAGCGAGGATCGACACGAGTGGCATGATCTTCCGAAAGTCCGTACAACTTTTTGGCTTCACTGACGATATTGATATTGTGACACGTAAGCTTGAGAAAATGACGGAAACTTACATCGGACTGAAAGCTGAAGCTAGGCGTATCGGAATGGTTATAAATGCGTCAAAAACAAAACAATGAAAGGAAGAGGCTCTAGAGTAGAAACACTACGCCTCCCACCACAAATATTGATAGACGGTGACGATAACGAGGTGGTTGACGAGTTTGTGTATTTGGGCTCATTGGTTACCGCCGATGAACTCAGAGATGTATTTTGGGAGGAAAACATGCATACTTTGGCCTGAGAAAAACCCTTTGATCGAAAAAAGTACGCCACCGCACGAAATTGACCATCTACAAAACGCTCATTAGACCGGTTGTTCTCTATGGCCACGAGACCTGGACTATGTTGACAGAGGACCAACGCGCCCTTAGTGTTTTCGAAAGAAAGGTAAAAAGGACTGTCTATGGCGGAGTGCAGATGAAAGACAGAACGTGAAGACAGCGTATGAATCACGAATTGCACCAGCGGCTAGGAGAATCACACATCGTACGGGCAGCTTAAATCGGACGTCTACGATGGGCTTGGCATGTCATAAGGATGTCGGACGACAGCCCAGTGCAAATGGTTCTTGAATCTAATCCGACTGATACAAGAAGAAGAGAAGTTGTATCATTTAATCACCTTTATTCAATATAAAATCACTGGCTATTGGTTGAACTCTTGGAAGAGAAAGAAGTCTAACATAAAATAAAATTTACTCCAGTAAACTTAATAAAATGATTAAGAAGTTTCATGTAAGAAAGGTCACGACAAGCAAGAATATCGTAAACTAGGACATTGGATAGTCTACCTTGAGTACACAATGAATTTATTAGTTGAGATCACGATACTCCACGTATGTCCAAACGACATGATCACTATCGCGAGCACCTTCGCCACAAGCACAATTATTAGTCTCGGAAAGTCCAATTCGAAGGAGATGTGCATCTAACGTATAGTATATTGGACATGAGTCTGGACATCACACGAATGAAATCACTACACACATCCAGTCCACTGAATGCCTTTGTCGATATTTTATGAATAAGTGAGTGCATCCACCAACCCAGATCATCTTTATCTCAAGAAGCTTACCAACTGGCATGTGTTCTTTGGCGAAACGCGTTATAGAATTCGTTGAAAGCAACCGGTCTCTCACAAATTTCACCCTCAATAATACCACGTTTGGCTAAAGTATCGGCTTGGAAGAAAGCAATGAGCCGGGACCCGGACCATACAGGGTCCGGCACTCGAAGTGTAACCAATTAAAAAGGCCATAAATCCAGTTTGGAAAAAACAAACGAAGCAACTCCTTCCCTCTCTCAAGTTATCAAGTCAAGGCAAAAGGTGGTCATATCGAGCAAAAGTGAATTGATTCTGAATTTTGTATTATTTTTACACATTTTGTACCTTGAATTAAGTAAAAGTAAAAGTAAACAAGTGGACGCAATTTACGTTGACTTATCCAAGGCATTCGACAAAGTTCCTCATCGACTTGCTGTTGAAAAATTAAGCAGACTTGGCTTTCCGGAGTGGCTGACACAATGGATTAGGACATACTTGACTGGACGCAGTGCTTTTGAACGCATTGGTAACATACAATCTTCTTCGTTTGCAACATCATCAGGTGTTCCCCAAGGAAGCCATTTGGGTCCGCTGCTTTTTGTATTGTTTATAAACGACCTCTGCAGAGCTATAAAATCTCCCAAGCTACTGTTCGCGGATGACCTGAAGTTCTTTCGCTGTATAAATTCATTATTGGACTGCAACGCTCTTCAATCCGACATCGATGCACTTGTTGACTGGTGCAAAATCAATGGAATGGAAGTAAACGTACGAAAATGCAACGTAATATCTTTCTCTCGTTTGCGTGACTCAACAACTTTCGACTACAAAATTTCATCACTAAGCATTGAAAGAGTCGCTGTTATAAAGGATCTTGGTGTATTATTAGACCACAAGCTAAAATTTTCAGAACACGTAGCACTGACCACTGCTAAGGCCTTTTCAATGCTTGGTTTCATTCGTCGAAATACTCAGGCTTTCGAAGATGTTTACTGTCTAAGAACATTGTACTGTTCAATTGTTCGCAGCATTTTGGAATATGCTGCTCCAGTCTGGGCACCGTACCACAGCGTACATATTAGCAGAATCGAAAGCGTGCAAAAAAGTTTCATACGTTACGCTCTACGTCTGCTGCCTTGGTCCGATCCCGTTCACCTCCCCTCCTATGAAGATCGCTGTCGACTTATCCATCTTCCAACATTAGAGAGCAGAAGGAAAACCTTGCAACGTCTTCTAATCTTCGACATTGTTGGTAATAATATCGACTGTGCTGAATTACTAGGAAAACTACAATTTCGTACCCCGTTGAGACGGACCCGGCGTATGGAACTGTTTCAGCTGCCTAATCATCGCACACAATATGGACAAAACAACCCTCTTAATGTATGTTGCCGATTGTTTAATGAAGTTTATGACAAATTTGATATTAATGTGTCTAAAAATGTGTTTAAATTAAGAATTAGCATTTAAGTTTCTGTGCGATGTAAATTTTCGAAGACCAAATAAATAAATTTAAAAAAAATAATAAAAGTAATTTTCCAAACTGAATTTATGGCCTTTTTAATTGGTTACACTTCGAGTGCCGGACCCTGTAGTAACTTGATAATTATTATTTATTATGTCGTTCCGATGCTGTACTATTCTGCCCAGGAAAACGGTCCATTTTTACCAGCAGCGTTTGAGCGAATGACTATCTGCTAAGAGGAAATAATCGTTCAGAGATAATGTGACGATTACACTCAAGCTATAATGAACTGCTGCTAACTCTGTTATATAAACAGATGCAGGTTCTGATGCCTAAATGAGACCGAAACATTACTGTTAACCATACCAAACCCTGTCACCTCTTCAATTCGTAATACGTCCGTGTAAAACATTTTCTCTTTCTGCCTGAACATAATTGAAAATATTTTTAGGATTTCCATCGAGCGTAGGTGATATGGGATACCACGCACTTCGCACTGCGTGGATGAGTCCAAAAATAACGTTAAATCAAGAACATTGTGGCTGTCAGGGATAGGAATATATCTTGACAGATTGATTTCCTGTGACATATGGTTAATATATACTATCACGAAACAAGATTGAAGCTCGACTAGTCTTTCGAAGTTATTAATAACTAGGGGATTCAGTACCTCACATCTTATTAGCAGTAGTGATGAAAGCTCCCAAAAGCAATCTTTCGATGGAAGAACTCCCGCCAGAACTTCAAGACTCGTTGTATGTGTCGAATGCATGCAGCCTAAGGCGATTCGCAAACAACGATACTGAATTCGCTCAAGTTTAATAGTATGAGAGCTTGTAGCGGAGCGAAAGCACACATTCATAATCCAACACTGCAAGTATCGTTGTCTGATACAAATTTATAAGATCTTCCGGGTGAGCACCCTGTCAAGATACTGGTATTGTTCGAAGAAAATTTACTCTTTGTTGGCATTTTGTTATCAGATACCTAATGTGTCCTCGACACGTGCATTTGGAATCAAATCACACCCCGAGGTATTGAAAAGTCAAAACCTGCGCGATCATTCTTCCCATCATATGAAGCTGAAGCGCGGGGGATCATGCTTTCTTAAAAAGACGACCAGCTCCGTTTTCTCCGTAGAGAATTGGATGCCCAGATGAACAGGCCAAACGGACAAGTTATCTAAGGTATCTTGCAATGGTTTTTGCAGATCAGTAGCTTTGGGTCCAGTAACTGAAACCACGCCATCATCTACCAATTGTCTTAGTGTACATGGGGTTATTATCGCCATGTGAAAAATACATGAACTTCTGTGCAAATAATTATTTATAACCACTGGAACTACATGTTGGAGGAGCTTGTCTGAAAGAACATCAATGGAAACTGAATCAAATGCTCCTTTAATGTCTAAAAACACAAATGCCATTTGTTGTTTTTGAGCGAGGGAAATTTTAATGTCAGACGAAAGTAATGCAATGCAATCATTCGTCCCTTTATTTCTTCGGAAGCCAAACTGAGTATCTGACATCAAACTGTTCGTCTCGACTCAAGTGTCGACACGTCGAAGAATAAATTTTTCGAATAATTTTCTGATGAAGGACAACATCGCAATGGGTCTATATGAGTTGTGATTGGAATCTGGTTTCCCCGGCTTTTGAATGGCGATAACTTTCACTTGCCTTAAGTCAGGTGGAACAATATTTCGCATAAAGAAACTTGTTGAACAATTTCAACAAACGTCTTTTTGCGAGATCGAGCAGATTTTTCACCTAGTTGAATTTAATTCTGTCCAACACAGGAGCGTTATTGTTACAAGACAAGAGTGCCATAGAAAATTCCATCATTGAAAAGGGGCTATCAAAGGAATCATTATTCCCGAATAATGCTTTGCTTAGGAACAGAATCTGAACAAACTTTCCCAGCAAAGTTAAATATCCATCGGTTCGAGTATTCCCCACTCTCATTTTCCACGTTATCATTCCTCATTCGTCTGGCCTTATTCCAAAGAGTGCTCAAAAAAGTGTGTTTTTTGAAAAATGTACGCTAAGGATGACATCCTTAGATTACTGCATGCCTAATAATCAGTTTCAGACAGTTTCAGAGTTCTTGTAAAATGTTCGTGTCAAGGCGTCAGTTGAATTCCCAATAGTGCCAAGAAAACCTGGAAGTGGTCGGAAGCGATCCGGTCAGTATTTTACAAAACATATTGCTACTAGTTTCGTTGATTATAATATTAGTATTTCGGTATTCATTTGTTATTCTACTCAAAACATGATGTTTCGAACGATAAATTACATTAAAGGAAAAAACATTTGGTTTTGTACAGTATGTGCCAGAAAACAAGGAAATTCTAACATTTTTAATTTCATTGGGGCTCAGTATCTTTATTATCAACTTCAAACATAATCTTTATTAACATAAAATGTTCGTAGAAGATGTAGCTTCCTCTTCGCTGAATATGCCCGCCATTTGCATTTATGACCGCTTCTAGATGATGCCTAAAGCTTTTGCAGACCTTGGCTATATAATCTGATGCCATTTCTCTCCAATACTTCGTTATGCAGATTCGTAGAGTGATCATATTCGAATGAGGATGTTTACACACACGTGCTTCAATACTCTCCCATACACTGAACTCAGGAGGATTTAAGTCAAGCGAACTAGGTGGCCACATCTCTTTGGAGCAGAATTGAAGCATGTTGTCCCTCAACCGCATTTGTGTATGCTTCGACGTGTGGACAAGAGCCCCGTCTTGCTGGAACACAATATTTGCATCCTTGCCGCAGGTAGATGTAATGAGAATTCCTAAGTACACATATTCACTTTCATGCCTTCTTGTATAAAAACGGGGTTAATTTTTCGACTACCGGAAGCAAACAATCGAAACACCATCACCCCTGCTGGATGATTGATCCGAAACGTGAATTTGATGCTAACAGGTATACCAGATGCTTACTTCGAACTTATATACAAGTTGGTGCGACTGTTGGACACGCTGTCAACATTAAAGAGCGTCTCATCCGTAAAGAGAATGACGTTGGACCTCTTCTTCAGATCACTAAGCAGTTTCTTGCTTCGCTACACTCTTGCTGCTTTAATTCGATACCAATAAGCGCGCGATCGTATTCCGCGGAGGTTATCGAACCGGTAGCGCGATCATTTACATTCCATCGCGTATTATCACGAAAACGTTGTCACAACGCGCAGATATGGACCAAACGATTAAGAGCCGAGTAAAGATTGATTATATCTTCTGGATGCGTAGTAACTGCCAATGACACGAGCTTTCGATGCTCTGGGACATCAGCATATTGTTTTCTGGAAAAAGGATTCTCTGGCCAAGCATTATTCACGTTGTTCAACCATGCTGATCCATGCCACCACAGGGAGTTATGAATAAGATTTTGCAGGTTCTTGCCTCTGGATAATTAATCAGCAGGGTTGTCCTCGGACGGTACGTGGTTCCAAATAGCAAGTGCAGTGTGTTCTTGAATCTCAACGACTCTGTTGGCCACAAAGGTTTTCCAAGTTTACGGTGTTGCTGAAATCCAACTTAAAACGACGGTGGAATCTGTCCACAAGTAGGTTGGTGCGGAGATTTTTGTATTAGAGGTGACTTGAACGAGGAGCTGCGATAGAAGAAGCGCTCCAGAAAGTTCTAATCATCGGATCGACTTGCTGTCAACTGGAGCTACACGGGATTTTGCTGTTAATAGTTGTACAGAACACTGCCCGAAAGTATCAACTGACCTCATGTAAATGCATGCACCATATGCCTGTTCAGATGCGTCACAAACCCATGAATCTGGAGTTGACAATGTGGATGTAATATTACAGTTCGTGGTACTCGAAGACGGTCTAAGCACGGTATCTCTTGTTGGTGTTTACTCCATTTCTCTTGGTACTTAGCTGGTAACGGTGTGTCCCAATCTAAATGATGTTTCCACAATGTCTGCATAACGATTTTAGCACGAACTACTGTTGGGCCAACCAGACCGAGGGGGTCGAAGAGACTGCTCATCTGCAATAACACTGTCCGTTTTGTTAGTGGTTGGTTTGGTTTCCATTTCGGTGACTTGAATGAAAGCGTATCTGCGGCTGGTTCCCAGCGTAACCCTAGAGCAGTGATAGATGAATCTCGATCCAATTCTAGTAACGTACGTGTTTCACGAAGGTTTTCTGGGTGACGTCCAAAACTGATTGACTATTAGATGACCACTGTCGAAGTGAAAAACCACCCGCGTTGAGCAAACCAATCATCTGCTGACATTTTTTTTTGAAGATCGAAAATATCGTTCGAACCGGTGAGAAGATTATCGACGTAAAAGTTTGTCTTAGCTATGTGAGCTGCCTGGGGAAAATTAGATTCCTCGTCCTTGGCCAATTGTAACAGCACACGTGTGACTAGAAATGAGGAATTGTTAAGTCCATACGTAACGGTCTGTAAGTGGTACATTTTCAAATGAGGATCGTCTCGCCAAAAAATGCGTTGTAACGGTTGATCAGATGGGTGTACTTACACTTGCCTGAACATCTTCTCGATATCTGCGAATACAACAAATTTATAGGTCCGAAACCGTAGCTTCAACACTTCGTGATGCATGAGGGTAAACTGCGGCCGAGCGTCAAGCTCTTCTATAGTGACCTCGCGAATAAGACCTAGAGAAATGTATTGATCGATGATGTTCTTATACATGGCCTTTTTGGAGGATCTTGTTGCAAAGATCGTTCCAAAGAGAGAAATCGTCTTGTTGCTTGATTTTTATTATCGTCTAACAGTAGAATCAACTCTTCACGTTTTGGTAATTTTACCACATAACGCCCTTCTGTGGTACGTGAATTAACCGTGAAATGTTCTTCACAAATCCGATCGATCGTTGACCAGCACTTTGAGTCTCTAACCGTTTCTAGCTCCCAAAACCTTTGTACTAGTTCTTCTAGACGTATTGAAAAACAGGACCGTGGATTGGTGTGATCGTGATCTTGAATCACACAAGCTCCGGAGACAATCCATCCGAGTGCAGAATTTTGTAGTACCGAAAGGTACTCACCTAATTGAATGCGTCCATACCGCAATGTATTGAAGCAATATTCAGCTCCTAGAATGAGATCAATTTGCTGTGACACGTGGAATGTGGGATCAGCCAACTGTACTTGTTCAGTAACATTCCAGTCTCAAATATTTTTTTAAATTTTTTTTTAAATAACTATTTATTGGAACAGGAGTTAAAATTAAATTATTAAGATTTAAATTGCCTTCCAGCCCTATTATATATATATATATATATATATATATATATATATATATATATATATATATATATATATATATATATATATATATATATATATATATATATATATATATATATATATATATATATATATATATATATATATATATATATATATATATATATATGATTTGGTTATTACCATGAGGACATCACTTGCTTCAGAAATTCTGAGATTTTTGTGTAGGGAAAATTCTAAACCTACTTGTATTGTGTGATGGGGAAAAGGAACTTATATACTAACTTACTAACTAATACAGAAAGCGGAAGTCGGAATTTGCTTATAATATTATGTGACATTACATCTAATGGTTCTATATTTGTGAGTCTGTGTAACTCATTTGTACTAAACCAGGGAGGACGCTTCAAAATTATTTTCAGAATTTTATTCTGAATCCTTTGAAGCGTTTTCTTCCTGGTGGAACAACAACTTGTCCAAATTGGTACTGCATAAAGCATGGCTGGTCTGAAAATTTGTTTATAAATTAATAATTTGTTTTTTAGACAGAGCTTAGATTTCTGTTTATAAGAGGATATAAACATTTAATATATTTATTACACTTTGCCTGGATTCCTTGAAAGTGAGTTTTATGTCATACGTCAAACCTCAGTATTTTGCTTGATCAGAACATGTCAATTCCAAGCCATTCAATTTGAGAATATGATTATTGTTTGGTTTAAGAAAAGTAACTCTTGTTTTATGAGGAAAGATAATTTATTGCGTTTTTGCTGCATATGGTTTAATTTTCCATGTTGACAGATAATTACTGAAAATATTTAAACTTCTTTGTAGGCGACTGCAGATCACTCTTAGATTTCTACCTGTGGCTAACAGACTTATGTCGTCACAAAATAGCGATTTCTGACAACCAACGGGTAGATTTAAGAAATCATAGTAATTACAATGAAAATTACAATATCCGTGGCTCATGTTATCCTAGTAATGATCATCTAATACGAAGACAACCCAACAGCATCCTCCCACCAGACAGAGTGCTTCTTGCTGCTGCGAAAGACCGCTTTTCTAGACCGTTAGCAAATAATAGACCAACCATTCAATTCCAAAGAGGTGAGATATTGAATCCATATCCAGGGAATGACTCACGACGATCGCCGCAACGACGCAACCTGATGACTCCAAAAGGTGCGTCAGCTACTTTGTACGGCGCGCTCAATTCTCAACACTCTTGTTTTCGGCGTCATTGACACACCTCTTAGGAGAAGAAAACGACGACAACTCTATTGATTATAATGCTTATCATCCAAACGCCACAGTTTAATAAGTCATCATTGGAGGTCATAGTTTATGGCCAGAATTTTAATAGAATGAAAACTGCGTTGAAAATGACTGAAATTTGTAATAAAATATTAAGTAGTTCTTATGCAATAATCTTAGCTACAGAAACAAGCTGGGATGAAAGCGTTAGGAGTGAAGAAGTTTTCGGCAATAATTACAATGTGTTCAGAGATGATCGCAATTTACAAATGTCTGATAAGAGATCGGGTGGTGGAGTACTAATTGCTATTTCTACAAAATTTAATGCTGAGATCATAACCACTATAACAATTAAAGAATTCGAGCACGTATGGGTGAAAACTCGTCTGGCAGAGGAAACACATATTTTCTGCTTAGTGTATTTTCCCCCAAACAACACCCGAAAAGAAGTATATGAAAAATTTTTCCAGATTGCTGAAGAAATCATAACTAACCTTCCTTCCGAAGTGAAAGTACACATTTATGGTGACTTCAATCAACGTGACATTGACTTTTTCCCAGACTCTGAAAATGAGAGCATCCTACTACCAGTGGTAGGAGAGAATGAAACCCTCCAATATATCTTTGATCAAGTTGCATGCTTAGCACTCAACTAAATTAATTACGTTAAAAATCCCTAAATGGTCAGCAAAACTTTTACTTAGATTTTTTACTAACAAATTCACAAGAAGACTTCTGTCTTACCGAATCCCTGACCCCCTTATGGAAAAATGAAAGATTTCACACTGCAATTGAGTTGTCCATATTTGTTCATGAGTATAATAGACCCGATGAATATGAGTATGACGAGGTCTTTCAGTATGACTTGGCAAATTATGACATCATAAAGTTAAAATTAAGTTACATTGATTGGCAAATATTTGATACTATTAATGATCAGGTACCTTTTAAGAGAATCAGACGACGACTTAACTATAAATATCCAATATGGTATAATGATAACATTAAAAATCTAAAAAATCGAAAACAGAAGGCCCATAAAAAATATAAAAGAGACAGTAGTAGCGTAAAATTAGGAACTTACTTACAAACTTGTGATCAATTGAATCTGGCAATTGAAATCGCTTCCGAGGAGTACTACTCAGAAACGGAGAGTGAAATCAAATCTTGCCCAAAGAATTTCTTCAGTTACGTAAAACAAAAACTGAAATCTAATAATTTTCCCTCAAAAATGTTTTTCAAGGGTAAGACTGCTGACAACTCGGAAGATATTTGTACACTATTTGCAAATTACTTCCAAGAAACCTATACTACGTTTTCCGAAGAGGATCGAGACCGTGAATATTTTAATTTCTTCCCTGAACATGCTTGTGACATTAATATTCATCACATTAGTGTCCAAGATATTATGCAAGCGCTCAATAAATTAGATTTTTCTAAAGGACCTGATGGAATTCCTCCCATATTCATGAAAAAACTATCGTTAGAACTAGCCACACCCTTGTTTTGGCTTTTCAATAAATCACTAATGATCGGTATTTTTCCTAAAATATGGAAGGACTCCTATTTGGTACCGATATACAAAAGTGGAAAAAATCAGATGTGTGTAATTATCAAGGAATTGCAATTATCTCCTGCATTCCTAAACTTTTTGAAGCGATAATCAATGAAAAAATGTTTTATCAAGTTAAAAATAGAATCACTAATATGCAGCATGGATTTTTTAAGGGTCGCTCGACTAATACAAATTTACTCGAATTCGTCAATTACTCACTGGCTGCTATGGATAAGGGTAATTACATAGAAGCTCTCTATACTGACTTCAGCAAAGCATTTGATCGCATTGATATACCTATGTTATTATTCAAACTACAAAAAATAGGAACTGGTCCTGAATGGCTTGAGTCGTATTTGACTGATCGTCAGCAAATGGTTCGATTTAAAGGGAGGATATCCAACCATGTCCTAGTAACTTCAGGAGTTCCACAAGGTTCTCATCTAGGCCCTCTCTTATACATTTTATTTGTAAACGATATATCTCTTATTTTAAAACACATAAAAGTGTTGGTTTATGCCGATGACATGAAGCTCTTCCTAGAAATAAAAAGTGATGTAGACAAGGTGGTATTTCAAGATGAAGTGCAAACGTTCCATGTCTGGTGTAACAAAAGCCTTTTGAAACTAAACGTCAATAAATGTAAAGTAATAGCTTCCAGTAGGAAACAAAACACACCAGATATCACAAATAAACTAGGCGATCAAACAGTAGAAAGATGTATTAGAATTAGAGATCTAGGAGTAATTTTAGATAAAAAGTTGACTTTCATCGATCACTATAATACGATAATAGGCAAAGCTAATAACATGCTTGCATTTATAAAACGCTTCAGCTATAATTTTTGCGATCCTTACACGATTAAAACATTATATATTGCCTACGTAAGGTCTATACTTGAATATTGTAGCATTGTTTGGTCCCCATTCTCAATCACTCACAAGGAACGTATAGAATCAGTTCAAAAGCAATTCCTATTATTTGCACTCCGTAAGTTAGGTTGGGCAAGATTTCCTCTACCATCATACAAAGCTCGTTGCATGCTCATTGACATCCACACACTAGAAGAGCATCGAGAACAATTAATGGTTTCATTCATACATAACATCGTTACACATCGGGTTGATTCATCTGGACTTCTGTCTAAACTTAATTTTTATATACCTTCCCGACAATTACGAAACCGAGCTATATTCTATATAAGTCATTATCGTACCAACTATGCTAAATTTGGCCCATTAAATCAAATGATGTCAACTTATAATAAGCATTGCGGAGCAAATGACTTTACAATGACGACAGCCCAGCTAAAACAATATTTTAATTCAATATGACCTAGGTTCTAGAACATAATGCACATTAATGTTTATTTTAGATAATATCACACGTTTAAAAATGTAATCAATACAATGTAATGGTCTACTATAGTATGACGACAAATAAATAAATAGATTTGGAAGATCAGAAGTGAAAATATTATACAAGATTGGAGCTACGCTCGAACCCTACGGAACGCCGGCTCGTACGGGTAGCAATTCAGATTTACAATTCTGATAGCTAACCTGAAGAGTACGATCAATTAAATAATTTTGAATCATTTTGATCAAATAAATAGGAAACTGGATATCAGTCATTTTTGCTATTACACCTTTGTGCCAAACACTGTCGAATGCTTTTTCTATGTCTAGAAGAGAAACTCCAGTGGATAATTCAAAAGATTTATTTGATTTTATCATGTTCGTTACTCTGACAAGTTGATGAGTAGTTGAATGTTCATTACGAAATCCAAACTGCTCTGGTAAAAAAATTGAATTCTTATTTATATGAGACATCATTCTCAACAAGATAATTTTTTCAAAAAGTTTACTGATAGAAGAAAGTAAGCTTATTGGTCGATAACTTGATGTTTCTGCTGGGTTTTTATCAGGTTTGAGGATAGGAATTACTTTTTCATCTTTTTGGGAAGTAAGCTAATGAAAAACACTTGTTGAAAATTTTAACCAGGAGTCTCAAGGCAACATCGGGAAGATTTTTAATAAGAATATTAAAAATTCCATCATTACCAGGAGCCTTCATGTTTTTAAGTTTCCTAATAATTGATTTAATTTCATCAAAATTCGTCTCAATAATATCATCTTGTGATAACACTTTAGTTGAAATATGATCATATTTCAATGAGACTTCATTTTCAATAGGACTCACAACGTTCAAATTAAAATTGTGGACACTCTCGAACTGCTGAGCAAGTTTTTCAGCTTTTTCGTCATTTGTAAGAAGTATTTGATTTCCTTCCTTGAGAGAAGGAATTGGTTTCTGAGGTTTCTTAAAAGCCTTAGAAAGTTTCCATAAAGGTTTGGAATATGGTTTAATTTGTTCAACTTCTTTAGCGAAATTTTCATTTCGCAAAAGAGTAAATCTATGTTTAATTTCTTTTTGTAAATCCTTAACTATGTTTTTCATAGCAGGATCACAAGAACGTTGATATTGTCGTCGACGAACATTCTTCAACCGAATGAGCAGTTGAAGATTGTCATCGATGATAGGAGAATTTAATTTAGTTTGAGCTTTAGGAACTGAAAGATTTCTAGCTTCGATAATGTAATGATTCAAATTTTCAATTGCTGTGTCGATGTCCGCAGAATTTTCTAAAATAGTTTCCACATGATTTTAAATGTGAGATCTGTAATCCAACCAATTAGCTCTATGATAGTTGAATATAAAACTAATTGGATTAATTAAAGCTTCGTTGGAAAGTCTGAATGTTACAGGAATATGATCTGAGTCAAAGTCAGCATATGTAATCGGTTCACTACAAATGTGACTTTGATCTGTTAGAACCAGATCAATTGTAGACGGGTTTTTCAAGGAAGAGAAACAAGTCGGATTACTGGGATGAAGTACTGTGAAGTAATCAGATGAGAGTTGATCATGAAGTATTTAACCATTACTTTTATTTTGCCTACAAATCCACTGGACATTCCAAGTGGAATGTTAAGTTGCTGTCCTGTATTTTTCTACTGATTGTGTAATTTATCAAGTTAGTTTATATTACTATATTTATATTTATTTATATTATTGTTAGTTGGTAAACGACTGGACAATGCGCAATTCAGGCCCCAATGTGGTTCTTAGCCTCTTGTCCAGTAATTCCTATCCCTACCTCCCGCGGTGCCGGCTGGGGTACGAGCAACCATAGGAAAGATCGGGTAACCAACCCCGGTGGGACCTTGGTCGTATGCTACAGGGAAGGGGGGGGGGGGGGCTTGCCTTCTCTTTACAGAGAGCGAGCCTACCCGAGCGTCTGTTCCTCATGTTGGGCCGGCTCGAAACAGCGTCTGTTCTCCATGTTAGGAGCGACTGATTACCGTCCTTGTGTCAGTGTGGGACTCTAAACAGTGCTGACACGATGGCCCTCCGGCGAGACAGAAGGTTGGTGCAGGCCTAACAAGCCGCCCGGAAAACATATGTTACGAACGATCAAGAAGGAAATACGACTCGGAATAATCGCCAAAGACCTACGCAACGAACAAAGGACTACGATTGGAAGCTTGGCACATGGAACTGCAAATCGCTTGGCTTCCCAGGATACGACCGAATGCTGCATGATGAGCTTCCAATCCGCGGTTTCGATGTCGTAGCACTGCAGGAACTTTGTTGGACGGGACAGAAGGTGTGTAAAAGTGGGCATCGAGCGGCTACATTCTACCAGAGCTGTGGCACAATCAACGTTCTAGGAACGGGATTCGTAGTGTTGGGCAAGATGCGTCAGCGCGTGATTGGGTGGCAGCCAATCAGTGATAGAATGTGCGTATTGGAGATCAAGGGTCGTTTCATCAATTACAGCATCATCAACGTGCACTGCCCACATGAGACGAGACCCGATGACGAGAAGGAAGCATTCTACGCGCAGCTGGAACGAACCTACGACAGCTGTCCACGGCGGGATGTAAAACTCGTCATCGGCGACATAAATGCTCAGGTAGGCCGGGAGGAAATGTACAGGCCCGTGATCGGGCTGGAGAGCCTGCACGCGGTAACAAACGACAACGGTCAACGATGCGTAAACTTGGCAGCCTCCCGAGGAATGGTAGTTCGAAGCACCTTCTTCCCCCGCAAAGATATCCACAAAGCCACTTGGAGATCACCTGATCAACATACGGAAAATCAAATCGACCACGTTCTCATCGACGGGCGATTCTTCTCCGACGTCATCAATGTCCGCACTTACCGCAGTGTCAACATTGACTCTGACCACTACCTTGTCGCGGTTTGATTGCGCTCAAAACTATCGACGGTGCACAATACTCGTCGCACAGGAACGCCGGGACTCAATCTCAAGCAGCTACGTAGCATTCGTACTGCAGAAGAATACGCGCAACAACTAGCGTTAGTGCTACCAACGGAAGAGCAGCTTGGCGCGGCGACTCTTGAAGACGGCTGGAGGAACATAAGGCACTGCTACAACCGTTTTAGGTACGAGGTTATCGAATCGAGGAAATGACTGGTTTGACGGCGAATGTCAGCAGTTGGTCGAAGAGAAGAATGCAGCAAGGGCGAGGATGCTGCAACACCGCACGAGGGCGAACGAGGAACAATATAGACAGGCACGGAACAGACATAACACTGTTTTCCTGAGGAAAAAGCGCCACCAGGAAGACCAAGATCGCGAAGCGATGGAACAGCTGTACCGCGCAAATGACACACGGAAGTTTTATGAAAAGGTGATCCGCTCACGTAGAGGCTACACGCCACAGGCCGAAATGTGCAGAGATACCAGTGGTAACCTTCTCACGAACGAACGTGAGGTGATCGACAGGTGGAAGCAGTACTATGACGAGCATCTGAATGGCGAAGCACAAGATACAGAAATCGGTATAGCAATCAATCTGGGTGCACGCTCAGCCGACGACAGATTCCCAGCCCCTGATCTGTCGGAGATAATTGAGGAGATCGGCAAGCTGAGGAATAACAAAGCCGCGGGCAATAACCAGTTGCCTGGCAGCTGCTCAAACATGGAGGAGAGGCACTGGCTAGAGCGCTGCACAGTATGATTTCTAGGATTTGGGAGGAGGAGATTCTACCGCAGGAATGGATGGATGGAGTGGTATGTCCCGTCTACAAAAAGGGCGAAAAGCTAGACTGTTGCAATTACCGCGCAATCACATCGCTCAACGCCGGTTTCAAGGTACTCTCCCAAATCCTTTGCCGTCGTCTATCACCAATAGCTAAGGAATTCGTAGGGCCGTACCAAGCGGGATTTACTGGCGCCCACGCCACTACGGATCACATATTCGCGATTAGACAAGTACTCCAGAAGTGTCGTGAATACAACGTACCCACGCATCACCTATTAATTGACTTCAAAGCGGCATACGACACAATCGATCGAGAACAGCTATGGCAGATAATGCACGAATACGGTTTCCCGGATAAACTGACGCGATTGGTCAAGCAACGATGGATAGAGTGATGTGCTACGTCCGAGTATCTGGGACGCTCTCGAGTCCCTTCGAATCTCGGAGAGGGCTACGTCAAGGTGATGGACTTTCTTGTATCTTGTTCAATATTGCCCTGGAAAGTGTGATTCTAAAAGCGAGGATCGACACGAGTGGCACGATCTTCCGAATGTTCGTACAACTTTTTGGCTTCGCTGACGATATTGATATTGTGATTGTTATTGAGAAGATGACGGAAACCTACATCGGACTGAAAGCTGAATCTAGGCGTATCGGACTGGCCATAAATGCGTCGAAAACAAAGTATATGAGAGGAAGAGTCTCCAGAGAAGAAACACTACGCCTCCCACCACGAATATTGATAGACGGTGACGATATCAAGGTGGTTGACGAGTTCGTGTATTTGGGCTCACTGGTGACCGCCGATAATGACAAAAGCAGAGAAATCCATAGACGTATTTTGGCAGGGAATCGTGCGTACTTTGGACTCAGAAAAACCCTCCGATCGAGAAAAGTACGCCACCGCACAAAATTGACCATCTACAAAACGCTAATTAGACCGGTTGTTCTCTATGGCCACGAGACCTGGACTATGTTGGCAGAGGACCAACGCGTCCTCAGTGTTTTCGAAAGAAAGGTACTGGGGACCATCTATGGCGCAGTGCAGATGGAAGACGGAACGTGGAGACGGCGTATGAATCACGAATTGCAACAGCTGCTAGGAGAACCACCTATCGTACGGACAGCTAAAATCGGACGTCTACGATGGGCTGGGCATGTTATAAGAATGTCGGACGACAGCCCAGTGAAAATGGTTCTTGAATCAAATCCGACTGGTACAAGAAGAAGAGGAGCGCAGCGAGTAAGGTGGATCGATCAAGTGGAGGGTGATCTCAGAAGCATCCGTGCCTTGAGTGGCTGGCGACGAGCAGCCATGGACCGAGTTATGTGGAGACGTATGCTTGATACAGCAAAGGACACCCCAGGACTATAGCTGTTAGGTAAGGTAAGGTAAGTTATATTACTATTCTGATAACTGTTGTGTTATGCAAAAAGCGCAATTTTTCTGTGTTGTGCAACATATCTTCAAGCCAGTTCCACTGTAACTATCGGGCTGATCGGACGCAAACTCGTGTTTCCGCAATCGTGTGGTGAATTGATTTATTCCGTTATCAAGGTCATTCCGTATTGTATTGTCTGCATCAGTGCGGTCGAGTGATTCGAAACAGTGATAAATATATATGATGATAAAAAGAGAAACGTTTCATTGAACACTCCAGAGAGAGAGAGAGAGAGAGAAAAAAAAAGTGCTTTTTCTTAAGGAGTTTTTTTGCACTTCATCGAAAGGAATAATCACCGATTTCCTAGAACCGGACCTTGACGGCCGTTCGCCGTTTGAGAACTGAAGCTAAGTAATTTTTTTTTCTTATCTCTTTTTCCCTGTTGTTCACTACCACTGCCTTGAGCTCCAATCTCTATCCGCACGGACACTTTTCCGTGCATGTCAAAAGGCTCAGAATTGCCTGACCTCCCTGCAGATGACGAAATGGAGTCATCTGGTAGCGATAATCCGATACGTATAAAAAATTATCCCGATGGGCTTGCACTTCCGGCCGGTCCGTACGCGGTTTACATCCGGACCAAATCAAACGGAAAAAAATTGAACATCCTTAGATTGTCTAAAGACCTGACCTCGCGATATTCTACAATACAAAAGATTGAAAAAGTACACCCAGACAAGCTTACTTGCGAGGACATTCTTAAGCATGGGGCAGGGGGTTTTAAAAAACCCTTACTCAAGAATGTTAAGATACTGGACTGCAAGCAATTGCGCTCATTATCGATCGCTAAGGATGGTACTAAATCCTACATCCCATCAGACTCGTATCGAGTGACTTTCACTGGCTCGGCTTTGCCTAATTACGTCCTCCTAGACCGAGTTCGTTTACCTGTTCGCCTTTTTGTGGCGCGGGTCATGAACTGCACTAATTGCAAACAATTGGGACATACAGCATCCCATTGTTGCAATAAGTCCCGTTGTATCAAATGTGGAGGAAGTCATGCGGATAACTCCTGCGGCGGAGACATTGAAAAGTGTCTCTACTGTAAGGAGGGACCGCATGACCTCTCGGCATGCCCCGCGTACAAAGTGCGCAAAGACAAAATGAGACGTTCACTTAAGCAACATTCGAAGCATTCCTTTGCTGAAATGTTAAAGAGTGCTACGCCTCCAGAGAATGTTTTCGCTTGTTTGTCAGCTGACGAGAGCGATGTTGATGATCCCCTTGAAGGTACATCTTCGGTGGTCCCTCATAGCTTCAGAAAGAGAAGAAATAAATCTTCGAGTAAGCTCCCTAGTAAGGGTTCGAAGGTATCTTCTAGTGGGTCTCAAAAAATTAAAACAACTGGAAGTGATGGCAAAAAACCGGAGAAAAAAGCTCCAAGTTTGGAAAATTAAATTCCGAACAAGAATTTCTATCACTTCCTGGTACTTCAAAACCCCCGAAAGTCCCTAAAGATCAGTCAGAAAATTTACCAGATACTGGGTTTGTTAAATTCTCTGATATCGCGGACTGGATCATGACTGCCTTCAATATTTCAGAACCTCTTAAAAGTCTATTAATGCCTTTTGTTCCTACAGTTAAAACATTCTTGAAGCAGTTTACTGCAAAATGGCCCCTTCTTTCAGCGATCGTATCCTTCGATGGCTAAGTCACCCACCTAGGTCACGGATACAATCACTGTTATACAGTGGAATTGTAGAAATGTCATCCCAAAAATAGATTCTTTCAAATTTCTAGTAAATAATCTGAAATGTGACGCATTTGCATTGTGCGAAACTTGGCTAACTTCTGAAATACCCTTAAACTTCCACGATTTTAACATTATTTGTCTGGATCGAGATGATCCCTATGGAGGAGTACTTTTAGGGATCAAAAGGTGCTATTCTTTCTATCGCATTAACCTCCCCTCGATACCAGGTATTGAAGTTGTCGCATGTCATGTTACAATCAAAGGCAAGGACCTTTGCATTGTTTCCATCTACATTCCCCCAAGAGCCTCGGTTGGGTATCAGCGGCTCAGTGATATCATTGAGCTCCTTCCTGCATCGACGTTGGTTTTAGGAGACTTTAACTCACACCATACGGGATGGGGCTGTCTTCTCGACGATAACACATCAGCTATGATCCATGATATTTGCGACAACTTCAATATGACAATCTTGAATACGGGAGAAATGACACGAATTCCTGCACCACCAGCAAGACCAAGTGCGCTGGATTTATCCCTTTGCTCGACATCGCTACGGTTGGACTGCACGTGGAAGGTGATTCCTGATCCCCACGGTAGCGATCATCTACCTCTCGTGATTTCAATCGCCTACGGATTAAGACCATCGGAGACAATCAATGTTTCGTATGACCTCACACGAAATATTGATTGGAAATGCTACACAAATTCGATATCTGAGAAACTAGAAACAACACAAGAACTTTCACCGGACACCGCGACTCAAGCTCAGACGAAACGTGTACCCGGCGCGAAAACTAACATCCGTCCCCCCAACCCGTGGTGGGACAAAGAGTGCGTAAAATCAAACGCGGAGAACTTCATCATTTATCAAGTTTAGGAAAAACGACACACCTGATAATTTTAGAAACTACGCGGCATTGGAAAGCTTGATTAAAGCGAAGAAAAGCGGGTATTGGCGTCGATTCGTAGACGGATTATCGAGAGAAACATCAATGAGCTCTTTGGAACACAGCCCGACGAATGCGCAACAAAAACACCTCGAACGGAAGCGAGGAATATTCTAACCGCTGGATATTCGATTTCGCTAAAAAAAATATGTCCTGACTATGTTCCGGAACAGACGATCATGCGCGTCGCCTCATCTAACGGAAACGAAACACCTTTTTCGATGGTCGAGTTCTCACTTGCGCTTTTATCGTGTAACAATAAAGCTCCGGGGTTAGACATAAACCATTTCCATAAACATCATATCTGAGAAGTTGCATCGGCATGGTCTTTCACCAATTTTAAATAACTTTTTGTATAATCTATTGCCCGAGAAATACATGCATTTCGCGCATGATGATTTGTCGACAATACGATTAAGTTACATGGTCTTCCTCAGGGCTCATGCTTAAGCCACCTCTTATACAACTTTTACGTAAACAACATTGATGAATGTATCAACACATCTTGCACGCTAAGACAACTTGCCGACGACAGTGTTATGTCTATTATAGGACCCAAAGCTGCCGATCTCCAAGGACCATTGCAAGATACCCTCGACAAATTGTCGACATGGGCTCTTCAAATGGGTATCGAGTTCTCTACGGAGAAAACTGAGCTGGTTGTATTTTCAAGGAAGCTAGAACCAGCACAAATACAGCTTCAACTAGGGGGTGAAAACATAGCTCAGGTCTTCACATTCAAATATCGCAGGGTCTGGTTCGACTCCAAAGGCACCTGGGGATGTCACATTAGGTATCTGAAACAAAAATGCCAGCAGAGAATCAATTTTTTCGTACAATAACCGGAACTTGGTGGGGTACCCACCCAGCAGACCTGATCAGGCTGTACCAAACAACGATATTGTCCGTAATGGAATATGGATGCTTCTGCTTCCGATCCGCCGCGAACACCCATTTCATTAAACTGGAAAGAATTCAGTACCGTTGTTTGCGTATTACCCTAGGTTGCATGCAATCGACTCATACGATGAGTCTCGAAGTGCTCGCGGGCGTCTTACCGTTGAAAAACCGATTCTAGGACCTCTCATATCGATTGCTAATCCGATGCGACATCTTGAATCCGATGGTGATTGAAAACTTCGAAAGGCTTGTCGAGCTCAATTCTCAGACCAGTTTTATGTCCTTGTATTTTAATTATATGGCTCAGAATATTAATCCTTCTTCGTTTGTTCCCAACCGTGCTCATTTCTTGGATACTTCTGATTCTACTGTGTTTTTCGACATATCCATGAGAGAAGAGATTCGTGGAATTCCGGAACACCTACGCCCTCGAGTGGCCCCTAATATATTTTATAATAAATTTAGAACAGTCAACTTTGAAAAGGTGTTTTACACTGACGGATCAAACATCAACAGGTCCACAGGCTTCGGCATCTTCAATCAAAACATCACCGCTTCTTACAAACTCAGTGATCCGGCTTCAGTTTACGTCGCAGATTTAGCTGCTTTCATTGTTTTTTTTTGCACTCACTTTTTCGTTCCCCCTTCCCTGTCTCTTCACCATCTCGATGCAACTAATTAGATCTTTGTCGTTTTCAGACATTTTGTTCCCACATCCCCTTTTTACCCCATTTCCATAATATTTACTTTCTTTTTCATTCTCTTCCGTAACATCACCATCACCGCCCAAGGAAGACCGCTCCAGTAGAAAACCAGTATGCGGGCCACCCGCCGGGCCTTCGTAGCCTGGGGGTGTTTCCCACGTACCCCCCAATACCATCTGGAAGACTCAAGCACCACTCAATTCTTCGACCACTACCGATCGCCAGCTGAAAGCTGGATTGACGAGAACCCGAGATGACATAGTCTAATGATACTATTCTAGTTTTAAGTTAGTCGATAATTAAGATTAGAAAATACCCTTGGCATTTAGAGCTTAATCAGTGTGCCTAAAATTATATTACAATATTGAATAAAAATATCTTCAAGTTCAACTGTTATTATGAACATTTATTCACAACGATTGTGCAACTGATACAAAAACTCATGCCTCGATCCCATCACAAAGGCAGTAATAAAATCAGCGAAAAAAAGATTGTGAAACTCGTAAGACTACTACGTAATGTAAACAAGAAATGGAATGACGTTTACAAAAATATGCGAACTTAATTTCTAATGAATAAGTTTCACATTTGATTTTCAATACAACTGCTCCTAACGCAAACATGAGTCTTGTAAAATAATCTGCACATGAAAAATGATAATGCTACATATTGTAGAATTGATCTTTTGTGTTTTTGTAATTGAAAAATCGACAACGAACTGCATTTTTATGGTAAAACATGTATTCGTACGCCGAAATTTTCAAGCGCCTTTGAATAATCATCGGAATGGTGTTTAAAATACGTGTATTCAAACATTCTTAATATTTTCAGACGATTTTGATCAAATAAATGTGTAATTGAACCTGAAAAATCTCGAAATGAGTTTTGCTTGAATATTTTCCAATATGGCATCGATGGTAACAGTGAGTTGGATAGGAAAAGGTTCACCCAACGTAATGACATATAACATCTAAATACCAGCAAACATTAACATGTTAATAATTCGGAAAAAATGCTCTACGTTTTGTTCTTTTTGTCATGAATACGACTTACTTTACTATGGGGTGCCTTTTCAAAATTTACTCTCTGAGAGAGTGATAAGTTTTTGATCGTGAATATCTATTGTTGTATCTAATGAATCAACATAATTCTTGCGACATGCCATCGGAAATATGATCACAATTTTATGATAAAATTTTCAGTTTTGTGACATAGTCTCAAATAATTCAAAATTAAACTTTTCTGAAATGTTTGGTATAAACGAGTATCAAAGAGGATAATTCAAAAGGCGCGTTTGCCTTTCTCGTATTTTTAAAGCTCATAGCTCAGTGATCTGTGAAAGGATTTATATAATCTAACTACCAATAGAATCGAAATTTTTCAATTTAAACGTGTATAGCAAAAGCATTGAAGTATTTCAATAGTACACTATTGAAAAACCTGTCTCATTTGCTCCATGTCAACACCAGCCAATCAGAACGCGTTCTAAGGAAGAGAACAAAATATCTGCTGCTGTACAACAAATCGTCCGGGAAAAATGTTCCGAAAAGTTGTGAATATCGCAGTGAGTTCCTCAATTTGGTCCTTGTGAATGCTAGAAACGAATCCCTACAGCATATTGATAGTTTCTTTCAATAAAATATGCAAATCTGAAATGAAATAATCGACAATAAAATTAATTCTGTATGCGGCTATTTTTATAGCCGTTAGGACCGCCCATTAGTGAAAAAGCTACAAACGAAATCACATAAAAGGAAATCTCTTAACAAAAATTCAATCAGTTTGGATTCAATCGCCACTGCGAGCAGATGTGTTTTGTGTCGTCTGCACAGCTAGTTTCGCTTTCGACAAGAGCGATTACGTCACAGCTGCCAGTCATTAGCATTGGGAAAAAACAACGGTGGAGAGCATTGCACAATATCAGCCGTTCTAATGGCTCTAGAATTTTTCTAAAGAACTATTAGGATTTGTTGTTCGCAAATCGTAGGGAAATATCCTAAGTTTACGGCAAATCAAGAACAGTTTGCTTAGATTTGTGCACTTTTCGCTGTGTGAAATTCACAGTAATCGAGATCAAGTGAAGCCTTTTTTTGCGAAAAATGTTCCAGAGTTTAATGTCGTAGAGAATTACGCAACTTGACTCTTCTGAATGCTGGAAACGAATCCCTACAGCATATTGATAGTTTCTTTCAATAAAATATGCAAATCCGAAATGAAATAATCGACATTAAAATTCTGTATGCGGCTATTTTTATAGCCGTTAGGACCGCCCATTAGTGAAAAGGCTACAAATAAATTCACATAAAAGGAAATCTCTTAACAAAAATTGAATCAGTTTGGATTCTATCGCCACTGCGAGCAGATGTGTTTTGTGTCGTCTGCACAGCTAGTTTCGCTTTCGACAAGAGCGATTACGTCACAGCTGCCAGTCATTAGCATTGGGAAAAAAACAACGGTGGAGAGCATTGCACAATATCAGCCGTTCTAATGGCTCTAAAAGTTTTCTAAAGAACTATTAGGATTTGTTGTTTGCAAGTCGTAGGGAAATATCCTCAGTTTACTGCAAATCAAGAACAGTTTGCTTAGATTTGTGCACTTTTCGCTGTGTGAAATTCACAGTAATCGAGATCAAGTGAAGCTTTCTTTGTTTTTGCGAAAAATGTGAAAAAGGGGAATGCGTGCATAATTCATACAATTGATATTCGGAAGTGTATTCCTTAACACTTCCTGTCAGTTGTTTTCGTATTCACGACATCCAGTTATGTCTCTGACATTACCCACCCGCCTTTTTTTTATCAGTAATCTTCTAGTTGAATTAAACAACAATACAGTATAGTCATTCATCTTAACAGGCCCGACTTTTTTGATACGCACTGTAGGTATTACATTTGTAAGTCCATATGCTGGAGTTGCAAGAACAAGTTCCACAATCGGGAATATATAACTATGAGAGTAACTATTATGAATTAACTTTGCGTTCAATATCTTTAAAAAGTGATGTCAGGCCTGCTTATTTTTTTTTCGCGAGATGAAAACCGAATACAATTTATCTGATTGATTTTTGTTTTCATTGCGTATGTTATGCTGTATTCCTGCAACTTTTATGATAATATTCTTATGTCGGCAAGTTTTGCGTTCATTTCAAGCAGATAAATCTTGCACAACTTTTTTGCAAATTTTGAATTTTATATCATTGTTTTTCTAAAACTGAAGAAAACTGCACACACTGACTTACAAATTCATGAGGCAGCCAAAACTATGCGGACTCAGAAGAAACATATTTTTTACTGCAAGGTTATCAAATCGGCTAATCATTTTTGTTTTGCGGAGAGCATCAATCATTTCACTAATTTTATAGTTTTCTCGTTTTCTCTTGTCTCGGGCATTGCATGCCACTTTCTCGCCACGTTGGCAATGTACTGTGATCCGCTGACCAATAAACGTCACACAATACTGGGACTAATGAGATGCATGGAAATGATTGTGCAGACTTACCCGTGTCACTTCAGCATTCACTCCTGTTTCCGAAGTCCACGATCTCATAACATCGGTTGCACCAACGCCACCAATCATTCAAATCATGGCCGTTTGTGCATGTGCCGGAACTGTTGTCTGGATTTCGCTTCCTTGATTTTCTTTCTTACCGTCCTCTGCGCCATCAATCTCCGTCGCGGCTAGCGGCAGAATTCTCGTATGCTCGCCCGTGCTTGTAGATGGGCAGAAATGAGGAACCTTACTCTCCCGTCCGCACACACGATCCCAGATCACAATGGAGGAGTGCCCCAATTGAGGGTGCCGCCAGCTTCGCCTGACGTGCGTCGATCTTGTGCTTCTACCTGGATGACCTCCGTTAATTACCTCGCGGGCGATAGACCCAGCCTTTTTTCCGCGTGACTTTTGCCAGCATTTCACTACACAATCCAGCCGAACATCATAGCCGGCCGCACAAATCCAAAACCTTCGTTTATCCTAAGCGCGCTCAGCTCAATGGCCGCCAAAGGCGAAGAAATAACGGCTCTCGCAGAACACATATCAACTCGAGCACGCCGGAAGACCAACTAACTATCGTTCTATTCGTTTTTTCTTACTCTGTCTACACGCTTGATTCAATTTCCTTATATGCATCTCACCATGACTTAACTCAAATCCTTAACATAACGCTACAAGAGATTTAAAGCAATTTCGACGTATATTGTGTCCGCAACTATTATGACAGCCGTTTGGAAAAAATTTGATAAGTTGCACAATTGTTATAGTTACTCCCGTTTCACATGACGATGTGAAATTTTTATGCAGAACTTTAGTGAAACATAAACAAGTTGGTGATTTATTGCACAATTGTTTTAGATATACTTAAAGTTGTTCTACAGTGATTTTTTCGGTAGTATTGTGAAACTAAACAGTGATAAGTTGCACAACCAATTTTAAAATATTTAAAAATCTTTCTAAAGATATCTAACATAAATCAGATTTCTAAATCAATTGTAAAACATTATGAAAGTTCAATAAGTTACATTTGCTACTTGGGATGCTTAGCATTTAAGTCCCCTATTACGAAAAATTTTTGTCGATATCTTGTGAGTTTTTGCAAATCGCCTTTAAAGAAATTTAATTGTTCACCGGTGCATTGAAATGGCAAATATGCTCCAGCGATGAAATAAATTCCATGAATGGTTTCAACTTCGATTCCCAAGCTTTAGTATTGAAAAAAGGTAAAATTCGATGTTTAATTTGCCGTTGGACAAAAATGGCAACTCCACCACCCATTCCAGTAAACCTGTCAAATCGATGAACCACATAATGTGGATTATTTTTCAATTTGACATTTCGATAGTCCCACGACAAAAGGGCCTAACTGTAAATGAGAGCCTCTCTTTGTTACCTTCTCTTTTGATTATTACGGAGCCATTATTGCAAATTCACTAAAGTTTCCAATATAAATCGAAAGCTTGTAGTTTTACCTTGAATGTTCTGCAGAGAGTAAAACGTCAAATATGAAATCAGTTCGGTAAATCATGAAAGAAAAAGTAAACAAAGGGAAACTGTCATTTGCATTTAGGCCCTTTTGTCGTGGGACGGTCGATTTGGTTTAAGAAAAGTTTCTATCACAATGGCAATATGAATTTCGTGAACTTTGAGAAAATTATAAAATTCATCTTCACTCGATTTCAAAGATCGAGCATTCCAATTTAAAATATTCAAATAATTATTCAACATCACTGTTAAATTTTAAATTCATTATCATTCTCGTATATTGTAGATGCCGGAAGGTAAATGGCTAAGTGCGGCAAGATCAATAAACGGGGTTCCACAATATATGGAGATACTCTGGATGATATCTTTGCGGTAATGTAGTGTGTAGGTTTCGTAGAGGTTTGACCGATACCACAAACCAGAATAGGGGATGATATTCTTGAGCAAGACAGATTCAGTTTTTTTTACAAAGCGAGGTAGTTATAAAGTGACTCTGTGATCCCGAATCCAACAAGCATGGGGCGACAACCTTACGTCCTTGAAAGTCTTCGATCTGTACTAAAGCGGTGGGGAGAAATATTGTGTTGGATTGATCATTCTTGTCACAAGCCGCCGTGGCGTATTGAAAATGTCCTGGGATCCCGACTGTTTGTGCAGAGAGGGAGGTTTTCATTGTTATGGGCGGTGGAAAAGATTGCGATTGAGCTGACAATGGTTATTGTAAAGCAGCAGGTAAGCGTTGCGACGTGTTTACTACAGTAGATTGATGAGCGATGAGTGGTGCTGGTTCATTTTGCTGGGTAGCAGAGTGGGTCTGCTGTGTACATTGTGCTCCGTGGAGAAGGGTGTGGTGTTTCCGAGGACATCGGTTGCAAGTTTTCCACGGGCAAGTTTTAGCAAAGTGATCGACATTACGAAGACAATTGCGGCAAAGTTTCTTGGACCTTCCAAAGTCCAATCTCTGTTGATCTGGCACTTTAAAAGCTATTGGTCATCAATATATATATATATATATATATATATATATATATATATATATATATATATATATATATATATATATATATATATATATATATATATATATATATATATATATATATATATATATATATATATATATATATATATATATATATATATATATATATATATATATATATATATATATATATATATATATATATATATATATATATATATATATATAAGCCAGGTACTTCTCCTAGCTATGAAGGATATTATCGTTTCACGATTATTGCCACCGTTTCGAATATTTTTGAGCAGCAAATGATCTAAAAAGTCATCTTTTAATTCAAAAACAAAAATGGTTGTACCAGTCTGCGTTGCCAGGTTGTTTTTCCAAAAATCTGTATTCGGCGCAAAAATCTATCTGTGCCATATCGGTATCAGAGTCTCTTCTACATAAGTAGTAGAAAATGTCACCAAGAGGTGAGCAAAAAAAGGTCCCACGACAACCTTTTTTCATGTCTATTCAAGCTAAAAACCAAAATCGGTACTTATCTGTATGATTCGTGAGTAATCGGTATTTTGGGAGTACATATCTGTATTGCGGTATAGACGGCAAAAATCTGTATAAATACCGAGAAATCGGTATACCTGCCAACGTTGGTACCAGTTTCCAGTTTTGTTTTATTATGATTACATGGCTACTTTGATTGAAAACTGCTGTTGTTGAACAGCTTGTCAATTGACATAGTCGTAAAAAAGTCGTGATTTGGAATGTGAACTTTTTGCGATTGCTATGGACTGTAAGCGCTAGCTATCAGGAGATGGAAAATGTTCGGTTATATGACAAGTAGTGTTGTTTCACAAAGTTGTATGCAGGTAGTTTCTGTCAGTGCACACTCGTTGCGTCGCTTCCATCCCGCAACCACCGTGAATAGCAGTGTGGCTATTTGAGTACAGTATAAAAATGTTCTCTTTGTCCTTCTCATATCCAAAGCTGTAGCATTCAAACATTATAACATCAAATTGAGTTATCTACTTGATCGCATATAACTCGCACATGTTATCACGTTGAAATACGAATTTAGAGACCGAACCTTTTACAGTGAAGTCTTTTACATCACAGGGAACGTGAATTAGGAATCCGGCAATAAGGTATCCCAGATCATTTGTTTTTTCGGCTAATTGGGACAATGAACGATTATCTCGCTTCTGACCACAGATAGAACCAGAATTTCTCCAGTTCTTGTGTAGACTTATAATTTACGATCATTTGATGCAGAATTAGTCCTGTGACTAAAAATTATGAAGATTTAGTTAGTCGGGTTCTATAGAAAAGCGTATTAAAGTTTCAAGATCTTTTAGATGATTCATAAAATACTTCTCATAGCATCTAGCGTTAGTAAGAATATGAAGTTCTAAGCATTTATAACTAGGAATAAGAATTGTTTTGAAGAGGTTCTTCGACACAGTTTGTGGACTACTTAGGAATATTCAAATTGAACATATATTTTCTTGGTGGCTCCTCTAAGCCACTAAAGTATTATTAAGAATTAGCTCTAGGTTCTGAAATCTGAGACATTCAATATTCGATGTTCGAACTTCGTAAACAATGAATTTTTCCATACTGTTGGATATAAAGTTATGGACATTTTCAGAACGGGTTTGGCGAGTAGATTATTTTCGCGATCCAGGTCCCCGATTTCTGGATGCACTGAAAATAATGGTCTAAGAACTTTGGAATGAACTTCGAAACGTCGTAGGATTACAAATATCGAAACATTTTTTTAAAACTGAACGCAAAAATTGTTACAGGATCGGATACTTAACGTATCTAGAAGGAAATCGATGATGTCAAATATATTTCTCATATCAAATTCAGAAATAAGCTACTTCTAGGGCAGACGATCAACGAGATGTGAATGCCAAAGCCACTATTCAGATTGACCTGCTTCAGACAAACGTGGTACCGATGATCGCCAATTTATCTAATGCCTCCCAGACATGTGGTTTGACACCAATATTCCCGTGGTTTAAAAGAAGGAACATTATTTGCATAAAAGTTGAAAAAATGTGAAAAAAAAACGTTACTTCGCGGTTATGGTTGCGGTCAACTGCAGAATCTCGACAGAATGTCAAAGCATTTTTGTAAAAGGCAACATAGGATTGAAGGAAGAATTCTTCCATTGAAACTTAACTTTGTATTTTTGTGTTGCCATTTGAAATTTGCTCAATGCCAATGGATTCACTAAGTTGTTGTCTTTAATATTTTAATTTTTTGAGTTCCACAAAACTTTTGCCTTTAAACAGCAAAATGATAACATAATGTGATTTTAATTGAAAATTTGATGAGTCGATATCATATTAGGATTTCAATCTGATGTTTCTATCATAATCAGATTTCAATTTGTTCTCATTTTGATGTTTGATTTTACTCGGGTTGTGCTTCACTGACAATTATATCATGTTATTTCGGGAAAACATGTTTTAATGTGACGTTTCGGAATATGAAATAACGCAAAAGAAAAACATGTTATTTCGCTTAAAACATGAAATCAGAGTTAAAACTTGTTTTAACTCATAGTGTGAACATGGTATAAATTTCGAAGACATTGTCAGGTGGGTTTTTCTATATTCTGCACCGTTCCCTAGAAAATTCAATTTGAAACGGGAAAATAGCAAAAAAAACTACAACTTTACGGTACTGTCCTCAGCCCTTAAGTAAGGGCGCCAAATGAACAGCATGAAGGTTTCCCTTTTTCTTTTATATGAATTTGGATTTAATGAGGTCAAGTCAAATTCTAGAACGACTATAAGAAAACAACGGTTAACGGTTAACGTTTTTTTATGAATCGTTGTTTTCCTAAAACTCCAGAAATGTGAATCTTCACGATAGATGTAATGATTGCTGTCATAATGCAATGAAATTTTATTCAGAGACAACAGGATTGTGGTATGCTGCCACTTCAAATCAACACCGTTATCTCAAACATCAAATCTGTTCGGCTCTCTACTTTTTGGAACAATTCCATTCGAATTAAAAGGATGGTTTATGTTTTTTCCGGCTTAAATTTTTCACAAGAATTTCCCATATACCTTGGAAGGATTATTTGGACGAGATTTTGTGTAAATTTTTCTCGAAATGACCTCCAAATTTCGTCAATTGCTACGAACAGTTCGGCTAATGTACTCGAACCATCCCCTTTGCCTCCTGCTATTAAATTACATCGATGGAACCGAGATTTGGAAACACATCGACATGTTTTACCTATTCGAACGATTCACTCTCTTGCTCATAAACTGTCAAACTGATGTTTGTTGTATTTTGCTTGGGTCATTTGGGACCTTTAAGAACAGAAAAAAACTGCTTTAAAGTGCGAAGTGTACGTGTGTACTAGAGATGGTCGGGTATAGAAATTCTTATACCCGAACCCGACCCGTACCCAAGTGATCAGCAAAAAAAATTACCCGTACCCGATCAATATTAAAAAAAATAACCCGTTTCCGACCCGTACCCGAGAACGAAAAATTACCCGTACCCGATTAAAAATTACCTGTACCCGTACCCGGCCTGAATGAGTAGTAAAAATTTTACCAAAATTCAGGATGGAAAAAATAAAGTGTTTTAGATAGCGAGCCGTATCAGGCTCTAGTTGGTAAGTAAAATACATTAAAATGCTTGTTTACATTTAAACATATAAATACACTGTGAAGCATGAATAGATTTCCAATGTCTTTGGTACTTTATACTCATTTACAAATGTCAACAAAGGGGGTAATATCTACTCAAATTTTTCGAGAAGCATATTTAACCAAAATGTCCGATGTATTCAATTTTGGGTATGTATGTTTTTTTACGAAACAGTGCGACTTTTGATCCAATTCTTCAGAACCAAAAGTAAGTGTGCTCATTATCTTGACACATGAATAAAAATTCAAATTCGAATCACTTGAAAAATCACGTAAAATGGTTCAAAATGTCAAATTGAATATTATATGTGACGAAATTGAATGTTATGCGAACATCCCCTAAAATGAATAGAGTATCATCAGTTCGTTTACGTGAATTGAATAAACATCAAATCATGTTCGCGTATTCCCGCGGTGTGAAAAATTCAATTTTGAAAATGGTGAACAGTGAGTCCTTCAAGTGTAAGTAGTTTGAAAATTCGTGAGAATTTTTTTTTTGTTACAATTTTTTACTACAACGCACAATGAATTAAGATTTTGATTTAAATTAATCTGTCAAATATGCCCGTTTTGTAAAGCTCACAAACCCACACCCCCAATGTTAACGGTAGCTGGTGGTTTTTATAGCAATCGAACTTCTGTGCCACCTCCGGTGGAACCCTCAACGAGTGAACACGGTGAAAATTTGAGTATTTCGCGAGAAAAGATTTTCACCCGTACTTTTGCGACTCCACGTTGTCACGCATCGAGATTTTCACTTGTAGTCCAGTGAAAAGAAACGAAAATTAACTGGCAATATAGCCCAACTTGCTGTGCCATCAATCGGTGTCATTTCAAGTTCGGTGACACCTCCCAGAAGTGTAGAATAAGATGAATTTCTATGCAGATTTTCTGAAATAAATGTTCATGTTTTTATGGTTAGAATCCTAATGATTTATATGAAAATTTTGAAAATCTATAACCAATATTTAAAATAACAGTTTTCTGGTATCTGAATGTGATATGAGTACTACACTACATTTTATATATGAATCAAATAATTTTTACTGGATTGTGCATTAAACAGCTTGAAAATGACAGTCCATTAAAACCTACGTGAAAAGTAGGCTCTGACCGCAACATCTTAGAGCTAAGGCAGTGTGTCTTATACCGTTTTCGTTTTTGAACCTAGACGCGGGCGGCTCTGACTCCGAGTAAAACGAACACGTGGTACGCGCCCTAAACAACAACTCATGAAAAAAAAAAGAAAAAATAAACAAACTTGCATGGAGCGTGGTGCGACCCGAGAAAATTTTCAGAGCGAAACTACGCGATTGGAGTCCGATCTAGAGCGACCGCAGGTTGCTAAAACAAACATATCAAACGTTGTTTGGGCGACTCTGGGTCAGCTTTCGGGCTGCTCTGATCAATAAACGAAAACGGTATTATTAAATATGTTATAAAGAAAGTAGGGTGGAAAATATTCTCATAACTTTTCACGTATCGGTTTTTTTAAATGAAGAAAAGAAATGTTTTTTTCTGGAAAAAGATGCCAGTTGTCATATCAAATGTCAAAACCCCTTGAATCAAATTGTTTATTTTTCGGAAGAACTATTTTGCAATAAAAATTCTCGTCAACGTGTAAAAATGTTTATGTGAAGCACAAATGGTCGGGTAATCGATCACTAAGAATCGGCTGCGAAGTCTGTTGAAACAGAAAGGCCAAATTCCACAAAAGGAATGTAATGCCAAGACTTTGCTTTGCACTTGTTCCTGTATCTTCTTTATTTTTCCTGAACTTACCTTCTGTACCTGTTCTTCTTATTTCTGTACCTGTAGCTGTCCCGGTGAACTTTCCACAGCTCAAATATTATCTTTGGATGGAAATTATTTCGAATACTCTAAAGTCAGAATAATCGAACGACCCTCATGATTGCTCGCGATCAGTGAAGTAGAATGGTATTTTTCTCGCACAGTGAGAAGTATTATCCTTCATGTTCCGTAAAAATGGATCATCTGACAATTGTTTTTGATTCGATCTCAACATTTTTTTCCCCAAAAACAGATACACACGTACACTTCGCACTTTAAAGCAGTTTTCTCCTGTTCTTAAAGGTCCCAAATGACCCAAGCAAAATACAACAAAAATCAGTTTGACAGTTTATGAGCAAGAGAGTGAATCGTTCGAATAGATAAAACATGTCGATATGTTTCCAAATCTCGGTTCCATCGATGTAATTTAATAACAGGAGGCAAAGGGGATGGTTCGAGTACATTGGCCGAACTGTTCGTAGCAATTGACGAAATTTGGAGGTCGTTTCGAGAAAAATTTACACAAAATCTCGTCCAAATAATCCTTCAAATTTATATGGGAAATGCTTGTGAAAAATTTAAGCCGAAAATAAAAGAATTGCTCCAAAAAGTAGAGAGCCGAACAGATTTGGTGTTTGAGATAACGGTGTTAATTTGAAGTGGCAGCATACCACAATCCTGTTGTCTCTGAATAAAATTTTAGTGCATTATGACAGCAATAATTACATCTATCGTGAAGATAAGATTCACATTTCTGGAGTTTTAGGAAAACAACGAATCATAAGAAACGTTAACCGTTCACCGTTTCTTCTTGTAGTCGTTCTATAATTTGACTTGACGTCATTGAATCCAAATTCATATAAAGGAAAATGGAAACCTGTATGCTGTTCATTTGGCACCCTTACTTAATTGAACATGTGATTCGAAATAAAGAAACACGTGAATCAAGTAGCCTCAGTGAAATTTTTGCACAAATCAGCACGTTTGGCGCCAAACAATTTTAATCTAGTGTTCATATTTTGCTCTACAATCAGCTAGCATTTCACAACTCCATACACGCCAAACAATCATCGGAGATCTAGTATGCATTGAGTGGAACATTTCCAATTCCAACAATAGCAATAGCGGAAAAAGTGTGTGTAACTAATGTTCTCTGGTATGCGTTGACCGATCTACAAATGATTTTTTTTGTTCGAAAGGTGACGTTTATGCGAAGGTTTTAGGCTATAGTACATAAGGATAATCCTTCGGAAAAGTAAGAAAAACTAGAAAATTGGTTCGTTTGGAATTGGAAATGTTCCACTCAATGCATACTAGTTCTCCGATGATTGTTTGGCGTGTATGGAGTTGTGAAATGCTAGCTGATTGTAGAGCAAAATATGAACACTAGATTAAAATTGTTTGGCGCCAAACGTGCTGATTTGTGCAAAAATTTCACTGAGCCTACTTGATTCACGTGTTTCTTTATTTCGAATCACATGTTCAATTAAGTAAGGGTGCCAAATGAACAGCATACAGGTTTCCATTTTCCTTTATATGAATTTGGATTCAATGACGTCAAGTCAAATTATAGAACGACTACAAGAAGAAACGGTGAACGGTTAACGTTTCTTATGATTCGTTGTTTTCCTAAACCTATAGAAATGTGAATCTTATCTTCACGATAGATGTAATTATTGCTGTCATAATGCACTAAAATTTTATTCAGAGACAACAGGATTGTGGTATGCTGCCACTTCAAATTAACACCGTTATCTCAAACACCAAATCTGTTCGGCTCTCTACTTTTTGGAGCAATTCTTTTATTTTCGGCTTAAATTTTTCACAAGCATTTCCCATATACCTTTGAAGGATTATTTGGACGAGATTTTGTGTAAATTTTTCTCGAAACGACCTCCAAATTTCGTCAATTGCTACGAACAGTTCGGCCAATGTACTCGAACCATCCCCTTTGCCTCCTGTTATTAAATTACATCGATGGAACCGAGATTTGGAAACATATCGACATGTTTTATCTATTCGAACGATTCACTCTCTTGCTCATAAACTGTCAAACTGATTTTTGTTGTATTTTGCTTGGGTCATTTGGGACCTTTAAGAGCAGGAGAAAACTGCTTTAAAGTGCGAAGTGTACGTGTGTATCTGTTTTTGGGGAAAAAATGTTGAGATCGAATCAAAAACAATTGTCAGATGATCCATTTTTACGGAACATGAAGGATAATACTTCTCACTGTGCGAGAAAAATACCATTCTACTTCACTGATCGCGAGCAATCATGAGGGTCGTTCGATTATTCTGACTTTAGAGTATTCGAAATAATTTCCATCCAAAGATAATATTTGAGCTGTGGAAAGTTCACCGGAACAGCTACAGGTACAGAAATAAGAAGAACAGGTACAGAAGGTAAGTTCAGGAAAAATAAAGAAGATACAGGAACAAGTGCAAAGCAAAGTCTTGGCATTACATTCCTTTTGTGGAATTTTGCCTTTCTGTTTCAACAGACTTCGCAGCCGATTCTTAGTGATCGATTACCCGACCATTTGTGCTTCACATAAACATTTTTACACGTTGACGAAAATTTTTATCGAAAAATAGTTCTTCCGAAAAATAAACAATTTGATTCAAGGGGTTTTGACATTTGATCTGACAACTGGCATCTTTTTCCAGAAAAAACATTTCTTTTCTTCATTTAAAAAAACCGATACGTGAAAAGTTATGAGAATATTTTCCACCCTACTTTCTTTATAACATATTTAATAAGACACACTGCCTTAGCTCTAAGATGTTGCGGTCAGAGCCTACTTTTCACGTAGGTTTTAATGGACTGTCATTTTCAAGCTGTTTAATGCACAATCCAGTAAAAATTATTTGATTCATATATAAAATGTAGTGTAGTACTCATATCACATTCAGATACCAGAAAACTGTTATTTTAAATATTGGTTATAGATTTTCAAAATTTTCATATAAATCATTAGGATTCTAACCATAAAAACATGAACATTTATTTCAGAAAATCTGCATAGAAATTCATCTTATTCTTCACTTCTGGGTGGTGTCACCGAACTTGAAATGACACCGATTGATGGCACAGCAAGTTGGGCTATATTGCCAGTTAATTTTCGTTTCTTTTCACTGGACTACAAGTGAAAATCTCGATGCGTGACAACGTGGAGTCACAAAAGTGCGGGTGAAAATCTTTTCTCGCGAAATACCAGCTACCGTTAACATTGGGGGTGTGGGTTTGTGAGCTTTACAAAACGGGCATATTTGACAAATTAATTTAAATCAAAATCATAATTCATTGTGCTTTGTAGTAAAAAATTGTAACCAAAAAAAAATTCTCACGAATTTTCAAACTACTTACACTTGAAGGACTCACTGTTCACCATTTTCAAAATTGAATTTTTCACACCGCGGGAATAAGCGAACATGATTTGATGTTTATTCAATTCACGTAAACGAACTGATGATACTCTATTCATTTTAGGGGATGTTCGCATAACACTCAATTTCGTCACATATAATATTCAATTTGACATTTTGAACCATTTTACGTGATTTTTCAAGTGATTCGAATTTGAATTTTTATTCATGTGTCAAGATAATAGCAGTCAAACCGTTTGTTTGAAGCTAATTTCTAATCTAGTTTTAACGTTGTTGAACTGAAAATCGAGTCAGTTTCAAACCTGGTTTTTATATCAGGTTTGCTCAAACTCCCGTTGCTAAGTGCGAAACTAACACAGTTCCGTGAAAAGTGTTTGTTTGGGTCAGTTTCAATTTTCTCAAGCGAAAACGACATAACCAATTCCAACTTCAAATTCTGTCAAATCAATACATTTGACAGTAGATGCAGTCGGAACTGGGTTGAATTTCCCTTAAAGCGAAAACTTCACAAAACACAAGTGAAGAAATCAAGACCTATGAAGTGACACCAGAATTGATTTCTTTTGTTGAAATATATATACTGGAGAAGATATTCATGATATGTTACTTCACTTCCAACCTCTTCATATTACTAAAATTAAATTACTGCACCCTCAAACTCTAGAACAATATTGCAAAAAAAACAAAAGCAGCCGTTAGGCAGCTGTTTTAGTATCGCGGGGCTGAAACGTTTTTCCATGAGGTAACACGAGCAGTTCAGAGTTCGTGCATGGTTTGCGAGATCTGCGAATTATACTTTTAACTATTGAAAATGACTATTGAAAAAAAACAGAATTGGTTGTTAGACGTAATGATTTGGATCATAATTCCAAATCAAAAAACATAAAAAAATAGCTAAATTTACCAAAAGTGACCGTGCTACGCCACAACCAAGCGTACCAGCACCGAGAAGTAGAAATTTAGTTTTCTTAATAATGCTTATATCCAAGTCTGGAAGAAGTCTCCATTTCATTAAAGTCAAGTTCAGGTTGATGGATTTTTCAGCTAATCTGGAAAGAAAAACACAGATCAACAAATATATACACAAATATATATATATATATATATATATATATATATATATATATATATATATATATATATATATATATATATATATATATATATATATATATATATATATATATATATATATATATATATATATATATATATATATTTATATATATATATATATATATATATATATATATATATATATATATATATATATATATAATCCGAAAAAAAATGAAAAAAATCAGGGTTTCGATTTTTTTGATAATTTTTGTTTCAAAGCTGTTATTTAAAAATTAAGAAGTTACAGCTAAAACAGTTTACGGGTGCATGCAAATGATCAAGTTCTCGTTGTAATTCGGAAACCGTTCATCGTTCAAAAAGAAGTCCAGGAAGAAGTTGTAGGGAATCAATAGGGCACTCTAAAAAACATATACACTGAAAAAATTTGATTTTCTCAATAATTTCAAAATGAACCAAAATAATTGAATTGAATAAAATCACGGTTTCGATTTGTTTTTAATAATTTTTATTCTAAAGCTCTTATTAAAACCTACAGATTGATGGATATCCCATCCGTGTCTTTTGAAATATGGAGAAGTTACAGCTAAAACAATTTACAGATATTTTCGAAATTCCAAGTTCCCGTTGAAAGATAATCATTTAAACAGTAGAACTAACGTAACTACGTCAAAACGAATAAACACATGTAGAATCAAAGAGGTGTGCCAGTTGACTACCTACTGTTTACCAACCAACATGCGTACCGGCGAATTTCTTACCTAAATTCTACCTGCTTCACATATAAATAGCTATGCATCGTAGAACAGATATCAGTTTATAACAAATCTCTTTCGAAACAGTTACAATACTACAATATGGTTTTCCCTAAGTGATGTAAACCTTTTCCTGGTTTTGTGTGTTCCGGAAAAATTTTCCAATTAACAGAAACCATAATTGGAAAATTATAAGCTCTAAACGGAATACCACGTTAAGCATTTGTGATCGCTGTCGTAGACGGGCTTATAAGGAAAGTCATACGTCGGAAACAGAAGGTCAGTCAACAACGAAGCCACAACCATCCACATCGCAATACGATTTAGAGGAAGTACCTTCAGCAGCTTCAATCAACTCAGCATCTTCTGAAGCATCAGCCGCGGCGGAGTATTCAAGAGCACACAACATTGAACTCTTCTACAAGGGCATCGTAGGAATCAACGTTTCTCCGATATCAACGAAGAAAACCCGGAATATTAATTATCCTCGAGAAAAATATTTGGATATTTCAAGAGGTATAAAAAAGCAAATATTCGGGTTCCCGGCGGATGAAGAAGATCCAGAATTACTCAAAATGAAAGCAGCAGAGTTGGATTAAGTGATTACTAAAATGATAGAGCAGTTTGCTAAGCCTGATTGCACTAGCAATGGAAAAGTGCGTTTGTTGTCAGTCTTGCCAAACTCGTGGTCAAGGGAGAATATTCAAGGTGAACAAATACATTGTTTCGGAGGCAAGAGAATCAACGGGGGAAAAAAGCCAAGAAACAAACGGGACGCAGCAGGAACGAAACGATAGAAAACGAGGTGCTTCAATATTTCAACAGCGATGACGTCAGCAGAGTAATGCCGGGATCAAGAGATTGCGTCACAGTCAAAAAGAATCGTAATTGTAAAAGCAAAAAAAAAACGATTGCTTTGTTCATCATTGAAAGAAATTTATTTGGGAGGAATTTCTAGATCGAAATAATGGATTTAGTACATTTGCAGCATTAAGACCAAAACACTGCAAGTTGCTTGGAAGTTCTGGTTTACATAACATATGTGTTTGCACAATCAGCAATCTGATTTTCTTAAGAAGGCAAAATCTAATTTAAAGACAGGAGAAATTGCAATTATTTGTGATTTTTCAGAAAAATTTTCATTTGTGCTTCAGGATGCTGTTCAAAGCCACTATTGGAGCAATGATCAAGCAACCATTCATCCGTTTAAAAATTTATTCTAGAGAATCAGAAGAACTTAAACATTTAAGTTTCATTGTGATTTCAGAAGTGCTTAAACACGATACCATCGCGGTTCAAGTGTTTATTTCACACTTAATGTCATTTTTAAAAGACAAAATTCAAATTAAAAAAGGCGAGTGGGTAATGTCAGAGTGGGATGTCGTGAATACGAAAACAACTGGCATGTTCCTTAACACTTCCGAATATCAATTAGTTGATCAATTGTATGAATTATGAGAACATTCCCCTTTTTCACATTTTTCGCAAAAACAAAGAAGGCTTCACTTGATCTCGATTACTGTGAATTTCACACAGCGAAAAGTGCACAAATCTAATCAAACTGTTCTAGATTTGCACTAAACTGAGGATATTTACCTTCGATTTGCGAGCAAGAAATCCTAATAGTTCTTTAGAAAACTCTCCACCGTTGTCCTCTTTTCGTTGATTTTTCAGAAATGCAAACGACTAGCAGCTATGACGTAATCGCTCTTGTCGGAAGCGAAACTAGCTTTGCAAACGACACACAATACATCTGCTCGCAGTGACGATAGAATCTAAACTGATCCAATTTTTATTAAGAGGTTTCTTTTTACGTGATTTCGTTTGTAGCTTTTTCACTAATGGACGGTCCTAACGGTTATAAAAATATCCGCATACAGAATTTTAATGTCGATTATTTCATTTCGGATTTGCATTTCATTGAAAGAAACTATCAGGATGCTGTACGGGATTCATTCATGCCTTTCAGAAGGACCAAATTGTGGAACTCATTACGATATAAATCACTGTTCGGAACATTTTTCTCGAACGAAGTTGAAAAATTTCGATTCTATTGGTAGTTAGATTATATAAATCCTTTCACAGATTACTGAACTATGAGCTTTAAAAATACGAGAAAGCCAAACGCGCCTTATGAATAATTCTCTTTCATATTCGTTTATACCAAACATTCAAGAAAAGTTTAATTTTGAATTATTCGAGATTATGTCACACAACTGAAAATTTTATCATAAAATTGTGATCATATTTCCGATGGCATGTAGCAAAAATTATGTCGATTTGTTAGATATAACAAGAGATGTTCACGATCAAAAACTTATCACTCTCTCAAACGGTAAATTTTCAAAAGGCACCCCATAGTAAAGTAAGTCGTATTCACGACAAAAGCAATATTTATGTCTGACGGAGCTGGCTCGCAGTACAAAAACACAAAAAATTTTGCAAGTCTCTGTAAATTTAAATCAATGTATAACATTGATGCTGAGTGGCATTTTTGCCACTTCTCATGGTAAAGGATCATGAGATGCACTCGGGGTAATTTAAAGCGAATGGCACGACGTAAAAGCTTGGCTAAACTACATGAACACCCAATCACAACTGAAAAACAATTATATGAATGGGCAGAGCAGAGAAGTTGAGATGCATTCACGACCATGTCTTCTTGTTACGTGTCACAAGAAGAATATGAACGGGGTGAGACCGAGTGAAGTAGTGTTTATAAGGATACCAGAATGATTTCAGGCACACAGAAATACCATTCTTTCGTTCCGATTTCAGAAACCACAATCGTCACAAGACTGTATACGAATGACGATGCACGTAGTACTCATACAATTTTCAAAAACTTAAAATTTTAAATATAATTAAGAATTATTCATGTACATGTAATAATTGTAGTTATAGCAAGCAAATGAACAATTCATGGAAACACTACTCCACTCGTTCACACCCCATAATGAAAAATTTTGTCCCCATAAAAAATGAAAAATTTTCTGAAAAATCACAAATAATTACAATTTCTTCTGTCTTTAAATTAGATTTTCCTTTTTTAAGAAAATCGGATTGCTGATTTTTAATAAAATCATGAGTCACAAGTTTTTCTAATTTTTTGCAAAAATATGCTGCAAATTCTTCTACTGGTTTGACAAATTTCTCTGGATCACATCTGTCAGTAGAAACCCATTGTTCAAAACATATCTCAGTCAAATCACGTTCCTCGAAATTGTCTAAAACGCTTCTCTCCAGATCTTGTGTCGCTGGACAACTTTTGCATTCACGGAAGTAGTAAAGCTTGCTTCATTTAGAATTGGAACAAACTTTTGCTCATATTGTGGTGCTCCTGGTGGACGGATTTGGAAGTTCTTGGCGCCCACGTGTCGGTAATTTTGTCAGCTTCATGTACGATTTTTGACATTCCGCAAATCGACTGTACTTTGGAAACAATCAACATGGAAGCCGAAAGAAGGGAAAAAATTGTGCACAGTTATTTGGAAAATCCATTGTGGTCTGCATCTAGGCTAGCTAAACAGCTTAAATTGCCCAGAAATACCATATGGCGCGTTATCACACGGTATAAGAAAACGTTGACGTGAGGAGAACTCGACACCGGGAAGGAATCATGTCGTATCGAGCTAGCAAACAGCCAAATCACACCATGAAACAGAATAGTGTGGTAGAAATTCGTGCTCGGAAACTATATGACCAGGTGCTGATCAAGTTCGACGGGTGTCTTCTGATTAACGATGAAAGGCTGACTTCGGGCAAATCCCAGGTCAAAAATTTTACTTGGCAACGGCTCGGGGGGATGTTTCAGCCAAATTTAAATTGGTTTTTGCCGACAAATTTGCAAGAAAATTTATGATTTGCAGCTGTGGCAAAAAAACGAAAGTTTTCGTTACAAATAAGACAATGACATCGGAACTATACCAAAAAGAGTGTCTCCAAAAACGAATTTTGCGGTTCATTCGATCCCACGACCATCCCGTAATGTTTTGGCCAGATTTGGCAAGCTGTCCTTACAGCAAAGTCGTTCAAGAATGGAATGCAGAGAACGGGGCCCAGTTTGCTCCGAAAAACCTTAACCCACCCAACTTCCCCCAGGTACGCTCTATTGAGAAATACTGGGCAATCATGAAGAGGAGACTCAAGGCAAAGGTAAAAGTTGTCAAAGACATCAATCAAATGACGACCTGGTGGAATAAGATAGCTAAAACGATGGACGAAGAAGGTGTGCGCCGCCTAATGAGCCGTGGTACAGAAAAAAATTAAGAATTCCTTCGAAACCGTGACAAATAATTCTATCCGTATTTTTTCTTAAAAGTATGAAGAAAACGCTACATTTGTATAAAAAAAGATCTTGAATTCAATAATAAATAACTGAAATACAGGCAATTGTCTTTGTTCCAATTCTATCTGAAGCAAGCTTTAGGATCTTTTAGATGAGTCATATAATAGCTTTTTAAAACAATAATTCTTATCATCATACTTGAAATATTTTTCAACAGCATGTATCATTAATAAAACATTCTCATGGATTGTTTATTTATTTATTTCGTCAAGCAAATGTAGACTACATATAAATGGTTTACAATGTTTACTTAGATACTACGCATAATTTCTACGACTAAGCTGTAATTTCATTTCATTTTTGGACATACAAAGGTCAAGATGTTCGCAATATTGATTGTAGTGGCGCATTATACGATTGATTGGGCTATATTTTGCATAATTTGTTGTAGTGTTTCTTTCTAAAAATAATTTCCAGGTTCGTAATTGACGGCTAGGTGTATAAAAATTTATTCGCAATGATAAAGAAGGTGATTGAATGCGGTGAGAAATAATGTCGCTGAAAAAATACAGCATTGCAAGGTCGCGGCGTTCTTTAAGTGTTTGAATATTGATGAGCATGCAGCGTGCTTCATATGATGGTAGGCGAAATGCTGTCCAGTTTAATTTACGAAGTGCATATAAAAGAAATTGTTTTTGAATAGATTCGATGCGTTCTTCGTGAATAATATTATATGGATTCCATACTAGGGCTGCAATATTCCAAAATAGGTCTGACATATGTACTGTATAATATTTTAATTGTGTATGGGTCCTGAAAGTTATGACTGAAGCGTTTAATCAAGCCCAGTATGCTATTTGCTTTATTGATTATAGTATTGTAATGTTCCACAAAAGTGAGCTTGGAGTCTAAGATTACTCCTAAATCTCTTACAATTTTACATTTTTCTACAAGTTGATTTCCTAGATGTATGTTTGTGGATATAGTTTCATTTTTCCTACTTAAAGTTATTGAGTTACATTTTTTACATTGAGTTGGAGTAGACTTTTGCAGCACCAAATGTGGAATAGATTGATTTCGTTCTGGAATATTACAGTGTCGTTGATATTTTTTATTTCCATGAAGAGTTTCATGTCGTCTGCATATATAAGCACTTTCAGATTTTTTCGTATGAAGGAAATGTCGTTTATATGTAAAATGAAAAGGAGAGGCCCTAAGTGAGAACCCTGAGGTACGCCAGAAGTTACATTATTTGATTCAGACAGAATATTTTGGAAGCGGACTACCTGTACACGATTCGTTAAGTATGATTTGAGCCATTCCAGAAGAGTATGTTTTATGCCATATTTTTGTAGTTTGTGTAGAAGTAATGGTATGTCAATACGGTCGAAGGCTTTGCTAAAGTCAGTTTCTACGTAGTTTCCGGCGTCCATTGCATTCAGAATGAATGTCATAAATTCTAAGAGATTTGTTGTAGTTGAGCGGCCTTTAAAAAAGCCATGTTGTTTGATTATTATTACATTTTTAAGTTGATGAAAAAGTTTTTCGTTTACAATTTTTTCAAATAATTTTGGAATGCATGAGATAATGGCTATTCCACGCTAGTTCCGAATGTTAAATTTGGCACCAGATTTTATTATTGGTACAAGAAAGGAAGATTTACATGCTTTAGGAAAAGTACATTTATTAAGTGATAGGTTAAAAAGTAGTTGTAGTGGTAGTGTAAGTTCTTCAGCAAGATTTTTTAAAAATATTGGTGGTATACTGTCAGGTCCAGGCCCTTTTGAGGCGTCTAAGTTTTTCAGTGCTGTCGAAATGTCATGTTCTGATAGATAGTTTCAGGAATCAGAACAAATTGGCTCAAATGGCACGTTCCCCTTGATATTTGGAGATTTGTGCCTTGACAAATGTTCTGATAGATAGTTTACAGAGATGGAGTTGGAAAATGCAGGTATAAAAGAAAAGTATTCACGGTCACGGTCAGTTTCTGAATAAGATGTATATACTTCTTGAAAAAAATTTGCAAATTGATTGCAGATTTCTGTACTATTTTTCCCTACATGTTCGTCGAAGTGCATTTGAGTTGGAAAATTGTTGCTTTTTAGTTTGGTTTTTGTGTAGTTAAAAAGTTCTTAGGACAAGTCTTTATTTCGTTTTCAATTTTGCGGTTATATTCTTCTTGTGCTGTGTTAGTGGCTGTTTTGAGTTGATTGCATAGGTAATTTTGAAGATGAGCATCACTATTTTCTTGTTTGTAAGTTTAGTGTGCTTTTTGTTTCCTATTTTTCAAATGTTTTAGTTGTGAATTGAACCATACAGGTAATTTGCTGTTCAGAATTTTTTTTTCTTCTTTTCATAGGCAAAGTTTCGGCTAATATTTTGTTTATTATGTGATAGAATTTGTTTACTTCAACGTCGACATTTCCTTCTGTACTCAGTATGTTCCGCCAATTTATTATCCTTAGTCTACACTTGACTTCTTCAAAGTCAATTTTATTGTATTCCGGCATTTTTTCATATTCCAAGTCGTAGGGAAGGGATGCATTGTGTGTAAATAATGAATATTCAATTGCGGTGTGAAATGCTTCATTTTTTCACAATGGCAGGTTTGATGCATTCACACAAAAGTCTTCTGTGCAATTTGTGAAAAGAAGGTCTAAATATGCGTTTTGTTGATTTTTTACGGAGTTTACTTGATGTAGGCAATGTTTCGTTTTCTCCTACGACTGGAAGTAAGGTTGATTCATTTTCAATGTCAGAAATGAAGTCCGCATTACGTTGATTGAAGTCGCCAAAAATATAAAGCTTTACTTCAGGTTCCATATTCGAAATAATTGTGTCTAAAGATTGAAAGAATAATTCAAAAGAGAATTTGTTCGCATTTTCGGATGGGAAGTAGACAGAGCAGTAAATATGTTCTTCTCCCAACATTGAGACTTTGACCCATACATGCTCAAATTCTTTATATTTAGGAGTAATAATTTCTTCAGAAGTAAAGCAAGAGGTAATGGCTATGAGGACTCCACCTCCAGATTTTTTCTGACAGAGAGATAAATTTCAGTCGTGCCGAAATACGTTAAAATTATTTCCAAATACTTCTTCGCTTCTTACACTTTCGATGTAATCGCTGTTGAAATATTGAAGCACCTCGTTTTCTATCGTTTCGTTCCTGCTGCGTCCCGTTTGATTCTTGGCTTTTTTCGTCCGTTGATTCTCTTCCCTCCGACACAATGTATTTGTTCGCCTTGAACATTCTCCCTTGACCACGAGTTTGGCAAGACTGACAACAAACTCACTTTTCCATTCCTAGTGCAATCAGGCTTAGCAAACTGCTCTATCATCCCTACAACTTCCTGGACGCCATTTTTGTACGATGAACGGTTTCCGAATTACAACGAGAACTTGATCATTTGCATGCACCCGTAAACTGTTTTAGCTGGGATAGCCATCAATCTGTAGGTTTTAATAACAGCTTTAAAATAAAAATTATCAAAAAAAAATCGAAAGCTGATTTTTTTAATTTATTTTTTCGGATTATTTAGTAATTATTGAGAAAAAAAATCAAATTTTTTTTTCAGTGTATATTATTTTTAGAGTGCCCAATTGATTCCCTACAACTTCTTCCCGAACGCCATTTTTGTACATTTAACGGTTTCCGAGTTACAACTATTCGAAGAAGACAATTTTTGTGAAATGCAAAAATATATACGCCCTTTTTAAAAATCAGTCGTGAGTCGGATTGACCTCTCCATCGGTTCAAAACTTATGGTTTGCCATACTGAAGCCATGTGCAAAGTTTCATCCAAATCGGAGAAGGTCGAGTCTGATGATCTGCTAAGCATTTCTGGAATTGCTCAGCAGTGAATTTTCATAAATTTTCAACGAAGATATAATCATTTGAAAATACCGTTCCGTCTATTTTTGATGCTTGGTAGTCGGAATGTTAAGGAATGGAAACCTGTTCAAGTGCGAACCAGTCGGATGCAGGTTGTTGTTAAAAATTCACTGCTCGGAAAGTATTATTCTTTCCACTCTAAAACCAAGATTAAGTCAAACCGCTTAAGCTACTTTTTTAACTTAAAACAGAAAAAAATTATTCATAAATTTAAATTATTTTTAGATTTAATTTTAATTGTTCATTAACTTTTTTCATTGCATAAATAATTTGGTTGTTTATTGGTACCACTGAGACCCGTACCCAGGATTTTATTTCGGGAGGGGCGAGTTAACTTCACAAGTTCCGGAAGCACAGGAGATATTGCTTGGCCTATTTCACGAACTTGTATTCAAATGAAAGGTGTTATTAATCCATACGATTTATTAATTTATTTACTTTTCTCAAATTCATCTAAAAATAAAAGGTCTAAATCACGCAGAAAAATGGAACATGTTTAGAATAGCAAAACTGTTAGAATATTTTTAAATTCGATTTATGATAATTTCTAGTTAGGCTATGATTGTTTTGAACTAATTTCTCCCTTCAATATCAATAATTACCTCTGTTTGATTTGAATACAAATTTCGGTCATGTCAAATGAAAAAAAAATTGTTCCGGTTGCTTTTATTGTGGAAATAAACTAATTATTTATTACATGTCAACCAAAGTTGAGTTGAAGTTATCGGCAATGTTTATAGTGATTAAATCTTGCTATTTGGTTCAACTTATCTAGGATCTCATTCAGTTGATGATTCAACTAGATTTTGTCGTGAATACGACTTACTTTACTATGGGGCGACATTTTAAAATTAGCCATATCGAACAATGGGCAGAACTTAATCGTGAATATCTCGACTTGTATTAATGGCAGCAACATAATTCTTTCACTTTTTCATCAAAAATATGATCAGGAATTTAAGATAATATTTTGAACAGTGTGAGATAACCACAAACAACTCACAAATTAGGTTTTCTCAAAATTTGAAAACAACGCGGAAAACTTGGTCATTCGCCGAGGAGGTATAGTGTTGGGAGGGGAGTTTTGGGATGAGTGGGGTGGGATTTATAATTACATTTCATTTGATATTTCTTTATTTCTTTTGGAGCAGGGAAAAGCCCGATGGAGATGAAATTTGGCAATCTGTCTCTCTCTCCAGCAGGCATAAAACCTCCTCATCATTTGTATCATTTGTATATCAGATTACAATGATCCAACAGATACATCTGGGCTTAACACTAACAATTAAAACTAAATCTATAACCCTATCTAAAACTAGTTGATGACACTAAACATTGCAGGGCAGTAATAGCGCTCTTGCTTAAAAGGTGAGAGAAGAAAAAAGTGGGTAGGTAAATGTTATATAAGGGTTGGTGAGGGGGTGGGGTGGTAAGCGAGTGGGCTAACGACGGTGTTAGAATCGGCATGTAGATCTAATTAGTGACCAAAAAGATGGTGAAAGACAGAGAAAACGACGGGGTTAGAATCGGCATGAAGATCTGGTTAGTGAACGAAAAACGGAAGGTGAATGACAAAGAAAAAGTAGAATGGACGACCGAGTTAATTTAGACGAGCGAATCTAGTTAGTTTCCAGTGGAGGTTGTGAAGAGGCGGAGTGGGAAAGATCACAATAATCCAGCAGATACCATGTCATATACTTATTACTGATAATTAAAACTATCCCTATTGCTAACCTCAATACTCAAGAAGTAGAGAAGTAATTCAGAAACGATTTTTTCACGGTGTTGTGAGATAGGTTAAAATCGAACAAGTGAGAACATCGATTAAATAGACGACACATACTAGAAAACGGTTCGTTATAGCCGTAATTAATGCGAGCAGATTGAATTCTGAGAAATGGATGAGATCGGAGATTGCGAAAATTAATAGCTAGGTTCAGTTTATGTAACAATTCGGGGCAATCAGTTTGAGATTGTAACAAATCCGCCACGAAAATAGCTCTACAGATGTCTCGACGTACGGATAACAAGTCTAAATCCATAAGTTTACAGCGCTCACTATAGCTGGGAAGGTTGTTGGGATCCCTCCAAGGAAGACTGCGAAGGGCAAACCGAATAAATTTATGCTGAATAGCTTCTATGCGTTGGATGTCGAGTTGATAATAGGGAGCCCAGACGACTGCATATATATAGCGATATAGTTACATTGTATTGGATATAATTTTAATTTCGTTTGCCTTTCTTTGTTTTTCCTTGTGGATGATCCTCAAAGTTTTTCGTCCGGGGGTCGACTCTGTTAAGTAAGTGACCTGCAGGTGTCGTCCTTGGAGCGTTCACTGTGGAGATAGGGTTCCCCCGTGCTGCTTGGTTGTAATTCTGGCTGATAGGTGCCGTTGTCCGGTACCTTTTTAGGGAGAGAAGTTTTCCACTATAGCTGCTTAGTTTTGCCTCGAGCTGGTCGGTGTTGGCCAAGTTGTGTGCGATTTGCTTGGTTGCAATGTTGTGTGCTTTCTTTTTAAAGGGAATATAAATGTTGACGAGTTGGATTGGGTTTCCTGCGGCGACATGATGGGAGTTGCAGCAGTGAGCGATAGCGCATTTTTGTGGTGCTATGGAGAATCCGACGGAGTTCGCCCATTGGCCGATTTTTTGACTGCGGTTTATAATTTTCTGTGAATAAAGTTCAGGTTCTTTCCGATTGAGACGATGATTATGTCGTCGGCGTAGACCAGTATGTGAAGCTTGCTTATTATGCTCCGGAATAGTGGGTTCATTGCAATTAGGAAAAGTGTAACCGATACTGCTGAACCTTATGGTACTCCATTAAATTCGTTGAAAATAGATGAATGGGTTCCTCCTATGGTAACCCGAAATTGGCGGTTTTGAAGATAGTTACTGAGAAATGCACCTATGTTGCCGGTGATTCCTTCTTTTTGTAATGTGCGTAATACACCATCTCGCCATACTGTGTTATAGGCTTTAGCTATGTCTAAGATAGCTACGTCAGCGTGTAGGTTTCGGTCTATTGCATCCCGTAAAATCTGTCCCAGGGTTCCCAAGTGGGTTCCTGTTCCGTAACCTTGCCGGAAGGCGAATTGTCGCTGATCGAGCAGTTGGTTGGTTTCTAAGAAGGCTGACAGGCGGCGGTTTACCATTCTTTCCATGATTTTCCCGACACATGGGAGGAGACTGATTGGCGGAAGTCTTTGACGGTTCTGCTTCCTTCGCATTTCTTGGGGATGGGAACTACTAAGGCGCTTTTCCAATAGTCGGGTAGTTCACCTTGCTCCCATATTGTGTTGTAGCATTTGAGTAGCGCTTTTTTAGCATCCGGTGGGAGGTGCTGTATGAGTGGGTAACTAATGCCATCGCTTCCGGCTGATTTCCCATGTGCTGAGGTTAGTGCATGTTAGAGTTCGGATCCTGAGAAAGGTAGGTTAAACTGTTACCCGGTGTCTGGAGGAAACGTTATTATGTTGAGTTCCAATTTAGTTTTCTTGGTTAGGAAGGACGGATGTAGGGCGTTATTGGCTGATAGTGAGGCGAAGTAGTTGCCCATTTCCTCTGCCATTGTTGTGGGGTTTGTTGTGGTGGTGCCATTGGTGTTGAGGGCGAAGCCGGTGTGCCGACGTTTGCATTGAGGGCGTTTACCCTTCTCCAGAGTTCGGTTGTGTTGGAGTCCGGCGAGATTCCTTCTAGGAATCGAGACCAGCTTGCCTGTTTTGCTTCCAGGATTGCTTTCGTGGCCTCGTTTCTTTTAATTCTGAACGTCTGCTCCTTGTCTTGTCTAGTTGGGTGATTTACCCCGGTCTTTTGTAGTGCTGTTCTGGGTATTGATTCTTGAGCGACTTCATGCATTATTATGCCGAGCCCTGTAGCGGTGTACTCCCGATCGGAATCTATGTGCATAGATACGAGACGCTCGTACTCGGACCAGTCGGCTCGTTCCGTAATCCATTGTGGTCGTCGTGTCGTGTCGGGTGGACGTTGGTTGTGGAAAATGGGATGGGGAAATAATCGCTGTTAGCTAAATCGTCAAGAGCCTCCCAAGAGCATAATCTGGCGATTGAGGATGATGCTATGGAGATGTCAATTGCTGATGTTGAGTTCCCGCGGATGAACGTGGTTCTCCCGTCGTTTAATGTTACTTCGTTATGGTCTTCGATAATTTCCATTAATTGGTTCCCTCGCTGGTTGTTTTCGCGTGATCCCCAACTATCGTGGTGGGCGTTGAAGTCCCCCAGGATGAGAAAGGTGCCGGGAATTTGCTCTATTAGCTTGCGTAGTTGGTGGTTTAAGTTGGGGATGTTTTGTGGCAGGTATATCGAGACCCCAGTTATTTTAATAGGTTACATGATCTGTAGCGACGGCGATCAGATCTGTTTGTAGGTGGGTGGTGGTGGAAGGGATGTCCTTTCGGGCTCCGAGTCCAACTGTTTGGTAGATATTCTCTCCGGTCTTGGCTTCCCAGGTGTAATTATGTCCGAGCCATGCAGTGGGGTCAGAAGAGTTAGGTAGATGTGTTTCTTGTAAGGCCAAGCATAAAGGGTTATAATTGCTGATTATTATTTGTAGGTCGCCTAACGAGTTTTGCAGCCCATTAATGTTACATTGCAATGCAAGTGTTGTTCGATTTTTGTCATTTCTCCGTGTTGGATTGTTGTTGGTGGTGCTTTGTAGGTTGGGAATATTTGATTGACTGGCCATCTACTTTTGTTTTTGATGTCGCTACTTAGTCGGAGACTTCGGCGTCTTCGATGACGACTTCTTCGACGATTTCCGTTGCCATTTGTTCATGTTCCGTTGTCATTGCTTCTTCTTCGGGTTCTGACAGTAGGGATAGATCTAGGTAGTTGGTGGTCTGTCTTTTTGATACCGGTGAGGATGTAGGAGATTTATTGATTGGTGCTTGATTTCTTTTTGGGGGTTTGTCAGATTCTCTTTTGATGGGGGTTATTCCGGATAGATTAAGCTTTTCGGTATTGTTCTTGGCTTTGTCAGACTTGGAGCTGGAGGGCCGGTTGGATCTGGGTGGTTTGTTGGTGTGGGAATGAACATTGGAGAGTCGATCATTTTTTTCGATTGAGTTTTGGATTCCTCCCAGGTGGGCCATGAGTTTTTCGTTCTGCTGTTTTACGGCTTGAATTTCGGTTTTTGTGTTGGATTTTTGGACTGTTGCCAGATGAGCCATTATTTTTTCGATCTGTTGTTTTATGGCTCAAATTTCGACTTTTAGATTTTCTAAATCTTTTCTGGCGATTAACTGGTTGACGGATGTGGTATGATTTCAATTGGGTAGTCCTGCCCGAGGCTTCTTTGTCGAATAAGTTTCTGATAGGCATTAAGGGAGGATGTTCTTATGACATATTGGGTCCCCCTGGCTTCCTTCGTTGCTTTGACTACTTTGGTGGGGTCCATCCCCAGTGTTCGTTTAAGGACATGATTGATGAAGAAAGGGTTCTGTGGAAGGCTTCGGTTGTTTCCGTTAGAGTCGCGCATTAACGCGGTTTAACAGGGCGTCGCGCATTAACAGGGTTTGAGTATCAATTTCGTCCCCGCTCTGCATAAAGCGGGGGAGTGAGCTACTTGGTAGTGGGGGGTCATCGGGAAGAGGGGGATCCGGCTCTTTCATTTTACTTATTACTCACCGCCCTACTTCGGCTTGCTGGGTGAATTTACGCTCGTCGATTTCGGTGCAGCCACACGCGCTTACCTGGTTAGCGCTTGCTCTTTGTTTCGGTAATTTTACACTTAAGTTGCTTTGCTTCCTGCGCAAGTCTCGATTAGCACAAATCGTTCTTTTCTGCACTGATAAATCACTAGGCCGCGCTGGGTGAATTACCACAGCACAGCAGAAAGCACTTAGGGTGAAATACACGTTCAGGACCGACAGGAAAACGCGACCAGTCAGAACGAGTGTTGGACACGATATGAGATAGATATTGTTTTGAACTAATTTCTCTCTTCAATATCAATATTCTCTGATTGATTTGAATAAAAATTTTGGTCATGTCAAATAAAAAATATATAAATAAAGTATATCGCATCCCACGAGACCTGTTACTTGCTCGCCATCATTGTTTAGCTTTTGTGCTTTTTTACACAATATCAAAACACAATAAGTGCGACTTTGATTCCTGTTTTGGTTCTTCTGGCTCACGCAGTCAGAAAATCTGCTGTGAATTCTGTGCTAAATGGTTTCATCACAAGTGCGTGAATCTTAGTAATTCAGCAGTTAAAGCTCTTCGCGACTGGCCTGGAGTATGTTGGCTCTGCAGTCGTTGCCGTGTAGTGGATAATCGTTCATCATCATGTACTGAACAAATCGATCTGATTTTGCAACGCACTACCTCAACGCTTAAACTCGTCGGCTCAGTCATGGATACTCTGCAATGGTTCTGTAAAGTATATTCTTTATCTTTCTCTCGACCGACCTGCTCGCAGTTCCCAAACAATGATAGCGCTGGTCCCTTCAAGGACCGTATCGATGAACTGCACTTCGACATGAGCAACAGATTCGACTCAATAATTGATGCAACCAATAAACGCCCTCGAACTAGCAGCATTAGTAGAACATCTCTAACGCAACCTGATAAAATACCGAAAGTCGACGTTCCTGTAACCAGTGCACCTACAACGCATACTATAGTTCCTGTCATTTTAGGCGAAACCAGCTCTAATCACTTCTCTGTTGCCACTCCAGCTACTAGTGATACTTTGGTTGAACAGCGGCAAAATCATCTCTCAATTGCAATGTCTTGTCGAAACAACATTTACTGCACCTACTGCTGAACCAAACTTAAATACCTGTATCACCACGACCGCCACCACTACAATTACATTTACTTCTTCCGCTGCCTCCACCACCGTCACCGCCGGAACTGACACATCCTTACCATCAGTTTCGCATCAAATTCCTGTCTTGTCTTCTGACCAAGAACAGCCGATCTACAATCCGCATTATCATCAACAACTCACTGTTCCATTCATCAACTCGACCGACAATGCTTCAATGCCACCACCTATTGCTGCGACAAACTCACTGCTGTTGCCTAATATTGCTGCCAGCCCTGCTGATTCATATATACCAACAATATCCACCGTCGCTGCCAACACCGCCAATTCAGCACACTATCTTGCAAGCAGTTCTAATTCGTTCAACCGCACCTTGTCTGCCCAGCCCATGCAGACTATCGGTAATCCTACAGTGAGTCACCCTTTTGCATCGTGTAGCAGTAACCAAAGCATGGCTGATGTTGATATGCGCATCACCAATGCTACTGAATCAGCAAGAACGTCACGTCAGGTGCTAATCCACTTTTAGACATGCCTGCCAATACACGTTTTACATCTACCAATACAATAATTCCACATAGACACAATAGTAGTTACATTAGTAATCAAACTACAAACCAGATAGCTAAGCTCCAAGTGGCTCCTCCTGTTCAAAAATCATTTGACGCAGGCAACTGGTATTATATTAGTAGATTTTTGCCAAGTGAATCTGTAGAAAACATTTCCAACTATATACAAGCTAGACTCAACTGTAATACTGATTTGATCAAGTGTATCAAACTCGTACGTCAGAATCAGGATCTACCGTTATCTTTCGTCTCATTCAAAATATGCGTTCCAATTAACTTCGAAACAACTATCACATCATCTGATTTCTGGCCCAACGGTGTGACAATAGCTCCTTTTTTAGAGCACAATCTCAGACAGCTGCCAAACAGATTATATTCACCCCGTCTCCCACCTCGTCGAATGCCAGACAATCAATCCAATCGCCCGTATGCGCAATCACCCCGAGTTCTCACAGTCCGTCAGTCTCAGCCTCGCCCCCCCCCCCCCGTGCGACACCCGTCTGTTCCAGTCTGTTCCCGATATCCCACTTCAAGGATGATCCAGACCACTCTAGTTTAGCAATCTATTATCAGAACGTAGGGGGAATTAACACTTGCCTGAATGATTATCATCTTGCCTGTTCTGATGAAGCCTATGATCTATATGTGTTCACTGAAAGCTGGCTAAACAGTAACACTCTTTCGAGTCAAATTTTCGGGAATTCCTATTTAGTCTATAGACAGGACCGTAGCGACTCGAATAGCACCAAAAAAATTGGTGGTGGAGTACTCATTGCTTGTCGATCAAAATATAAATCACGTCTCATCTCTCTATCGAATTGTGCTAGCGTAGAACAGATTTGGATTGCTCTCGCTCTCAATCATTATACTCTTTACATTTGTGTACTTTATTTTCCGCCTGATCGTGTTAATGACATAGAATTGATTGAACAGCATTTGAGCTCATTATCGCAAATCAACGATCGAATGGATTTTAACGACAAAGTTATGATGTTGGGCGATTATAATTTTCCTGGTTTAAGATGGATCCGTGGTTCATCTAACTATCTGTACCCAGACACTGCTTGCTCATCCAAAACACCATCTTCCGTGATGCTTCTTGATGCATACAATATAGCGGGCTTAGTTCAACTAAATGAGTGCCACAACACAAACAATCGCATGCTTGATCTTTGCTTCGCTAGCCAGGAGCTTTCAAGCATTTGTACGATTTCACTTGCCCCTTCTGCGCTTGTAAGAAGTAGTCAACATCACCCTCCTCTTCATCTGTCCTTAGTTGAAGTGTCGCCTATCGTTTTCAACAGTATGTCAGATGAGACCTTTTATGATTATAAAAATGGAGACTATGAAACAATGAATAGATTTCTTATTGAACTGGACTGGAAACTTTTACTTTGCAATAAGGACTGTAATTCTGCTGTCACAATTTGGTCTGAGATCGTCTCTTACGCAATAAATAAGTTAATTCCCAAGAAGGTTTGTCGTGCATCAACGAATCCACCTTGGTCCAACTCTACATTAAAATACTACAAGTCAACCAAAAGGACAGCACTCAGGAAATTCTCAAAACGCCCCTCCGTTCAACTTAGGAACTATTATCTGTACTACAACACTCGGTACAAACGTTTGAACAAAGCGCTATACCATGCACATCTACGCCGAATTCAAAATAATCTGAAAATTAAACCGAAAAACTTTCGGAACCATGTCAATACTCAACGGAAAGAAACTGGATTGCCAAACCAGATGTCATTTGATGGAATAGAAGCTACCACTACTTTTGACATTTGTGAACTATTTCGCAAACACTTCAGCAGTGTCTTTTCCGCAGAAATTTTGAGTAGCCATCAGGATCTTGAAGCAGCAAGCAACGTACCTATACGTCCTTCTATTGGTTCACATCCTATAATAACTACCACAATCATAAAATCCGCATGTACTCAATTAAAATCATCATATAGTGCCGGACCTGATGGTATAGCTTCCCTAGTGCTAAAAAAATGCTCCGAGAGCCTTCTCGTACCATTATCAATAATGTTCAATACCTCTCTACGTACCGGAGTATTCCCCGATCCGTGGAAAAAATCATTTATCTTTCCTGTGTTCAAAAAAGGCGACAAGCGACAAATATCTAACTACAGAGGAACAGCTGCGCTGTGTGCAGTTTCTAAGTTATTCGAAATAATCGTTCTCGACTTCATCACTTATAACTGCTCTAACTATATTTCTTCAACTCAGCACGGTTTTATGCCTAAACGATCTACATCTTCAAATCTAGTGTCTTACACATCATTTATCATCCAGTCATTACAAGCGCGACTACAGGTCGACGCTATATACACGGATTTCTCAGCTGCTTTTGACAAAATAAATCATCAAATAGCCGTTGCTAAATTAGCAAGGCTTGGATTCAATGACGCACTTTTGGCCTGGTTTCAGTCTTACCTAACAAATCGTGACATGGCAGTAAAAATTGGTACCTGTATTACCACGCCTTTCCAAGTGAGCTCCGGTGTACCTCAAGGCAGTCATCTCGGACCCTTCATATTTCTACTTTATTTGAACGATCTAAACTTATCGCTGAAATGCCTAAAACTATCTTTCGCCGACGATTTTAAACTGTTCCAGCTCATCAGAGATTCTGAAGACACTGTATTCTTGCAGAGAGAGTTGGATAATTTTACTATGTGGTGTGACGTGAATAGGATGTTATTGAACGCAACCAAATGCGTCGTTATCTCATTCTCTCGTAAACGCTCAACAATTATATCCAACTATACTATCGCTCAAACAGTTATTAAGCGGGAATCCGTAGTCAAAGACCTAGGCGTTCTCTTGGATTGTAAACTAAGTTTCAAGGAACACATGGAATACATTATCTCAAAAGCTTCTAAAATGCTTGGATTCGTATTCCGCGTAACTAAGCACTTCACTGATATATACTGTTTAAAAGCGCTGTATTGCACTTTGGTCCGATCTACTCTCGAGTACGCTGCCGTTGTTTGGGCACCGTACTATCAAAACGGCATCCAGCGTATTGAATCTATCCAACGCAACTTCGTTCGCTTTGCACTTCGTCGTCTTCCTTGGAACGACCCTCATAACCTTCCCAGCTACCAGGACCGTTGTAAGCTAATTGATCTTGACCTGCTATCCGTTCGCCGTGATGTCTCGAAAGCAGTTTTTGTTTCTGATTTAATATTATCACGAATTGATTTTCCAGATCTGTTACAAAAATTGAATTTCAACATCCATCAACGCAGTCTTCGATACCAGCCATTTCTGAGGTTACCTCGTGCTAGAACAAATTATGCATATAACGAACCTTTCCTCAGCATGTGTCGCCTTTTCAATCGCTGTTCAGATGTTTTCGATTTCCACTTGTCGCGTACTACTGCAAAAAAACGTTTCCGGAATACTCTCTCTAGTTAGCTTTAATTCTATTTACGATCTCAGAGACAGGCACAGTTAGAGTTTTCATGTTACTTTTCCCGGCTCCAAACAAACAAACAAACGATTGTTTCGTAATCACTTGTCAGATTAGCCTTACGGTCAGTATTTGTTTTGTAACCGACAATATTGTTTTTTCGTTCAACCCCCACTTCGTCTCTCCACCATCTTCATTGGACACTAACTAGATTTGCTCGCAGAAATTAACCCGGTCGTCCCTTTCTCTTTTTCTTTGTCTATCACCATGCTTTCTTCGATCACTAATTAGATCTACATGCCGATTCTAACATCGTCGTTTTCTTTTCCTTCCACCACCTTTTTAGTCACTAATTAGATCTACATGCCGATTCTAACATCGTCGTTAGTCCACGCTCCTTTACCACCTCCTCCACCAACCCTGGTACTCCATTCGCCTACCCACTTTTTTCTTCTCTCTCACCTTTTAAAAAAGAGCACTATTACTGCCATCCAATGCTTGGTGTCATCAACTAGTTATAGGATTATAGATTAAGTTTTCATTGTTAGTTTTTATTGTTAGTTCTAATTGTTAGTGTTAAGTCCAAATGTATCTGTTGGATCATTGTAATCTGTTGATACTGATGAGGAGGTTTTATGCCTGCTGGAGAGAGAGATTGCTAAATTTCATCTCCATCGGGCTTTTCCCTGCTCCCAAATAAATAAATAAAATAAATAAATAAAAAAAACTTGTTTTAATTATAATACTATGGTATTCTATTTAAAATGTTTCCCTTCGATTTTTGAAAGAAACCAAGGGATTATTTGTGCATTAATTAGTATAACATGAAGAATGAAACAGTGCTTCAACCGGTGTTGAACAGTCGTTCGCACCGCACGCGAATAACTCTTGGCTCCAAGAAATTTTTTCTGGCTACCTAGAGTTTCATTGATTCAAGGCTTCAGTCTTTTTCAAAGCTACCTGAGTCACTAATAGTCTTTTTCAAGACTAAAAAATAATTAGCCTTTTTTAAGGCTAACCATTAAAAGAATTGTTCTTCGAACTAATCAATCTGTTTTATATTTTTCTATAGGGTTTTTTATTTGTAAATTAAAACATTCAACCGTTTTGTTTGGTTGTTCAAATGCAATTGTTTTATTCAAAGTTTTCAAACTTAAGCTACCCTACTGCCTGTTCTATGATGTACATAAAGGTGGGAGGAGCCAGTTGCCATCATTTCGTTAAATAAATTGTTAGTGGGAGAGAGGAGAAAGAGAGAGTATCGATTGGTGCATCCATGCAAAGAAGGCGATTGAACCTATAGCGCATTACGCAAGGGAAAGAAATGTGGCCTAGGCAGATAGTGTGGGAAGCTTGCTTAACACTCCTAATACCAAGCCTAAGAAAGTTACGCGAAGCACCAAGCCTAAAAAAAAGTTGGAACGGTAACTTTGAGCTATTATAGCTCAGTTGTTACTTGACCAATTTCGATCAATTTTGCAAACTCGAATTTTGTGAAGTTTGTAGATTATTTTAAGTATATCCGTTAGATATCATCCTCCCCTGCACATTGTACTTGAATCAAATCAAACGTTGGATAACTGTAAAGTTTCTCAAACCGTCAGATACAATTTTAAAAGAGCCGACTACAACAGTATTGTTGCATTTCTTTCAAACGTGGACTGGACTGAAATTCTTGACAATGATGATATAAATTTTGCAGCGCAAATCTTTTCCAACGTTCTTATTTATGCAATTGACCAATATGTGCCAAAGCAAATCAGCCAGCTCTCCAGACAAGCACCGTGGCAATCCGCTGAGTTACGAAAATTAAAATGTTTGAAAAGAACAGCTCTAAGGAAATATTCCAAGAAAGGTGGTTTTTTGCTCAGGCAAAACTATTTGGAAATAAATAAAGTTTATAAAAAAACAGCCAAACGATGTTATGCCAACTATTTGCGAAGTGTGCAGAGGAAATTAAAATCTAACCCTAAGTCGTTCTGGAAGCACGTTAATGAGCAAAGGAAAGAGCCAGATCTTCCTTCGTCTATGTACTACAACGATCAACCGACTTCTAGCTTGCAAGAAATCTGCGACATGTTTATGAAGAAATTCTCTGGGGTTTTTTCTAGAGATAATTTATCAACGGATCAAATCTCCCAGGCAGCACGGAACGTTCCTGTTTTGAGTCAATCGTTGAATTTCATCAATGTTGATATTAGCTCTGTCCAAAAGGCTATCGTTAAAATGAAGTCTTCATATTCTCCTGGACCCGATGGCATCCCCGCTGTCGTCTTGAAGAAATGTTCCAGCAGTATTGCAACACCCTTATGTCAACTGTTTCAACAATCACTCACGACTGGAGTATTTCCTGTTGTTTGGAAATCCTCTTATATGTTCCCAGTGCACAAAAAAGGAGACAGGAATAATATCGACAACTATCGCGGCATTACCTTACTTAGTGCAATTCCTAAGCTGTTCGAACTGGTTTTTCTGGAACCCATTTTCAATCACTGTAAGCAGTATATCGTAGAAATTCAGCACGGATTCATGCCGAAACGCTCAACTGCTACTAATCTATTAAGCTTTACGACGTTTATAACAGATGCTATGTCAAACGGTTTTCAAACAGATGTTTTATATACGGACCTCTCCGCTGCTTTTGACAAAATAAATCACGCTATTACTATCGCCAAACTGGACCGACTGGGTTTCGGTTCCTGTATTCTTCAGTGGACTGAATCGTACCTCTGCAATCGACGATTGGCGGTTAAGATCGGTGATGATCTATCTGATGATTTTTTTGCTTTTTCTGGCATTCCACAAGGTAGTCATCTCGGATCACTGATTTTCCTCCTGTACTTCAATGACGTGAACTTTTTACTGAGTGTCCCACGATTATCATTTGCCGACGACCTTAAGTTATTCAAAATTATTAAGACAACTGAAGATGCCATTTCCCTCCAGAGTCAACTAGAAATTTTTTCGGAGTGGTGCGAGATTAATCGAATGACATTAAATATCAGTAAATGCTCGATCATCACGTTCACACGGAAAAGAACACCTATACGTTTCGACTATTGTCTCCGAGGATCTACGATAGATAGAGTCACATGTGCCAAGGATCTTGGGGTTTTTCTTGACGAACAACTGAACTACAAGCAACATATCTCGTACATTGTTGAAAAAGCTTCACGTTGCCTGGGATTTGTAATGAGAACTGCTAAGCACTTCACAGATATCTACTGTTTGAAGTCTCTCTACTGCTCGCTTGTACGTTCAACGCTCGAATATTGTTCGGCGGTATGGAACCCGCTTTACCATAATGGGAATATCAGAATCGAATCAATACAGCGTAGATTTGTTCGTTTCGCTCTTCGCCAGTTACCATGGAATAATCCTCATCAGTTGCCGAGTTATGAAAGCCGCGGACTGCTTATCGGACTCGATACACTGAAGGTGCGACGTGATCTGTCCCGTGCATTGCTAATCGCCGACGTTTTGTTGAACAATGTCGATTGTTCAGCACTTCTTTGTCAAATAAACATAAATGTTCGCGCACGAGCTCTTCGCAACAACAACCTCCTCAGAATGCCTTTACGCCGCACTAATTATGGAATCAATGGCGCCATCATTGGATTGCAACGTTCTTTCAATGCTGTTTCGACGGGTTTCGATTTCCATGTCCCGCGCAGTCGAATTAAAACTAGTTTTTTAAATATACTTAGAAATAATCATTAGGACCATATTTTGTCTGTTGATTATGTATATTAGTAAAATAAAATAAAAAAATATCATTATTGACGATCGTTTAGGAAAAACTAATGAGAATCTGATTTTTCCCGTTCCAAGTTGTTTTTCATGCTCAAAATGTGCCCTATCTGCATTCATGCGGCACCTGCATCGTGTATCGGATATTGAGAACTTCAACTTAACCGAGTCATAACTTTGTTGTTAGGCAACCGATCTTTAAAATTTGTTCACTATTGGAAAGGTACTACTTCCAGAAATAAAATGCACTGAAAAAAAACGAAAAATAGTGTTGTCTACCCAAAGTTATAATGAAAACTGTAGATAGATGACCTAAGAAAAGGTTAGACTTTTTACAATGATCGTAAATATCTCGAAATTCAAAGCGATGACCTATATATTTTTACACATTATTCGATTGCTAGTAATACCAGCTACAATTTTCGCTCAACTAGGGTAACAGATATATTTTGGCCACTTCATATATTTTGGCCCACCTAACAAACTATATGGATTCAATCGAACTTAGGTAACCCATGTTGCATCAGTTTGAAGCTAATCACATTAAATTACCTATTGCGGAAGGATTTTTCAAAGATATTAAAACATTTTGTATTTACAAATACAGAGAATTTCTATTATCGAGAAAATGTTGCCAAACAAAATCAAATCAAAACTTTTAAATTTTATGATATATATTTTCTTATTATTTTAGTTGGAAATTATGAACAAAATTTACAAACAAACTGAAACTTGGATTTCACAGAAAATTTTAAAAATTTTGGTAAATAACCTAAAATTCTAGAAATAGTTATACTTTTGTATTGGACAAAAGATCTAAACAATTTTTATGCACAACCCAAACGCAATTGATAACTACTATTATATTGCATTGCACAGTGGTCCGGATCCACAATTTAGGGGGACAAAAACATTTGTGGCTCAACCTTATACTTTAGAGCTATGATGTCTTTAAAACAAGTGATCAGTGAAGATAAGCCATATGTCGATGTACATGGTATATGGGTGGCTCTTATTATTAAGGTGATCCAAAACTTATTTTCCAGATGTGTTGAGATAGAGGACTGCATTCTTCGGCAATTGTAGATACAAGATTGTATATCGAGCAGCTTTGCTGAGGACACCATAGTAGTCTGTCATCTGCAACAGTTTTAGTGTTACAGCTATTTTTAAAGAGCAACTTAGGGTGTTCTTCAAAAAATCAGATTTTTTGCTTTGAATGCTAATATTTTTCTCTTTTCGTATTAGGGGCTATCAATTAATACGTTACGCCGCAAGGGGGAGGGGGGTGTTTCACGAAACGTGACCTTTTGTGACCAGAGAAAGGGGGAGGGTGGAATGTGACGTCCAATATTTTCAATGAGCGCATTTTTGAAATACCTAATAATACCTTATGATCAAAAAAGAACCGGAGTTTTCATTTTAGAATTTCCGCGCTTGTCCAATCGGTAAACTTTTATTCTCTCAACGTTGGCAACACTTTTATACACATTCTGTCAAATTTTGACGCATATCGTACGATTAGTTTTTGTTTGGCGTCTATGCAAAGAAGTTGAAAAATTTTCGGGTGGCGATTTTTATAATGGATGAAAATTTAGAACAACGTGCGTGTATCAAATTTTGTGTTGGAAATGGATTTAAGTGTTCCGAAACGTTGAAAATGTTAGAAAAGGCCTTTGGTGAATCGTGTCTAGGAAAAACACAGGCATATGAGTGGTATAAACGCTTCAAAGGTGGTCGTAAGCTTGTACGATCATGATGAGATTCCTGGCCGCCCAACAAAATCTGTTACTGAACATTGAAACGGCGAAGCAAATCGTGTTGCAAAATCGTTCTGTACCGATTAGAGAGATTGCTGTGTTGTTGGGCATCTCTTATGGATCAGCCGAACACATTTTAACTGATGTTTTAGGTTTGAAACGCGTCGCTTCTCGGCTGGTGCCAAAAAAGCTGAACACCACGATAATGCGCCGGCTCACACAGCGTTGGTTGTGTCGCAGTTTTTGGCCAAAAACTCAACCAATATCATCAACCAAGCACCGTACTCTCCAGATATGGTCCCGTGTGACTTTTTCCTCTTCCCCAGACTCAAATTGCCATTGCGGGGAACGCGTTTTGAGACTATAGAGACCATAAAAGAGAATTCGCTGCGTGAACTAAAGGCCATACCTTCGGCGGCCTATAAAACTTGTATGGAAAATTGGATCAAGCGTTGGCATGCATGTATGGCCGCAGGAGAAGAGTACTTTGAAGGCGATAATAAAGAAATTTATTAAAAATTGAAATTTTGCGTTTTTAATAAAATTCCGGTCCTTTTTTATCATAAGGTATTACTGCTTTGCCCTATTTCCAGAAAAAATCTCCCCAATAAACGTTTGCATTCTATAGGAAAACGTGTATTTGTTGATGTAAAAGCTTCTTCTTGAAAATTCGGAAATCAATGATGCAGGAAATCATTTCTGTTGTGATCAGCAAAATTGCACGGAGAGGCAAGTAAACGAGTGAAATTAATAAATTTTGTCTAATATGAGTAAAGAAAGATGCCTTCAAACGGTTTAACTTAAGTTATGCACTGACAATTTGAGTCAATGTATATGAGTTTTGATGCACCAATTGCTTGGAATTATGGATTTTTTAACTTTCGGAAATCTTATGATAGGTAGTGAGCAGATGTGGAATATAAACCACATAAAGAATAAAATAATTTCAAAAAGTTTGTTTGGTCGGTCGCATCGAAGTTTCATTTTCTTGACGTATACATAAGTTTTTATTCGCCGTGGCCGAAATTTCATGCTTCTTGATGAATTTAAAATTCATTCAGCAAAACCATGTTCGCGGAGTCATATCAATAAAACCAGCAAATAATATTAACATATATGCTGTGATTATCAATAATTATAATGATAAGAAAAACTTGTTCAATCATAAAGCATGTCATGCAGCTGAAAATTTTATCCTCTTTAGCTTGAATATCATACACAGAAGTAACAGCCCGGGTTGAAGTGATTTGCAAACCAATAATTGAAACCTAACATCTCAATGGTAGAAAAGAACATTATTTAGTTTGAAAAAAATCATCTGGTATGGTAGAAAATAACATTATTTAGTTTGAAAAAAATCATTAGTAGGTCTGCATGAGAAAATAGCAACAAAATATAAAATTCTGCCATTGTAACATCAAAGCAAGAGCAAAATATTTATAGAAGACGAATTTTTCAGTAATTGGATTTTCTAGCATTGAGAATAGTATATCATAGGAATTTCTCTTATCTGATTCTGATGCAGTTTATTCAATGGTATTCCATTTAAAAAAGGAACCACTGGATCAATTGTACTTAATGAAATTGGCATACCTCATCAATAACGAAATAAGATATAATAACAAATCTTGATGCTAAATATATATTGTCTAATCTATCAAGAAGATTCCTTCAATGAAATATCAAGAAAATATGAAGTAATGCTATGACAGCACAGGAACATTAAGACAAAATATGTTGGTAAAATATGTTGTTATTTTGATTTTTGTTCACTATTCACATCAACCCTGGAGCAGAGCTGCTAAATGTCACTATCAACGAGCAACTTTGCACGACAAAGATTGGAAAGTTTATGTCACTGGACTGCTGTCAATCAGGCTTTACCAATCATCATATATTGAGTGTCTGAGAGCCGATCTGTCATAACTTAAATTCTCTTGATATTATACTCACCAGGACGCTCATTGATTGCCGATGCGATTGATATTATATTCATTTCTCCTGTCACTGCTTGATTACGATGTGACTAAATATTAATCAAGCAGCATAAACATTGAATTAAATTCATGTACACCAATAAACTCCGAAATTCGCTGACTTTTTACAAAGAACAGTTAACTTAATCAATTTATGTTTATGTTAGTACTCTCATGGATTTTTTTTACTTCAACAGGGAATAGGAGAATGAGAGAGAGAACAAAATGCGTCACCTGTATTTGACTGAGTATACTTCTTCTTGGTCATTGAACTATCGAGTATCTCATTTGACAGACACTTTGACCGTACCGATTACAGTTAATTGATGATTTTAGTCAGTCTGTCAAGGTCATTTGACATGACTGACAATTTGCAGCTCTGCTCCTAGGATTCCTTCTCTCCAATTATGTACCGATAAAAATAACTAAATCGATCATCTTTTAATCTGCACTGAAGAAATTACCGAAAAAAGCAGGAATATTTCGCAATAATCGAAAGAGAAAGTAAACAAAGAGAATCTCTTATTGTTACATTAGTCGTTTGGAACATTTTATACAGTTTTTCTGTTTTGACAATTTCTAGCTATTGTTCGTTTCTAAAGTTGGCAACGTGATAGAGTATGTATGGATAAAAGCGTCACAGTGACCACTGTGACGCAAGTGCGAACGAGGGATTTTTGAGTGAGTTCTATTTTCTTGCAATATTTCAAATTAAATATTGTAGGCGACAAAATTTAATTTCGTGTATTATTTTTTTTGTGAAAGAATTTATCACGTTGGTGGAGTTTGTTGGATCAGTGAACTGATGCTGTATTTAATAATGAAAGTAAAATCGATTGAAGGCTCGGGATTTATTCTGGGTGATGATCAAAATAAATCCTAAGTCTTCGATCGAATTTACTTTTCATATTAAATACAGCATCAGTTTTCTAAACCAACCAACACCTCCAACGTGATAACTTGTTACACAAAAAAAAATCACGATATTAATTTTTTTCCGTCGAGAATATTTCATTTGAAATATAGCAAGAAAATAACTCACTCAAATATCCCTCGTTCACACTTGCATCACAGTGGTCACTGTGACGCTTTTATCCATACATACTCTATCACGTTGCCAACTTTAGAAACGAACAATAACTAGAAATTGTCAAAACAAAAAATTGTATTGCCGAGAGGTTAATTCGATACTTCTGTGTAGAGATGGGAAACTTATCGATATTTATCGATAATATCGATATTGCCACGATATCGACGACATCGATAATTCAGAGCATTGACGAAAAATATCGATATTCGATATTGCAACCATGGAGTTAAGTAAAATTATAATTTCATATTATTACTTCGCTCGTGTAGTTTTTATCTAATATTAGATATTTAGGCTATATTCAAAAATACGTTAATAAAATTTTACCTAAAATCAAAGACATCATATTAACTAGATATCCAGCTCTCACATTTCACGAACAAATCATTGGCAACATCGTTCTTAGCGAGCATGGCACCCTCAGGCGAGTTCGCATTGAATCTCATACATAGAAGTAGGGGAGAGCAATGTTAAATTCGTTTGGAGCGCACCAGAGATGCCAGGTCTGCAGATTTGTCTGTAAATCTGCAGATTTGGGATATAGTGCTTCAGGTGTCATACTTTATAGAGAAATTGATTCAGATTTACAGACCCTGTCTGCAGATATTTGAAATTTTTACCTGGCATCTCTGGCGCGCACGAATAATACGCGCCCATACAAATGACATGATATGTTGAATGTGATGCCGTGCGATGGCGTTACTGGACTGAAGACTAATTTCGCTCCAAGCTGACAGGGTCTGTTAAAATTGACTTCCTGCACGCAATTCTTGTAAAGGGCGAACAGTACTTAATGTTAAGTATTTTGTTGGCAGCGTGTATGCTAAGTATTGAGCAAGCACCAGAGAAAATAGATATTTTCTTTTATTGGGAAAATTACACAGAAATTTATTGCACAGCGTCTTTTGATAATTCTAGCAAAAAAAAGACGCTGGAAGAGTCAATTCCACAGCGGGAAACACGGCTTGTTTGAGCCCAGGGATATTTCAATTTTTGAAAATGTAATTTGTTCGGCTGTGAACCTAAAATTAATTTTTGCAATCAAATATACTTTCTTGTTTTAATAAATTTTCATTTAACTGGTGACAAATATCGATATTTATCGATAATATCGATATTGGATTGAGATATATCGATATTATCGATAACAGATTTAATTCGATATTTCCCATCTCTACTTCTGTGAAGTTACCGACTAAAAAGCTCACCTACCAAAACTCTCTCCGACCAAAATTCTCATCTTTGAAAAACTCTCTCGCAGCGAAAAGCTCAGTGGGAAAAAGCTCATCTCGATTGAAACCCTGTAAAAAATATACCCAATGGTGGGAGCCGTAGAAACTGGAAATCAACGACCAAAACGGAAATTCAACTAAAACCAATATTTCTGAAAATACAGTAATCTATTGCATGATACCAAGTATTTATATTAAAACTAGAAAGAAGTTTAGTTATGTTATTATATCTGAATTATATTTTAAATTTCAAATATTTTAATCCAGTTGAAGATCATAGGTAGGCGTCACATATATTAGAAACATACTATGTAAGACATCAAAAATACCCAAGCTGGCATATTGTTGAAAAGGTTTCTGATACATTCAGCTATCTTCAGGTGTAGTGGTTGCTCTGGGAAAAGGGTCAGAATCGAGCAGTATGCTAAAGAGTATGGGTAAGTATAGACATACTAAATTATTTCGACGAAACGACATATGAGACACCAAAAATACCCAAGCTGGTATACTGCTGAAAAGGTTTCTGATACATTTAGCTATCTTCAGGTGTAGTGGTTGCTCTGGGAAAAGGGTCAGAGTCGAACAGTATGCTGGAGAGTATGGGTAAGTATAGACATACTAAATTATTTCGATGAAACGACATATGAGACACCAAAAATACCCAAGCTGACATACTGTTGAAAAGGTTTCTGATACATTCAGCTATCTTCAGGTGTAGTGGTTGCTCTGGGAAAAGGGTCAGAATCGAGCAGTATGCTAAAGAGTATGGGTAAGTATAGACATACTAAATTATTTCGATGAAACGACATATGAGACACCAAAAATACCCAAGCTGGCATACTGTTGAAAAGGTTTCTGATACATTCAGCTATCTTCAGGTGTAGTGGGTGCTCTGGGAAAAGGGTCAGAGTCGAGCAGTATGCTGGAGAGTATGGGTAAGTATAGACATACTAAATTATTTCGATGAAACTCTTTAGCATACTGCACGACTCTGACCCTTTTCCTAGAGCAACCACTATACCTGAAGATAGCTGAATGTATTAGCAACCCTTTCAGTAGTATGCCAGCTTGGGTATTTTTGGTGTCTCATATGTCGTTTCATCGAAATAATTTAGTATGTCTATACTTACCCATACTCTCCAGCATACTGTTCGACTCTGACCCTTTTTCCAGAGCAACCACTACACCTGAAGATAGCTGAATGTATCAGAAACCTTTTCAGCAATATGCCAGCTTGGGTATTTTTGATGTCTTACATAGTATGTTTCTAATATATGTGACGCCTACCTATGATCTTCAACTGGATTAAAATATTTGAAATTTAAAATATAATTCAGATATAATAACATAACTAAACTTCTTTCTTGTTTTAATAAAAATACTTGGTATCATGCAATAGATTACTGTATTTTCAGAAATATTGGTTTTAGTTGAATTTCCGTTTTGTTCGTTGATTTCCAGTTTTTACGGTTCCCACCACTAGGATGCGAGGCGCTGCATTGGGTATATTTTTACAGGGTTTCAATCGAGATGAGCTTTTCGCTGCGAGAGAGTTTTTCAAAGAAGAGAATTTCGGTCGGTGAGAGTTTTGGTCGGTGAGCTTTTTAGTCGGTAACTTCACAGAAGTTAATTCGATGTCAATATAATTCTTTTTTTTCTTTTGTGGTGTCACTATAAGAACGGCTAAGACCACTCACGGTTCATCTTGTCAGGATACATTTCTTTTGGACTCAATTACATCAATTCAAGGGAAGTATTGTATAATGTATCGTTTTATCGGTTGTTGATAAGAATTTTATTTCCGTTTTTTTTTGTTTAATTTTATTTTCAGGTGATAGATATGTGCGAAGAATCGAGAATCTGAAATGGAAAATGATTGATAAACTGGATATGTTATGGAACAAATATATTTTACTGGAAGATGATGAAACAAAATATGGAAAATTTGCTGAAGAAAATTGAATATTATTGAAATTAACCTGGAGGAAAAATAATTTAAATATGGAAAACGAGCTATTTTGAAGAGGGCGAAAAAAAATTAGAAAATATTTACAAGGAAACAGTGAGTTTTTTAACCTATCGTCTAATCTAGATCGTTAACCGCGAACTAACACCAGTGTTCACATATTTGTTTATCTAAGTTGGGTATTTCCATAATTTTTTTTTTGTTACTTCTTACGAAGTGTTCATCTCGTCAGTTGTTCACCATTTTTCTCTAATGCTATGTGAGGTTGGAGCTCCATGTCGGTGATCAATTCCTGAAATAGGATGTTTTCCTAAAGAATTCAGCATAACGAGACAAGTCAGGCTAAAGAATCGTAGTCATTCTCACTCTAATAAAAACCGTCACCGCCTAAATACCTTCAAATTTTCGTGTTGACACTTCTGATAATAGGTCAATGTTTTGTCTGATTCATATGCTTCATAGTTTCTACTACTTTTTAGAACTGCTTCATCTTTTCGCAATCTCAAGTGACTGGTTGATGACTCATTTGAGAATCTTTTTTCGAATTGTGTTAAGTTTTGAAGTTCTCTCTCACGGTACATAGCTTGAAAAATATGTTCTAACGAACGAACTTGAAAGGTATTTACAAAAGGCAAAATATGTGACTGTGTAACAATGTGTTGCGATATGTGCATATTTAAATATCTTAACTAATGTATAAATACGGTAAAATCATAGTAAAAAGTGTTATGTTTTATTAAGAATTTATGCGCAATTGATATGATTGTAAAGAATAATGATTTTACGCGGAACATGTCAATATAAAATACTATTTATATTGGGACAACGATATTTATTTCATGTATCTCAACATACCGAACTTTTTTTCAAATAGATCATGACGTATATCAGTAAGTATATTTTGATTATTATCGCAAATCAATAACGTTGTTCTAATTGATTCAACTAATTGCAATGTCAAAAACATCTAAAACCGATTTATTTTTCAACTAACAGAATTTTGTTTTAATAACAACGCCAGTTATTTCAACTAAAATATTTGTTGAATTTGAAAGGTGCAGTTTTTGTGAAAAAACAAATATATTTTCAATTTATGTGCACGGAACCACCCGCGATCCCATTTCAACCAGAATATTAGTTGATTTTCTGAATTCGATTGGTTAAAATTTGGTACAACTAATCGATTGTTGTTTTAACTAAACTGTCATTTTTGTTTTTCGATTAGCAGAAACGATGGTTGAAACAACTAATTTAACTGTTTGAAAAAAAATGCTGTCAATTAGTGAGGACACATACCTTTCAATTTCAAAAAATATTTTAGTTGAAATAACTGGTGTTGTTATTGAAACAAAATTCTGTTAGTTGAAAAATAAATCGGTTTTATTTGTTTGTTTGTTTTGAGATCAGTAAAGATCTAAATTCTAAAAAAAATACTTCTGATTCGATCGCACGGAACGACCGAAATTAGCTCTGCGCCTAATTCGTATTACTGTTTTTGAATTAGTTGATTCTAACAACAAAATTTCCAAAATAACTATAAAATTAGTTAAAATGTAGAATTTACTGTGCTGAAAAAAACTCTTATTTTTAGAGAATGTGTTTAGTTGGCGAATATTCTGGACACAAACCAGCAATATTTCAATCCAACACGAAATTCTCATTGACAACTAATTTCGTTATTAAAATCAGAAACTTTGATTCTATTTATCTATCACCGTCATTACTGAAGGACAGCAGTGTCAAAGCAAAACAATCCATTAAAAAGCTAAAAGGGACAGTCTTGTTGAAACTGCTCGCAAATTGTTTAGATGTTTTTCGCATGTGTTACGATATATCCCTATATAATTTTCTAAACCGATATGTAAAAATGACGTAAACTGTTAGTGGATAGTGTATTTATTCAGAATTTGTGCGCACTTGAAGCGATTGTGCGTAATAATGTTTTTACGCGGAACAGTGATGTGAATTTCGAATGTTTCACTCTAATTGTGTTGAAGTTTTTTTGTATCTTCAAACCTTCCGAGCTGCGCCGTCCGGTGTACTATTTGTATTCGGTTTTTGTTTTCCGAGTGCTCAAAGTTTTCAGTGAGAATGAAGAAACAGTGATTTAGAAGAAAAAAAATTCAAAAAGATGTTTACGTTTCGTTTATGTCTTTTTCTCCAACACAACATCGTATTTATACCTGCCAATATAGAAAAGACAACCGCGTCTGAATTTTTTTCGGCAGTAGTGTGCCATCTAGTGGCTAGTAGTCATTAAGGTGTTACCGTTTCGGTGACAGGGCGCCATATAGCTGCAGATTGCAGAAGCCAATTCAACCATTCATATTGGTTGAAAACAACATTATATTTCTTTAATTCAACTAAAAAATTAGTTGACTGGATATGAAGTGTGCCTTAGCTAAGAAATGACAGTACGTTTAATTTGTGAATTCAACTAAAAAAATAGTCATTTCAACAAATATTTTATTATTATTAAGGGAATGAGAATAAAAAATCTAAATCAGCAAAAGTAAGATTTTTTTAGTTGTCTCAAAAAATAACTAACTAAAATCAGCAAATCAACTAAATTTTTCGCGAAAATGCTGATTTCGGTCGTTCCGTGCGGAAATGATTGATGTAGAAAAACGTTTTTAATCAGCAAAAGTGCCCGGAGGGGCGAGTAAATTAGCGAAATTATTAAATTTACCTGAAATGATGCCTTCAAACGGTTGAACTAAAGTTATGCACTGATAATTTTAGTCAATTTATATGAGCTTGTGTGTATCAACCGCTGGGAATTGGAATTTTGCGACGGCAATTCAAACGCGCCTTCAATCGCAGCGCGTTCTGTGCGTTTGAAACCCTTCGCTCCTGTTACTTTTATAAATTAAATTCATGTCAAAAAGCGTTTTATTGCTAATGCATGAACATCATCATCGGTAACAAACAGCTGGAAGTAAAACAGTCTGCAGGAAGTAAATAATGATCGAATTTGAAGTATAAAATTTTTGCGCATACCTGAAAGATTACGAGATGATCATTCATTAACATTTTCTAATTTGTCACCAAATCTTTTTCATCTCAAAAGAGGTTAACTTTATCACAACACCACTGTTAGATAAACACTTGTTATCATAAAATTCTCAAATCGAATGAACACAATTTCACCAAACGCTTTAACCATCGATGTTGTTTTCATTGACATTTTGAAGCGACGCGAACAGATTTCAACTAAAAAAGTTGTTGATTTTGCATTGCAATTATTGTTTTGCTTTCAACTGTCTCCGGCATTTGACAGCATTCAAAACAACATATTTTTCAACTACTTGAATATATGCAAATCAAAAACCATTTTGGTTGAATCAAAAAGAAATTAGTTAAATCAACTATCGCAAAAATCAAAAACTGCGATATCGCAATTTTATGATCGAAGGGTTCTCCGTGTGAGTTTTTCATGTTGTACAAAGTTTTTCATCTTTAAAAACTACACTTCATCTTTAAAAACTACACAACTACGCAGGAAGGTGCAGATTAAACAGCTTACATATTAAACTAATTCAAAAGAGCTTTCATACCGTGGTTGAATTACTCGTCTGCAGGCGAGATATGTTCTTTTCAAATACCCTTGTCCTTGACATTTGCAATGATAAGGTTCATTGTATATCAGATCAGATTTCAGTATATATTCTTTACCATGGACTCTCACAATAAAAGGTTTTTATGGACATCGAAGTCCACAAATAGAAAAGTTTAGTAATAATTATAGACGTTTTTTGAAAGTAACTGTCCGACGTTTTTTGAAAGTGAGATAAGAAGCCACGACTTTGAAAAAAGGCAATCATCATGTCGAATTACGTTATGTCATTTTTTGGTAAGTTTTGCCTTTCTCTATAGAAAGGTATTAGAATTGCTGGAAAAACCGACTTTCGAACGGAGCCTCGGAGACCCATAGTGTTATATACCATTCGACTCAGTTCGACGAGATCGAAAAATGTCTGTGTGTGTATGTGTGTATGTGTATGTGTGTGCACTTTTCGAAGATATTTGAACGCGCTCAATTTTCTCAGAGATGGCTGAACCGATTTTAACAAACTTGGGCTGGTTTGAAAGCTACTGTCGGGCCATTGATCAAGTTCAAAGATCAAATAGCTGTGACTTTTGGTTCCGGAGATATGATTGTATAAGTGACGTAACCGACAAAAAGCGTTGTATTTGAACGCGCTCAATTTTCTAAGAGATTGATGAACCGATTTTAACAAACTTGGGCTCGTTTGAAAGCTACTGTCGGACCATTGATCAAGTTCGAAGATCAAATGGCTTTGACTTTTGGTTCCGGAGATATGATTGTATAAGTGACGTAACAGACAAAAAGCGTTGTGTTTGAACGCGCTCAATTTTCTCAGAGATGGCTGATCCGATTTTAACAAACTTGGGCTCGTTTGAAAGCTACTGTCGGGCCATTGATCAAATTCGAAGATCAAATGGTTGTGACTTTTGGTTCCAGATATATGATGGTATAAGTGACGTAACCGACAAAACACGTTGATTTTTACCGCTCTTATATATAAGGGTGCCAAAATTTTGGGATCACCTTTATTTTCGTTAAGTTCTAGTGCTCAAAAGTTTAAGCACCTCGAAAAAAGCCTTCATGCAAAATTTGACCTAAATCGGACATGCTTAAGGGGTGCTGCCCGGTGGTAAAGGTTTGACAATTTTCGATCTTGAAAAAGCACCATAGGGGGGAGTACATGAAATTTCTAAAATCGAAAATTTTTTTTGAGGCTGAAGCTCTTAAAACTGCATGAAACATCGAAATTTAGTGTCATCTCAAAAAAAAATTTTTTTGAAAAAATCAACTTTCTGGGACTTTTCTAAGTCCCAAAAAGTCGACTTTTTCAAAAAAATTTTTTTTCGAGATGACACTAAATCTCGACGTTTCATGCAATTCTAAGCCTTTGGCATCAAAAATTTTTTTTCGATTTCGAAAATTTCATGTACTCCCCTCTATGGTGATTTTTCAAGATATATGAAAATTCCACTAAGTGGACTAAGAAGGCTTTTATAGATTAGCATCACTGATTACAAATAGGCAACGCAAATGTCAAGCACTAGTTTGGAAAAATGATGCTGACTGTGTGACATAAACACTGAAGCATGCTTTTGTGAACTACTCGAATCAATCTGAATCAATTGGTGACAAAATTAGTATCCAAAATTATTTAATAAAAGTATGAAACATATTTTCATGAGACTGTTATGAAAACAGAGAAAGGCATTATCACACCACTAGGTGGATTAAGAAGGGTTTTTTTTCTATAGAAAAGCTCTGCGGATAGATATCCTCTATTCATCAATTAAAGTGGAGATCGATGAACGCTTGCTATATTGTACTGTTCATAATGATTAAGAAGTTTCTTTTATACACACGGAACGACCGAATTCAGCATCTTCGCGAAAAATTTAGTTGATTTGCTGATTTTAGTTAGTTATTTTTTGAGACAACTAAAAAAATCTTACTTTTGCTAATTTAGAGTTTTTATTCTCATTCCCTTAATAATAATAAAATATTTGTTGAAATGACTATTTTTTTTAGTTGAATTCACAAATTAAACGTGCTGCCATTTCTTAGCTTAGGCACATTTCATTTCCATTCAACTAATTTTTTAGTTGAATTAAAGAAATAAAATGTTGTTTTCAACCAATATGAATGGTTGAATTGGCTTCTGCAATCTGCAGCTATATGGCGCCCTGTCACCGAAACGGTAACACCGTAATGACTACTAGCCACTAGATGGCACACTACTGCCGAAAAAATTTCAGACGCGGTTGTCTTTTCTATATTGGCAGGTATAAATACGATGTTGTATTTAAGAAAAAGACATAAACGAAACATAAACATCTTTTTGAATTTTTTTCTTCTAAATCACTGTTTTCTTCATTCTCACTGATAACTTTTAGCACTCGGAAAACAAAAACCGAATGCAAGTAGTACACCGGACGGCGCAGCTCGGAAGGTTTGAAGATACAAAAAAACTTCATCACAATTAGAGTGAAACATTCGAAATTCACTTCACTGTTCCGCGTAAAAACATTATTACGCACAATCGCTTCAAGTGCGCACAAATTTTTTATAAATACGATTTCCACTAACAGTTTACGACATTTTTACATATTGGTTTAGAAATTTAAATAAAGATATATCGAACACATGCGAAAAACATCAAAACAATTTTCAAGCAGTTTTAATAAGACTGTCCTTTTTACCTTTTTAATGGATTGTTTTGCTTTGACACTTCTCATGAGTTTTTGGCTAATAAACTTGTTAATAATACCCATTTCAGTTTTGTTTTCTTTGTGCTGTCCTTCAGTAATGATGGTGATAGATAAATAGAAACAAATGTTCTGATTTTAATAACAAAATTAGTTGTCAATGAGAATTTCGTGTTGGATTGAAATATTGCTGGTTTGTGTCCAGGATATTCACCAACTAAACACATTCTCTAAAAATAAGAGTTTTTTCAGCAAAGTAAATTCTTAATTTTAACTAATTTTATAGTTATTTTGGAAATTTTGTAGTTAAAATCAACTAATTCAAAAACAGTAATACGAATTAGGCGCAGAGCTAATTTCGGTCGTTCCGTGCAGATGTCGAAAGTAATATACACGCGAGCAATCCAGATCACTTACGAATCCGGGATCCCATGAATTGGTAATTAGTTTCTTTGGATCCTTTGGTTACAAATATTCGTGAATGGCCAAAACAGTCCAAGAAGAATCTGTCGAACGATGCTAAGAGTCTTTTAGTTGGTTAAGAACATTATCAGCTATCATAAAATAAATACAAATAATTAAAAAATGAGTTTTGATAATACTTATTTCTACCAGAAGATGACATAACTTAATTCGATTTGATGATGGCTTTTTTAAAAATCTTGACAAAACAGTTACTAAACTATTCAATTTATAGACTTCAATGTGCAAAAAAAATCATATTTTGTGGCAAGTACCATAGTAATGAATATATACTGAAATCTGATCTGAAATACAATGAACCTACTCATTGCAAATGTCAAGGACAAGGATATTTGAAATGAACATATCTCGCCTGCAGACGATCGCAGACTTGTAACTCAACCACGGTACCTGCACCTTCCTGCGCCTTTTGATAATAGACAAGTTTGAAATTCATAAAAAACATGAAAAATTGCTCTATTTCAATAAACTGAAATGATAGCAACATAGTATGTTTGAGAAAGTTGTGTAGTTTTTAAAGATGAAAAACTTTGTACAACATGAAAAACTCATATAAATGGAAAATATATGTGTTTTCTTACAAAAACTGGTTTTTGGACACCCTTTTCAGAAAATACATTATATCATGAATTACAATCAGGTTACGGGAATAGTAGCTTCAGCAAACTTGTTTGAAAAAACTTTCTGCTCAACTTTTTCAAAGTAACTTAGCCCCTATGTTGGCCCTGAGCTAAACTAAAATTTTTATCTCACTTTTAGGAGAATTAATCACATAAATAAAATTTGCCAAAAGATGGCGTCTATTATTCTGAGCAACTTTGCTGAAGATACCGTACCTCGAAAGCCACGTTTTTAATGAGTTATCAATTAAGGCCATCGTCCAAGTACCATGCGCGCGGGTGGTTTTAGGAAATTTTCGATGGAAATTTCGAAAAATTTGACAAAACCAAAAACATACAGACCTTTGAAATACTTTTATCTCTCTACAGGGTGAAAATGGCAGGAAAATTCGGAGGATTTTACGAGTCTTATCAAAAATAGCGCTGAAAAAATGAGCTTTTTTTGTAATTTTTCACAATTATTTGAAAAAATAATTCGATGGAATGAAATTTTTTTTTCAAAAATAACCTCTTGCTGGCAACAAGGATCACATTCGGACACATTTTTGGAAAACCTTTTCACGCTTTTCATGGAAAATCAACGAATTTCATATAACCGATTTCGTGGAAATTTTTGAAATTCGTGGATTTTCTATGAAAAGCGTGAAAAAGTTTTCCAAAAATGTGTCCGAATGTAATCTGTGTATCCATAATAAAGTTTATTTGAAAAAAAAAGTTTATGTCATCGCTTTATTTTTCCAGATAATTGTGAAAGATAACAAAAACACTCATTTTTCAGAGCTATTTTTGATAAGACTTGGAAAATCCTTCGAATTTTCCAGCCATTTTCACCCTGTAGATAGATAAATGTATTTCAAAGGTCTGTATGTTTTTGGTTTTGGAAAATTTTTCGAAATTTTCATCGAAAATTTCCTAAAACCACCCGCGCGCATGGTACTTGGACGATGGCCTTAAGAGTGTAAAATTGCGCTCTTGAACCACTGTGCACTGGCTGGTCGAGTCGGGATAGTATTTGTACACAAAAAGCAATAAGATTCTAGCAAACTGCTGTAACGTGAAACAAGGTTGTTGTTTGGCATGTTCATAGGTGTATTAGTATCTCCCATAATGTAACATGCTTTGTTATTTTTTGCTTTTGAAAGCCATATTTCCAACAGCTCAAGAAATCGACTCGAATCAAAAGCGGGAGGTCTATAAATACCAATGATATCTGAGCTGTATCCGTTTTTGTTGATTTCAACACGAATTGTATGTAGACCATCGACAACCTCATTTTACAGTAAATTTTGTTCTATATTTTCACTGACGAACATTGCCAATCCTCCGTGTGAACAAGCCTTGCATGAAAAAATGGCAGAATAACCAGGAATCTTGTAAATTGAACTATTGCCATCTTTGAGCCACGTTTCGCCAATGACGATTATATCAATATTTGAATCGCATTGGGTCAAAAAATATTCACTAACACCACTCACCCTCTACCTGACCATATGTATTTAAAATTGACAGCTTCCTGAGCTCCTCTCAATTCTTTCAGAAGTTCAAGAGAGAGCGGTGTCAGTTCGTCACGAATTGAAATATTTGTGGGTCTTCCATTTAGTAGTAATGAGCTTTGTATCAACATTGACTGCATTTTTATCAACAGTTTCATCTCCAGTGATTTGATTTTTAAAAACAATTCTAATTGGGATTAGCGAGTTAGAAGATTTGTTCGACTCAAATAACGGAGTCAGATTCTAACGTCATACCAATTAGTTCCAATGTTTTCGTTGCTATTGCAGAAATATTTTCACTGGGAAGCACCGGTATGCCAATGACAACTTGACATTGTCCCCGACAGCCAGTCTATTTGCCTTATCAACATTTCCTTCTAACTCGTGCATAATTCCACAAAGGTTAGCATTTGACTGTTTCAACGTTTGAAGAAAGAAATTTCCTTCAAGTTTTCGTTTTCAACTTTTATTTCGTTAAAATCCGTTAAAATATCATCGAACTTAGAGGAAAGAAAATCTTGTGAAGCTTCTATTGTCGTAGTTAGTTGTTTGACTTCCATCCGAACACTATTCATATCACTAGCAACCGCACTAGAGATCGATTTTTTTAACTGAGCGGTAAGATCGGCAATCATTGACGTGTTACTGTTCTTCATGTCCATCATGCGTTGGTAAGTAGCAGAGCAATCAGCCGAGCAAAAAAAACGGCATTTCTCTGGCTCGTCTGATCGCATTTCCAATTATATTGCGGCACTTGAAGTGCACGCTAGATAAACATTATAAACATGTCAACAATTTGTTTTCGTCAATTTTTTTTTGTTACAAACAACATAAAGTAACTCACTATCTGCCATCACTGCCTAAATGAGAAATCGAGATAGTATAGAAAATGAAGCTTAATGTCAATGCAGTAGATACAAACAAGCACACAAAATCAGCTGTATTGATCGACAAAAGTACTTATCAATAGGTAACTATTACAGGGTAGGACGCTTATTATAGTAATAGATATCGCACAGCGCCGTCACAAAATAATATGAGCAATTCCAGGAATGAGTAGACGAAAAAGTGACAAGAATTTTTTCAAATCGTTATAACTCGGAAATCGTTAATCGTACAAAAATTGCGTCCAGGAAGAAGTTGTACGGAATCAATAGGGCAGTCTAAAAAAAATTTACACTGAAAAAAATGATTTTTTTCTCAATAATTTCAAAATGAACCAAAAAAATTAAATTAAAAATACAACAGGGTTTCGATTTTTTTAAAATAATTTTTATTTTAAAGCTCTTATTAAAACCTACAGATTGATGACCATCCCATCCGTGCCTTTTGAAAAATGAAGAAGTTACAGCTAAAACAATTTACAGATTTATTCGAAATTTCAGGTTCCCATTGAAAGATAACCATTTAAACAGTAGAAAATTATTCTACAGGTTAAAGGCAATAAATTTGTTCATGATATCCTTTCTTCTAAAAGAAGCTGTTCTTGAGATACTTGGATATTTAATTATTACACCATTTTTTATATTTCCATGAATTATTTATTTGCTTGCTATATCTACAATTATTATATGTATATATCTACAATTTTAACATTACGATCGTATAACTTTCCTTAGAAGCCCGCCTACGACAGCGACCACAAATGCTTAACTTGGTATGCAATTTAACCTTGCACTTTTTAGTTTACAATTTTCCAATTATGGTTTCTGTTAATTGGAAAAATTTTCCGGAACACACAAAACCAGGAAAAGGTTTACAACACTTTGGGAAACCCACATTGTAGTATTGTAACTGTTTCGAAAGAGATTTGTTATAAACTGATATCTGTTCTACGATGCATAGCTATTTATATGTGAAACAGTTAGAATTTAGGTAAGCAATTCGCCGGTACGTACGTTGGTTGTAAACAGTAGGTAGTCAACTGGCATACCTCTTTGATTCTACATGTGTTTATTCGTTTTGACGTAGTTACGTTAGTTCTGATTATCTTTCAACGAGAACTTGAAATTTCGAATATATCTGTAAATTGTTTTAGCTGTAACTTCTTCATTTTTCAAAAGGCACGGATAAGATAGCCATCAATCTGTAGGTTTCAATGAGAGCTTTAACACAAAAACTATTAAAAAAAAAATTAAAAACTCTGATTTTTTTAATTTAATTTTTTTGGTTCATTTTGAAATTATTGAGAAAAAAATTAGAAATTAGAGTGCTCAATCGATTCCCTACAACTACTTCCTGAACGCCATTTTTGTACAATTAACAGTTTCCGAGTTACAACGATTTGAAAAAGATAATTTTTGTGAAATGCAAAAATACATACGCCATTTTTAAAAATCAGTCGTGAGTCGGATTGACTTCTCCATCGGTTCAAAACTTATGGTTTGCCATACTGAAGCCATGTGCAAAGTGTCATCCAAATTCGAGAAGGTCGAGTCTGATGATCTGCTAAGCATTTCTGGAATTGCTCAATATAAAAAAGTGAAAAATATATGTATACATAAATTAAAAACAATTCTATCATTTCATGCAAACAAAACACCCGTTCGCTACTCGATCGATAAAAACGATCAATCGACCAAAAGTCTACTCTCATTGCTTCAGCTTAGATCGCTTCTTCGTGAGATTTCCTCTCGAAGACAGCTGACACCACAAATGAACACGCAGACACAATGCTTTTGTTGTGTGCCAGACGGTTACAGCGAGGCACGTTAGCACTACTGTACTTACCGCCTCAGCCAAAAAAGTATGCTCTACCAGAGCAGAACAGATGACATGCAATCTATTGGCTGTATAGACACATGAGACTGCTGCCCTATCAAGACCACCACACCACACACTCACGCGGACTGCGGTATAATTAATGTGTACCAAACAGTTGTACTAAGGACACGTGGGATCAACACACTGACAATTTTTTACGGCACGATTTGAAGGCAGACACAGTAGCGCAGTGCAGCACAATAGAATATTTTTGGTACCGACGCCAAACACACCACCACCATAAAAGCGAACCACTTTAATTCCCCTGCAATAATCACAAACTAAATGCTGCTTTTATCGATACTATACACAACCAATCTCTATGCACTCGTATGAAACTAACGAATAAGCTTATTGAAGGATGCACTTATTCCAATTTTTAACAAAAAAAAACACAGATTTGTAATTTTTGTGGCAGCCGATTCAGAGTGTACAGAACCATTGCATGGCTGGTGCTACGATCTTACTGACACTACGAATCCTTCGTAGTGTAAACGTATGTATCAACCGTATAACAGCGTTGCCAAAAAAGTGATTTGTGTTAGCGGGAAGCGAAGTACATCTTTCACTATCGCAAACACCATGACTGGAAAGGTGTATTTTCAAGTGTCTTCGAGAGCGGCTTTTCTCTATCCCTAGTAAGGCAAATGATGTCGATTTCATACAGAAAGATATGATCCCCTAAAAAACTGTGCCCAACAGAAAAAATAGGGCCATTATGAAGAAGTACCTTCAAAGTGAAGAATATAAATAAATTTCAAAAGCGTGGGTTAAATATGTTAAAAGCTGTTAATTTTGAGGTCATGGCAAACCTTTTGGCTGGAGTTTAGGCCAAGTTTTGCGAATTCAGATATTAAGGTGAATGGCATTAAATGAATGATACCAAAACTCAGTTTAAATGTTTCTTTTTACTCCCTGAAAATTTGGTAATAATCGGATTATAACTCGAATTTTGAGAATGATTTTTATGGGTGCGGATTTCAAACGGTGCTTCGATTTTTTAAAAGCATTCCAACTCCTGAATTAATGTTGATGACATTACATTCTCTATCCCTAGTAAGGCAAATGATGTCGATTTCATACAGAAAGATATGATCCCCTAAAAAACTGAGCCCAACAGAAAAAATAGGGCCATTATGAAGAAGTACCTTCAAAGTGAAGAATATAAATAAATTTCAAAAGCGTGGGTTAAATATGTTAAAAGCTGTTAATTTTGAGGTCATGGCAAACCTTTTGGCTGGAGTTTAGGCCAAGTTTTGCGAATTCAGATATTAAGGTGAATGGCATTAAATGAATGATACCAAAACTCAGTTTAAATGTTTCTTTTTACTCCCTGAAAATTTGGTAATAATCGGATTATAACTCGAATTTTGAGAATGATTTTTATGGGTGCGGATTTCAAACGGTGCTTCGATTTTTTAAAAGCATTCCAACTCCTGAATTAATGTTGATGACGTATATTATTGAATCAAAAAATTTACTTACATAAACGGATCCATTATCTTGGACATGTCTGCTATACGAGTGACGAATTTTCCACTTTCGTTAGCTTCCCATCCAATCCAAGTCGCTTGTTCTACATCGAACTCATAATCAGACATTTGTATTCGATGGACAATGCTATCCATAACATCTTCTTTAACACGGATTATGTTGATAACTTCTTTCTTTAAAATTGGACTGAAAAAACCATGCAGTTTTATTTGTTTTGTAATATTAACTCAACGATGCAAACCACGTAATAAATATATATCCCAAAAACTGGCGCAATAACCAACTAGGATTCTCATCGGTGGAATACTCGATACAACAGAAGTAAGCCGATTTTAAATCCATGTAGCACAAATTCTTTCTTTTATCGTTATGTGCTATTACATCAGTTATCTTAAATATAACATTAGAGTTCACATCATACAAAAAAAATAAATCTCTAGTTTTTTTCAACTCTGTTTCAAAATTAATTATTATTTGTTCAGTGAATAAGGACGACAGTGATGATCTTTGTTCAGGGCATTTATAGACAACATCACGTAGTACTGGAAATGCGAACCAATAATAATATTTATGAGTTTTGCAATCCTGTGGAATAGTATACAAGTCAATAGAATTTAATACTACATGTTCTTTGAGTTATTACCGCGAATGAGAAAATTACAAACATTATCAATTGAGAACAGCTATACAATTTATTCTGCGACAGAAGATTTTGATAATACTTAGTGCATATACTTTTAAGAACATTAGTTTTGTCAACTGATTTAAATTCTTCAATCGTATTTTTGTTCAACAGAAGACCTTCACAGCGATGATGAAAAGATGCAGAGCTCGTTTCTCTGAAAACGAAACATAATAAATACTGATTAATATATGTATATATATATATATATATATATATATATATATATATATATATATATATATATATATATATATATATATATATATATATATATATATATATATATATATATATATATATATATATATATATATATATATATATATATATATATATATATATATATATATATATATATATATATGTGTGTGTGTGTGTGTGTGTGTGTATATTATTAATTTATATTTGTATTTTAGACGATAGTCCTCAACCGAACATAAGACAAATTAATATTATCCATTTCGACTACGTGACCACTGTTGCTTTTTCCTTTAAAGGTCCTAATGTACAAAGCCACAAATTCCGCAAAAAAAAAATGTTGCCAATGATTTGTTCGGGAAATGTGTGAGCTGGATATCTTGTTGAAATTATGTCTTTTATCATGTTATAATGACGTCACGATGCAGAAAAAAACATTTCTTTAAAATGTATTTTCAACACGAATTTCCAAATCATCAAGACCATACACGAGAGTACCTCAAAAGGCCGAAATACATAGAGCAGAAACAAACTACACAAACTCAATTATTAATGTCAATTTATATGAAGTTTCGGAAAATATTTAAGTGAATTTTAATCGTCCGAATTATTTTTATATCTTATGCCAAATGACCTTTATACCAAATGACCGTATGCCTATCCACCGTTATGCAAAATGGTGTGTATGCCAAATATCTCTATGCCAAATGACCTTTATGCCAGTTGACCGTATGCCTAATGACCGTCGGCGAAGTGACCATACACCGTAATGAACACTCCATCTCCAGCACTTATCGTACAACAACTAAAAGAAACTAAACATATTGGCTTATATTCACCTATACTACCCATACTTGCATATCAGTCCCATATCGATTTTCGCCAATATTGAGAATGCAATCTATCTTCAATATACTTTCAGAAATTGTAGTAAAAGTTGAGGATTTGTTCATTAAAATGTGAAAAAAATATCAACTCATATCTGTCCCATATGCAAAGTACCCGCATATCAGTCCCATTCAGTGCAAATTTAGAATAATTTCATTGGTTGCAATATTGGAATAGCAAAGGTGTATTACCGATATTACATGTAATAATACCATGATTAACCATTAGGTAGCACAACAAATCGAAAAATTGGAAAATAAAATTTTAATCGTCTTTTTCTCGACTTGCCGATTTTCCATATGGGACTGACATGCAAGTATGGGCAGTATAGCGAAGCATAAAAGGATTTTTTAAATGTTTTAATTATTTAAACCTGCCAGTGCTTTACTTAACACAGTAATCCAAGAAATTTCGTTCACGACAGCATTATTTAATCTTCTGCAGCCATTCAGTCATCGGCACGGAAATACACCTTTACTTGGGAGTTCCTATTTTTGTGACCTTTTACGACATGGAACAGGAAACGAGTGGATCAATTCTTGAATGAAATAATTCCGCCGGATGCCACACGGCTTGACACGGGTGGACTTATACCACCCGGTCAACTTCCATGAGTGGCCCAGCAGTTGTTCTCTGACAGTTTTCGTAATGCCTACTGTGGAATTTTCTTTTCTTTACATAATACTCAGATTTACTGCGACATTAACTGTTCCAAAAATATAGCAGCATAATATATAATTATAATTATATAAATACAACCTTCTTACATAAACCTATTTACTCAATTTGTGTCTTTCTCATATAGAAAGGTTATGCAATCACTGTGAAAACCGGCTGGTGAATCAGCAGATACATCACTGATACTGCAAACCTATTCTCGTCATTCTTACAAAGTGTGCTTAGTAATAACCCACCACCCTTGACAGAATCGTACTTGAGCGACCTGTCCCACTACAATCTCAACATACCACGCATAGTTTTCAGTCAACAAGAACTTATGCGAAGGCTGCTGTCTTTTGATGATTCAAAAGGTGCAGGCGCTGACGGATTACCACCTTCCTTCATCAGAAATTGCGCAGCCTCTCGTGCTTCTCCGGGTTCTCTGATTTTCAACCAATCTCTCAGCGACTGTGTCTTTCCGACTGCATGGAAAACTGCATAAATAACTCCGATTCACCGAAGTGGTAACATTCCCGATGTAAGTAATTACCGATCGATCCAATTCTCAGCTGCCTACCAAAAATACTCGAAAGCATGTTGCATGATATCATGTCCTGTCAGCTTGGAGCGAAATTTTGGCGCACACGAATTTGACATTTTTCCGATACTTCTATGTGCGAGAATGGTATGGAGGAGAGATGGTCGGGTCTCGGGTATTTTACCCGAAACCCGACCCGTACCCGACGGGTTTTTGGTCAGGTACAAGTAAAAATTTTTATTTTCTGTCGGGTACGGGTAAAAAAATTTACTGCTAACACGGGTACGGGTCGGGTAAAAAAATTTTCTTCTCACTCGGGAATGGGTAAATATTTTTTTCTGATCGATTACCCGACCATTTGTACTTCACATAAATATATTTACACGTTGACGAGAATTTTTTATTGCAAAACAGTTCTTCCGAAAATAAACATAGTTACGTGAAAAGTTATGTGAATATTTTTCACCCTACTTTTTTATAACATATTTAATAATACACACTGCCTTAGCTCTAAGATGTTGCGGTCAGACCCTACTTTTCACGTAGGTTTTAATGGACTGCCATTTTAAAGCTGTTTAATTCACAATCCAGTAAAATTTATTTGATTCATATATAAAATGTAGTGTAGTACTCATATCACACTCAGATACCAGAAACCTGTTATTTTATATAAAGGTTGGAGATTTTCAAAATTTTCATATAAATCATTAGGATTCTAACCATAAAAACATGAACATTTATTTCAGAAAATCTGCATAGAAGTTCTTCTAATTCTTCACTTCTGGGTGGTGTCACCTCACTTGAAATGACACCGATTGATGGCACAGCAAGTTGGGCTATATATAAAATCTCGATACGTGACAACGTGGACTCGCAAAAGTACGGGTGAAAATCTTCTCTCGCGAAATACTCAAATTTTCACCGTGATCACTCGTTGAGGGTTCCACCGGAGGTGGTACAGAAGTTCAATGGCTGTAAAAACCACCAGCTACCGTTAACATAGTGGGTGTGGGTTTGTGAGGCTTACAAAACGGGCATATTTAACAGATTAATTTAAATCAAAATCATAATTCATTTTGCTTTGTAGTAAAAAAATGCAACCAAAAAAAAATTCTTACGATGATTCAAACTACTTACTTTTGAAGGACTCACTGTTCACCATTTTCAAAATTGAATTTTTCACATCGGGAATACGCGTACATAATTTGATGTTTGCTCAATTCTCGTAAACGAACCGATGATACTCTATCCATTTTAGGGGATGTTCGCATAACACTCACTTGCGTCACGTATAATATTCCATTTGACATTTGGAACCATTTTACGTGATTTTTCAAGTGATTCGAATGTTTATTTGTGTGTCAAGATAATGAGCACGCTTACTTGTGGTTCTAAATAATTGGATCAAAAGTCGCACTGTTTCGTAAAAACCATACCTATTCAAAATTGAATACAACGGGTATTACGACATTTTGGGTAAATATACTTCTCGAAAAATTTGAGTAGATATTACTCCCTTTTGTTGACATTTGTAAATGAGTATAAAGTACCAAAGACATTGGAAATCTATTCATGCTTCACAGTGTATTTATATGTTTAAATGTAAACAAGAATTTTAATGTAAGTAAAATACCAACTAGAGCCTGATACGGTTCGCTATCTAAAACACCTTATTTTTTCCATCCTGAATTTTCGTAAAATTTTTACTGCTCAATTGGGTCGGGTACGGGTGCAGGTAATTTTTAATCGGGTACGAGTAATTTTTTTTATTATTGATCGGGTACGGGTAATTTTTTTAATTTTTAATCGGGTACGGGTAATTTTTTTGCTGATCACTCGGGTACGGGTCGGGTTCGGGTATAAGAATTTGTATACCCGACCATCTCTAGTATGGAGGTAAACTATAGGAAATGTAATGTCGTAACATTCTCTCGTGTGCGTTCTTCGATTGCTTCCGACTATAAAATCTCACCTCTAATCATCGAACGAGTTTTCGTTATAAATATCTCGGTGTTTATTTGGAAAGCAAATTTCGGCGTTTATTTGGATAGTAATTTTCGGAGCACGTTGCACTAACCACAGCTAAAGCCTTCTCGATACTGGGTTTCACTCGTCGAAATACTCTGACCTTCGAAAATGTGTATTGTCTAAAAACTCTGTATTGTTCAGTTGTCCGCAGCATCTTAGAATATGCCGCTCCAGTACGGTCACCGTATCACATTGTACATATCAAGAGAATTGAAAGCGTTCAAAAGTGTTTTATACGCTACGCTTTACGTCTGTTACCTTGGTCCTATCCACTTCATCTTCCTCCCTACGAAGATCGTTGTCGATTTATTCAACTGCCAACACTGGAAATCAGTAGAAAAACATTGCAGTGTCTTCTCAATTTCTGGTTTGATGTGCGATGGAAGTGACTGTTTTAGAGTAGCCGTTCCCGTTTTTGACCATTTTCAATGTTCCAATCCACTTGACTAAAAAATATTTGTTGTCGTTTTGCCCGGAAGATGAAGTGATATTCTTTCGAAACGTCGGCCTTTAACGCAAAATAAATATTTAGTAAAGAAACACTTGGCCAAAAAGTCATCTTTTTAATAGATGAAATTTATCGCAGACCATATATGAATATAATATGATACATCGAGAGCACTATTTGCAAGTATGCATGCTCGAGGCATTTCACGTGAATTAGTCAAACCGTTTTGTTGAAGGCAACGAAGACTGGGTTTAATAACTTTCAAACGTAGAAGTTTCGCTTTTAGAAATATGGTTCTTGAAATAAAATCATAGATGCTTTACCTACGTACGTTTATGTTGGAGATTAATTTGTGCTACTTTAACCATTATCAAAGTAATGAACGGTTACATGTCATTTCGAAGACAGTCATTAGTCATACGATCAACTGGCATAAAGGTCATTTGGCATACACACCATTTGGCATAACGTTCATTAGACATGCGGTCATTTGGCATAAAGGCCATTTGACATACGGTCATTTGGCATACGGAGTTATTTTGATTTTGCCCTAACAATACTGTTCGATACCGAACGCATAATGCAGGGAAAAAATTACTCATGTCTTGTCTTTTCCCAAAATGATTGTTTTGTCATACATTCCCGCTCCCATATTCCCCACTGAACTCAAATTTAATCCAATAGCTTGTCTCTGTTCCCTAAAATTCACACGCATTGATCATGTCCATTCATGTCCGCACAGGAAAGTCTCCCCATACAAGCATTCTCTGCTAACACGCAATTCGTGTTGTTGTATTGAAAGGGGGTGGGGCTTAATCCTTGCTGAATGAATGCACACGTCGAACTGAAAAATAGTATATAAGAAATCGTTTCACGCACTAAAATTCATTATTGTTGTAACCATTGTACAGTAAACATCGCGAAATAAATTAAAGAGTTAAACCTGGAATTTCTTTTCTGCCACCGAAAGAACACCATTTGAGGTTTGGTATCCGCTGCTTGAGTGAGAATTCCGATTGCTGCTGCTTTTGAGCCTGTCGCCATCGAGTATAGTTCGTTTCAGCGTTCCGAGTTGCTATCGAACTTCGTCCATCCGTTCTGGAGCACCGCCGAGAGAACCACAAAAATTTGTCTATCGATCCGATCCTCAATCAGACCCTACCCAAGGTAATCTGTTGTGGACACCGGTTCGAACTGTACGGACAATTTTAATTCTCTGGTGTGTTGGTGTTAGCCGTAGCGGAATTAGATTGCCCACTGAAGAGATTTGTTCCTGTGCCATTATCCCTACATTGTACGCCGTACATTGTTTTGGTCCTTCGAACCGGATAGCAGCATCGGTAGCTTGCGATTGCAGCTGGAGTAATTTTATCCTGCTCTGGTGGAGAAGTGAAATCCGTGAACATTTTGACCAGATTTGAGTCGTTCGCGTTCGAAAGTATAGTCCGCGCGAGAGACTAGTGAACAAGTGGAAACATGTCCGAACAAGTTTCGGCAAGACAGTTAATAGTGAACACCCAAGTGAACATTTAAGACAATAGTGTTTGTGCTTGATTGAACTAAATAAGTGATTGTTTGAATTGAACAGATGTCGTTAATGTACACGTCGCAAAAAAGTGATAAAATGGTCGAGTTAAAAACACTCGTGCATCTTCGTGGTCAAACCAAGGCAAAAGTGACCAGAATCCGTAAAACCGTCGAAGAAGTGTCGGGTGCTGGCGCTGTGCAGTTCACACTAGCTCAGTTAAAAGTGTATTTAAGAAATTTAGAAGCCCATTATCAGGAGTATCTAAATTTACACCATCAAATTATTGGACTATCACCGCCTGAAAAGTTAGATGATAATGATGCCACGTATCTCCAATTTGAATCACTGCATACTGAAACTGCAACTATGGTGGAAGCACTCATTCAATCGTCGAGCCCGCAACCAATCTTGCCAACAGGATCAGCAGTTTTTCCTTCAAGTGTGTATCAACCGCAGATTGTAGTCCAACAGCAACCGCTTCCGATTCCCATTCCTTCGTTCGATGGGAAACCGGAAAATTGGCCGAGATTTCAGCAGGTGTTTTCGGACATCATATCAAAATCCAGAGACTCTGATGCCATCAAATTGCATCACCTCGAGAGGGCAATTTCTGGCGGTCCCGCAGCCAAACTCATCGATCCAAAAACGCTTAGAGAAGGAAATTTCGCCCACGCTTGGGAGCTACTGCTGGACGTATACGAAGATGAAAGGAAAGCAGTGGACTCTCACATCCATGGATTGCTGAGCCTTAAACGCATGCATAAGGAATGCTCCAAGCAAATGAGGGAGCTTTTGAACGAAACAACTCGTCACATCGAAGGTTTGAGGCTGCTGAAACAGGATCTACAAGGCGTTTGTGAACGTTTTGTCGTCGTCGTTCTATCTGATGCTTTCGACACTGAGACAAGGTAACAGTGGGAAGCAACCATTCCTCATAGGCAGATTCCCAAGTATGAAGACACCATTCAATTTTTGAAGGAGCGATGTTCTTTGCTTGAACGTTGCGAATCCAGTCATCCTAAGTCAACATCAACCAAGGATATTAGTCAGAAAATTACTTCAAAACTGCCCCCAGCGAAATCTTTTGCTACGATTGCACCTGTTTCTAATAGTAGTGTTACTTGTGAGATTTGTAGTGCGAGCCATCCCAATTATAAGTGCGATAAGTTTTTTGCTTTGACGGTACCCCAACGTAGAGTTAAGGTAAGAGAGCTGAATCTATGTTTTAATTGTTTGAGGAAAGGCCATATTTCCTCAAAATGTACGTCCAACAGAGCTTGCCAGAAGTGTCAAAATAGACACAACACATTGTTACATGAGCCCAAGATAACAAAGCCCAATATAAATCCCGCCTTAACCGATCCAAAATCTGTTACTGATAACTTGAAATCTGATAATCCAAAACCAAAATCAGGAGATTGTCAAGTGGTCATTAGTTCTCAATCATCTCCCCAACCCGTAGATGAATCGTCTTTTTCCAATTCAATTCACAAGGTTCGTCGATCGGATAGCACTATTCTACTAACGGCCATGGTTGACGTCTTGGACAGCCATGAAAATCCCCATCACTGCCGTGCTTTCCTCGATTGCGGTTCCCAACCAAATTTGGTTTCCCGTTCCCTTGTTGAGTACTTGGAAATAGAACAGATACCAACTCATGTTGAAGTATTTGGTGCCACCGGTAAAAGATCGGTGTTGGATAAAAAGGCAACACTTAGGTTCCATTCCCGTTGTACTGATTATCATGCTCAAATAGAATGTTTGGTCACCGATGTAGTGACTGGTCCCCTTCCAGGACAAAAATAATCCTTAAGGAAACCCGTTTGGGATGGGTTGTTGCTGGCGGTGCTGAAAATCTGCATGAAAATCAGCACTGTTATACAGCTAATCTCAAACAACTTACGGAAAGCATCGAAAAATTTTGGAATGTTGAATCGGTCGAACTTGTTGATGCTGTGTCCAAAGAAGAGCAAGAATGTGAGCAAATTTTCCGTTCAACCACAATCCGTAACCACGATGGCACCTATACTGTTCATCTGCCACTTAAAGAAGCCGTTAGCGAATTACAAAATAATCGCTCATTAGCTCTTAAACGTTTCCACATTCTTGAGCATCGTTTCAAGAAAAATCCCGATTTGAAAAAGGCTTATACTGAATTCATTAATGAATACAAATTGTTATCCCATTGCAAACAAGTTCTCGAATCCGACGATCTCCCTGGAAAACTTATTCATTATTTGCCACACCACGCAATTCTGAAACCAAGCAGTTCCACCACACGTTTGAGAGTTGTTTTTGATGCTTCGGCTCGAGCAACTGGTCCATCACTAAATGACGTTATGATGATTGGACCCACAGTTCAAGATGATCTTTTCTCCATAATTCTCAGATTTAGAAAACATCGTTTCGCAATAACAGCTGATATTTCCAAATTGTACAGAAGAATCCATGTTAATGAAAATCATTCCAGCTTACAGCGAATTTTCTGGAGGGATAGTCCCGATGACTCCTTACAAATCCTTGAATTGACAACCGTTACCTATGGAACATCTAGCGCCCCATTTTTGGCCACCCGAACATTACTACAATTAGATAGAGATGAATATCACCGTTTACCTTTAGCATCTAAGGCTATTGAAGAAGATTGCTACGTAGATGACGTGGTATCTGGAGCAGATACCATTGAAAATGCCATTAAACTTCGTTGTGATTTAACAAACTTGTTTGATTCCGGTGGCTTCCCGGTGCATAAATGGTGTGCGAGTGATTCCACTATTCTTGATACTGTTCCTGAAGAAGATCGCGAAAAGTTTCTTGAATTCGAATCTTCTGATATAAACAAGGTTATCAAAACACTAGGGCTACTGTGGGATCCTGAAAACGATAGTTTTCGTTTCCATTGTGATTTGAAACCAACTTCGTCTATACCAACCAAACGTATTGTTCTTTCTGAGATCTCCCGTCTGTTCGACCCTTTAGGGTTGGTGGCCCCGGTAATAGTTCTGGCGAAGGAAATTATGCAGCGTTTATGGAAAGATGGATTAGGATGGGATGATCCATTAGAAAACGATATATTGCGGTCTTGGCTTTTATTCAGAGAATCATTGAGTTATGTAAACCAAATTAAAATTCCACGTTTTGTTGGACTTGAATGCATAGAATATTTTGAAGTGCACGGTTTTGCAGATGCCTCCAATCGCGCTTACGGAGCTGTCATTTATTTAAGAGCTGTTTCTAATACCGATGTTAAAATTTCTTTGCTTTGTAGTAAGTCAAGAATTGCTCCATTAAAACCATTAACAATTCCTAAAATGGAATTATGTGCCGCCTTGTTACTTTCGAGGCTAGTTCAGAAATGTATATCATCGTTAAAATTAGATACCAGGCGCGTCTGTCTATGGTCCGACAGTCGTATTGTTCTAGCTTGGTTAAAGAAGTCTCCCACTCAGCTTGAAGTTTTTGTTCGCAATCGTGTGACAGAGATAAACACCATCACCGAAAGCTTCTATTGGTCTTACGTACGTTCAGAGGATAATCCAGCCGATATTGTGTCCCGAGGGCAACTCCCGCAGGCTCTTTCGAACAATAATTTATGGTGGAACGGAGCTTGTTTTCTAAAATCCCATCGATACGAAACCTTCTATCCTGATATTCCTCTGGATTCAGAGCTTCCGAAAATCATACAAAATGTGACAATTATGTCTGCCGCAGTTGTTTTACAAGATGTTCCTTTTCTTGTAGCCTACAGTTCGTTTCGGAAATTGCAAAGAGTTATTGCATATGTCCTACGATTTGCAGCTAATTGTAGATCTAGCCATGCAAATCGTGTGCATGCCAAAGGGTTGACGGTACCAGAATTACGAAAGTCAATGCTTACTATAGTTGATTTCATCAGGAAAACCTAGTCGTCATCTAGGCACGCTTGATCCAGTGTTTGTGGGTGGTTTATTAAGAGTTGGAGAAAGATTAAAAAACTCTCGTCTACCTTATGAAGCGCGACATCAAATATTACTACCGAGTAAAAATCCAGTTTGCGATTTATTAATCCGAGACATGCATTTACAAAACCTTCATTTAGGTCCCTCCGGCTTGATGTCACTTTTGCGTAAGAGATTTTGGATAATTAATGCCAAATCAACCATTCGTAAGGTGCTAAGAAAATGTATAATCTGTTTCCGATCTCGTCCACAATGTCTTCAACCCATGATGGGTAGTTTACCAGCAGCCCGTGTTGTTCCATCTGATCCATTTTCCAAGACAGGTGTAGATTTTGCCGGACCGATATTCGTGAGGACTGGTCTCCGAAAATTCGTTCGAGTAAAGGCTTACATCTGTATATTCATATGCCTTGCTACCAAAGCTATTCACCTAGAATTGGTTTCTGACTTGTCGTCAGCGGCATTTATAGCTGCTTTGCACCGATTTGTTAGTCGTAGAGGATTAGTAGAAGAAATACACTCCGACCACGGCTCAAATTTCGTTGGTGCCAGATCAGATCTCCATGAACTTTATTTGATGTTTCGCGACGATCAGGCCAAGGGAAAAATAGACCAGTTTTGTTCCGCAAGAGAAATTGTATGGAAATTCATTCCGCCACGATCTCCTAATTTTGGCGGATTGTGGGAGGCTGGTGTGAAAAGTACAAAAACTCATTTGCGTAAAATTCTGTCCAATGCTTGTCTCACCTTTGAAGAATTCTATACTGTTCTCACGCAAATTGCAGCGGTCCTAAATTCGCGCCCACTCATTGCAATATCATCGGACACACATGAACCTTGTGCCTTGACTCCGGGACATTTTCTGATTGGCAGAGACCTAGTTGCTATCCCTGAACCCAGTATTAAAGATATACCTGTTAATTATTTATCCCGATGGAACTATTTGCAGTCTCTTAAAGAACAGTTTTGGAAACGTTGGTCAAACGAGTATCTCAATACACTACAGGCTCGTTCTAAGTGGATAAAAGGTTCCCCCAACGTGGGAACCTGGGCTCATTGTTTTAATAAAGGAAGACAACCTTCCTTCCCAGTCATGGAAATTGGGCAAAATTTTAAATGTGTATCCTGGCAATGATTCTATAGTCAGAGTAGTAGACGTACAAACATCGACTGGGGTATACCGTCGTTCAGTATCCAAACTCGCACCTCTGCCAATTGAAGAGAATGATCAAGCACTCGCATCTACAGATCCACATCGTAGCCCGGCGGGTGAATGTTCGATACCGAACGCATAATGCAGGGAAAAAATTACTCATGTCTTGTCTTTTCCCAAAATGATTGTTTTGTCATACATTCCCGCTCCCATATTCCCCACTGAACTCAAATTTAATCCAATAGCTTGTCTCTGTTCCCTAAAATTCACACGCATTGATAATGTCCATTCATGTCCGCACAGGAAAGTCTCCCCATACAAGCATTCTCTGCTAACACGCAATTCGTGTTGCTGTATTGAAAGGGGGTGGGGCTTAATCCTTGCTGAATGAATGCACACGTCGAACTGAAAAATAGTATATAAGAAATCGTTTCACGCACTAAAATTCATTATTGTTGTAACCATTGTACAGTAAACATCGCGAAATAAATTAAAGAGTTAAACCTGAAATTTCTTTTCTGCCACCGAAAGAACACCATTTGAGGTTTGGTATCCGCTGCTTGAGTGAGAATTCCGATTGCTGCTGCTTTTGAGCCTGTCGCCATCGAGTATAGTTCGTTTCAGCGTTCCGAGTCGCTATCGAACTTCGTCCATCCGTTCTGGAGCACCGCCGAGAGAACCACAAAAATTTGTCTATCGATCCGATCCTCAATCAGACCCTACCCAAGGTAATCTGTTGTGGACACCGGTTCGAACTGTACGGACAATTTTAATTCTCTGGTGTGTTGGTGTTAGCCGTAGCGGAATTAGATTGCCCACTGAAGAGATTTGTTCCTGTGCCATTATCCCTACATTGTACGCCGTACAAATACTGCTATAACTCTCAAGTAGCTTTCTTCGGAGTAAGTGTTAGTACTATGTGCTATTTTCATTACGTTGGTGTCATTATTCTGGTTCATAGCTGCTACTAGAAAAACACGACTCATACGCCAGTACTTGCCCATGAGTATATTTTTCATCGCCTTGCACGTCACGATGCAGAAAAAATATTAAATTAAAATGTATTTTCAACACGAATTTCCAAATCATCAAGACCATACACGAGAGTACCTCAAAAGGCCGAAACACATAGAGCAGAAACAAACTACATGAACTCAATTATTTATGTCAATTTATATGAATTTTCGGAAAGTATTTAAGTGAATTTTAATCGTCCGAATTATTTTTAGATTATATGCCAAATATCATTATGCCAAATGACATTTATGCCAAATGACCGTATGCCTAATGACCGTCGGCGAAGTGACCATACACCGTAATGAACACTCCATCTCCAGCACTTATCGTACAACGACTAGAAGAAACTAAAGATATTGGCTTATAATCGCCTATAGCGAAGCATGGGAGGATTTTTTAATTGTTTTAATCATTTAAACCTGCCAGAGCTTCACATAACACAGTAAGGGCAAAATCCAAGATATTTCGTTCACGACTGCATTATTTAATCTCCTGCAGCTATTCAGTCATCGGCACGGAAATACACCTTTACTTGGGAGTTCCTATTTTTGTGACCTTTTACGACATGGAACAGGAAACCAATGGAGCAATTCTAGAATGAAAATAATTCCGCCGGATGCCACACGGCTTGACACGGGTGGACTTATATCACCCGGTCAACATCCATGAGTGGCCAAGCAGCTGTTCTCTCACAGTTTTCATAATGCCTACTGTGGAATTTTCTTTTCTTTACATAATACTCAGATTTACTGCGACATTAACTGTGTCGGAAATATAACAGCATAATATATAATCATAATTATATAAATACAACCTTCTTACATAAACCTATCGACTAATTTTTGCCTTTTTCATATAGAAAGGTTAAGCAATCACTGTGAAAACCAACATTTTAACCGTGGCCCGGAGAACCAAATTTCATGTATCATTCGACTCAGCTCGACGAACTGAGCAAATGTCTGTACGTGTGTGTATGTTCGTGTGTATGTAACAAAACTGTGCACTCGATTTTCTCGGAGATGGTTGGGCCGATTTTCACAAACTTAGATTCAAATGAAAGGTCTCTTGCTCCCATAGGGCGCTATTGAATTTTACCTGGATCGGACTTCCGGTTTGAGAGTGACGGGGCTAAATGTACAAAAAAATAAATAAAAAGTGCAATCGATTTTCTCACAGACTGCTCATCCAATTTTTACTAGCATAGGTTCAAATGAAAGGTCTTACAATCCCATATAATCCAACCAAATATCATCCGGATACGACTTCCGGTTCCGGAATTACAGACTGATCGGTATAAAAATTCAATTTCTGGGACGTGTTTTATACATGACACGGAAAATTCAATCAATACATTCAAATAGCCGTCTAATTCTTGAATTGGACAGATTTGGTTGGTTGATGACCAAATTTCGTGTATATAGGGAAGTATAAAAAAGTGATCTCCCAACTCCAATCTCTTAGAAACGGCTGAACCGGTTTTCATAATCTTAGATTCTAAAGAAATATAAGGGCCCCATAGCCTGTTATTGAATATTATCCTGATTGAATTTTCGGCTCGTTAGTAACAGGGAAAAATTCGCAAAAATATGAAAAAAGTGCACTCGAATTTCTAGGAGACCGATCAACCGATTTTGTCGTGAATTACCTGGCGCCTTTTCATGATTTACCCTCTGATAGAGTGTTAAATATTCGATCGTGAATATATCTTGTTGTATATAACATATACACATCATTGTGTTACCTTTTTACCTTTCTTATATAGAAAGGTTATGCAATCACTGTGCAAATCGACTTTTGAACCGAGGCCCGGAGGCCCGAGTTTTATATACCATTCGACTCAGTTCGTCGAGTACGCAAAATGGATGTGTGTGTGTGTGTGTATGTGTATGTATGAGTGTATGTAACGGTTTTCTCGAAGATGGCTGAACCGATTCTCACAAACTTCAAATGAAAGGTCTTGTGGTCCCATTCAAAATTCCTAAATATTATATGGATCCGACTTCTGGTTCCGGAATTATGGGATAAAATGTGCAAAAACAGAAAATATGTGTTCTAACTTTTCTCATAGATGGCGCGACCGATTTTCACAAACTTAGGTTTAAATGAAAAGACCTGTGATCTCATACGTAATTTCTGAGTGTCATCCGGATCCGGTTTCCGGAAAATATAGGGTAAAGTGTGTTAAAAATTTTACACCATTACTGATAAGGGCGAAAAACCGTAAAAAGCTTTCTAAATCGACCTCAAAACTTCCTAAATTGATAGTTTTTATCAGCAGACGGTCAAACAAACCGATTTCGGTTATTATCTTAAGAACCGAAGAAAATTATTTTCAAGAATACCACAGTATTATATATGATAGTATGATTGATATGAGAAAGGCATCATTACCCCACTAGGTGGATTAAAACAGGTTTTTTAATAACTATTTAATAGAATATGAATTAAAATTAAATTATTAAGATTTAAATTGGGTGTTCAACCACAAGTGCTGACTTTTCAGCCTTATTATATACATGACTTGGTTATTACCATGAGGATATCATTTGCTTTCGCAATTCTGTGATTTTTGTGTAGGGAAAATTGTAAACCTATTTGTATTGTGTCGAATCCTGCGGAACACCTGCTTGTACGGGTAGCAATTTAGATTTACAATTCTGATAGCTAACCTGAAGAGTGCGATCAGTTAAATAATTTTGAACCATTTCCTTTAAATAAGTAGGAAACTGGAAATCAGACATTTTTGCTATTAAACCTTTGTGCCAAACACTGTCGAATGCTTTTTCTATGTCTAGAAGAGCAACTCCAATGAATAACTCAAAAGATTTATTTGCTTTCATCATGTTCGTTACCCTTACAAGTTGATGAGTAGTTGAATGTTCATGACGAAATCCAAACTGCTCTGGTAAAAAAAAATGAATTCTAATTTATATGAGACATCATTCTCAACAAGATAATTTTTTCAAAAAGTTTACTGATAGAAGAAAGTAAACTAATTGGTCGATAACTTGATGTTTCTGCTGGATTTTTATCAGGTTTGAGGATAGGAATTACTTTAGCGTTTTTCCATCTTTTTGGGAAGTAAGCTAAAGAAAAACACTTGTTGAAAATTTAATCAAGAGTCTTAATGCAACATCGGGAAGATTTATAATAAGAATATTAAAAATGTCTTCATTACCAGGAGCCTTAATGTTTTTAATTTTCCTAACGATTGACTAAATTTCATCAAAATTCGTCTTAATAATGTCATTTGGTAATAACACTTGAGTTGAAATATGATCATATTTCAGTGAGACTTCATTTTCAATAGGACTCACAAAGTTCAAATTAAAATTGTGGAAATTGTGGAACTGCTGAGCAAGTTTTTGAGCTTTTTCGCCTTTTTGTAAGAAGTATTTGATTTCCTTCTTTGAGAGTAGGAATTGGGTTCTGAGGTTTCTTAAGAGCCTTAGAAAGTTTCCAGAAAGGTTTAGAATAAGGTTTAATTTGTTCAACTTCTTTAGCGAAATTTTCATTTCGCAAAAGAGTAAATCTATGTTTAATTTCTTTTTGTAGATCCTTAACTATGTTTTTCATAGTAGGATCACGAGAATGTTGATATTGACGTCGACGAACGTTCTTCAACCGAATGAGCAGTTGAAGATTGTCATCGATGATAGAAGAATTTAATTTAGTTAGAGCTTTCGGAACTGAAAGATTTCTAGCTTCGATTATGTAATGATTCAAATTATCTATTGCTGTGTTGATGTCCGCAAAATTTTTTTGAAATAATTTCGTGATCCACATGATTTTCAATGTGAGATCTGTATTCAAACCAATTGGTTCTATGATAGTTGAATATAGAACTAATTGGATTAATTATAGCTTCGTTGGAAAGTCTGAATGTTACAGGAAGATGATCTGAGTCAAAGTCAGCATGTGTAATCGGTTCACTACAAATGTGACTTTGATCCGTTAGAACCAGATCAATTGTAGAAGGATTTTTCACGGAAGAGAAGCAAGTCGGATTACTGGGATGAAGAACTGTGAAGTAACCAGCTGAGAGTTGATTATGAAGTATTTTACCATTACTGTTATTTTGCCCACAATTCCACTGGACATGCTTTGCATTTAAGTACCCTATTACGCAAAATTTCGGTCGATATCTTGTGAGTTTTTGCAAATCGCCTTTAAAGAAATTTAATTGTTCGTCGGTGCATTGGAATGGCAAATATGCTAAAGCGATGAAATAAATTCCATGAATGGTTTCAACTTCGATTCCCAAGCTTTCAATAACTTTAGTATTGAAAGAAGGTAAAATTCGATGTTCAACTTGCCGTTGGACAAAAATGGTAACTCCACCACCCATTCCAGTAAACCTGTCAAATCGATGGACCACATAATGTGGATTGCTTTTCAATTTGACATTTTGTTTAAGAAATGTTTCTGTCACAATGGCAATATGAATTTTGTGAACTTTGAGAAAATTATTGAAGCTTTTTGAAGCTTTTCAAATTGGATGGCAACTTGCAAATAATATTATAATGAATTTAAAATTTAACAGTAATGTTAAATAATTATTTGAATATTTTAAATTGGAATCCTCGATCTTTGAAATCGAGTGAAGATGAATAATATTATAATGAATTTAAAATTTAACAGTAATGTTAAATAATTATTTGAATATTTTAAATTGGAATGCTCGATCTTTGAAATCGAGTGAAGATGAAGGAAGGGAAGTCCGTCCGTTGTCTTTTATTTTTACATCCCGCACGGAGAACCCTTCGATCATAAAATTGCGATATCGCAGTTTTTGATTTTTGCGATAGTTGATTTAACTAATTTCTATTTGATTCAACCAAAATGGTTTTTGATTAGCATATATTCAAGTAGTTGAAAAATATGTTGTTTTGAATGCTGTCAAATGCCGGAGACAGTTGAAAGCAAAACAATAATCGCAATGCAAAATCAACAACTTTTTGAGATGAAATCTGTTCGCGTCGCTTCAAAATGTAAATGAAAACAACATCGATGGTTAAAGCGTTTGGTGAAATTGTGTTCATTCGATTTGAAAATTTTATGATAACAAGTGTTTATCTAACAGCGGTGTTGTGATAAAGTTAACCTCGTTTGAGATGAAAAAGATTTGGTGACAAATTAGAAAATGTTAATGAATGATCATCTCGTAATCTTTCAGGTATGCGCAAAAATTTTATGCTTCAAATTCGATCATTATTTACTTCCAGCAGACTGTTTTACTTCCAGCTGTTTGTTACCGATGATGATGTTCATGCATTAGCAATAAAACGCTTTTTGACATGAATTTACTTTTATAAAAGTAACAGGAGCGAAGGGTTTCAAACGCACAGAACGCGTTGCGATTGAATGGCGCGTTTGAATTGCCGTCGCAAAATTCCGATTCCCAGCGGTTGATGCACCCAAGCTCATATAAATTGACTAAAATTATCAGTGCATAACTTCAGTTCAACCGTTTGAAGGCATCATTTTAGGTAAATTTAATAATTTGGCTAATTTACTCGCCCCTCCGGGCACTTTTGCTGATTAAAAACGTTTTTCTACATCAATCATTTCCGATCGAATCAGAAGTATTTTTTTTAGAATTTAGATCTTTACTGATCTCAAAACAAACAAACAAATAAAACCGATTTATTTTTTAACTAACAGAATTTTGTTTCAATAACAACACCAGTTATTTCAACTAAAATATTTGTTGAAATTGAAAGGTATGTGTCCTCACTAATTGACAGCATTTTTTTTTTCAAACAGTTGAATTAGTTGTTTCAACCATCGTTTCTGCTAATCGAAAAACAAAAATGACAGTTTAGTTAAAACAACAATCGATTAGTTGTACCAAATTTTAACCAATCGAATTCAGAAAATCAACTAATATTCTGGTTGAAATGGGATCGCGGGTGGTTCCGTGCGATTCTATAAGATCGTCTATATTATTAGAAAAATTTGTGAACTTGGACTTACCAAAGATCTAATGTGCAAGTACGTAGATATCTATACTACCGTTCACTGAAAACTGGTATCGCACGTTTTGACATAGGACTACTCTTTGAATTCTATATTGGAATGCGAAACAGTGATCAGGTCGCATCGAATCGAAGAGATAAAACTATATGTTTGAGATAATTGGTTGTCGAAACTTTAATAAATAACAAACAATGTATAATTTTCCATCTTTACCAAGCCGTAGTCATAGCTTCCCATAGCTAATAAGACGACAATTTCGTATGCATTAAATCTCTTTGCAGTTCACGTAGAATGGACGCGATCATTTAAACTGAGCCTCTTCCCACAATCGAAATTAGTATTGAATCGACTTGCATTCTGTGCGATTCGTTTGTGCCGTGGAAAAGGATTCTATGCTCATCACATTTCTGTGGGTTTTAATGCGCTTTTTGTATTTAATGAGAGGTAATGATTTTTGTAGGAGTTCTGCTGATTTTCTCCATTCGGGATACCGAACGTTGGGTAATTTGAGATCTCCGAAATCGGAAATTTATTTTTGATGCAAAATATCATAAAATTGCCTTGAACGTCGAGGTAACACCAGATCTCGACATTTTATGCAATTCTAAGACATTCGACCAAAAAAAAAAATTCGACATCCAGGGTCAATTTTTTTCCAACAAAATTTTATGAGGGAACACTAGTTCTCGAAGTTTAAGATATTTTAAAGACATTGGCATCAAGAAGAGGATTTTCAATTTCGGAAATCTCAAAATTCCAGTTTCGGAAATCTCAAAATTCAAAGTTCCAGAATCGATTTTAAAAATAATTTTGTTTATATGACACTAGATCTCGACGTTTCATACAATTCAAAGACATTTGCCATAAAAAAAATTTAGATTTCTGATATCTCAAAACTTCCATTGTCAATTTTTTCAAATTATTTTCGAGATGACACTAGATCTCGATGTTTAATGCAATTATATTACATTTGGCATGAAAATAATTACTTCAACCTCAACCAGCCACGAACTACTCAACTACTTCAACCTCAACATTTTCCTGAGTTTTAGAGTCAGTTTTGAAATTTTAGATCTCGATTCAGGAAAAATTTTTTTTTTGGAATTTTAGTTCCCGAAGTTTTAATTTTTAAGACATTTGGCATAAAAAATATCACACCGTTCTAAGATAACGCAATGTTTTATCCAGAATCATAGCATGCTTCGGGAAGCATGAACGAATAAAAATAAAACGAAAAAAAAAATTGGTCCTGGTTCAGATGGCAGCTCTGGAACTCAGGTTCAGGATCCAGTTCCACAATTTGGGTTTAGAATCTAGGTTCTAAATTTAATTCCCAGAACCTAGGTACAGATTCAAGATGCAGAATTCCACGTCCAAAATTCATTTTCAGAATCCTAGTTTTGGGCGAAAATTTAGAATTCATGTCCAAAATCCAGTTCTATTATTCAAATTCAGAACCCAGGCCCCTGGGTTCTGGTGGTCTGCTGGTCCAGATTCTAGGTTGAAAATCCAAGTCCAGAAATCGGATACGGAATCCAGGTTCTGAATTAACGTTCAGAAGTTAAGTCCAGAACTCCGGATTCTAGAACCAGAATCCAAGTTCCTAGTCTCAATTACAGGTCCAGAAATCAGATGCAGAATCTAGGTCCTGAATTAAAGCTCTGAACCCAGGTCCAAAATTCATTCCCAGACGCTAGAACCAAAATCCAGGTCTAAAATTCAGTTTCTGATCCAGAATTCATTTACAGAATCCTACTCCAGAATACAGACCTAAAATTCATGTCAAGAATTCAGATACAGTAAACAGTCCTAGAATTCTGGTCCAGAACCCAGACTCCCAATTCAGGTCCATAATTCAAATCAAGTCAAGAAATCGGATGCAGAATCCAGGTCCTGAATAAAAGCTCAGATCTAAGGTCCAGAATTCATTCCCAGAACCAGAATACAGCTCCAGCATACAAATTTATAATTCAGATACAGAATCAAATTCTATAATTCTAATTCAGAAACTAAAATTCAGGTCCAAAATGCATTTCCAGAATCAAGATTTAGTGTTCAGGTCCAGAAATCTGTTTCGATGTTCAGTTTAAAATTCAGCTCCAGAATCCAAGCCCGAAATCCAAGTCCAGAATCCAGGAGTAAGTCGAGAGTTTAATATTAAGACTCAGGTTCATAATTCACTTTCAGAATTCAGCTTTCCATTCGGGATTTCTGATGTAACACTCAAAAGAGCTACAAGTATTTACTAAAATTGAAAATGTTACTTGAGATAACCGTACGGGAAAATGAAATAATGTGTGTTCGTATTTATGGTGTTTGTTAAAAAATTGGAGGGGGCGATTATTTTTTAGTTCGCCTCGGGCACCAGAAATGTTCATTACGGGTCTGTTGTTAGTCTTTAAAAAGACTGTTAGTGATTCAGGTAGCCTTGAAAAAGACTGAAGCCTTGAATCAATGAAACTCTAGCTAGCCAGAAAAAAATTCCAGGAGCCAAGAGCTATACGCGTGCGGTGCGAACGACTGTTCAACACCGCTTGATTGCGTTACCTATTTGTATGAGAAAGGTGATGCTTCTTAAAAAAACCCTTCTTAATCCACCTAGTGGTGTGATAATGCCTTTCTCTTCTTTCATAACAGTCTCATGAAAATATATTCCATACTTTTATTATATAATTTCAGATACTAATTTTGACACCAATTGATTCAGATTGATTCAATTAGTTCACAAAAGCATGCTTCAGTTTTTATGTTACACAGTCAGCTTCATTTTTCCAAACTAGTGTTTGACATTTGCGTTACCTATTTGTATGAGAACAGTGATGCTAATCTAAAAAAAAGCCTTCTTAGTCCACTTAGTGGAATTTTCATATATATACATGAAATACATGAAATTTTCGAAATCGAAAAAAAAATTTTGATGCCAAAAGGCTTAGAATTGCATGAAACGTCGAGATTTAGTGTCATCTCAAAAAAAATTTTCTTTGAAAACGTCGACTTTTTGGGACTTCGAAAAAATATGAAAAGTCCCAGAAAGTTGATTTTAAAAAAAAAAATTTTTGAGATGATACTAAATTTCGATGTTTCATGCAGTTTTAAGAGTTTCGGCATAAAAAAAAATAAATATGAAGAAAAAATCAATATTTAATTCTACATTGAACAACAAAACAAAAAGAAATACGAACGAAGAGTCGTAACGAAACATAAAAAGTTCTAATACTTAACATATGAATAACAAAAAAGTCATCAGAGTTATATTGATTTTTACCCCAACAATGCTGCTATAGCTTTCAAGTAGTTTCTTCGGAGTACGTGTTAATACTATGTGCTATTTTCATTACGTTAGCGTCATTATTCTGGTTCATAGTTCCTACTAGAAAAACACGACTCATACGCCAGTACTTGCCCATGAGTATATTTTTCCTCAATTTGCACGTAAAAATTCTGCGATAAACCGTCACGATGCAGAAAACCTGTTTTAATCCACCTAGTGGTGTAATGATACCTTTCTCATATCAATCATACTATCATATATAATACTGTGGTATTCTTCGAAATAATTTTCTTTTAATTCTAGAAAGAATAACCGAAATCGGTTTGTTTGACCATCTTCTGATAAAAACTATGAATTGGAAAAGATATGAGGTCGATGTAGAATTTAGGTTTTTCCTCATTTTCAGTGATGGTGCACAATTTTTAACCCACTTTACCCTATATTTCCGAAACCGGAAGTCGGATTCGCATGAAATTCAGGAATTTCGTATGGGACTACAGGATCTTTCATTTGAACCTAATTTTGTGAAAATCGGTCGCGCCATCTATGAGAAAAGTTAGAACACATATATTTTTTGCACATTTTACCCCATAACTCCCGAACCGGAAGTCGGATCCAAATAATAATCAGGAATTTTTTATAGGACCACAAGACCTTCCATTTGAATCTAAGTTTGTGAAAATCGGTTAAGCCATCTCTGAGAAAAGTTAGTGCACTTATTTTCACAATTTTTTGCACATTTTACCCCATAATTCCGGAACCGGATGTCGGATCCAAAATATATATTCAGGAGTTTTGTATGGAACCACAAGACATTTCATTTGAATCTAAGTTTGTGAAAATCGGCTCAGCCATCTCCGAGAAAAGTTAGTGCAAAAAAACGTTACATACACACACACAGACATTTTGCGTACTCGACGAACTGAGTCGAATGGTATATAAAACTCGGCCCTCCGGGCCTCGGTTCAAAAGTCGATTTGCACAGTGATTGCATAACCTTTCTATATGAGAAAGGCAAAAATATTTAATAAAAATGTATTTTCAACACGAATTTCCAAATCATAAAGACAAACTACATAAACTCAATTATTAATATGAATTTTCAGAAAGTATTAAAGTGAATTATAATCGTCCGAATTATTTTTATATTTTATGCCAAATATCATTATGCTAAATGGATATTCGATTTCGCTAAAAAAGTATGCCCCGATTCTGTTCCGGAACAGAAGATCTCCCGCGTCGCGATATCGAATACAAACGAAACACCGTTTTCGATGGTAGAGCTCTCACTTGCGCTTCTGTCATGTAACAATAAAGCCCCGGGGCTAGACAGAATTAAATTCAACTTGTTGAAAAATCTGCCTGACTCTGCCAAAAGGCGCTTGTTGAATATATTCAACAAGTTCCTCGAGGGTAATATTGTCCCTCATGACTGGAGACAAGTGAGAGTTATCGCCATTCAAAAACCTGGGAAACGAGCCTCCGATCACAATTCGTATCGGCCGATTTCTATGCTCTCCTGCATCCGGAAGTTGTTTGAAAAAATGATTCTCTTTCGTTTAGAAAATTGGGTCGAGACTAATGGCTTGCTTTCAGATACACAATTTGGTTTCCCCAAAGGCAAAGGATCGAACGATTGTCATGCGTTGCTCACAACAGAAATTCAAATGGCATTTGCTCGTAAAGAACAAATGGCATCAGTTTTCATAGACATCAAGGGGGCTTTTGACTCGGTTTCTATAAATATCTTATGTGAGAAGCTGCATCAGCATGGTCTTTCACCGATTTTGAATAACTTTTTGTATAATCTATTGGCTGAGAAACACATGTACTTCGCGCATGGTGATTTGTCGACAATACGATTCAGCTACATGGGTCTTCCTCAGGGCTCATGCTTAAGCCCCCTTTTATACAATTTTTACGTAAGTAATATCGATGAATGTATCAACACATCTTGCACGCTAAGACAACTTGCCGACGACAGCGTTGTGTCTATTATAGGACCCAAAGCTGCCGATATCCAAGGACCATTGCAAGATACCCTCGACAACTTGTCGACATGGGCTCTTCAAATGGGTATCGAGTTCTCTACGGAGAAAACTGAGCTGGTTGTATTTTCGAGGAAGCGAGAACCAGCACAATTACAGCTTTAACTAGGGGGTGGAACCATAGCTCAGGTCTTCACATTTAAATATCTCGGGGTCTGGTTCAAAAGGCACCTGGGGATGTCATATTAGGTATCTGAAACAGAAATGCCAGCAGAGAATCAACTTTCTTCGTACAATAACTGGATCATGGTGGGGTGCCCACCAAGGAGACCTGATCAGGTTGTACCAAACAACGATATTGTCCGTAATGGAATACGGATGCTTCTGCTTGCGATCCGCGGCGAATACACATTTTATCAAGCTGGAAAGAATTCAGTATCGTTGTTTGCGTATTGCCTTAGGTTGCATGCAGTCGACTCATACGATGAGTCTCGAAGTGCTCGCGGGCGTCTTACCATTGAAAAACCGATTCTGGGATCTCTCACATCGATTGCTAATCCGATGCGATATCTTGAATCCAATGGTGATTGAAAACTTCGAAAGGCTTGTTGAGCTCAATCCTCAGACCCGTTTTATGTCCTTGTATTTGAATTACATGGCTCAGAATATTAATCCTTCTTCGTTTGTTTTCAACCGTGCTCATTTGTTGGATACTTCTGATTCTGCTGTGTTTTTCGACACATCCACGAGAGAAGAGATTCGTGGAATTCCGGATTACATACGCCCTCAAGTGACCCCTTATATTTTTTACAATAAGTTTAGAGCAGTCGACTGTGAAAAGATGTCAAATCTCAACGGGTCCACAGACTTCGGTATCTTCAATCACCGCTTCTTACAAACTCAGTGATCCGGCTTCAGTTTACGTCGCAGAATTAGCTGCTATTCAGTACACCCTCGAGATCATTGAAACCTTGCCCAAAGACCATTACTTCATTGTCACGGACAGTCTAAGCTCAATAGAAGCTCTCCGGGCAATGAAACCAGGAAAGTATCCCCCATATTTCCTGGGGAAAATACGGGAACATTTGAGAACTTTATCTGAACGGTCTTATTCAATATCGTTAGTCTGGGTCCCTTCGCATTGTTCCATTCCGGGCAATGAAAAGGCAGATTCATTGGCCAAGGCGGGCGCATTAAATGGTGAAATTTGCGAAAGACCAATTTGCTTCAACGAATTTTTCAGTATATCTCGTCGAAGGATTCTCGAAAGTTGGCAAACTTCATGGAGTAATGGGGAGCTGGGACGATGGTTACACTTCATTATCCCGAAGGTATCGACGAAACCTTGGTTCAGAGGGATGAATGTGGGCCGTGATTTCATTCGTGTGATGTCCCGGCTCATGTCTAATCACCACATCTTGAATGCACACCTCCGGCGTATCGGCCTCGTGGAGAGCGGTCTGTTCACTTGCGGTAAGGGTTATCACGACATCGAACATATTGTCTGAGCATGTACCGAGTATTGTGGCGCCAGATCGCAGCTAATGGACTCCCTTCGGGCCCGAGGTATATCACCCGGGGTTCCAGTACGAGACGTGTTGGCTCATCGAGACCTTTCCTATATGTCACTCTTATACCAGTTCATAAAAATCATCAACGTACAAGTCTGATCTGTGTTCTCTCAGAAACCTTTATCCCATTCCACGTGGATGTTTAAGCCAATGAAATAAAAGCGAAACGAGTCCTTGCTTTTTCGCAAAATGAGCTAGTATTCCTTAGAAAGTCTTCTCTTATCCCCCGATGATATTTCAGTTCCACCTCGATCCTAACATCCGCTCGCAACTCCTCATCCAACATATGTTCACCATCTTCTTCGGAACTAACAAGATCTCTTTCTTATTCCTTTTTCCAGCAACATTTTTTTCTCCTTGTTTCATTCCTTTCAGTCGATGATCAACGCGCGAACCACCCGCCGGGTTCTCGCTGCCCGGGGGTGTTTCCCGCGGACCCACACGAAAGAATACGAAAACCATCGATGCGTACCAACGTCACCAGGATAATTCAGCGTACAAGTTCCAACCGACCAGACGCTGCCGATGACTAGTTGGAGACTACATCCTTGAAATCTGATCTCCTCGAAATCACATCACGAAATAGAATAAATTACTCTAATTTTAAGTAGTAAAATTAATGCCCTCGGCATCTTATAGCTTAACGCAGTGTGCCTTAATATATATTATTGAATAAAAAAAAACAGGCTTTTTGTCGTGAATACGACTTACTTTACTATGGGGTGCCTTTTCAAAATTAGCCATATGGAAGAACGGGCAGAACTTAATCGTGAATATCTCGACTTGTATTAAAGGCAGCAACATAATTCTTTCGCCATTTCATCAAAAATATGATCAGGAATTTAGGATAATTTTTTGAACAGTGTGAGATAACCACAAACAACTCAAAAATTAAGTTTTATCAAAATTTGAAAAACAACGCGGAAAACTCTTTACTTTCGCTTGGGTTTTTCGCGCAAGGACGACGATTTTGAGGTAGTCAGGCACATATCTTCAACTGACTGCTATAAAAGGGGAACCGAGGTCGAAAATCGATCATTTCTTTTCGTGTGTTCGGTGGAAGCAGACGTCGCGGGAGTTAAACCTTCAATCAGCAGCGACGGAGAGTGCACCTTCTGCGTGGTTAAAACCTCAAACGCTCAGGTAGCAACTCTCATTCGCTTTCTGGTCTTCAAGCCGAGACTTTGAGTCTGCTCTTAGTTCTAAATTTAGTTCTTGAACTCAGGTCCAGTTCCATTTTCTAGAATTCTTCTGTTCGATTCTTTTTAGAATCAAAATAATACTCCCAAAGAATTATGTGACATTTTATTGTACTCTATGCAACCCATTTTAGTAGTCGTGGCGAGAAATCGTCTTCAAGCTTCAGACCTTAGACCGTCTTCCGGAATATTGGTTTAGAATTCAGAGCCTGCGTGCCGAACTGGATTCTGGAAAAAGATTCCGGAACTGATTTAAGTTTCGAAATTGTAGTCTACTAAAATCCAACTGAATTCTGGGTCTGTTCTAAGTTCTGAATCTAGTTCTTGAGCTTAGATCCAGTTCCTTATTCCAGAATTCTTCAAATCGGTTCTTTTGTCCTGAATACGACTTACTTTACTATGGGGCGCCTTTTCAAAATTTATCCTGTACAAGAATGGGCAGAACTTTACCACGAATATCTTTTGATGTACTTAACCCAACAACATATTTTTTTCTACAAGCTATCGGTAATATGATTAGGAATTCGTAATTAAATATTCAACAGCGTGAAAAAAACCTAAAAATAATTGAAAAACAAAGTTTTCTAAAACTTTTGAAAAAAATTCATCACGCTCGCTTGCCTTTTTCGCATCCGAACGACGGTTTTGAGGTAGTCAGGCACATATCAGAATCTGCTGAACAAATAGAGAAGGAAATTTTTGAATAAAAACTGTTCATTTCTTTTATTGCTACAGACGAAACTGGATGTCGAGGTGAGGTTCTCCCACCAACATCAGTAAGAACAAACCAAGTATAAAGCGTGAAAGTCTCATTTGGACATCGGTCGTCAGGAGGAGCAGTCGGCAATGAAAGTAAACCTTTTGCGTGGTGTAAAGGTGATCATTTGATAAGCTTTGTGCAATTTTCGCAGTGCAAAATTCGCAACAGTGTTTAATATCTTAGAGAATTACACAATTTGGCCCTTCTGAATGCTAGACATTTTTCTCGTACTGCATTTTGATTACTTTTTTCACTGAAATATTTAAATCCGAAACGAAATGATTGACATCAAAATTCTGTATAGTTCTATTTAGAACAATAATTGTATACCCAAAGAATTATGTAAAATTTTCTTCACTATACTGTATACGGCCCATTTTTCAACCACTTGAAGTTTGTAGTAGAACTTTCTGCTGATTTGCTATATAAAATGCATAGCACCGACTTAGAAGCCATTAATGAAAGTTTCCTTTCAGAACCTCCATTATTTTATCATAAAGAATTATACTGGTTATTTCGTAATATTTAATTGTGTGTCAGAATGTTTAATGTAACTAATCTGTATTTTAGTTTAGGAGTATCGTTTCAAATTCTAGTAGTGAAAAAGAGCAAAGCTTGCACAATGCACACAATCGATCGACTAATTGATATTCGAAAGTATAAAGAAAGAGTGTCACTTTTATTCGTATTCACGACATCCAGTTATGTCTCTGACATTACACATCCGTACTTTTATACTTCCGGAAACTAGAACGAATATCCTATATACCCAAAACCAATGTATTTGGTCATCAACAAACTAAATCTGTCCAATTCAAGAATTAGACGGCTATTTGACTGTATTGATTGAATTTTCCGTGTCATGTATAAAAAAACGTCCCTGAAAATGAAATGTTTATACCTATCAGTCTGTAATTCCGTAACCGGAAGTCGTATCCTGTTGAAATTTGGTTGGATTATATGGGATTGTAAGACCTTTCATTTGAACTTACTCTAGTGAAAATTGGATGAGCAGTCTCTGAGAAAATCGAACTTTTGATTCATTGTTTTGTACATTTTACCCCGTCATACTCGAACCGGAAGTCCGATTCAGGTAAAATTCAATAGCATCCTATGGGACCCAAAGACCTCTCATTTGAAACTAAGTTAGTGAAAATCGGCCCAGCCATCTCCGAGAAAATTGAGTGCACATTTTTGTTACATACACATACAGTTTTGTATGTATACACACATACAGACACACGTACAGACATTTGCTCAGTTCGTCGAGCTGAGTCGAATGGTACATGATATTCGGTCCTCCGGGCCTCGGTGAAAATGTCGGTTTTCACAGTGATTGCATAACCTTTCTATATGAGAAAGGCAAAAATTTAGTCATTAGGTTTATGTAAGAAGGTTGTATTTATATAATTATAATTGTAGTAGTTCAAAATGTGTAAATAACACCTTTTCAGTCGGTTTAAATGATACGGTAAAAAGATATAAACCTCGAATGAGTTGCCAGATTTCAGTCGCTATAAAAGCACTCGACTTAATAGAATAAGCGACGAGAAAAAAGTTATTTTTTTATCAAATCCGGGGGAAGTTTTTACCCGCACGGAACGATCGAAATTAGCTCTGCGCCTAATTCGTATTACTGTTTTTGATTTAGTTGATTTTAACAACAAAATTTCCAAAATAACTATAAAATTAGTTAAAATTGAAGATTTACTTTGCTGAAAAAACTCTTATTTTTAGAGAATGTGTTTAGTTGGCGAATATTCTGGACACAAACCAGCAATATTTTAATCCAACACGAAATTCTCATTGACAACTAATTTCGTTATTAAAATCAGAAAATTCGTTTCTATTTATCTATCACTGTCATTACTGAAGGACAGCACAAAGAAAACAAAAATGAAATTGGTTTTATTAACAAGTTTATTAGCCAAAAACTCATGAGAAGTGTCAAAGCAAAACAATCAATTAAAAAGCTAAAAATGACAGTCTTGTTGAAACTGCTTGCAAATTGTTTAGATGTTTTTCGCATGTTTTACGATATATCCAAATATAAAATTCTAAACCGATATGTAAAATGACGTAAACTGTTAGTGAAAAGTGTATTTATTCAGAATTTGTGCGCATTTGAAGCGATTGTGGGTGATAATGTTTTTACGCGGAACAGTGAAGTGAGTTTCGAATGTTGCACTCTAATTGTACACGTCAAATGATGTTTTTTGTATCTTCTAACATTCCGGGCTACACCGTCCGGTGTATTACTTGTATTCGGTTTTTGTTTTCCGAGTGCTCAAAGTTTTCAGTGAGAGAGTCGATTTCGCGAAGTCGAACGAAGAAAACAGTGATTTAGAAGTAAAATTTTCAAAAAGAAGTTTATGTTTCGCCTATGTCTCGTAACATCGTATTTATACCTACCAATATACAGGGTCCGGCACTCGAAGTGTAACCAACTTCAGACCGCTCGCGCAGCTGACGCACGGGCATCAGCTCTCTAGATATTTGCTGAATGACAGTTCGGAGTTGTATTGTTTACAAGCGCAAGAAAGCATTTTGCCAAAAGTGAACGCGAAAAAAAATCTTGACTTGAGAGAGCGAAGGAGTTGCTTCGTTTGGCCGAAAGCGATCAATTTCCGAACATTGTATTTTCTGACGAGAAAATTTTTCCAATTGAGCAATTCGTAAACTCTACAAACGATAGGGTTTACTTGACCGACCGTTCATACGAGAATTTGAGTAACCGATTGGCCACCAGGAGGCAGCACCCGCATCAGATAATGGTTTGGGCCGCTGTAACTGCAGATGGGCGCTCTCCAATCGTTTTCATCGAGCCTGGCGTCAAGGTAAATGCGACATATTATCAGGAAAGTATTCTGGAGGTTGCTTTGAAGCCGTGGGCAGACAAACATTTCGGTGGCAGACCATGGACGTTTCAGCAGGACTCGGCACCGTCTCACAAAGCTCGAGTGAACCAAGAATGGCTGAAAAACAACGTTCCGAACCTCATCACGTCCACACAATGGTTCTCGAATTCACCAGATGCGAATCCAACGGATTATTCTCTTTGGTCCATTTTGGAGAGCAAAGTCCGAACTAAAAGATACACCAGTCTCGAGGCGCTGAAAAAAGTTATTGTCCGCGAGTGGGCCTAAATACCTGCAAGTCACATTCGGCAACTTGCGATTCGTTTTTTGACAGTCTCAAGGCCATAATCAAGGCAAAAAGTGGTCATATCGAGCAAAAGTGAATTGACTCCGAATTTTGTATTATTTTTACACATTTTGTACTTTGAATTAAGTAAAAGTAATTTTCCAAACTGAATTTATGGCCTTTTTAAAGCTTGCTTCATTTAGAATTGGAACAAACTTTTGCTCATATTGTGGCGCTCCTGGTGGACGGATTTGGAAGCTCTTGGCGCCCACGTGTCGGGAATTCAGCTTCACGTATGATTTTTGACATTCCGAAAACCGACTGTACTTTGTAAACAATCAACATGGAAGCCGAAAGAAGGAAAAAAAATTGTGCACAGTTATTTGGAAAATCCATTGTGGTCTGCATCTAAGCTAGCTAAACAGCTGAAATTGCCCAGAAATACCGAATGGCGCGTTTTCAAACGGTATAAGGAAAGATTGACGACGATTCGGAAGTGGAGGCCAATCGTCGGAGTGGAACTGTCGATCGGAAACTGCGTGGTAAGATGTTGAAGACGATTAAGAGGAATCCTAATCTGTCGGACCGTGATTTGGCCAGAAAATTTGGTACTGTCCATAGTACCGTGAGAAGAACTCGACTCCGGGAAGGAATCAAGTCGTATCGAGGTAGCAAACAGCCAAATCGAACCATAAAACAGAATAGTGTGGTCAAAATTAGTGCTCGGAAACTATATGACCAGGTGCTGACCAAGTTCGACGGGTGTCTTCTGATGGACGATGAAACCTATGTCAAGGCTGACTTCAGGCAAATCCCAGGTCAAAGATTTTACTTGGCAACGACTCGGGGGATGTTCCAGCCAAATTTAAATTTGTTTTTGCCGACAAATTTGGAAGAAAATTTATGATTTGGCCGGGCATTTGCAGTTTTCGTTAGAAATAAGACAATGACATCGGATCTATACCAAAAAGAGTGTCTCCAAAAACGAATTTTGCCGTTCATTCGATCCCACGACCATCCTGTAATGTTTTGGCCAGATTTGGCAAGCTGTCATTACAGCAAAGCCGTTTAAGAATGGTATGCAGAGAAAGTGGTCCAGTTTGTTCCGAAAAACCTTAACCCACTCAACTGCCCCCAGTTCCGCCCTATTGAGAAATACTGGGCAATCATGAAGAGGAGACTCAAGGCAAAGGGAAACGTTGTCAAAGACATCAATCAGATGACGACCTGGTGGAATAAGACAGCTAAAACGATGGACGAAGAAGGTGTGCGCCGCCTAATGAGCCGTGTTACAGGAAAAAATCGAGAATTCCTTCAAAACCGTGACGAATAATTTTATCCGTATTTTTTCTTAAAAGTATGAAGAAAACGCTACATTTGTATAAAAAAAGATCTTGAATACAATAATAAATAACTGAAATAGGGGCAATTGTCTTTGTTCCAATTCTATTTGAAGCAAGCTTGGTTACACTTCGAGTGTCGGACCCTGTAGACAAAACAACCGCGACTGAATTTTTTTTCGGTAGTAGTGTGCCATCTAGTGGCTAGTAGTCATTACGGTGACAGAGCGCCATATAGCTGCAAATTGCAGAAACCAATTCAACCATTTATGTTGGTTGAAAACAACGTTTTATTTTTCTAATTCAACTAAAAAATTAGTTGAATGGATATGAAGTGTGCCTTAGCTAAGAAATTACAGCACGTTTAATTGGTGAATTCAACTAAAAATATAGCCATTTCAACAAATATTTTATTATTATTAAGGGAACTAGAATTAGAAAATCTAAATTAGCCAAAGTAAGATTTTTCTAGTTGTCTCAAAAAATAACTAACTAAAATCAGAAAATCAACTAATTTTTTCACCAAAATGCTGATTTCGGTCTTTCCGTGCGGTAGTGAGTAAGTGAAAGGAAATTATATAAAATCCGGGGTAAAATTTTGCCCGGTAGTGCGCTGGGGATAAATAGTGTTTAAAACGCTTGGTGTGCTGGACATTTTGTTTGCAGGTGAGTCGGTGGCGTCAGTTTTATTTGCCTCTTTTGTAAACCATTTTGGATTTCATTCTCCCAGTTGACAAATTATATAACAGATCGGCTGAAAAGTTCGTATCGTTTCTATGAGAGGGCGCCACTAGAATTAAATCCATACCATTTTCAGTTAGTACCAACCTTCAAAAGATACGTGTATAAATTTGACAGCTGTCTGATTATTAGTTTGTGAGATATTGCATTTTGAGTGAAGCTACTTTTGTTATTGTGAAAAAAATGGAAAAAAAGGAATTTCGTGTGTTGATGAAACACTACTTTTTGATGAAAAAAAGTGCCGCTGATACCAAAAAATGGCTTGATGAGTGTTATCCAGACTCTGCACCGGGCGAAGCAACAATTCGTAAGTGGTTTTGCAAAATTTCGTACTGGTCATATGAGCACCGAAGACGATGAACGCAGTGGATGTCCAAAAGAGGCTGTTACCGATGAAAATGTGAAAAAAATCCACAAAATGATTTTCAATGACCGTAAAGTGAAGTTGATCGAGATAGCTGACACCCTAAAGATATCAAAGGAACGTGTTGGACATATTATTCACGAATATTTGGATATGAGAAAGCTTTGTGCAAAATGGGTGCCGCGTGAGCTCACAATCGATTAAAAACAACAACAAAAAACCATGCTGAAATTGAACTAATTGGGCTTCGAATTGCTCCCTCATCCACCGTATTCTCCAGATTTGGCCCCATGTGACTTTTTCCTGTTCTCGGACCTCAAGAGAATGCTCGCTGGTAAAAAATTTAGAAGCAATGAAGAGGTAATCGCTGAAACTGAGGCCTATTTTGAGGCAAAGGACAAATCCTACTACAAAAACTACTACGAACTTTTCAGCCGAACTGTTATGAAAGCAAATTTTTGTCGTGAATACGACTTACTTTACTATGGGGCGCCTTTTCAAAATTTACCCTCTGAGAGAGTGATAAGTTTTTGATCGTGAATATCTCCTGTTATATCTAACGAATCAACATAATTCTTGCTACATGCCATCGGAAATATGATCACAATTTTATGATAAAACTTTCAGTTGTGTGACATATTCTTAAATAGTTCACAATTAAACTTTTCTGAAATGTTTGGTATAAAAGAGTATCAAAGAAGATAATTCATAAGGCGCGTTTGCCTTTCTCGTATTTTGAAAGCTCATAGCTCAGTGATCTGCAGAAGGATTTATATAATCTAACTACCAATAGAATCGAAAATCTTCAACTTGAACGTGTATTACAACAATATAGAAGTTTTTCAATAGTACACTATTGAAAAACCTGTTTGATTTAACCCATGACAGCACCAGCCAATCAGAACGCGAGATGTCTGTATCTATACAAGAGCATCCATATAAAAGTTGAATGGTTCATTTTTTCTACCATTTGCTGAGCAACTCTTCCCGAAACAAGACACACGACAGCAACATCGATGACCTGTCGTCTCATTGTTTCCCGATATGAATGCACGAAACACCGTCAGCACAATGACACCGAAAAAGGCAGCCAAAAAGTCCAGCAAGGCCCATTGCCGAAACAAGACACACACGAGAACCATCTCAGATCTCAATATTTCCTACCAAAAGATTCATCAAGATGGGGGTTAAAATAATTTGCACCGTCACTAACACATTCAATTACGAACGGCAATGCGAAAGCGAAAGTGATGATTTTGAACACATCTTTATACTAGTTTACAAATATGCCGTGCGAAACAGAGTTGCCACAGATCAATATGTATTTTTGTCGCGATTACTTCAGTATGCGGCCGAAAACAAAAATTGTTAGAACAAATGTTTCCACTTGATTTGCGCATTCTACTTTCCAGGCGTATCAGAACTGGCTAAACTTAAAGCAATTCTAAATATTTCTTTATCACAGTGATGTGGTCATCCTGAAAAGGACGGGGTTTTCAACGGATGGCCAGCTGCAGATGGCGAGGGATGATTTTCGTTTTCGTTGTCATGGGCAGCGTTACCGGCCAATTCCAACACTTCGGTAACCAAGTACTCCATCACTGCCGCCAGATAGACCGATGCACCAGCACTGACACGCTCGGCGTAGTTCCCCTTCCGAGGCAAACGATGGATTCTGCCGCCAACTGGGCACTTCAGACCAGCACGGTTTGAGCGGGACTTTGCCTTGCCCTTTACTGTTCCTCCACAATATGCTGTTAACAGCTCGACGACCCATTCAGTATTACTGGCTGCCGCTCTGCTAACTCTCTCTTTTATATCGTTTCACTGTTTCCCGTTCTGCGTATAGGAAAGGAATTCTAACAAAGGGAACGTCCGTCCACCGCTACCACTAGCACGTATAAAAGGAAATGTGATGTGAGAAATAGCGTCCCCGTAAACAATCAACGCACAAGAATGTTCCACAGAAGGATGAAATTAATTTCCCACGGCTCCCACCGAAGAGGGATATTCCGAATTTGCCGCCACTTCCTCGCAGCAATCCAAAGACTTCAGCCTCTGGATCCCAAAAAGAATCTTCCTCAAGAATCCCTCCTGGATGGGGCAATAATCAACCACAAGCAAAGGATGACTCTGGTGATTTATTCTCTGCTGAACAACTGATCGTCATTTTTGAAACAATGACAACAAAACTACGAAACTGCAGAACGCGGTTAGATCAAATCAACGCCTTAGGCAAATTCATCATCGAATATGCAATATAATGAGTTGGTTATAGTAAATTGGAATGCTTGCTCACTCAGGAGCAAAACTGCTGAATTGTCCGACTTTCTTCAAGAGAAGAATGCCGATATTGCTATTTTAACTGAAACTCATCTTAAACCTGAAATTTCTATTTTTATTTCCAATTACAGGATTCATAGGCTCGACAGGACAACTACCAGAGGAGGGGGAGTTGCCATTGCCGTTAAACGATCCATTCAGCACAGGCTTCTGTCAGCCTTTAAATTGCAACTCATAGAAGCCATCGGAATTGAGATTACAACGACGATGGGACCCATCATCATCATTGCAGCGTACTGCCCCAAACAAACCAATCTTCGAGATGGTACGTGTGCATCATTGAAGCGAGATCTGGCTATGCTCACTCGACGACAGAACAAATTCATCATTGCTGGGGACCTGAACGCACGGCATGAGCTGTGGGGAAACAGAAGACAGAATCGAAACGGATTCGTACTTGCCGAAGATTACGAAGCTGGACAATACAACATCTTCGCTCCGGATCAACCAACGCGACTTTCCAGATCGGGAGTTCATTCCATTTTGGATATATTCATCAGCAACATCGCCATAGACAGCTCTCCGGTTGTTTTCAACGAGCTCTCTTCCGACCACTTTCCAGTAATATTGACGTTGGGATCTTCACCAGAAACAGTGCCTATTCAACCTCGCAGGAACTATTATCGCACCGATTGGGTCCAATTTCAACAAATCGCCGACCAACTTATTAATATCGATTTGCCACTTGATTCCCCGATGGAAATCGATGCAGCCCTATCTTCCTTCCAGCATTCAATCACAGTCGCTCGTGATAGGACGGTTCCAGTACAACATATGCCGAGTTCCTCTCTTCAAATCGACAGTGTCACCAAGAAACTCATCCGACTTCGGAATATCTACCGGAGGCAGTATCAACGAACTGGCATTCTAGATAGGAAGACTACTTATAACAACTTAACTAGGATAATCCAGGAAAGGATATCTGAGCTTCGCAACAGGAACTTCCAGCAAAAGCTTCGAGAAATTCTCCCACATTCAAAGCCCTTCTGGTCCTTAACGAAGGTGCTTAAGAAAAAACCGAAGCCTATTCCTCCTCTGATGTCACCCCAGGACGCAGCTGAAGGAATACCTTTAATCACACCAGTAGAGAAGGCAAATGCGCTAGGCCAGCAGTTTGTGTGTTCTCACAATTTAGGACTTAACATTGTTAGTCCATATGAAAGAGCCGTTGCTGATAGCGTAGCTGAGGTTGACCAATCAGACAGCTTGGTTCCTGAGGAAAGTAGAGTCACTGCGAATGAGCTGATGGCTTTTGTGAAAAAATCCAAAAATATGAAGGCCCCCGGTTTCGACAACACATTCAACATTGAGCTGAAACATTTGAGTATTCGCTCATTTGTCTTCTTAGCTAAAATTTTTAACAGGTGCTGGGAGCTTGGTTACTTCCCTTCAATGTGGAAGTTAGCTAAAGTTATCCCAGTTTTGAAACCGGGGAAAGATCCTTCCTTTTCCAAGAGCTATCGGCCCATCAGCTTACTCTCTGCCCTATCCAAGCTGTTTGAAAAGTCAATACAAAGGCGAATTCTTGCTTTCGCAGATGAACAGGATATATTTCTGGAAGAACAGTTTGGGTTCCGGAAAGGAAGATCCACCATCCACCAACTCACAAGGGTTAACAACGTCATCCAGCAAAACAAATCAGTGTCCAAAACGACTGCCATGGCAATATTGGATATTGAAAAGGCATTCGATAATGTGTGGCACGATGGACTGGTGTTCAAACTGCATCGGTATAATTTTCCCATGTATCTTATTAAAATTATCAAAAATTATCTTGCAGATAGAGCATTCCAGGTTTCTCTGAATAATGCACTTTCAGAAAGATTTACTATTCCTGCTGGTGTACCCCAAGGAAGTATCCTAGGTCCCATCCTATACAACATTTTTACATCAGACATCCCACCTCTTCCAGGTGGTGGTGTTCTGTCACAATTTGCTGATGATACTGCCATTCTTTACAAAGGTCGTGTCATTAATGCTCTGAAAAATAAACTACAGACAGGTCTGGACGCTTTAACGGAATATTTTACAAGCTGGAAAATTGTGATCAATGCAGCAAAAACTCAGGTCATCTTGTTTCCACATTCAAGATCTCCAAAACTTGTTCCATCAGACGAATGCAGAATACGATTCGGTGGTGAGGTCATTCAATGGTCCGATGAAGTTATCTATCTAGGACTCACCTTTGACAGACATCTGATATTCAGGTCACATGTTGACAAAATCGTTCAAAAATGCAGCATACTCATTAGGTCTCTATATCCGCTGATTTGTAGAACATCTAAACTATGCCTGAAGAATCAGATGGCTGTCTATAAACAAATCATCTACCCCGCAATTGAATACGCAGTCCCTGTTTGGCGGGGCTGTGCACGAACACACAAACTTAGGCTTCAGCGCATTCAAAGTAAGATCTTAAAGATGATTCTAAATCTACCCCCTTGGACAAGAACTAGTGAAGTACATGAGATGGCCTCACTGGATATACTAGAACAAAAATTCGAACAATACTGCACGAAATTTGAAGAGAGGTGCTCAATCTCTGAAATACAAATAATTCAAAATTTGTACGTATTAGGTTAAGGATAGTTATAAGTAGGTAGACATTTTATAAATAATGAAAATAAATATTATGATTAAACATTAGCATGTAAAACAAGAGTAACTAAAACACCTATTATTAATAACGAATCGTATGAACAACAAAGATGAAAGGCCAAAGGGTCAAAACACTTGTACTGTAAAATGTTGATGTAATACACAAAAATAAGATTAATAAACAGATATTTATGCAAAAAAAAAAAAAATATGCATGAGAAATAGCGTCATTTAAGTTAAAGCAGCTACTCTGTACGTACGAGACACCGTCAGAACGATGGCTCCGAAAACAGGTAGAAAAGCAGATTTGTACCGTCACTAACACATTCAATTACGAACGGCAATGCGAAAGCGAATGTTGAACACATCTTTATACTAGTATGGGGTCGTGTGAAAATATGCCTTGCGAAACAGGGTTGCCATATATACAGATTAATCTGTATTATCATTATTATTATTATTATTATTATTATTATTATTATTATTATCATTATTATTATTATTATTAGAATCACTCTTGCACTCCGAAGATCGTAGATACATTTCAGACCAGGCCATTGCAATTGTCTCGTACTGAAATTTTGAGAAGAATCAGATATCTTCGAACTTCATAGCTTCAATAAAAATAAACTACAAATTTGTCGTACCTAGCCTCCTATATTAGCAAATTAAAAAGGAATTGTTTCAAGTTTGGAATATATAGTTGTAGAATAGTAGCTGTTTAATGTAACTAATCTGTACTTTAATGTAGGTGTATCGCTTCAAATTCTATTAGTGAAAAAGAGGAAAGCTTGCACAATTCATACAATCAATCAACTAACTGATATTCGGAAAAGTGATGGGAGCGTGTCAGTTTTTTCGTATTCACGACATCCAGTTATGTCTCTGACATTACTCACCCGCCTTTTTTATTCAAAAATTTTTATACAAAGATGTAGTTTTTCTTTGTTCTGTTGAATTTTATAATATCGCAATTTGTTTGTGATATTTTTGTTCACGTTTGGCGAGTGGAAGATGATAGCTTTCGGTTTGCGGATTTGCTTTCAAATCGCAATACAATTTGTTTTTTCGAAACGGGTTTGACAAGTAAGTTATGGAAATTAGTGTTATTTCATCCTAGATTACTAAACACGACTTGATTAAATAATGAATCAATTTGAACATTGAATTTTTGGTTTAATTATTCTTGTACACAAATTATATTATATATATACATATATATATATATATATATATATATATATATATATATATATATATATATATATATATATATATATATATATATATATATATATATATATATATATATATATATATATATATATATATATATATATATATATATATGTATATATATATATATATATATATATATATATATATATATATATATATATATATATATATATATATATATATATATATATATATATATATATATATATATATATATATATATATATATATATAAGATCTACTATTACATTCGAAGCCCAGAAGATGCAGGTTTTCTACAACGACAGTTGTTGAGATTTGCCGAATGGTGTAAAATAAACCGTATGAAATTGAATCCTGATATATTCTCGACCATTACGTTCTCGAAGAAAAAATAGTCATTTCATTTTGATTACATTCTGGAAGGATCCCCGATAGTCAGAACGACGTGTGTTAAATACCTTGGTGTCTTTCTCGATGAGCAACTGACATTCAAGCAACACATCAGCTATATCGTTTCTAAAGCTTCTCGCAACTCAAGATTTGTAATGAGGTTGGTTAAACATTTTACAGATGTGTACTGTTCAAGATCTCTGTATTGTTCACTTGTTCGTTCATCCTTAGAGTACTGTTCTGTCGTTTAGAATCGAATCGATACAACGCAGATTCATTCGCTTCGCTCTACGGCGGTTACCATGGAACAATCCTCACCAACTACCAAGCTACGGAAGTCGCGGGTTACTAATCGGTCTCGATACGATGTTGCACGTGCTTTATTGATAGCAGATGTTTTGACCGATAAGATTGACTGCCCTGCTTTACTCCACGAAATTAATATCAACGTCCGACCTCAAGCTCTTCGAAACAGTGCATTTCTTCGACTTTCTTTACGATGAACTAACTACTGTACTAACAATGCTATTATTGGTTTGCAGAGATTATTTAACCGTGTTTCATTAGGATTCGACTTCAATCTATCACGCAGTAAGATACTAGAAAATTTGTTGTGTATTACTAGAAATTATCATTAAGACCATATTGTGTCTTTTGATTATACCTAAATAAATAAATAACCTAATAATGAACGTTCGTTTCGCTCAACTACAGTGCTATGAAAGTCGCGGATTGCTAATTTACTTTAAATTTCAACCAAGTAGCTGTGCCCGGCTTTTCTAAACATGACACAATTTTTGCCTCCTTAAATTTCTCGCGTTCAACTGAACCAATCGAACGTTTTTATAGAAATTATGCACAAATAGACTCCATCTCTCTCGTGAGCGCAATAAATTCTATCGATTGGACATTACTATACAATATAAGCGACCCTGATTTGACAATGGATTTCTTCAATACTCGTGTGACAGAGCTATATGAATCTTTTGTTCCTTTATGCCCGCATGTGACAGTGCAAAAAAAAATCTATGGTTCAACAGTAATATTCTATCGGCGATGATCGATAGAGATACCGCGTATCGTTTATGGATAACAAGTAGAAGTCCGGAAGATCATTTTCAGTACAATCAACCCATTTAGTCAATCATGCGAAATCTAGCTATTTTTCCAGCGTGCTACATAATTCCAACTCAAGTAAAGAACTTTAGGAAAACTTTAAGCTTTTAAATGTTACTAGTAACACTCAAGGTTCACTGCAATTCGAAAACACATGTGATGAAATTGATGCTTTTTTTAGAAACAATTTTTCATGTGACCCTATTGCTTCGTCGCCTTCTCTCCACAACCCGAACGGATTCAATTTTACAATAATAAGTTCAGCTGAAATCATATTAGCTATCGACAGCATTAAATCGAATCTTGTGGGCTTATATGGAATTCCAATAAAATTTATTAAATGGATATTGCCTTGCATCATTCAGCCTATAACATATGTATTCAACTTGATTGTGACAGCTTCTAAATTTCCACGAGCTTGGAAAACGACGAAGATAATTTCTATTACGAAAAAGGGTACATGTACGTGTTTGAACAATCTGCGTCCAATAAGTATTTTATCGGCATTATCGAAAGCATTTGAGTAAGTTACAAATTCAAAATTGTATCTCCTATCACAACCTCCTCAATCCTATTCAATCTGGTTTCCGAAAAAGGCGGGTGAGTAATGTCAGAGACATAACTGGATGTCGTGAATACGAAAAAACTGACACGCTCCCATCACTTTTCCGAATATCAGTTAGTTGATTGATTGTATGAATTGTGCAAGCTTTCCTCTTTTTCACTAATAGAATTTGAAGCGATACACCTACATTAAAGTACAGATTAGTTACATTAAACAGCTACTATTCTACAACTATATATTCCAAACTTGAAACAATTCCTTTTTAATTTGCTAATATAGGAGGCTAGGTACGACAAATTTGTAGTTTATTTTTATTGAAGCTATGAAGTTCGAAGATATCTGATTCTTCTCAAAATTTCAGTACGAGACAATTGCAATGGCCTGGTCTGAAATGTATCTACGATCTTCGGAGTGCAAGAGTGATTCTAATAATAATAATAATAATGATAATAATAATAATAATAATAATAATAATAATAATAATGATAATACAGATTAATCTGTATATATGGCAACCCTGTTTCGCAAGGCATATTTTCACACGACCCCATACTAGTATAAAGATGTGTTCAACATTCGCTTTCGCATTGCCGTTCGTAATTGAATGTGTTAGTGACGGTACAAATCTGCTTTTCTACCTGTTTTCGGAGCCATCGTTCTGACGGTGTCTCGTACGTACAGAGTAGCTGCTTTAACTTAAATGACGCTATTTCTCATGCATATTTTTTTTTTTTTTGCATAAATATCTGTTTATTAATCTTATTTTTGTGTATTACATCAACATTTTACAGTACAAGTGTTTTGACCCTTTGGCCTTTCATCTTTGTTGTTCATACGATTCGTTATTAATAATAGGTGTTTTAGTTACTCTTGTTTTACATGCTAATGTTTAATCATAATATTTATTTTCATTATTTATAAAATGTCTACCTACTTATAACTATCCTTAACCTAATACGTACAAATTTTGAATTATTTGTATTTCAGAGATTGAGCACCTCTCTTCAAATTTCGTGCAGTATTGTTCGAATTTTTGTTCTAGTATATCCAGTGAGGCCATCTCATGTACTTCACTAGTTCTTGTCCAAGGGGGTAGATTTAGAATCATCTTTAAGATCTTACTTTGAATGCGCTGAAGCCTAAGTTTGTGTGTTCGTGCACAGCCCCGCCAAACAGGGACTGCGTATTCAATTGCGGGGTAGATGATTTGTTTATAGACAGCCATCTGATTCTTCAGGCATAGTTTAGATGTTCTACAAATCAGCGGATATAGAGACCTAATGAGTATGCTGCATTTTTGAACGATTTTGTCAACATGTGACCTGAATATCAGATGTCTGTCAAAGGTGAGTCCTAGATAGATAACTTCATCGGACCATTGAATGACCTCACCACCGAATCGTATTCTGCATTCGTCTGATGGAACAAGTTTTGGAGATCTTGAATGTGGAAACAAGATGACCTGAGTTTTTGCTGCATTGATCACAATTTTCCAGCTTGTAAAATATTCCGTTAAAGCGTCCAGACCTGTCTGTAGTTTATTTTTCAGAGCATTAATGACACGACCTTTGTAAAGAATGGCAGTATCATCAGCAAATTGTGACAGAACACCACCACCTGGAAGAGGTGGGATGTCTGATGTAAAAATGTTGTATAGGATGGGACCTAGGATACTTCCTTGGGGTACACCAGCAGGAATAGTAAATCTTTCTGAAAGTGCATTATTCAGAGAAACCTGGAATGCTCTATCTGCAAGATAATTTTTGATAATTTTAATAAGATACATGGGAAAATTATACCGATGCAGTTTGAACACCAGTCCATCGTGCCACACATTATCGAATGCCTTTTCAATATCCAATATTGCCATGGCAGTCGTTTTGGACACTGATTTGTTTTGCTGGATGACGTTGTTAACCCTTGTGAGTTGGTGGATGGTGGATCTTCCTTTCCGGAACCCAAACTGTTCTTCCAGAAATATATCCTGTTCATCTGCGAAAGCAAGAATTCGTCTTTGTATTGACTTTTCAAACAGCTTGGATAGGGCAGAGAGTAAGCTGATGGGCCGATAGCTCTTGGAAAAGGAAGGATCTTTCCCCGGTTTCAAAACTGGGATAACTTTAGCTAACTTCCACATTGAAGGGAAGTAACCAAGCTCCCAGCACCTGTTAAAAATTTTAGCTAAGAAGACAAATGAGCGAATACTCAAATGTTTCAGCTCAATGTTGAATGTGTTGTCGAAACCGGGGGCCTTCATATTTTTGGATTTTTTCACAAAAGCCATCAGCTCATTCGCAGTGACTCTACTTTCCTCAGGAACCAAGCTGTCTGATTGGTCAACCTCAGCTACGCTATCAGCAACGGCTCTTTCATATGGACTAACAATGTTAAGTCCTAAATTGTGAGAACACACAAACTGCTGGCCTAGCGCATTTGCCTTCTCTACTGGTGTGATTAAAGGTATTCCTTCAGCTGCGTCCTGGGGTGACATCAGAGGAGGAATAGGCTTCGGTTTTTTCTTAAGCACCTTCGTTAAGGACCAGAAGGGCTTTGAATGTGGGAGAATTTCTCGAAGCTTTTGCTGGAAGTTCCTGTTGCGAAGCTCAGATATCCTTTCCTGGATTATCCTAGTTAAGTTGTTATAAGTAGTCTTCCTATCTAGAATGCCAGTTCGTTGATACTGCCTCCGGTAGATATTCCGAAGTCGGATGAGTTTCTTGGTGACACTGTCGATTTGAAGAGAGGAACTCGGCATATGTTGTACTGGAACCGTCCTATCACGAGCGACTGTGATTGAATGCTGGAAGGAAGATAGGGCTGCATCGATTTCCATCGGGGAATCAAGTGGCAAATCGATATTAATAAGTTGGTCGGCGATTTGTTGAAATTGGACCCAATCGGTGCGATAATAGTTCCTGCGAGGTTGAATAGGCACTGTTTCTGGTGAAGATCCCAACGTCAATATTACTGGAAAGTGGTCGGAAGAGAGCTCGTTGAAAACAACCGGAGAGCTGTCTATGGCGATGTTGCTGATGAATATATCCAAAATGGAATGAACTCCCGATCTGGAAAGTCGCGTTGGTTGATCCGGAGCGAAGATGTTGTATTGTCCAGCTTCGTAATCTTCGGCAAGTACGAATCCGTTTCGATTCTGTCTTCTGTTTCCCCACAGCTCATGCCGTGCGTTCAGGTCCCCAGCAATGATGAATTTGTTCTGTCGTCGAGTGAGCATAGCCAGATCTCGCTTCAATGATGCACACGTACCATCTCGAAGATTGGTTTGTTTGGGGCAGTACGCTGCAATGATGATGATGGGTCCCATCGTCGTTGTAATCTCAATTCCGATGGCTTCTATGAGTTGCAATTTAAAGGCTGACAGAAGCCTGTGCTGAATGGATCGTTTAACGGCAATGGCAACTCCCCCTCCTCTGGTAGTTGTCCTGTCGAGCCTATGAATCCTGTAATTGGAAATAAAAATAGAAATTTCAGGTTTAAGATGAGTTTCAGTTAAAATAGCAATATCGGCATTCTTCTCTTGAAGAAAGTCGGACAATTCAGCAGTTTTGCTCCTGAGTGAGCAAGCATTCCAATTTACTATAACCAACTCATTATATTGCATATTCGATGATGAATTTGCCTAAGGCGTTGATTTGATCTAACCGCGTTCTGCAGTTTCGTAGTTTTGTTGTCATTGTTTCAAAAATGACGATCAGTTGTTCAGCAGAGAATAAATCACCAGAGTCATCCTTTGCTTGTGGTTGATTATTGCCCCATCCAGGAGGGATTCTTGAGGAAGATTCTTTTTGGGATCCAGAGGCTGAAGTCTTTGGATTGCTGCGAGGAAGTGGCGGCAAATTCGGAATATCCCTCTTCGGTGGGAGCCGTGGGAAATTAATTTCATCCTTCTGTGGAACATTCTTGTGCGTTGATTGTTTACGGGGACGCTATTTCTCACATCACATTTCCTTTTATACGTGCTAGTGGTAGCGGTGGACGGACGTTCCCTTTGTTAGAATTCCTTTCCTATACGCAGAACGGGAAACAGTGAAACGATATAAAAGAGAGAGTTAGCAGAGCGGCAGCCAGTAATACTGAATGGGTCGTCGAGCTGTTAACAGCATATTGTGGAGGAACAGTAAAGGGCAAGGCAAAGTCCCGCTCAAACCGTGCTGGTCTGAAGTGCCCAGTTGGCGGCAGAATCCATCGTTTGCCTCGGAAGGGGAACTACGCCGAGCGTGTCAGTGCTGGTGCATCGGTCTATCTGGCGGCAGTGATGGAGTACTTGGTTACCGAAGTGTTGGAATTGGCCGGTAACGCTGCCCATGACAACGAAAACGAAAATCATCCCTCGCCATCTGCAGCTGGCCATCCGTTGAAAACCCCGTCCTTTTCAGGATGACCACATCACTGTGATAAAGAAATATTTAGAATTGCTTTAAGTTTAGCCAGTTCTGATACGCCTGGAAAGTAGAATGCGCAAATCAAGTGGAAACATTTGTTCTAACAATTTTTGTTTTCGGCCGCATACTGAAGTAATCGCGACAAAAATACATATTGATCTGTGGCAACTCTGTTTCGCACGGCATATTTGTAAACTAGTATAAAGATGTGTTCAAAATCATCACTTTCGCTTTCGCATTGCCGTTCGTAATTGAATGTGTTAGTGACGGTGCAAATTATTTTAACCCCCATCTTGATGAATCTTTTGGTAGGAAATATTGAGATCTGAGATGGTTCTCGTGTGTGTCTTGTTTCGGCAATGGGCCTTGCTGGACTTTTTGGCTGCCTTTTTCGGTGTCATTGTGCTGACGGTGTTTCGTGCATTCATATCGGGAAACAATGAGACGACAGGTCATCGATGTTGCTGTCGTGTGTCTTGTTTCGGGAAGAGTTGCTCAGCAAATGGTAGAAAAAATGAACCATTCAACTTTTATATGGATGCTCTTGTATAGATACAGACATCTCGCGTTCTGATTGGCTGGTGCTGTCATGGGTTAAATCAAACAGGTTTTTCAATAGTGTACTATTGAAAAACTTCTATATTGTTGTAATACACGTTCAAGTTGAAGATTTTCGATTCTATTGGTAGTTAGATTATATAAATCCTTCTGCAGATCACTGAGCTATGAGCTTTCAAAATACGAGAAAGGCAAACGCGCCTTATGAATTATCTTCTTTGATACTCTTTTATACCAAACATTTCAGAAAAGTTTAATTGTGAACTATTTAAGAATATGTCACACAACTGAAAGTTTTATCATAAAATTGTGATCATATTTCCGATGGCATGTAGCAAGAATTATGTTGATTCGTTAGATATAACAGGAGATATTCACGATCAAAAACTTATCACTCTCTCAGAGGGTAAATTTTGAAAAGGCGCCCCATAGTAAAGTAAGTCGTATTCACGACAAAAAACACAATACTACAACCGCGTTTCTAAAGGTTTACGATGATGTTTGTAAAGTGATCGATTAACAAGGCGTGGCATTTTTATTATCATTAGATTTTTCAAATGCATTCTATAGGGTTTCACATGTAAAATTGATCCAAAAACTTTCATCTCACTTTAATTTTTCACATACTGCAGTATCACTAATCAGGTCGATTTCATGTATGGAGCCGAATTTCTATTGAACGCTTCCTCTAGATCGCAAAATAGGTTGAATATTGCCTTGAATTGTTGTGTTCTATGGGGTTTTAATCAGTTCCGTTTCGCAAGAGTAACCCATCTACAGAGTGAATTGCTTGGTTGTTCCTTCAATGTATTTTATAAATCTCGAGCCTGTATAACATTGTTTAAAATAATTCAGGTTATCTGTTCGATAAATTACAAGTGTCCCACAGTAACCGCACAAGGAATTTTATTTTACCCCAATATCGTACATCTCATTAAGGGAATACCTTTTTCATACGAGCCATTGTCCAATGGAATCAGTTACCTGCCCAGATAAAGAGCAATCGCTCTTTTCATAAATTTCGAACAGAATGTATGAATTGGTTTAATAAAAGGAATTAATACGTCATAGTATGATAGTTTAGAATAAAGTTAGTGATAGTTGTTATGAAAAATCACCTGAATTGCAACCGATTGTGGAAATTTAAAAGGACTTGTCCTTACTTCACAAGTATTTTGAATAAATAAATAAATAAATAAATAATTGGTCTAGACGCCCCACTTTACGCCGCACCAACAACGGGATAAACGGTGCGATCATCGGCTTACAAGGGCCATTCGATCGAGTGTCATCTGAGTTCGACTTCAATCTTTCACGTTTTATGTCGTGAAAGGCCAAATTCTTACATAGTATTAGAATTAATCATTAGGGCCACATCGTGTCTTTTGATTTTACAATAAAAATACAATAAAACTCAGATTTAAATAAAAGGTTTTATGATTATATACAAAACTTTTGAATTTCATCTGGATCCGACTTCTGATTTCGGAATTGTAGGGTATAGTGTAATAATAAAATAACAATAAAAATTACAATAAAACTTAGATTTAAATTAAAGGTTTTATGATTATCTACAAAACTTCTGAGTTTCATCTGAATCCGACTTCTGATTTCGGAATTATAGAGTAAAAGTGTTAAAAATTTTATACCATCATCATGCCTAAGTATTTTGTTTTTATTTTGAAAGAAAAACCTGTTATTTCAAATGCCTCTACTATTTGCATCAAATGCAGATAGTTTTTGTATTATTATGAGTACACTATCATTCGAACAAAAACATGATCTTAACTGAAGAATACCATTTTATACTCAAAGACAATCACTTCCGAAATAAAAGTTTTTGAACTCTTAAATTGATAGTTTTTAATCTCTGCAAAAAAGAACCAACCAAAGCTTTCGAATTTACCAACGATTTTCTCAAATTAATCAACGTTATTTTTTGTGTGCAAATAGTACCGCTGAACTGTCAAAATGTGTTCATCCGATCGAGGTTAGCAGTGACGGTAAGTGACCTAACTAGATTGTTTATCATGACGTCACAAATGAACAAAAATTCATCCTTGACAGTTCAGCGGTACTGTTTACAAACAAGCTTAAACAAAATCGAGGAACACATCTCAAACAATCGTCTATACACTTTGCAACTAGACACTTTTATTTAATAAATCTCAAAATCAAACCGTATCCAATCGTGAACAAATGTTTTAATACTCTATTTAGGTGATATGAACCGTAAAAGGTCTCATCCATTTTGTCAACAGACAAACAAAAAAAGTCTGTTTACAAACAGTACCGCTGAACTGTCAAAATGTGTTCATCCGATTGAGGTTAGCAGTGACGGTAAAAAACCTAATTAGGTTTTCACGATGACGACACAAATGAACTGTCGATGAATCAAGTTCATTTTTGACAGCTGCCAATGGTTTGTTTTGTTTTGCGACTGCGAATTAAACATTGAAAAATGACGAAAAAGTGCCTGTTAAAAACGTGTTCCACTGTGAAAAGGACAAAAAAGGTTACCTTGTATGCGTTTCTAGCATCAAGGAGCGATATTTGTATAAATCTGCTTAGTGTGAGGCGACTTGCAATTTTTAAACTGAAACGATGAACCTCTGATGAACTTTTAAACTGTAAACAAACCACCAGCCGCTGTCAAAAAAGTTCATTTTGTGAGGTGTCATGTTCGTGTAAAACCTAATAGATATGCAAACATTGAAAAGCGGCCCATACATCTTTAGTTTTACGGACAGTCCAAATGAACCTTGGACGGAATAAAAAACTACAAGGATCAGCCCCATGGGGTTGTTCGAGCCGTTGATGTGGAACAAGGCAACCAAAATTACCAATGATTGACATTTTCAATTAATCGTCACACTTTTGAGTCCGCAAATGCACAAGAGTCTGCTTAGATTGATTCTTATTAGGAATCAATACCGAACACGCGAACCCAGAATATAGACTCTATTTATCGTGATTTGTATTTGTTTCGTAGCCGACGAAATTACATCAATAGCCCAAATGTATACAATTTAATATTTGTACATGCTTGCGATACGGATATCGATATTTAAACTTCTCTTCACCAAGCTTGTGTACAAGTTTTGTATGCAAGCAGTTATTTTTATAGCGTTTCTCTACCATTACTACCATTTTGCGATTTCGGTTGAAGCGATAAAATATTTCTCATTATTAATCGAGTTCATCTTATATAAATTAGTCTTATGCACTCAAAATTTACCCTGGGGTAGTTGTCAATTTCTCAGGCGAAACGACATAACATGAGATTTCATCCAATCTTGCATGACACAAGATCAGAGCATACCAATAAAAGCTTCAAATCGTTTATGGCACTTTTTATCTCGCTGTGTAGCAACAACCTACCTCTAGCAAGGTACGCATAAGACTGAAACGTTAGCTATAATTTCGTTTCTATTTATAGATTCGCGTGCTTCCAACAGCTTTGCTTTTGCTTCGATTGACCAATCAGAGCGCTGCTTTCCCTTTGATATATCGCTTACTCCTTCAAAACCGTCGACTATGGCAGGGAAATCCGGTAAGGAGATTTTTTGCAGCCAAAATAGGACACTGCTAGCTATTAATCAACATTTCAATGATATAAAATTAAAAATACATGGCTACGACCATTCAAATCAATACGTAGAAATATTTCCAATCAAATGGTGACATAATTTTAATAATTGATACAAAATTGACTGAGCTGTAATTGTTCAAAACCTGACCACATTTCTACGTGTATTTTTCTTGAGTTTCTAGTTTGCACCGCTATATAGAAAACAGAAATGTGTTCCACATTAAAACTGAACGATTATCTGAACTGAGCGTGTGTGGCGTCAGGTTTTGTCTTCATGCCAGTTTCATTCGTTTTTTCATGGAGACACAATATTCTGAAAACTGACGGACTGAACGATTAACTGAAGAACTCAGCTCAAGAGCTTCAGTCAAAAACCCGGACGTTAGGCCAGATGAACTTTTTAGTCACTTCAGTTATTCGTTCTGAGCATGTATGGGCCGCTTTAGTTAGTATATTGGTTGCACATTCTTGCATGTAATGCTGATCGAATATCACTTTTCTTCGACGATTATTGATTTAAGAAACTGTTCAATGTTCAGATAGAAACATTTTCTGTGTCGTTTCGTCATAAGCATATAGAAATCCCTGAGTTCAATCGAGGAACACATCTCAATCATCTTTATACTTCGCAGCTAGCCACTTTTATTTAATAAATCTATTTTTTGTGGGTTTACCGGTTGGGCAGCTGAATAGCGTAAATTCGGAACCGGGCCCATTTATGGATCCAGAATATACAATTTCAATTCTTCTTCAGAAGAACTAGTCTATGTTGATCAACTGAACACTGGCGTTGGCCAGTAATTTTGCATTGATTCTTTAACCATGTGCAATTGCGTTGCTGAATATTTAAAGAAGGTATTAAATAGAACCTATGCTTACTAAACATGGCTTGATGGTGTACTTAATCTACAATTTTGGATGCGGAAATAAATGTATGTTTTATAGAATACGAGTAATGAATGTTGAGTGAGTGGAGCATTAGTATGGATCTAAGTAAGCATACTATGTTACACTACAATGTAATCTAAGACAAGCCCTGGAACAATGACAGCATCATTCAATATGTCTCAAGATTGTGCTAACACCCAGAGACTTTTATTTAATAAATCTCTAAATCAAAAAGAATCGAATCGTCACCAATGTATTTAAACTCTGAACCGTGAACGGTCTCATCCGTCTGTCAACAGAAAAACAGAAAAAAAACTGTTTACAAACAGCACCGTTGAACTTTTAGAATGTGTTCACCCGTTTGAGATTAAGGAGTGTTTCGACAATAAGCTATCCACAAATTTTTCTTTCAAATTATGATAAAAACCGATATTTTATTCAAACTAAAAATTGATCCTTTATTGTACAATGTTAAACTTGAACATAATGAAAACCGGGTGAAATTAAAGTTATTCCTTCACAAATTTTCGAACTTTTGATCGAACGCTCTTCATCAAGTTCCGGACAAGTGTTGCATCGCATTTTTTGGACACTTGAGCCTTTTTGAACTCCTGCATGTTTCCAGCTGCCTTACCAGTCTTCTTGAAGACCCTCTTCACGATTTCCCAGTAACGTTCAATGGGTCGAAGCTGATGGCAGTTTGGCGAATTGATATTTTTTTCAACGAAATTTATACCCTTTTCCGCAAGCCAATTGAGAGTGGTTTTGGCATAGTGAGCCGACGCTAAATCTGGCCAAACAGTAGAGGTGTACTATGCTTCTTATATAAATTCCCGTTCGTTCGTCAAGTTGTCCCGGGTTGGCGGTTCAATGCATAGGGCGCAGGTCTTACAAACCAGTTGTCGTATGATCGAGCCCCGACCTGGAAGGAATCGTAGTGTCAGTAGAATCGTAGCACTAGCCATGCAATGGTTCTGTACACCCTGAATCGGCTGCGAAGTCTGTTGAAACAGAAGGTCAAATTCCCTGGTTATTTCGTTTGTTGACACGTCAATAATCAGCAGCTACAAAGGTTTCGTTAAGTTCTTGCCGTCTTTATCTACCGTCCGTTTTTCACAAAACGAGTGAGAAGCGCAATGGAGAATAAACATACGCCGATTGTAGAAGATATGTAAACGACATCGAACCAATGCGTTGTGGTTTCTGTGAGGCCTACATTCATATTAGCCAAACTTGTTGCGGCATAAATTCTAGAGGCCTAAGAGAAGCCTTCACCAATGGCAAACTCATGCTTTTCTGCAGTGGTTGCAGAGAGGTGCTGGACCGTCGAAGCATTCGTGCCTATATTGATAAGACACAACAAGTGTCGACAATGCCACCTGACCCGCAAAAATCGACTGATTTGCCAACGCAAGTTCAGCAACTTTCGAAAGTCGTTACTGCTCTAAATAATAAAATAGAGGATATGTCAGCTACCCAGTCCAACTGGCCTACGCCAGCTTGGCCTAGAGGCTTAAAACGTCGCCGGACTGAAGAAACTGAACCCACAGTTCAAGTTCCGACTGATCGTGGCACTAATCAAATTGATTTGAGTGACCTGTCCGTGCGATCTATTATCACCGATAATACAAAAAAGTTTTGGCTATATCTTCCTGACCTTAATCCGTTGGTGTCGGACGATGACGTACAAAAATTATATCCCGCTGCCATAGTGTAACTGAATCAATTGATCTGAAACGGCTCGTACCAAAAGGGAAGAATGTAACTGGCATGTCGTTCATTTCGTACAAAATTGGATTGGACCCTTGCTTGAAAACCGAAGCTCTAGACCCATCTTCTTGGCCCGTCGTATTGTTATTCCGAGAGTTTCTGGATTTGTCAAAAATCTCAAATCGTCGTTTGCTTCTCCCTCGCTCGGAGAGCTAAAAAATAATTCTGTTTTCGTGCGCTGTTTTGTGGACGGTGGAAACCTTCGGGTTTAAACTAGAGGCGAGTATTTTTGTATTAACCCTTATGCACTCGAATGGGTACCCGGGTACCTTTTCGAATTTCAAAATAAGAAATTTCTGAGTTAGGTTTAAACTAAGATTCTGCAATTCGGTCAATTCCAAGAACTAGTTGGACCATAACTTCTCATGCTTTGACTTTTCATTTTACAGTAAGGGGGGTCGAATGGGGGGGCTCAAATTTTTTTTATTACGTAAACACCCGAATGGGTACCCGGGTACCCACAAATAAAAATGCTTGTAACTAAGGCAAATTCCATCCGAGTTGAATTTTTTCAGTACGGGTAAATTCAGAAATTTATCCACTTTTCGATGGCCGTGTATATTGCTGTAGTAGGTTCTTCTGGTTCCCGTTAATCCGGATTTCCGTAGAATGTTCCGACACTTGTGTTTTCCACCATAAATGTCATTTACTAATTTGAAACTTTTCCAAACCAGCTATTTGAGAAAGGCCGTACCAAAATGAACCTTTTGTAGAAAAATGACGTCATCTAAAGGGTAGTTGGCCTATTCTGGACTTACTCTCATAGAACGAAAAAAAGGAAATATAAATGAGAACGAAACTGTTTGGGAAGTAACTTCGTGATGTTTCGAAATGTTTGTTGCCAGAATTAAAAATTGTATTGCGTGCTCCTCGCAATAGGCCTGAAGTACATAATAATTTTCAAACTGAAGATAAGAAAGTGAAGTATATAAGGGAACATACATAAAGTACGTCACGCGTTTAGGGGGGAGAGGTTTCAAAAATACGTGACAATACATGGTGAAAAGATTGAGAAATGCTCGACAAAGGGGGAAAGGAGTGGTAGAAAAATTCAAAATTTTATGTTACGTACATAACGGATGCCCCCTGAAATATATAAACATAACAACTCAGCATAGCACTTGATTTCATATAGCAATTCTTAGAAAAGATTACAAAAATACGTGAAATCCGTGTATAAATGCCTCGATGTCGGAACTCATTTAGGATATCCGGGTTCCTGGGAACCAGGAGCACCATGTCCATCTTTATGGGTACCAATCCCAAAGAGCTTAAGTTCCTGAATCCAACAGTGCTAAAATTACTTCAATCGGTTGAAAAATGCTCAACTTACAGCGATTTAAAAAAATGGGTACCCGGGTACCCATTCGGGTGGTTAAAGGTGTTTTTTTTTTCGAGTGCACAACGGTTAAATCCACTATCGCTTCACTAAATGATCCCGTGTTGCAGAGTGATGAACGAAATGAATATACTACCAGAACGTTCGTGGCTTAAGGACCAAAATCGACGAGCTATTCCTGGCAGTGTGTGACTACAACTACGATATCATCATTCTTACCGAGACCGGGCTCGACGATCGGATCAATTCCCAACAGTTATTTGGAAATGCATTCAACGTTTTTCGCTGCGACCGCAGTTTAGCAAACAGTGTCAAATCAAAGTTTGACGGTGTTTTAATTGCTGTTTCTCAAAAATATGCCAGCTCTGTTGTACAAACGGTGAATGGTCGTTGCCTCGAACAAGTAGATGTATGTGCTACCGTGCGGGACCGAAAGATATTTCTGTGCGGTGTGTATATTCCTCCCGATAAAAGCCAGCACGTTGGAGTGATCGATGAGCACATTTCTACTGTTTCGGAGCTGTGCAGCAAAAGTTGCAATTGTGATGTGACGTTTATTATACAAGATTTATAGTGTCGTGAGATACATAGTGAATTTGTATAGTGACGTGATATACTTATAACAGAATTAAATGAAAATATTTAAAAAATTGATCCTTGTAAAATCATTCTGTTCAAACACTCAAACGAAAAGTTAATGAAAAAATCGTATTCAGCCGGACCTGATTGTATACCCGCTGTAGTTTACACTAATTGTGCTGCTGCTTTAGCTGAGCCTCTTTGCATTATTTTCAACAAATCTTTCGAGCAAGGCATTTTTCCTTATATTCGGAAACAATCCTTCATGTTCCCTGTATTCAAGAGTGGTGACCGCCGTAATGTAAGAAACTATCGAGGGATAACAAGTTTATCTGCTGATTCAAAGCTTTTTGAAATAATTGTAAGCAATGAGATGCTCTTTTGCACTAAACATTATATCTCTACTGAACAACATGCAGGGTGGCAAGTGACCGGGAAAAAGTCGGGAATTTGATTTTACCGGGAAAAAGTCGGGAATTTTAGTGAAAAATCGGGAAAAAAATTTCTAGCTCACCATAGTTAGCTCACAGTTGTTAGCATAGTGATTTTTTTTCAACAATTGAAAAGTAGGAGACAATACCCAAGTTTGCGTTTGAGCAAAATGTTCAGTACAAGTGTTGGAATAACTTATTGACTATTGGAAATTGGGCCAACACCCCATGTCTCGTTTAACGATTTTTAGAGGCATGCAGGGAGTTTTAAATCAAACAGGAAGCATCAGAGTTTTTTTAGTTGTTATCAATAACAGCATGATGAAATCTCATTTTGAAAAATAAGGATAATTTGGATGCTTCTGTTAGATTTTTATTAAATTTTTGAATAAATATTCAACACACCTGCAAAATGTATGGCAAAATCTCAAGTTAACATAGGGAAAATTTCTAATAAAATTATTGAACATTTTTAGGAGCCTTCATGTTTTTAAGTTTGCTAATGATTGCCCTTGTCATAATTTGACTCAGTAATGTCATCTTGAGACAATACTTGTGTTATGTTTATATTTCTGTGAGATGTCAAAAGGACTCGCAAGATCGGAAGAGTTATCGACTTCGATCTTATTCACCATTTACAGGAAATATTTCAGTTCTTTTTTTTTTTTTGAGAGTTGAAACTGGTTTCTGAGGACTAGAATAGAATCTTAGAAAGATTTAGAAAATGGATTGGTTTGTTCAGTGAATATATGTTTAATTTTTTTTTAAAGGTCCTCAACTATTTTATAGTAGGATCACAAGAACGTTGATATTGATATAGATATTGATTGATCTGCTAGAATCAGATCAATTGTAGAAGGATTTATCATATAGATAAATTAGTTAAGCTATTCTAAATAAAACTGGTTTAAAACCAGCGCCGCCATCATGGAGAACTCGTACTTTTGATTTTTTTCTGAAAACTCTTCGAGCATTTAGAATCCTATTAGGAAAAAACAGATCGATATATTGTGCATTTTAACTGCTACCATTTGATTTATCTGCCCATCAACGCATTGAAATTGTAAACATTGTTTATTAACTAACAGATACGTTAGAAAAAAATGGTGTTTTAAAAGAGCAAGTCGTGGCAGCCGAACGGTTTTGCGAAATCTTCTTATACACACATCTAATACATCTAATGATTTTAAATTCAATTCTATTACATGAAAATTTCAAATTATTGGTCTGACAGGACTTTGTTAATAATTGGTTTTATGGTTTTCATCACAATCACAGCATGATAATTCATCTGAGGGCATCGTTCATTGAACAGATGTGCTTGCAAGCGACATAATTTAAATAGTATATGTCCATATAACAATTTATTGTACCATGGCCGAAGCCCTGGCAATGAAGATATTGTGTTAGATTCGCTGTGCCATCATCAGTGTTTATAATTGCCGACAATTTGGCAGAAAGTGGCTTGATATTTCTCTACATTGTATACAACATTTTCAATATGGCAGAAGATGCTACAAGAACTCGCTGTCTCTCAATGCATGAACCGTGAGAGAATTTTTCTACATTTCTTTGCTCCACTGCATACTCTGAGTATTTCACCAAGAGAGAATCGCAAGTTGATAATTATTCTCATCATAGGTTACAATATACAATATTTCAAAACCCTGGTCTGGAGCATTTACAGCTATTTTCATAGATACAACTTATACAAAAGTTATATGCACATAGTTAGAATAAGCGGCAATAGTAAAATGATTCTATCGCAACTATCCACTGCTCGTATAGAATCGGATCGCAAAACGAGAATAAACAACCGTTTGTTGCTTCAGAGAGAATCCCCACAGCAGCGTGCTAACCCGTGATGCTCAGACAGGACATCGAAAGCAATTCGCACTGGTTTCCATTCCATGTTATATGAACCATGACGGTGTTTTGTTGCTGAGATGATATCCGTCTCTCTGGCACTGATTGAATCGTCTATCTGGCACTGATTGAATCGTCTATCTGGCACTGATTGAATCGTGTAAAGAATTGGTAGAGAACGTTCTTTGATGCGATAAAAGCCATCCTTGACCATCATGCCGTTTATAATTTCCCCGCCGAACTGAGATTTCCACTTTCACTTCCGGAAGGAGCGAAGAAAGCTCTGTACAAAATGATTTGAAGTTGCAAGCATAGATTGTTGTTGTTTTCTCCGAGTGGCAAGCGTTCGTTTTTGGGAATGTTATTCCTTATTGATTTATTTTCAATCATATGTATATCAGAAAAATAATAAAAACAGTCATGTGCACTCGGAAGAAATCGGTTAAGTGCAACCAAAACTCCTGAATGTCTTGAACAAGGCTTTATGCTTTTCTTATATGCACATGTTATAATGAATATTTTTATTTATACATCGAAATGCCTGGAAAGTTTTTGGATTCTCAATCAGTGGGCCTATTACAATGATCCTTTTTGGACATGGGATATCTGTTTAATGTTTAATTAAAAAATGTTTAAAAAAACTAAACAGGGGCGATTTGAGCCTATTCCAAAAACCGACTGGCTGGTAAACGACTGGACAATGCGCAATTCAGGCCCCATTGTGGTTCTTAGCCTCTTGTCCAGTAACTCCTATCACTACCTTCCCGCGGTGCCGGCTGGGGTACTAGCAACCATAGGAAAGATCGGGTAACCAACCCCGGTGGGACCTTGGTCGTATGCTGACAGGGAAGGGGGTCCTCTTTAGAGGATGTCGGAGCGTCTGTACTCCATGTTAGGAGCGGCTTCAAACAGCGTCTGTTCTGGTATCCAGCGGCTGAGTATGAAATGCTGCATCCCGTCCAGCTAAATCCAAGGTGGCAACCCCACCAACGGGATCGTCCTAGTGCTAGTTGGGACGTTAAACAGAGCAAGCACGATGATCCTCCGGCGAGACAGGGGGTTGGCGTAGGCCTAATAAGCCGCCCATAAAACTTTAATTACAAACAATACAGGAGAGAATATGACCCGGAACAATCGGCATAGACCCACGCGACGAAATAAGGACTACGATTGGGAACGCGTGCGGAGGACGATAGACTGCCGGTCCCAGACCTCCAAGAAGTGCAGGAGATGGTAAGCCGGTTGAAAAATAATAAGGCCGCTGGCGTTGACCAACTACCAAGCGAGCTACTAAAACACGGTGGTAATGCACTAGTGAAAGCATTGCACTGGGTCGTTACCAAGATCTGGGAGGACGAGATTTTACCGGAGGAATGGATGGAAGGAATCGTGTGTCCCATCTACAAAAAGGGCGATAAGCTGGATTGCTGCAATTACCGCGCGATAACTCTGCTGAACGCCGCCTACAAGGTACTCTCCCAAATCTTATGCCGTCGACTTTCACCGATTGCAAACGAATTCGTGGGACAATATCAGGCAGGATTTATGGGTGAACGCGCTACCATGGACCAAGTGTTCGCCATCCGCCAGGTGTTGCAAAAGTGCCGCGAATACAATGTGCCCACACATCACTTATTCATCGATTTCAAATCAGCCTACGACACAATCGATCGAGAACAGCTATGGAAAATCATGCACGACTACGGATTCCCGGACAAACTGATACGATTGGTCAAGGCTACGATGGATCGAGTGATGTGCGAGTATCGGGGATAAACTCGAGTCCCTTCGAAACTCGCAGAGGGCTACGGCAAGGTGATGGCCTTTCGTGTCTGCTAGTCAACATTGCTTTGGAGGGTGTGATAAGAAGAGCGAGGATAGACACGAGTGGCACGATTTTCAGAAAGTCCGTCCAGCTACTTGGTTTCGCTGATGATATTGATATTATAGCACGCAACTTTGAGAAGATGGAAGATACGTACATCGGACTAAAAGCTGAGGCCAAGCGGATCGGACTAGACATCAATGTGTCAAAGACAAAGTACATGAAATGCAGGGGCTCGAGAGAAGATAACGTCAGCCACCCATTGCGAGTTCTGATTGGCGGTTTGAAATCGAAATGGTCGACGAGTTCGTGTACTTGGGCTCACTGGTGACTGCCGATAATGACACCAGCAGAGAAATTCAGAGACGCATACTGTCAGGAAATCGTGCTTACTTTGGACTGCGCAAGACGCTTCGATCGAGCAAAATTCGCCGTCGTACGAAGTGAACTATCTACAAAACGCTGATTAGACCGGTTATCCTCTACGGGCATGAGTCCTGGATAATGCTTGCGGAGGACCAACGCGCACTAGCTGTTTTTGAACGGAAGGTGTTGCGAACCATCTTCGGTGGAGTGCGGATAGAAGACGGTGCGTGGAGAAGGCGAATGAACCATGAACTGCACCAGCTGCTGGGAGGACCAACCCTCGTCCAAACGGCCAAGGTCGGGCGGTTACGGTGGGCCGGGCATGTTGTTAGAATGTCGGAGAACAACCCGGTTAAAATGATTCTCGATAATGATCCGACCGGTATAAGAAGAAGAGGCGCGCAGCGGGCAAGATGGATCGATCAAATTGAGGACGACCTGCGGACCCTTCGCAGCTACCGAGGCTGGCGGCGAACAGCCATGAACCGAGTTGAATGGAGACGCCTCCTGTATACAGCAGAGACCCGCGTGGTCTACGACTGATAGATGGATGCAAAAACCGAGTTTTTATCTCAAAAAACCGGGAAAACCGGGAAATTGAAATCGGCAATTCACTTGCCACCCTGAACATGAGTTTTTGCCTGGACGCTCGGTCAGCACAAATCTATTAGATTTCACTTCGACCTGCATTTCGTGTATGAAGGAAAAGGTACAAATCGATGCGGTATACACGGATCAGCAGCGTTTGACCGAATGGACCACCGAATACTCCTTCGAAAGATGTTGCGATTAGGTGGAACTCAAAAGTTCATTAATTGGTTGTACTCTTACTTGTGGGGTAGAGTTTTACGAATAAAATTGGGCTCGAGCGTTTCATCTCAGTTTACGAATGTGTCAGGAGTACCTCAAGGCAGCAATATGGGTCCGCTTCTGTTCTTTTTGTTTTTCAATGATGCTATTTTGCTGCTCAGTAATGGCTGCAGATTAGTTTACGCTGATGATTTGAAATTGTACCATGTAATTCGGTCTATTGACGACTGTGTCCGGCTCCAACAGCTCCTCGATACTTTTGTTGCTTGGTGCAAAAGAAACTGGCTGATTATCGGTACTGCGAAATGTCTGGTCATAACGTTCTACCGAATACAGAATCCATTGCATTTTGATTATCAAATTGATGGACAAACGCTCCAAAGAGTTGATCATGTTAATGACCCCAAGGTGTTTTGTTTGATGCCAAACTTACATTCAATCTACATCGCTCAACTTTGATTTCAAAAGCAACACGGCAACTGGGTTTTATCGTCAAAATCGGACGTGACTTCAAAGATCCCCATTGCTTGAAGGCATTATACTGTTCATTGGTTCGACCGCTACTTGAGAATGCTAGTTTAGTCTGGAGCCCGTATCAGATCGTTTGGAACTTACGGATTGAACGTGTTCAGAAAAGATTTGTCCGACTGGCTCTAAGAAATCTTCCCTGGCAAAACCCGCTTGACCTTCCACCGTACCCCGATCGCTGTCGTCTGATAGGTCTTGATTCATTGGAACGACGCAGGAAAATTCAACAAGCTGTGTTTGTGGCAAAACTAATCAATGGCGATATCGACTCACCGCAACTTTTGTCTCTACTTGATTTCCGTGCCACGCAACGATTGCTGCGTTCTACTAGTCTATTTCAACCGAGATATCATCGAACGACGTTCGGATTCCATGAACCGATAACTACATGTATAAGAACATTTTCCACTGTTGAAAATCTTTTCGATTTTAATGAACCGACATATAAGGTTATTCAGAAAGTGTTACGATCGAATATTTTATAACTTGACTGATATATTCATTAAGACTTATTATATTGTCAGATGAATAAACGGAATAAATAAATAAATAAATAAAGGCAGCAATCTTTTCTGGAGACACTCAGATCGATAGATTTCTGCATTTATAGCAGTGTTGGTGATTGCCGAAAATTTGACAGAAGCTGTTGGATATTTATCAATATTGTATAAAATATTTTCAAGCTGGTAGAAGATGCTACAAGAACTTGAGTCTCTAAATGCATGAACCGTGAGAGAATTTTGCTACATTTCTTCGTTCCACTTCATACTCTGAGCATTTCACGCCTTTAAAAAAAATTTACAGTCTGATAATGATCGTTGCTGAGTGGAATTTTCCAAGAGAGAATCGCAAGTTGACAATTATCGCGAAAATCGAATCGATGATACTACTTGATGATTCTTATACTAGGTTGCAATATTTTAAAAACCTTGTGTGGAGCATTCACAGACATTTTCATAGACACAACTTATACAAATGTTATATGCACATAGAATAATCGACAATAGTGAAATGATTCTATCGCAATTATCAACTGCGTGTATAGAAACTGATCGCGAAACGAGAATAAGCGACCGTTTGTTGCTTCAGAGAGAATCCCCACAGCAGCGTGCTAACCTTTGATTCTCAAAAATGTCTTCGAGAGAAATTCGCTCTCGCACTGGTGTCGATTCTATATTAAATGAGTCATGCCGGGTTTTTGTTGTTGCGATGATTTCCGTCTCTCTTTGATGGCACTGATTCAACCGTGTGAAGAGTTGCCAGTAAACGTTCTTTGATACGATAAAAGCCATCCTTAATTTATAGTTTCGGTAGTGTAAAAATGGTTGACTTCAAATCACAGGAACATATTGCTTGCCATATAAGTACCTTTCGACCGAATTTTTCCACTTGAATTTACCTGTCCGCATCGCTCACATCCTCCCCAACGACGATAGTAAAGTATTGTAAACCTGGAAGAGTTTTTGAGTCCTCCTTTACATAAGTCTCATCGTCCATCAAAACGCATGCATCTGGACACTGCAAAAGACGCGAATACAATTTCCGGGCCCTTGTTTCTGCTCGGTTCTTCTGTTCTACACTTTGTTTCGAGATTTTCTGCTTTTTGTAGGTCTTCAGGTGATTTCGCCTCTTGATATGCTGGATCATTCCGACACTCGTTCCTGCTTTTTTGGCCAAATCACATTGACATTGCTTTGTTCTCCATGATTAGAGATGCCACTCTCTGGTTTTCTGCCTCTTCCTTGTAGCTCATCCAAAGAATAGTGTTCCCCAAACTTATTAACGATAGTTTTAACACTGGCATGATGAATTCCAAACCGCTTCGCCAATTTTCGCATAGTAATACCCTTCTCACTTACCCATGTGTCCAGAATCCTAACTTTCACTTCCTTTTCAATACGCGACATTTTGAAAACGCAGAATTTCAACCGCACAAACAAGTAAACAAACCAAAGCTGACAGCCAAAAGCACAGCATGCAGTCATCTGAGCATGAAAAATCATCACAAATACATGCGTACAACACAAATGTATGTGGATAGCTGTGGATATTTTCGATAAGCGACCCTTACACGAGTCATTAAAAATGTCATTACTAAATTATTAATGAACGTGTAATGGTGCAGTAATGACGAGATTTCTAACAAATTTGAAATACATCATTACTTAGTTACATTAAAACTGACATTTTTAATGCTCGTGTAAGGGCCGCTATACACTCGTTAGCAGTGACAGTAAAAAAAACAGCTCGGTGGCAAGGATAAAGATAAGCCTACATCTCATGCATTTCGTGAGCAATCATTGCGCTTAAAATTTGGTAAACAAACAATCGAGCATTATAGGTCGAGTAAAATCTTAATTTCTTTTCTGTAGTGATTCTGATCGATAATTTATAGGAAAGTATTGTAAAAGGCACTGAATAAATATGTAATTAGCCATATCCGATTTTTGTTGGTTCCCCGTAAAAAATCCTCCCGATTATCTCACCGACTTAATAGGGTTCCGTCTGTACAATCGGCAGACGGATCCATCGATTAATTGACGATTTGTTGCACAGACGCTTATGGGAGTTTAACATTAGCGTTGACCGATGCGAAAGCCGGTTTAGTAAACAGACTAAATCTTGTACAAATCGGTCAGGATGGAGTGACTTAATCGGTGTACAAATTGCGAGTTTAAAAATACTTTGTATTGAAACAGCCGATTAATATGCCTACAAAACACATTCGAATGTGTTTCACAATCTAGTCGCAAAACTAATCGGTCGATTTTCAAGAGCCCGATTTCATCGGCCAATTATGAAGTGTCAAATTTTCTACAGCTCTAAGACATTCTAATGTCGTTTTCGTTTAATTGCAAACCTAACCTAGTTTCCACCCTAACTGCTGTCAAACCGTTTGTTCCGAACCTAGTTTCAACATTGTTGAACTGAAAATCGAGTCAGGTTTGTATATCAGGTTTGCTCATATCCCCGTTGCTAAGTGCGAAACCAACACAGTTTCGTTAAAAGTGTTTGTTTGATGAAACTATCCTGGCTCGGTATCAGTTTTCTTAAGCGAAAACGACATAAGGCTTTTTGCAACGCTTTGATGGATATCTATTCTAAAATGACAGGGTGTCGTATAATTTAAAACCCTCAACTAAAACACGAGCTTAATGATCTCAACGCGAAGATTTAAAACCGTTTCTATATTTATTCTGTGAATGTATTTGTGTTGTGTCGACTGACTGTAATGTTTCAAATTAGAAACAAACAAAATGAATGATTTCGAAAACGATATAAAGTTTTGTCACGAACTTCTAGAGAAAATTTGTCGATGATACTGAGCTGCAGTGCTTTTAAATGATACTGTATTATTCAGTGCAAAACATTTTCTGCTTATACTGACAATTTCTGATAATGTCATATTATGTCATTCGACGCTTTGACATTTCGCCTGTCAGATTTTGCTACCCACACTCACGTAAGAAATTTAAAACAGTGTTCTATTAGCGGCCCTTACACGAGCATTAAAAATGTCATTACTGAATTATTAATGAACGTGTAATGGTGCAGTAATGACGAGATTTCAAACAAATTTGAAATACATCATTACTTAGTTACATTAAAACTGACATTTTTAATGCTCGTGTAAGGGCCGCTATTCGTGTTTCAAATTTTCATTAATTTGAAACAAGTTCGTCAAGCTGTTTTAAATCTGTTTCGAATTTGTGCTCGAAAAATAGAACTAGATCTCAGCGTTGTGATTGATATGGTTTAGTGGTAGATCTAAAATAGATCAACCCATACGTAATGAAACAGCGTTGCGAACCTAATTCTTGCTTTTTTTGCGTGTAACTAAATTTTGCTGTAGTGGGGCATGAACAGATTGAGACTAGAAATTGGTTGAGACACTTAAATCGGAAGCCAGCTCGAATTCATAAGGAATTTTGGACGACTCAGATTGACAAATAAATTCAATGTGTATGGGGCTTAAATACTCATTGGATATAAAATTCTAAATTTTTGAAGGTCGCAATCACCTTCAGTCAATCTGAGTTGAAAAGTAATAGTACCCAATAAATCGCCCGAAATTAATTACAATTTCCAACTGACACAATTTATAGAGACGTTTTTCAACAATTTGAGACGAATCGGACTTGTACTCAAATAAATCGTCCGAAATTTGGTAAGAAATTCGTTACAATTCCAAGGTGAATTCCGATTCAAGTTCAATCAATTATTACTACAAATCATGAACCAAAATCCATCTTGGAATCGTAATGCGTTTTTTCTCAAATTTCGGACGGTTTAAATGGGTTCAGCTCTGAAAATCTGAGCATGAATTGGGGGCCTTTAATGTAACTCATTTGTTTGTTCAATACTTACTCATTGAATGCTGTACAGTCTACTTCAAGCAATGTTCGAGAAGTATGAGCTTTTTTTATAAATCCAGAGATATTCTTGGGAGAATCGCTCAATTTGTCTACATTCAATTTTGTATCTGTTAATTTGTACCAAAAATTACAATGAATAAACGATTTCAGGGGAAGAAACTTCAAAATATTTATATCGTTTTTATCAACCATGTTCAATCGTAAGACAACAAGACAGCTCACGTTACGACTAGTGATGTATTTTTTAACTCGATTAATCAAAATAATCGATTAAAAGGCTAAAGTAATCGAGTATTTGTAATCGATTAACGACAGTGCCACGAATCGAGCTAATCGATTAATAGCAATCAATTAATCGAGATTTATATCAGTTAGGCTGTGAGCCAATGGGCAAATCACTCTAAACTTTGACTGAACTCAAACAAGTTTTACCGGGAGTAAAAAAAGTTTAGCAGGGATCTCGCTGGATTAGAATGCGATTAGAGAAGTTTAGCCGAGATCTGGAAAAGCATTATTTTGACATAAAGGACTATTCACACATTTCAGTTCCGTGACGGTTCAGTGAGCCGTCAGTGTTATTTTTTTGTCGGAACCCTTCCGTTCTGTTTCCGTTCCGGCACAGCAAAGTCGGTATGTCACTGACTTCAGTGAAAATAAAAATATATCGGTGACGACGAATTTGAGTTTGCCGGACGGACGCTACACTGACGGCGAGCTGCACTGAAAAGGCACGGTGCCGGATAGGTGTGAATGCACGCATAGAAAACGAATGAAAGAATATCAGTATCCGTGCACGGTATCGTGCCGGCACTGAACCGGACCGGATATGTGTGAATAGTCCTTAAGAAGCTGTAAACGTGGGAGCAGAGTTGCCAGATATTTTCATAAAAAATTTGTACTGCTTTGTATAAAAAATCTGTATTTATCTGTATTCACTAAAAAAGGAAATTTCGGAAATAAAATGTCGTTTAAAGATATTATTCCATTAGATTATTGTTATAGAATGGCAGGTGCTAGGAGCATTCCTTTATATCGTAAGTCCTTGCCGCACTGACAAGAACATTCAACGACGATATTTAATTGTTTTTGCTATCAACCACAATTGAATTGTAAATCCATATACTTTTTTCGTTTGAAAATGATGACTTGGAATTCGAACATAGAATTCAAACGCCCAATACGCAACGTCAAGTCAGGTCATACAACTTCTCAGTCTGACAATAAAGTTTCATGACGCCATGACTTCCTTGAACATCAGTTTACATTGGTTTCAAATTATGATATAAATGTATTTCAGTGTTCATCATTAAACAGCTGCACGAAAAATTTTTCATTTTAATATGGGTAAACAAACAAGCTCAGACGGAAAAGTTTCATTATTTCTTTCTTACTTTTTGTGGTATCTGTATAAATCTGTATTTAATTTGAGAAATCTGTATTAAATCTGTATACGCATGCAAAAATCTGTATAATACTGATAGATCTGTATAAATGGCATCTCTGCGTGGGAGCTCGAATGACAGATACACTTCGAACAAGATTAGGCAAAACTAGGTTGGATTAGTTTTAAATTACCCAAACTTATCTAGACTAGTCGGGATTATATGAGATTAGAGAAAATTATTTTGGAATGACATGAGTTTATTAGTATGAAATTGTCTAGAGTTTAGAGTGATTTGCCCCTTGACTGTGAGCCATTTCGCGGTTATTTTAACTTTCGGTTGAAATCTAACACTTGAGTGGCTATTTTAATGTTGTCAAAAATAACTCTGTTCGAGAGCATGGTTATTTCCGACAGATCGATGGTTAATTTCCAACATTGCGAAATATCAACCAAAAGTTGAAGTTAAAAGCGAAATGGGTAACAGCCTTAGGCTGTGAACCATTTTGCGGTTAATTTTAACTTTTGGTTAAAATCTGACACTCGAGTGGTTAATTTGATGTTGTCAAAAATAACCCTGCTCGAGAGCATGGTTGTTAATGGCGAGACTCTTTTCTCGAGTCACCAATGTTATTGACCGCAGAGATTCCTTTCTGCAGCCACCAATGTTACTGGCGAAAGAGACCAGTTTTTTCTTGGCTCCTCTTGGGGCCACCAATGTTACTGAGGGGTATCTGTATGAAGCCTAGTGTAATTGTTTCGCAGCCGGATAGCTCTCGTAGCGGTCTATCCACCTTGAAATCAATTTCACTTGGGCTGGTTTTCGGATGAGTAACAATTTCCCCCTGACTGCAGTGAATTGCAAGTGATTTATTTCAACGAAATCTTAACTATATATACAAGTATTTTCCTAACAACAAATGTAAATGTTGCGCAACATTAACCGCAACATTCTCGGTTTTCCCTTTCCATCCCATTGCGGGATCCTAGCTCACACGGATACCTAGCTATGTCAGCGCGCGCATCTAGTTTTACCACAGACTAACAGACAGGACACTCAAATTAGATTCTTCAATCATTTTAACGGTCATTTCGAATATTCCTTTATTTGGGACAGTACTCACATGTGTCATGATGGCGCCACGTTACCCTATCAAAAACATCATGTCTGTCATCTAGACTGTTTATTTTTTTTATTTACCAACAGAGTTGCCATTCATACAGAATTACCTGTAATGTATTGATTTGTATACGTCCATGCGAATGTCATGCAGGATACAGATTTAATACATATTGCCAAAACTATATACATATTTGTGCCTATTTCTCATCCTCCAACGCAAGACAAAATCGAACCCGTTTTGTTACAATATTTACTTGCTTCTGGTCTGCCGCCACCTAATTTCTGGTGAAAACTACCAACACAATAAAAAATAGTCTAGATGAACAACGTTGAGTCAAATAAATGGTTACCTTCCAACATCGCGAAAAAGTTAAATATATTATCAACGTAATCCAATAATTTATTGTGACGATTCATTTTCAAATATTTTGTTGAAATCAGGCATCCCTGCAACCAGCTGATCGGTGTTGACAAACGAGGGGAAACCAACTAGTAAGAAAACTTTTACATAACACAAGGGGTGTACAGATAGTAAATAGTTCGCGCAGTACAATATAGGTGGAGCTAGTGCATCACGAAAAATTATTTTTTATAAGAATTTACTCATACTGTCATGTCTGTTAGTCTGTGGTTTTACCTGTTTGTTTACAAAGGTATTATTTACTTCATACATCCTGGTACGCGGCTCAGACCGATGCTGTGTGTTTACATATTTTAGTCCTTATCGAAAGCTGAGCGGAAAGATTTTATTGCTCTAAATGTGGAAATTCCTATATTTGGCCCTAGACCCGCTTGAAGAGCGGCTTGTCTCGGCTTGCACACAAATCATAAACCTATACCTGCTTTATTCAGGCACTACAACCGCTTGAAGAGCGGTTTAGTTTTGTTCATTATTTTCTTAATACTTTTCAATGTCTAGACACACTCTTTGGGCCATTGGATAAAATCCCTGATTTGATTTAATTATAAACTGATATAATTGAATTATTAAACTGGTTCGTAACAATGGTTATTTTTGACAGATCTATAGTTATTTTCCAACACTGAAAAAAATCTCGCAATGAAAATTCTAATACGAATTCTTTAGTTGAAATTATTTCCAGTGGAAAATAAACCCAAATAACTTTTCGTCCGTCAAATTTTGAAATGGGCCACAGTTTTAGTCAAATTTAACTACTCGACACCAAATAACCACTCAAGTTAACCAAAAGTTAAAATTAACCGTGAAATGGTTCACAGCCTTAGTAGATAACGTTTAGCATTAGGCTGCAAACATAGTGGGCGCGAGAAGCGAAGCCAAGCTGGTGACTAACATTGGCAAATCAAAAGCAATAGTTAATCAAAAGTACTCTTTTAGAATACAAGTGAGAAATCGGCTCAACTTTCACTCCGACAGGGTCCCTCTGTTTTGCTGTAAGTATGTTTCCTGCTTTGGTCAGCACCAAGCTCGGCTCAGCTTCTCGCGCTCACTCTGTCTGCATCCTAAGTCTAAACGATGCTATGATGAGAGTTGCAGTTTCATCTGTCATAATTCAAAGAAATACGAATTTCAATTTAAATAATGATTTTTTATCCATTCTGTATACGGTTACAACGACGACACGACCAGACACTCCGAAGAAAAATCGGAGTGAAAAGCGTTCGTGAGCGATTTACCGCCAGTTAACACAAATATAGCGACCCCTTGAAAATGATAAAAATTATCTTCTTGCGCAACACTGTTTAAGTTGCTACGAACCAGTTACCAAGGAGTCCCAAAATAAATAAACAAACCTGAATGTCGAATAAAACCAAAACGAAACCCTTGTGATTTTAAACTTCTGCAGGACAGGATATATCCACTAGTGAATTAATTTTTAGCGTTCATTGTATTGAAATATATTTTTATGAAAAATTATGCTGAGAACAATGTGGATATTCAACAAGGCAGAATATGTACTGAATCAGTTTTAAGCAAGGTTAAAAAGTCTTAATGATACTTTGGCGCTTAATTATGGCATACCATTTCAGGACACCAAAAATTACACCTGGACCACGCGACAGGATAATAAGTATCAGTGCAAATTACAAATTAGGTAAGCACGATCGGTCTTCGGGATCACGTGAGGCTATTCGCTATTGATTCGAACTGCATGATCTTTGTGTTTGGGTATTATTAGTCGTCTATAGATATTGATTTAGACACTCCTTCAACTTACGAGTTCAACCGTCCGGCCCTCGTTCAACAACCCTACAAACAGATGCTCATGTTTGCAATGCTAGACGGAAATCATACTACAAAATACGACAAAGTTAGACGCTTTCACGATACGCGAGGTCCGAGGAATTTGAATAAATTTCACAAGTTGGCTGAATTTGTGCGAAATATTCCAAACAGCGAGTGTCTCCGCAACGTGTTGTCTCATGTATTTGAAAAGGTACCAATAAATGAGGATTTGATCTATCGTTTCTAGAAGAGTTTAGAGTTTTATTACATTATAAGAAGTTTGAAAATAACCTTTTCGATCATATTGAACATTTTTCTTTTTTCCGAATTACAGAATTATCCCGCATCAAAGCCAGGTTCAACAGTGCTAGATCGAATTATAAATTTGGAAGACCTTCAATATGTTGGACCGTGAGGTGTCATTAGCAGTTTTACATAAACTGCTGTTGCACTGATGAGCCAAAGGCGAAACGTAGAAATTGATTCACCTTCAAGTTTGGGTCGTGGGTTCAACGATTTGGAACAAATACAGAAGTTGAGAATATATAAAGAATTGACGAACAATTGAATTAATTTAACTTTAGAAAAGAACGAATGAATTTTGTATATATAGTGTATTGTTCCTGCATATGAAAGATTTTTTATACAATATATTTTTTTACTGGTACAGTATATCTTTGCATATCATTTCTGCTTCGTGTTCATCATCTTCATATATGTATAGTAAGAAAGATTCGATTTCAATAACAGTTTATGGTTATGTTCTTTTTCCTGCAAATAAACTTCTCAGTAGTACCCGATTATTGCCACTAATGTGATTTGATTACGGCCACAATGGTGTATCGTTTTACACCATCTTCGATTATCACAACAGAACTGATAATTACACTCAAACGTATTCTACAGCCTGCTCCAAGTTTGGCACTTGGGTCAACACTTACATTCCTCAATTATTTCGCAGTGCCCTGTAGGATTTTAGGCAGTCACAGGCATACATAATTCAAGTACAGCCAAAACTTTCAGGTAGGTTTCAGTTGTATTCTCGATAACACCGATGTGTTGAACATGTACATGCCGTAGTTGATTATGTGACTGCGGTGAAACTTCATCAGTTCTTTAAAAAAAAGTCACGAATTCAAAATTCTCTTAAAGAGTAAAGTTAATACCGGGTAGTGGGCCTGCTGCACCTTTCATTTTTTTCTCATTCAAGCTTCCATTCATTCAGTGCGGTAGGATACCGTCAATATTTCTTATATAGTAAATTAGTTCAATACTTTTCAATACATTACTTTTCACTTGAAAAAAAGCTAATTCACATCAGCCTTAACGAAATCCTCTGTCGGATGGAAATAATTGAGCCACTGGTCTGTAACGTGATGATGTCGGAGAACTTGCAACTTTTGTTTTGTTTACATTTCTTAAGTCTTCAATGTGCAATAACCAAGGTTATGGTAACTGTTATTCAAAATCAATAATTGATCAACATTTGTTGCCCGTTTCAATAATTTTCCAGGCAATTTTGTTTTGACATTACCAGTTACTGAGGGGTAGTTAGATTTGCGATACAGTTTTGATAGACGAGTGGTAGGTCGTGTCGTCGGTTACAATGTTCATACATTTTTCCATCAAATTATCCTAAACAGAATCAGAGCTGCCGAATGAAAATTTACCATTAGTGTATCATACAGTAAGAAAAATATGAGAAAACTAGCTGACCCGTCGAACTTCGTCTCGTCAGAAGAATTGTCAAAAGACTAAGTGGTCAACGTTTCTCTTCATTATTTTTCTGATTACTTAACCTACAATCAAAGTAATTCGACACACACTCGCTTTAGCTCAAAAAGAAGAAATACCACCAAAGATTAATGTGAAAATATGTAATACCTCTATTAAGCGAAAACAGAACAAATACACAAATTTCTATTCTGAACAGTCCGTTTTAAGAAATTACTCATACGTAAATGTTCACCCGACAGAACCAACTTCGAAGCAGTTTCATATATACAAAAAAATCTATTTTTGTGTTCGGTAATAATTTTTTCCGCAACGATCTATAAAATATTATTTTTACTGAAAGTTGAGAAAAATTTATTCAACTTACGGTCATCTGTCAAAGAACTACTGAATATAGGAAAATCCTATGTAAAAGTTACGATTATTTATTATTTACTGACACGTTCTGTAAACTCTGAACTGTCATTTCTCTTGACGAACTCAGTGAAAGTTTTACCAATATTCGGAAAAGTAATAAAAAAAATAATGAAGAATTTCGGTAATCATCGCCATACATTCAGCAGAAATAAAGATCTGTCAAATAACATAATTTTCGGACATAAATGTGCGACATGGTGGAAATGGTGCGAATTGATTGCTTGCGAAAAATAGATAATACTAATTCCTACCGGTAATTTTTCATTAAGTGAATATATTCAAAAAGCCTTCTACAACTTTTTATTTCAGCACTCCAAAAATATAAAGGGTGATTCCATATTCTACTGAATTGCATCCGAAAATAATTGATCATTTTATTTGAATAAATTATTTCTGGAGAGCAGATGTAATTCAATTCATTCATCACATGCAAAAAAATTAATTAATCGGATGAAAATATGTTTTGTAAAACAAATTGGTCCTTCCTTTCCCAGATCTCTAGTACAATTTACCAAAAAATTGTAATACTTTACGGGTCAAGACGTTTACATATTTTTAGAATTGTTTTGTAAATTTCGTCGAACGTCGGTATTGAATGATGATGAAGTCATTAGAATTATGACAGATCGAAGTTCGGTGGAACTGTACCGATCATTCGGCAAACAAAACTTTTACTGAACGGATTACCTTGGGTCAGTTTCAGATTTTTCAAGCGAAAACGACATTAGTAAGCCATAATTTTGATATCCATTTGAGCACGTGGTTCGAAATGAAGTATGCATGTGAAATCTCGACACTAAATACAAAATAACTTTATTGGTTTTTCCCACTTTTTCGGTAAGTTTTCCTAATTTTTTTGATGTACGAACCCGGTGGGGGTAAAAACTGATCAAACAAAAAAAAATCATCTCAATCCGTCCATCCGTTCTTACGTGATGCGATTACAAAGAATGATCTCTGCATTTTTATATATATAGATGTGGTTGAAACGTCTAGAAAACTCAATAATATATGTGATCAATGTATATTATTGAATTTTCTAGACATTTCAACCACATTTTCTCATATTTTTCTTACTGTATGATACACTAATGGTAAATTTTCATTTGGCGGCTCTGATTCTGTTTAGGATAATTTGATCGATTAATGGCACTAATCGATTAATTCTTAATAGTAATCGATTACACTAATCGACGCCTCTATTATTAATCGAATACGTAATAATCGATTAATACGAAAAATCAGACATCACTCCCAGTAAATTCGAACATCGGACGCATCGTGCATGAAAGCTTTTGATTGCGTTTCGAGCTCACATAGTGTATCGGTAGAACAAAAGGGTGGAGATATACCAAAGCAGAGAGCGGATGTCTGATACTCAGGGGATGGGATATATCGGGGTTGGATTTCCCACCCCAAACATAGAGCCAGAGTTTTTCTGGCCCTAAGAGGCGAGTGACCTTAAGGTTAAAGCCTTTGTGATCGAAACAAAAGAATGTTTAACACTCTTTCACATCCTATCGGTGAGACGTCGGCTCGAAAATGCCTTGTTTGATATTCCTTCGCACTGTTTCTCTAGCGATACATAACGTAAACATAAAGCTTTTTTAGGTCGACACGGTTGACGCAAATGGTGCAGAATTGTCCGATGACGGGCCGATCGAAGCGCTACGATCGGCCCCATATCGTGCTCAATCGGTCCGATAATCGGGCCGATGATCGGACCGATACGGGTCGACAAAATCCACCGGGCTATTAGGCTCTCTGACAGCTCACTTACCAGAGATGCCAGATATTTTCAGAGAAAATCTGTATTACCCTGTATCAGAGATGCCATTTATACAGATTTATCTGTATTATACAGATTTTCACAACCTCACACAGATCTAATACAGAGTACAGATTTTATTCAGATTCCCTAAATTTAATACAGATTTATGCAGATTTCACAAGAAGTTAGAAAAATAAACTGTTTTTGTCTGAGCTATCCTTTAGTACATGATTGCAATGACGAGATGAAAGTTTATTAATCAACGGACAAATCACAAATTGAAGTAAAAAACGATGTGCAGATATTTGATGATCAACACAAAAAAAAACATTTAGACAGAGTGAGCACGAGAAAGCAAAGCCAAACTTGGTACTGATCAAAGCGAGTAATGCACATACAGTAAATTGAAGGACCTTGTCAGATGGAAGGCTGAGCAGATAACAGGGCCCCTTTGGCTTGCTGAATTAGCAGGGCCCTTTGGCTTGCTGACATTAGCAGACCAAAAGAGGGAAGCATATACCTCTTTTGGTCTGCTAATGCCATCCACCAGCTCGATTCAGCTTTTCGTGTTTATTCTGTCTGCGGCCTGAGAGTTGTATGACTTGACTTGAAGTTGCATATTATGTCAACTTGTAAATCTAGAAAAGTATATGGAATTGAAATTTGATTGTGGTTGAAAAAACATTCATATTAAATTTCGTCTTTACATATTTTTGTGAACTAAGAAGATATTAAAAAATAAATGCTCATTGAAAATCTCATTGTTTAACCATAATCTGTTGAGATAGCGTTCAACATCATTTCATTGTAGAAATTTCATTTCATTAGTGAATACAGATAAATACAGATTTTTTATACAGGGCAGAGATGCCAGATATTTTCCTAGAAAATCTGTATTGATTCGTATAAAATATCTGTATTTATCTGTATTCGCTAATGAAATGAAATTTCTACAATACAATTATGTTAAAAGGTGTTATTCCAATAGATTATGGTTATAGAGTGGTAGAATAAATTTCATATGTTATATTATATTCATCGACGAAATTTTAGAGTTTTTTCCTATCAACAACATTGAATTATGGTGCCATATACTCACAGACTAACAGACAGGACACTCAAATTAGATTCGTCAATCATTTTAACGGTCATTTCGAATATTCCTTTATTTGGGACAGTACTCACATGTGTCATGATGGCGCCACGTTACCCTATCAAAAACATCTTATCTGTCATGTAGACTGTGTTTATTTTTTTCTTTTATCAACAGAGTTGCCATTCATACAGAATTACCTGTAATGTATTGATTTGTATACGTCCATGCGAATTTCATGCAGGATACAGATTTAATACATATTGCCAAAACTGTATACAGAATTATGCCTACTTCTCATCCTCCAACGCAATACAAAATCGAACCCGTTTGGTTACAATATTTACTTGCTTCTTGTCTGCCGCCACTTAATTTCGGGTGAAAATTACCAACACATTAAAAAATAATCTAGATGAGCAACGTTGAGAAAAATAAATGGTTTCCTTCCAACATCGCGATAAAGTTAAATATATTATCAACGTAATCCAATAATTTATTGTGACGATTCATTTTCAAATATTTTGATGAAATCAGGCATCCCTGCAAGCAGCTGATCGGTGTTGACAAACGAGGGGGAACCAACTAGTAAAAAAAACTTTTACATAACACAAGGGGTGTACAGATAGTAAATAGTTCGCGCAGTACAATATAGGTGGAACTAGTGCATCACGAAAAATTATTTTTATAAGAATTTACTCATACTGTCATGTCTGTTAGTCTGTGATATACTTGTCTAATTTGAAAATGTTCACTTCATAAGTTGAGATGGATTTCCAAAACCCAATATGCAACGTCGAGTCAGGTAATACAACTGTCAGTCTGGCAATAATGTTTCATGCTGCCAAGAGTTGTCTAACTTGTAAGTTCAATTTAGTTACAAATTTTAATATAAATGGATTTCAGTGTTCTTCATTGAATATCTGCTCAAAAAACATATATTTTAAAAAGTGATTTGTACGTTGATTCCTAAACGTTTATCTCGTCATTGCAATCAAATACTAATAGATAGCTCAAATACTAATAGATAGTTTAATTTTTCCTTAATACTTTTGGTGAAATCTGTTTAAATCTGTATTGAATTTAAGAAATCTGTAAGAAATTTGTACTCTGTATTAAATCTGTATGCGCATGTAAAAATCTGTATAATACAGATAAATCTGTATAAATGGCATCTCTGTCACTTACAACCAGTTTTTATCAGGAAACGCATGCATTAAACACGATTCAGACGATCAACCAACTTCGGTCGACGTCCAGATTAATTTATGAATTATTTTAGCCGAATATTGCTCACGTATCCGACGTTAAAATGTTCCGTGAACTTGACGTAGTGTCCTTTCAGATTAATTGCATACTATTAATGTTGTTGTTTCGTAATCTTTCCATGCAGTCGATAGTCGCTTGATGTTGCGCGTGAATCGCTTTTACGTATTGTTTTGTTTTCATCATGAAACGTGTTGGCCACCCATTTTTCAGTACGGCCGCCATTCATTTTTCACCGGGCATAGAAACCTTAATTCATTCGATTATCACTACGGGATTTTTTTGATTATTCGATTAGTTCAATAATCGACTATTAGCAGCCCCCTGCTATGACGTCATGAAACTGTGGCCAGCATCATTCTGCAAAAACCAAAACAATGAAGAAAAATGGCTAACCAAAAACTGGATATTACAAACTATTTGTTTTTTCAGTGCCCTTTAAAGCACTTCCCCGCAAATTATCGATCAGAATATCATCACTACGATAAAGAAATTAAGATTTTACTCGAATTGAAATGCTCGATTGTTTGTTTACCGTACTCTGAGCGCTCTGATTGCCCACCAAATGCCCCAGATGTTGGCTACGCTAGCACTTGCTGGAGCGCCCTATCTTTGCCACCGGGCTGACTATTAGTTTTTAGTTAATCGATTAAATATTACTCGATTATCTGGGTAATTTATCGATTACTCGATCGATATTACGACATCCCTATCTGCGTGTGTTTGTTGTGTTTTGTCATCGGTTCGATAATGGAAAATATTTTTCGTTATGTTCGTAGTTGTGAAATTCTTCAAAAACTACAGATAAAAATGTAAGTGTTAAATATTTCACAATGCGGTTAAATAAAGTTTAACCTTACAATGCGATTAATTCGCGTGCCAATTGAAAAGGATTATCATGGTAATGATGCATCATGTCTATTTATCCTACACGCAAAAATCCTATTTAAAACGATTAGTTGCACATCAAACAAAAAATAGTTATTTCAAACCGAGTTATTTCAGATTCAAAACATTTTTATCTTCGTATGAACAATCAAACACTTTCTCACTATTGGAGAAGTTCGCAAGTGTTGATTTCTATTTTATCTGTCAAAATATAAGGAAAAATGAATTTCTAACCGAAACAATGGTTTATAAATCTAGATGTAGCATGTTTTTATGCAACAAAATTATAGCCGTGAAAAAAATTCAACTATATTAATCGGTCAGGACAAATTCTATTAGCGTCAATTCAATTCTCTAGTACCGGTTTCACAATGAGCGAAAGTGTCATTTTCAAATGTTTTTATTAGTGGCAGAGGGCAGAGTTGCTAACTATTTTTTCTAATTATATTTGGTGGAAAAAAACCTAGGACAGGACCAGACCAGCCCGGTGGCAACAATAAGGCGCTCCAGCTAGTGCTATCGTAACCAACATCTCAGTCCTTCGGGGCCGTCAAAGCTAGCAAGTCAGCGAGAGCAAAGTAAACAAAATGAAGTAAAATACAACACTTCATTGATTGTGAAAGTCAGTATTACAATTTGGCAGCGCACGTTTCATAACGATATCACATTTATAATCAAACATAAAAAAATCAACTTTCAAAGCTAAATATCACAGATATTTAGCAACAACGAACTTATATACTTCTTCGTTGTTTTCGTCTTTGCGGAAAATATGATGGTCACGAAAACATGGCGGCCTAGCAGGGACTTGGACCAGACAACTGGCTTCTTTTTCCAGAAAAATATTTCTCTTATTCCGGTTGCTCCCTGCTGTAAATTAGAGTGACTATAATCGGTTATAGGCACTCTGCTGTAAATAATAAATGCCTCGGGATCACTGTTGCCAGTAGAGATAATTATTCATTCTAAAAACTTTCTCCCCTTATAACATGCAATTATTTATCATTTGAAAACACTTAGACAAATGTTATACCGGTCAAAAATATAGCTCTGGATTCATTTTGATCAGATGTTTGTTTTGAAGAAAACGTTTAGTTGAAACAGCTTAATAAAAATTTTCTAAAACACTCAATTTTGGGTAATTAATTTTTGTAGCTTTATTAACTAAAGTATTCAACATATTCTATTTGAGAAAAATAATAACATACAGAAGTATCCAAAGATTCGGTGCTATTCTCAACCAACACAATCAATATTCTCGTCCATATCACACTTCGTGATTTCAGGCTTTCTCTTTGTATCATCCAGTGATTGTTAAATGTACCATCCAGTGATTGTTAAATCGTATACTTTCCGCATTGACAGGACTTAAAAACAAATTGAACATAAATCCTATTGAAATTAATAATTTTGAAAAGATGACCCGAAAAAAAAAATATCCAATATCAAGCTACATTGTTACCGACGATACTGACAACACTTTTTCTACCACCCTGCAGTAATATTGATTTCAACAACTTGTACTTGCTTATGTCAATTTCAACCAATCACGAGCTGGTCCGAAATTGGTCCTAAAAGTGGATTAACAATTGTCAGGTCCTGTCCTAGGAAAAAACAATCTGGATAATATATTTACGTAGAAAAAAAAGTGTAAATTTACGTCTTCTGTGACCGACATATTCGTGCATCATCAATAATTCAATAATACAGCTCATATAACACATATTTAATGCATTCTAACATAGTTTTAAGGTGTCATGCATGAATTACGTCACGCTAAATATCAAATTTAACCAAATCTCTCCCCCCTTGTAACTATTGGTCACAAATTTTGAAACCCCTCATAAAGAATTACGTAGCAACTTTCAACATCCTCCCCGCTCATCATTCTCATTGAATATTAATTCTTGTATTGGTACAATGATGCCTTTCAGTTTGTTTATTTATTTGGTGTAGGGAATGCCCATTGTAGTTATTTTTTGTCAAACTAGCATAAAACCTCCTCGTCTTTTGAATACACATTACATTCATCCAAACGATACATTTTCCTGAAATTTAGTTCCATAAAACCTCCTCATCTTCTGATTCAACATTAAAATCGTCCAAATGATACATTTCCCTTCAATTTAGTACTATGGAAATTAAAACTAATTAGGCAGTAACCTTAGGTATGATTTCTCGATGACATTACGCGATAATTGAAAGTCGAAATTATTGGAACAGTTGTTGAATATGCAACACATTTTAGCAATGTGCTAGTTATAGCCGTAATTGGTTCGAGCATAGGGAATCTGATTTTTTTTAATTGCAACAATTGTAATAGCTAGTAGCCTTACAAACATCTCAACGGACAAATAATAAATCTAGACCAATCAGTAACTCGTTGGGTTTAAAGGATATCTTCATGGAAGACAACGGAAAGGGAATCGGATTATTTACAGGACTACACAGATAAAAATATTTACATCTATTTTCATGCACATATTTGGAGCCGGAAATTCAATATAAAGTTATTCCTCAGGTCTTTACCTTTCAATATACTTTAAAAACAAAACTAAACGTTGATTAAAATTATTGTATAATTCATTGAAAGCCTTTGGTGGTGAGTTCAGCTTGTTTTTTATCCTTTGACTCTTTTTCGAATATGACTATTCGTCAGCAAGAAAATTGTTTCACTAACATAAATGGCCTTCAATTAAAATGACTCCATATTTATCTCTCAGTATCTGGCTGTCTTGGGGATTGAGGAATGAACTATAGGTTTGAAAACAAATATTTCGTTACAAATTTAACAATGCATGTTATAAATCAAGCGGCTATTGCGAAAAAGTTGTCATTTCCATTTTGTGGATTATTCTTATAAAACAATTGTCATTGATATCGTGTTACGAGGTAAATTTGGCGGTTCGGTTGATTTCAAAATGATTGACAACCGTCCTAAGAATTTAAACTGTACATTTTTTAATAACTGTTTATTGGAATATGAGTTAAAATTAAATTATTCAGATTTGAATTGGGCCCTATTATGTACATGATTTGGTTATTACCATGAGGACATTATTTGCTTCCGCAATTCTGAGATTTTTGTGTAGGGAAAATTCTAAACCTAGTTGTATTGTATAATGGGAAAAAGGAACTTATATACTAACTTACTAACTAATACAGATAGCGAATCGATTCAATTGAAGATTGCATCGATTTTTGTCGGCATTTGCTTATAATATTATGTGTTTATATTGTTGTAATGTTTTTATATTTGTGAGTCTGTGTAACTTATTTGTACTAAACCAGGGAGGACGCTTCAAAATCATTTTCAGAATTTTATTATGAATCCTTTGAAGCGTTTTCTTACTGGTGGAACAACAACTTGACCAAATTGATACTGCATAAAGCATGGCTGGTCTGAAAATTTCTTTATAAATTACTAATTTTTTTTTCATACATAGCTTAGAATTTCTGTTTATAAGAGGATATAAAGGATATTCATGGCGAAATCCAAACTGCTCTGGTAAAAAAATGAATTCTTATTTTTATGAGACATCATTCTCAACAAGATAATTTTTTCAAAAAGTTTACTGATAGAAGAAAGTAAACTAATTGGTCGATAACTTGATGTTTCTGCTGGCTTTTTATCAGGTTTGAGGAGAGGAATTACTTTTGTGTTTTTCCATCTTTTTGAGAAGTAAGCTAATGAAAAACACTTGTTGAAAATTTTAACCAAGAGCCTCAAGGCAACATCGGGAAGATTTTTAATAAGAATATTAAAAATTCCATCATTACCTGCAGCCTTCATGTTTTTAAGTTTCCTAATGATTGACTTAATTTTATCAAAATTCGTCTCAATAATGTAATATTTGGTAATTGAGTTGAAATATTTTAGCGAGACTTCATTTTCAATAGAACTCACAACGTTCAAATTAAAATTTTGGACACTCTCGAACTGCTGAGCAAATTTTTGAGCTTTTTCGTCATTTGTAAGAAGTATTTGATTTTCTTCCTTGAGAGCAGGAATTGGTTTCTGAAAGTTTCCTTAGAAAGTTTCCAGAAATGTTTAGAATAAGGTTTAATTTATTCAACTTCTTTAGCGAAAATTTCATTCCGCAATAGAGATAATCTTTGTTTAATTTCTTTTTGTAAATCCTTAAATGTTTTGTCGTGAATACAACTTACTTTACTGTGGGGTGCCTTTTCAAAATTAGCCATATGGAAGAATGGGCAGAACTTAATCTTGAATATCTCCATTTTTTTTCAACGATATATTTATTAAGGCATAATCCATTAAGGTTTACGATGCCAAGGTCTTGTCTATGTGGGTCCTCAGGAAACACTCTTGAGTCTTCGATACGGCGGGTTGCCCTCATCGATGGGAGTGGTTCTTCGTGGCGGTGGTGTTGAAATATATCGTGGAAACGTTTCAAAAGTTGCCGCATCCTTCTGAAGTAAATGTTGTGGAAAACGGAGTGAAAAAAGGGGGTATGGGAACAAAAAGACTAAGAACGACAGAGATCTAATTAGTTGACATCGAGATGGTGAAGAGACATGGGAAGGGGAAGCGAAACATTAGTGACAGAAGAAAGATCTTGTTAGTTTCGATGAAGATGGTGGACAGTCGAGGGATGGGGAAAAGCGGGCGAATGTTAGTAACGAACCTGTAGGTGAAGTTTATTCTTAGCCTCAGTTGAAGTATCGTCAAGGAAAAGGAGCAATTTAATGAGTAATATAACAGATTACACTTGTACGTTAATGTGTTTAAGGTACTTATAAATGAGGAGCATATAAAGACTATACCGACTCGCCAATACATCTCGGATCGGAACCTCAGGTGGTCTACCTCGGGCCCTAAGGGATTTCTTAAGCTCAAACCTGGCGTCACGATACTCTACGCACGACCACACGACATGCTCGATGTCCTGATAATCCTCGCCACAGGTGCAGAGACCATTCTCCGTGAGCCCAATACGCCGGAGATGAGCGTTGAACGTGTAGTTTTGACATGAGCCGAGACATCACACGAATGAAATCGCGACTCACGTTCATTCCCCTGAACCAAGATTTCGTCGATATCCTAGGGATAATGGAATGTAGCCATCGTCCCAGTTCGCTATTGCTCCATGAAACTTGCCAACTTTCAAAAGTTTTCTGACGAGAGATACTGAAAAATTTATTGAAGCAAATTGGTCTTTCATAAATATCACCTTCTAATGCGCCCACCTTAGCCAATGAGTCTGCCTTTTCATTGCCTGGAATGGGACAATGTGAAGGGACCCAGACTAACGATATTAATTAAGACCGTTCAGATAAAGTTCGCAAGTGTTCCCGTATTTTCCCCAGGAAATATGGGGGATACTTTCCTGGCTTCACTGCGCGGAGAGCTTCTATTGAACTTAGACTGTCCGTGACAATGAAGTAATGGTCTTTGAGCAAGGTTTCAATGATCTCGAGGGTGTACTGAATAGCAGCTAATTCTGCGACGTAAACTGAAGCCGGATCACTGAGTTTGTACGAAGCGGTGATGTTCTGATTGGAGATACCAAAGCCTGTGGAACTGTTGATGTTTGAACCGTCAGTGTAAAACATCTTTTCACAGTTGACTGCTCTGAATTTATTATAAAAAATATTAGGGGCCATTTGAGGGCGTACATGATCCGGAATTCCACAAATCTCTTTTCTCATGGATGTGTCGAAGAACACAGTAGAATCAGAAGTATCCAGGAAATGAGCACGGTTGGGAATAGACGAAGAAGGGTTAAAATCCTGGGCCATGTAATCAAAATACTAGGACATAAAACGGGTTTGAGAATTGAGCTCGACAAGCCTTTCGAAGTTTTCAATCACCATCGGATTCAAGATTTCGCATCGGATTAGCAAACGATATGAGAGTTCCCAGAATCGATTTTTCAACGGTAAGACGCCCGCGAGCACTTCGAGACTCATCGTATGAGTCGATTGCAAGCAACCTATGGCAATACGCAAACAACGATACTGAATTCTTTCCAGTTTAATGAAATGGGTGTTCGCGGCGGATCGAAAGCAGAAGCATCCATATTCCATTACGGACAATATCGTTGTTTGGTACAGCCTGATCAGGTCTCCTGGGTGGGCACCCCAACAAGTTCCGGTTATTGTACGAAGAAAATTGATTCTTTGCTGCCATTTTTGTTTCAGATACCTAATGTGACATTCCCAGGTGCCTTTGGAGTCGAACCAGACCCCTAGATATTTGAATGTGAAGACCTGAGCTATGGCTTCACCTCCTAGTTGAAGCTGTAATTGTGCTGGTTCTCGCTTCCTTGAAAATACTACCAATTCAGTTTTCTCCGTAGAGAACTCGATACCCATTTGAAGAGCCCATGTTGACAAGTTGTCGATGGTATCTTGTAATGGTCCTTGGAGATCGGCAGCTTTGGGTCCTATAATGGACACAACGCTGTCGTCGGCAAGTTGTCTTAGCATGCAAGTTGTATTGATACATTCATCAATGTTGTTTACGTAAAAATTGTATAAAAGGGGGCTTAAACATGAGATTTGGGGAAGACCCATGTAACTGAATCGTATTGTTGACAAATCACCATGCGCGAAGTACATGTGTTTCTCAGACAATCTATATATATAAAAATGGATGTAAGTTTGTATGTTTGTAACGCGATAACTTCGGAACTACTGAACGGATTGTCACCAAACTTGGCACAGGTACTTCTTGTATTTCAGAGATGGTTTAGGGAGTATGTTTATATGGGAGGGAGCGTAGCGAGTGTCATAAACAAGGGGGGGGGGTCATGGAAAAATTCATATAACTTGAAAAGAATCGATACGTTTTGAAGACCGTAGAACCATTTTGCATACCTTAGATATGACTATATGGGGGGTGTATGTAGCAAGTGCCTTTAAATAGGGGGGTATAATGTTTAAAACGGCATAATTCCGAAACTATTGCCACCTATTGGGGTGTAATGTTTGTAATGGCATAACTCCGGAATTACTGAACGGATTGTTCGCTTGGATGTTTAAACTTGGCACATGTACTTCTTGCTCTTCAGAGATGGTCATAAGCGTATTTTTCTTGGGGAAGGGAGCGTAGCAAGTGTCATCACCATGGAGGGGTCATGAAAAAATTCATATAAATTGATGAAAACCGATATTTTATGAAGATCTTAGAAACATTTTGCATATCGTAGATATAAGTAATTGGGGGATGGATGCAGCAAGTGCCTTTAAAAAGGGGGGTGTAATGTTTGTAATGGCATAACTTCAAAACTACTTAACGAATTGCTATTAAACCTGGCACATGTACTTCTTGCTCTTCAGATATGGTTATAAGAATATTTCCATGGGGAGGAAGCGTAGTAAGTGTCCTTAACAAAGCTGGTCATTAAAAAGTACAGGTGTGTAATGTCAGAGACATAACTGGATATCGTGAATACGAATAAAACTGGTCTTTCTTTATACTTCCGAATATCAATTGGTTGATCGATTGTGTTAATTGTGCAATTTTTGCCCTTTTACACTACTAGAATTTTAAACGATACACCCAAAACTACAGTACAGATTAGTTACATCAAACATTCTGACACACAAATATTACAAAATAACCAGTATAGTCTTTATGATAAAATATTGGTGGTTTTGGAAAGAACCTCTTATGAAGGCGTGCATGAAGGGCCAAATTGTATAATTTTCTAAGATATTAAACACTGATTGGATATAAACGATTTTGAACACTGATGCGAATTTAGAACTTTGAAAATGGCAAAAAAACTGATCATCTTATCGTGCACTGCACTGCTAATTTTAATTTTTGATTTACAAAGAAGCAATCTTTATAGTTCTTTAGGTAACATTTAAAGCCATTAGAAATGCTGATTTTGCATAATGTTCCACATTGTTGTCCATTTCCCGTTTTATTTTGCTCCAATGCAAATGACCACCAACGGGATGATGTAATCGATCTTCTTCGAAGGGAAACTGGCACTGCGACCTGAGCGTTTGAGGTTTTGTACAACGCAAAAGGTCTGCTTTCATTGACGACTGCTCCACCTGACGACTGAAGTCCAAATGAGAGTTGCGACCTGAGCGTTTAAGGTTTTTAACCACGCAGAAGGTGCACTCTCCGAAGCTGCTAGTCCCACGACGTCTGCTTTCATCCAACGCACGAAAAAAATGATCGATTTTCACCACGGTTCCCCTTTTATACGCATTCAGTTGAAGATATGTGCCTGACTACCTCAAAATCGTCGTCCTTGCGCGAAAAAGCCAAGCAAAAGTAAAGAGTTTTCCGCGTTGTTTTCAAAATTTGAGAAAACCTAATTTTTGAGTTGTTTGTGGTTATCTCACACTGTTCAAAATCTTATCCTCAATTCCTGATCATATTTTTGATGAAATAGTGAAAGAATTATGTTGCTGTCATTAATACAAGTCGAGATATTCACGATTAAGTTCTGCCCATTCTTCCATATGGGTAATTTTGAAAAGGCACCCCATAGTAAAGTAAGTCGTATTCACGACAAAATATTATCTAACTTGACGAGAATCGGTATTTTTTGAAGGCACTTTTTGCACAACTTAGATAAGATTATAAGGATATTCTTTTAGGAGAGGGTGTAGTAATTGCCTCTAAAAAAGGAGTGCAATGTTTGTAACGGCATAACTCCGGAACTATTGCACGAATTGCTATAAAATTTGGTACAGTTATTTCTTGCTGTTCAGAAATAGTCAAAAAGGTATTATTATAGAGGAGGAAGCGTAGCAAGTATCATTAACAGGAGGGGCCAAGAAAAAAAAATTCATAAAATTTGACAAGAATCGATAATTTTTGAAGATCGTGCAAACATTTTCCATACCTTAGATATGATAGATATGGGGAGTGAATGTAGCAAGTGCATTTAAAAAGGGAGATGTAACGGCATAGCTCCGACACTACTGAACAGATTGCTATCACACTTGACATAGCTGCTTTTTGCTCTTCAGAGATAGTTGTAGGGGTATTTTTATGGGGGAGAGAGCGTAGCAACTATCCTTAACAGGGGTATTGAAAAAATTTATTTTATTTGACGAGAATCGATACTTTTTGGAGATCATAGATACTTTTTGTGTAACTTAGGGTATTCGTGTGGGGTGGATGTAGTACGTCCTTCTGAAAAGGGGATGTAATGTTTGTAACGGCGCAACTCCGGAACTACTTAACGGATTGCTATCAAATTTGGCACAGATACTTCTTGCTCTTCAGAAATGATCATTAGGACATTTTAAGGGATGAACGTGTGTAGGAAGCGTCCTTAACATGGGGGGAGAGGGTCAATGACGAAATTTGAATAGAATCGACATTTAGACTAGACTCCCATTTTTTATAAAACAAGAGAGTGGAAAAAATATCAAGGTCGTATTTTTCTTTGAATAATTTCAAAGGATCTGCTTCCATTTTGCCGGACAATTCAAAGAGCTAAGGGAAAATAATCTTTATCTGTCTATGACCGCGAGTGTATTTAAGTTTCAGCATAACTACGAAACAACTTAACGAATCGCCACCAAGTTTGGCACATGTACCAAAGGTGGGAATCGATATTTTTTGAAAAGCACAGATACACTACTCAGGGTAATCATGGAGGAGATCTGTTAAAAGTCACTGACAAAAAGGAAGTTAAATCAAAATAGATTATAAGGTTATTTTGAGGGTGAGAGAGAGTAGCAAGTACCCCGAACATGGAAAGTGTAAGGGAAAATTGATCGGGTTTTACGAAAAATTGGTACTTCTTTACGAGTACAGTATATATCTAGCAACTGAGAGAGGTTCACAAAAAAATTCACAAGAGGAAGGGGAAATAAGTATTCTCAACATTGATCTGAATTGACGAAATCATACAATCAATGTGCATTTTATTATGTAAATTAAGAAAACTGTCGACTCAAGGTGATGGAAATAGGATAACAACAACATTTGTATTAACTGAATAATTATTCTATAGGTTTTACTCTCCGATGAACTACCAAAATGGTTAAAACCTTGGTCAAATAAATTATATAAAAACGTCATTCTATAGTACGAATGTAGTTATGATGTTAAACAGCCTTTCGTTATAAAATAATCATTATCAGATGGAAAGTTATGAGCAATTAATGATGTCATAAAATTTTTTATAAAGAAAAGGGAGTAGCAAGTGCTCATAACCATGGAAGCCAAAGGTATTGTAGATCGATTGTGACGAGGAAGTACGGAAGTACGTTACAGGCACATATAGATATGAAACTCGGAGGTTACTAAGAAGGTATTTATAAAGAGAAAGGTGTTTTAAATGTTCCTAACAAAAGGGTTAAAATATAAAACTGATCCAATTTGTCGTGAATACCATGAAAATTATGATTATTGTGAAATCTGAGATGGGACACTGATCATTCGCTGTCTGAACATGAACGGAGTATTGTTCGATCGGGTTTCCGTCTAAGTTGTGTTTCACTACAAGTGTATTTCACTAAGCAGGAGAACTTTGAGAATTTTTTTCGGCCTTTCCTTCACGAAACATTTCCGAGCAACGCCGGGTAATTCAGCTAGTAGATTATACAAAAAGTTATTCAAAATTGGTGAAAGACCATGCTGATGCAACTTCTCAGATAGGATGTTTATGGAAACTGAGTCAAACGCCCCCTTGATGTCTAGAAAAACTGACGCCATTTGTTCTTTACGAGCAAATGCCATTTGAATTTCAGTTGAGAGCAACGAAAGACAGTCGTTCGTCCCTTTACCTTTGCGGAAACCAAATTGTGTATCTGAAAGTAAGCCATGAGTCTCGACCCAATTGTCTAGACGAAACAGAATCATTTTTTCGAACAATTTCCGGATACAGGAAAGCATAGCAATCGGCCGATACGAATTATGATCGGAGGTTGGTTTCCCTGGTTTTTGAATGGCGATAACTCTCACTTGTCTTCAGTCATGTGGGACAATATTATCCTCAAGAAGCTTATTGAATAATTTGAACAAGCGCCTTTTGGCAGTGTCAGGCAGATTTTTTAACAAGTTGAATTTGATTCTGTCTAACCCTGGGGCTTTATTGTTACATGACAAGAGTGCAAGTGAAAACTCCACCATCAAAAACGGTGTTTCGTTCCTGTTTGATGATGCGACGCGGGTGATTTTCTGTTTCGGAACAGAGTCGGGACATACCTTTTTAGCAAAATCGAATATCCAGCGGTTAGAATATTCCTCACTTTCGTTTGTGTTGTTTTGGTTACGCATTCGTCGGGCCGTATTCCAAAGAGTAGTCATTGATGTTTCTCTCGATAAATCATTTACAAATCGACGCCAATAACCGTGTTTCTTAGCTTTAATAAGGCTTTTCATTTTAAAGTCTAATGACGCGTTTTCTTGATAGGTATCTGGTGTTCCAATTTTTCTAAATATTATGAAGGCTGAAGTTTTTTCAGCTTTTAGTTCTGAGCACTCTTTGTCCCACCACGGATTGGGAGGACGGATGGTATTTTTCACGCCGGGTACTCGCTTCGTCTGAGCTTGAATCGCAGTATCGAGAATCAAGCCAGCCAGAAATGTATCCATAGGAAGTTCTCGTGTTGTTTCTAGTTTCTCAGATATCGAGTTTGCGTAACTTTTCCAATCAATATTTCGTGTGAGGTCATACGAAACATTGACTGTCTCCAATGGTCTCGAACTGCTGCTGATAGAAATTACGATTGGCAAATGATCGCTACCGCGAGGATCAGGGATTACTTTCCACGTGCAATCCAATCGTAACGATGTCGAACAAATGGAAAGATCCAATGCACTTGGTCTCGCTGGTGGTGCCGGAACCCGTGTCATTTCTCCCGTATTTAAAATTGCCATATTGAAGTTGTCGCATAGGTCGTAGATTATAGTTGATCTGTTATCATCATGAAGACAGCCCCATCCCGTACCATGCGAGTTGAAGTCTCCTAAAACCAACGTTGGTGCTGGAAGGAGTGCCATTAGATCGCAAAGCCGTCGGTGCCCAATCGAGGCCCTTGGAGTAATGTAGACGGAAGCAATGCAAAGGTCCTTGCCTTTCACTGTGACTTGACATGCGACAACTTCAATACCTGATATCGAGGGGAGGTTTATTTGATAGAAGGAATAGCACTTTTTGATCCCTAAAAGTACCCCTCCGTAAGGGGTTTCTCGATTCCAGCGGATAATGTTAAAATCGTGGAAGTTGAGGGGTATTTCAGAAGTTAACCATGTTTAGCACAAAGCAAATGCGTCACATTGAATCTATTTTGGAAATGATACTTCTGCAATTCCACTGTAGAACAGTGATCAAATCCATGACCTCGTTCTGTAAATTAGCTATCGAAGGATACAATCGCTGAGACCATTTTGCAGTCAACTGCTTCAAAAATGTTTTAACTATTGGTATAAAAGTCATTGAAAGATTTTTCAAGGCGTCGGAAAAATTGAATGTTTTGCAAATCCATTCCACAATATCCGAGAATTTTATAAAACCAGCATTTGGTAGATTCTCTGGTTGATATTTGGGGACGGTTGGGGGTTTTGATGTCCCAGGAAGTGCTGGAAATTCCTTTTTATATCTAAGTTTATCCAGATCAGGAGCTGATTGCTTTGGTTTTTTCATTTTACCATTTTTTTTTTATGTTACTTTTGGAGGGCCCTCAGAAGATATCTTCGAACCCTTACTAGGGAGCTTGTGAGAGGAAATATTTTTCCTCTTTCTAAAGCTCCGAGGGACAGCCGAAGATGGGCCTTCGAGGGGATCGTTAGATTCATACTCGTCAGTTGACAAGCAAGTGTAAATGTTTTCTGTTAGTTGGAACGCTTGGAGCGTGCTTGGAGAGATTCTTTCAATTTATCTCCTTGCAATTTGTACGCGGGGCATATCGAGAGGTCATGCGGGCCCTCTTTACAGTAAAAACATTTTTCAATGTTCTTTCCGCAAGAGCCATCCGCATGTGCCTCTCCACAGTTAGCACAACGAGGTTTATTGCCACAACGAGAGGCTGTATGTCCCAATTGTTTACAATTGGTACAGTTAATGACCCGCGGTACAAACAGACGAACAGGCAGACGTACCCGGCCCAAGAGAACGAAATTGGGTGAAGCCGAAATGGAAAAGGTCTGATAGTCTGATTGGGGATAAGACTTTGTTCCGTCCCCAGCGACAAACACTGAATGTAAACGTTTACAATCCAGTATTTTTACCTTCTTGAGTAGGGGGTCTTTGAATTCGCCAACCCCGTGCTCAAGAAGATCTTCACATGTCAGACTCGCATCTGTGACCAAGCCGTCAATCTCCACTTCGCGTGCTGGCACGTAGACACAATACTCCCGCGCAAAAAGATCACTTTGAACGATCTCGTTAGCCTGCTTTGAGCTGGTTAACAAGACCCTAAGCTTCCCTGGGCGTACTTTATCAATACGTGTAATAGTAGAGTATCGTGAGGTCAATTCGTGAGATATTTTTATAAGGTTAAATTTGTTGTTGTTCTTGGTCCGGAAATAGACCACATAGGAACCGGTCGAAAGCAAAGGATCATCGGGATACTTCTTTACCCTTGAGATCTTCTTGCTGTTATCAAGAGGTGGTTTTGGATCTGTATCCATTACATTATCAGGATTAGGGGGATTCATTATAACGAAGCTTATTAAAGCACGGAGTTATCTCCGCGCAGGTTATGTAATTATATGAGGTGGAATGCAACGATAAGCAATGGTATCAGAGGAGAAAAAGGAAACAATACTTAGCTTGTCTGGCAATAAGGAATGGCCGCCAAGGCCTGGTCTTGGTCGATTGCCTCTTTAATATGTTCCGAAAACCTCCTTGAGGAAAAAGCACAATCTCAACTGTTTATCTGTTGCACCGGCCATCGGCTGTGTGACAGTGTGAAAAACCTCCGCGAGGGAAAAGCACAAGTCACAACACTTACACAATCCGCGCGAAATTAACGTCAGACGTCACGGCACGGGTTTTCTGCTGTTGTAAAACGTTCTAATCGATGCTGTGTCGGTATCCGAACAAAGACACGGTTGTAGGATTTTCTATCGTTGAAAATTTCCACTGAAAAAACTTGACAGAATTTTTTTATCGCGTCCGGTTTTGGCGAGGCCTACTGTGGCAATCAATATCTCGACTTGTATTAACGGCAGCAACATAAATCTTTCACGATTTCATCAAAAATATGATTAGGAATTTAGGATAATATTTTGAATAGTGTGAGATAACCACAAACAACTCAAAAATTAAGTTTTCTAAAACTTTGAAAACAATGGGAAAACTCTTTACTTTTGCTTGAGTTTTTCGCAAGGACGACAATTTCGAGGTAATCAGGCACATATCTTCATCCAGGGTGGCAAGTGACCGGGAAAATCGGGAAAACCGGGAAAAAGTCGGGAATTTGATTTTACCGGGAAAAACCGGGAAAAAGTCGGGAATTTTAGTGCAAATCCGGGAAAAAATTTACTAGTCCTAATCTTACAGGGTCCGGCACTCGAAGTGTAACCAACTTCAGACCTTCGAGCTTGGCGTCAAGGTAAATGCGACATATTATCGGGAAAGTATTCTGGAGGTTGCTTTGAAGCCGTGGGCAGACAAACATTTCGGTGGCAGACCATGGACGTTTCAGCAGGACTCGGCACCGTCTCACAAAGCTCGAGTGAACCAAGAATGGCTGAAAAACAACGTTCCGAACTTCATCACGTCCACACAACGGCTCTCGAATTCACCAGATGCGAATCCAATGGATTATTCTCTTTGGGCAATTTTGGAGAGCAAAGTCCGAACTAAAAGATACAGTCTCGAGGCGCTGAAAAAAGTTATTGTCCGCGAGTGGGCCAAAATACACCTGCAAGTCACATTCGGGCAGCTTGCAATTCGTTTTTTGACCGTCTCAAGGCCATAGTCAAGGCAAAAGGTGGTCATATCGAGCAAAAGTGAATTGATTTTGAATTTTGTATTATTTTTACACATTTTGTACTTTGAATTAAGTAAAAGTAATTTTCCAAACTGAATTTATGGCCTTTTTAATTGGTTACACTTCGAGTGCCGGACCCTGTAGTAACGATTTTCAGCATCATGATTTTCCTGATACAACAAATGAAAAGATAAAGGCCATTTTGTGTTTGAGCTAGGAGTTCAGTACAAGTTTTGAAACTTCTTATTTTCCCTCGCAGGTTCAATCCATTAAAAATGGAGCCAACACTTCAGCAATTTTAAATCAATGAGAGCTTTCTTAGTTGCCATCAATAGCAGCACAATGAATGCTCATAATGAAAAATATGGATAATTTGAATGCTTCTGCTGAATTTTTATTAAATCTCGACAAATATTAGAAAAGATTCCAAGTGCAAATGACAGTTTATCTTTGTTTATTTTCTCTTTCAATTATTACTGTATTTTCCAACATTTTTTTAACAGCAGATCGAAAGTTGATAGTTTCAGTCGTTATTCTATGCAAAGTGTAAGATAGATTGATTGCCTATAGGACCATAATAATCGAAAGAAAGAGTAAAGAAAGAGGAACTGTCATTTGCACTTAGGACCTTTTCTAGTGTTTTTCTTCAAATTTCAGAATAAGTATGCATAATGGTAAAAGTAACATCAAGTAACATGTTTGTTTGATAAATTTCTTAAGAAATTTTAGGGGCCGTGTTTTTAGTTGCCAGCCAATAATTTCCCTAATTTCACTCAAATTTGTCTCAGTAATGTCAAATAGTGACAATACTTGTTTAGTAATCTTGGTATTGATTCCTATAGGATTCACAAGATCGACAGAGCTGTCGACTTTCATTTTATCCACCTAACGGTTGATTTCCTTCTTTGACAGCTGAAATTGATTTTCCAGCGTTCGTAAGAGCCTGTTCAGGGTCGATGATAGAAGAATCAAATTTAGATCATCTCAGTCACTAGGGGCATAAATGGTTGTTGTTTTTCCAAAGTGACAAGCGCACATTTTAAGAATTCTAGAAGTATTTTGTTTTCTCGCCAAAACCCAACTCTGAAAGAACATCGTATATGTTGTTAGCAATGGTCTCTCGTCCTCATGTGCACCTCGTGCACTGCACAACTGGTCAAATAGGCTCTGTATGAACTTGTATACACACATTCAGGAGAGGCTTCAGTGCCTTATGCTTATGGCAGTTGAAAACAAATTGCTGTCTCAGTTGCAACATCGAAACGGTTCTGATATCATACCGTATAAGCAGTGCACAACCCGAAAATTTTGTCACGAGACGCCATTGGTTGTTAGAAATAATCGGGTTTGAGGGAGGAGTGTTGTGCTTCAGCTCATTCATTTTTAATTTTTAACCCTATACTATACCAAACTAAAAAAAATGGAATACACTAGAGATGGTCAGTCCAAGTACGGTCCAACAGAACTAGTTTTCCTTGAAGATTGAGTAAACTAGAGTTCTTTATTGAAGAATGATAGCTCACTGTTCTTCTCAATGGAATAGTCTTTCGAAACGTTTGCTGGTTTGAGTAATCTGGTACAATTTCACGAACTTTTAAAATGTATACAAAAGAGAATGATTATTGGTAGAACACATGCAACAAAACTGTATTATTATTGAATCTGTTAACTACAAAATATAATTTATAGCTCTCATATTATTTTCGAAGAAACATACAGTTTCAGAAACACGAAAGAAAGGTTCAATAGAACTAATTCTTTCGGTACAACTATCAAGTTTTCAACAGTTCTTTGAAATTAACGGTTTTACCCATTTCTAGAATACATAACTTGCATAAATTTTAAGAAGGACTGATTTTTCAGATAGCCTTTAAAAGACTGATTCAGTGGTAGTCTTGAAAAAGATTGAATAGTTTGTTTAGACAAACTGTGGATGTGAGTTTTAATCGTAGTTCCCAGGAGATACCCGAAAAACACCTATTTCTCAACTCTCGATGTTTTATGGACATGTTAAAAAAAACCGGGAATTTTTAGTCTCGCGCACCGGGAAAACCGGGAAAAAACCGGGAAATTGAAATCGCTAATTCACTTGCCACCCTGTTCATCTGAATGCATCTAAAAGAGGAACTGTGGTCGAAAATCGATCATTTCTTCTTGTGTGTCGGATGGAAGCAGACGTCGTGAGAATGATTTATAATTTGCTTTCCGGTCGTCGAGGGAGCGATATCAACCAACAGCGACGGAGAGTGCACCTTCCGCGTGGTTTAACCCTCAAACGCACTGGTAGCAACTCTCATTCGCATTCTGAAACTGGATTCAGGAACTATACTCTGGAACTGATTTCAGTTTCGAAATTGTAGTTCTAGAATTGCAACTGAACTCTGGGTCTGACCATAGTTTTTAAACTCAGCTCCAGTTCCTTATTCCAGAATTTCTATTCGATTCTTTTTAGAATCATAATGATACTCCCAAAGAATTATGCGACATTTTACTGTACTCTATGCACCCCATTTTGGTAGTCGTGGCGAGTATTCAAGTTTCAGAGTTTAGTTTCGGAATATGGGTTTAGAATTCAAAGCCTGCTTGCTGAACTGGATTCTGGAAAATGATTCCGGAACTGATTTCAGTTTCAAAATTATAGTCTACTAAAATTCAACTAAATTCTGAGTCTGTTCTAAGTTCTTGAGCTCAGATCCAGTTCCTAATTCCAGAATTCTTCAAATCGGTTCTTTTGTCCTGAATACGACTTATTTTACTATGGGGCGCCTTTTCAAAATTTAGCCTGTACAAGAATGGGCACAACTTTACAACGAATATCTTTTGATGTACTTAACCCAACATATTTTTTTCTGCAGAATTCTATAAAACCTTCTCATCTTCTGATTCAACATTACAATCGTCCAAATGATACATTTCCCGTCAATTTAGTACTATGGAAATTAAAACTAATTAGGCAGTAACCTTAGGTATGATTTCTCGATAACATTACGCGATAAATGAAAGTCGAAATTATTGGAACAGTTGTTGAATATGCAACACATTTTAGCAATGTGCTAGTTATAGCCGTAATTGGTTCGAGCATAGGGAATCTGATTTTTTTAATTGCAACAATTCTAATAGCTAGTAGCCTTACAAACATTTCAACGGACAAATAATAAATCTAGACCAATCAGTTTGCTTTGGTCATGGTAACTCGTTGGGTTTAAAGGATATGTTCATGGAAGACAACAGAAAGTGAATCGGATTATTCACAGGACTACACAGATAAAAACATTTACATCTATTTCCATGCACATATTTCCTAATTCCAGAATTCTTCAAATCGGTTCTTTTGTCCTGAATACGTCTTATTTTACTATGGGGCGTCTTTTCAAAATTTATCCTGTACAAGAATGGGCAGAACTTTATCACGAATATCTTTTGATGTACTTAACCCAACATATTTTTTCTACAGAATAGGAAATATGATCAGGAATTCGTGATTAAATGTTCAACAGTGTGTAAACCCTAAACATAATTGAAAAACAAAGTTTTCTAAAACTTTTGGAAATAATGAGGAAAATTCATCACGCTTGCTTGCCTTTTTCGTATCCGGACGACGGTTTTGAGGTAGTTAGGCACATATCAGAATCTACTGAGCAAATAAAAAAGGTAATCTTTGAATAAAAACTGTTCATTTCTCTTATTGCTACAGATGGAACTGGGTATCGAGGTGAGGTTCTCCCACCAACATCAGTAAGAACAAACCAAGTATAAAGCGTGAAAACTCTCAGGTCGTAATCTCATTTGGACTTCGGTCGTCAGGAGGAGCAGTCGACAATGAAAGTAGACCTTTTGCGTGGTGTAAAGCCTCAAACGCTCAGGTCACAGAGCCAGTTTCCAGGATAATTTTATTAGCTTTGTGCAATTTTCGCAGTGTTTAATATCTTAGAGAATTACACAATTTGGCCCTACTGAATGCCAGAAATTTATCTCGTACGGCATTTTGATAACTTTTTACAATGAAATATTTAAATCCGAAACGAAATAATTGACATAAAAATTCTGTGTTTCTCTTTAGAACAATAATTGTATACCCAAAGAATTATGCGAAATTTTCTTCACTATACTGTATACGGCCCATTTTCCAACCACTTGTAGTTTGTAGTAGAACTTTCTGCTGATTTGCTATATAAAATGCATAGCACCGACTTAGAAGCCATTAATGAAAGGTTCCTTTCAGAACGACCATTATTTTATCATAAAGAACCATAGTGGTTATTTCGTAATATTAATTTGTGTGCCAGAATGTTTAATGTAACTAATCTGTGCTTTAGTTTAGGAGTATCGTTTTAAATTCTAGTAGTGAAAAAGAGGAAAGATTGCACAATTCACACAATTGATCAACTAATTGATATTGGAAAGTATAAAGAAAAAGTGTCAGTTATGTCTCTGACATTACACACCTGTACTTTTTTCATAGCAGGATCACGAGAACGTTGATATTGAAATAAGCAGTTGAAGATTGCCATCGATGATAGGAGAATTTAATTTAGTTTGAGCTTTGGGAACTGGAAGATTTCTAGCTTCGATAATGTAATGATTCAAATTATCTATTGCTGTGTCGATGTCTATAGAATTTTCTAAAATAGTTCCATGATCCACATGATTTTAAATGTGAATGTGAGATCTGTAATCCAACCAATAAGCTCTATGATAGTTGAATAATAATAATAATTGAATATAGCACTAATTGGATTAATTATAGCTTCGTTGGAAAGTCTGAATGTTACAGGAAGATGATCTGAGTCAAAGTCAGCATGTGTAATCGGTTCACTACAAATGTGACATTGATCTGTTAGAACCAGATCAATTGTAGACGGATTTTTCACGGAAGAGAAACAAGTCGGATTACTGGGATGAAGAACTGTGAAGTAACCAGCTGAGAGTTGATTATGAAGTATTTTACCGTTACTGTTATTTTGCCTACAATTCCACTGGACATGCTTTGCATTTAAGTCCTCTATTACGAAACATTTCGGTCGATATCTTGTGAGTTTTTGCAAATCGCCTTTGAAGAAATTTAATTTTTCACCGGTGTATTGGAATGGCAAATATGCTCCAGCGATGAAATAAATTCCATGAATGGCTTCAACTTCGATTCCCAAGCTTTCAATAACTTTAGTATTGAAAGAAGGTAAAATTCGATGTTTAATTTGCCGTTGGACAAAAATGGCAACTCCGCCACCCATTCCAGTAAACCTGTCAAATCGATTAACCACATAATGTGGATTGCTTTTCAATTTGACATTTAGTATAAGAAATGTTTTTGTCACAATGGCAATATGAAAATTTTGAGAAAATTATAAAATTCATCTTCACTCGATTTTAAAGATCGAGCATTCCAATTTAAAATATTCAAATAATTATTTAACATCACTGTTAAATTTTAAATTCATTATAATATTATTTGCGAATTACCATCCGATTTGAAATGCTTCAAAAAGTGATGAAGTCGAATTCATTCGGATGATCATTTGAAAAAGTTGATCTTGTAGGTAGATTTATCATTTTATTTTCCGTTTTTATCGACTTCGTTTAAAGAAGCGAATGGCATTGAAGGAATATTGCTAGGTAGATGTCTACCTATTACACTATAGTAACTGCCATTAGAAGAAGATGATTTGGCCGATCTTCCTATTAATAAATTGTTTTCGTTAGAAGATGAACTGGTAGGTTCCTGTGTTTTGATTATTCACATTAGAATAATTAAGAGGTAGTTATCTACCTGTTACCAAAGCGTAACTGTCATTAGAAGATGATGACGAGGTCGATCTACCTGTAAATAAACTGTTTTCGTTAGCAGACGAATTGGAAGGCGTACCTGTTTTTGTTTTAAATTCGAAGAAATAAGTGCCTTAGAAGAATTAGGTGTGGCATTTGTAACGGTTTTTTGATTTTCAAATATGTTATGTAAATTTAAGGTCGTTGATTTGACTTGTTGTCTAAGCGAACGAGCGTTTAAATTTTTTTTCCCTGACAGGATATTTCAAATATTTAAATTTATAATTTCCATCGCAATTTGCGATGCGATTCGAATGTTTACCACAATTCAAACACCGTATATCCATATGACAATTTTTGGTTCCTTGACCGAAGCCTTGGCAACGATGACATTGCGTTAAGTTTGCGATACCATTATGCCGTTTATAATGTTCCTAATAAATTTTATTGTTTGTCAAATTGTTTACATCACTTCGATTGAAGTGTACTAGGTAAAGTTCATGGGAAATTCCAGAGCGTGGTTTAGAAGTACCATTCGCTCTTTTTTCATAAGTATTACTTGGGAAGGGGCAAAACCAAGCAATTCTTTTAGTTCATTTTTGATTTCATCAGTACTTTGATCATTTGATAAGCCTTCCAAGGCAGCCTTGAAGGGTCTGTCTGAATTTATATCATATGAATAAATTTTATGAAGTTTCTCGGACAAATATGATAAGACGTTCGTATTCTTCCAATCCACCAACCAAGACTCGACATTCTCCTCTTCGTCCGATTTGAGATAAGATTTTTACTTCCTGGAGAAAAGTAGAAAGCTCAGTACGGAATGCTTTGAAGTTGGAAATCATCACTGTCACTGGTGGCATGGATTGTTGTTTCTTCCCAGAACGACAAGCGTCCATTTTGGGAATTTTTGAAGAATTTTCTTTTATGTCGCTACAATCGGATTTAGGAAGAATCTCGTAAATATTGTTAGACGGCATAGAATCAACGAAGGGAAGTTTGTCCGTTGTCTTTTATTTTTACATTCAGATTCTATAAGATCGTGAATGTTATTAGAAAAATGTTGAATAACGGATTGTGATTTATTCCATATTGAATTATTTGTAGCCTTAGGTTTATTGCCTTTTCGGTTGGATGCAGGCATTTTTGGAATGAATGAAATTTGAAATTAAATCAACTAGGCTAAATTAGTCTTCGATTAGAATCCTAGTTTAGAAAAGTCTTGATAAAGACTGCTTTTGTGGTAGTCTTAATAAAGACTGATTAGTTCGAAAAATAGTTCTTTGAATAACTAGTCTTAAAAAGGCTGAATAATTTCTTAGTCTTGAAAAAGGCTGATTATATTAGAATATCACTCTTTGTATAGCCTTGAGTAAGGCTGACTGATTGTTATTCTTTAAAAATGCTGTTAGTGATTCAGGTGGCCTTGAAAAAGACTGAAGCCTTGAATCAATGAAACTCTAGGTATCTAGAAAAATTTTCCTGGAGCCAAGAGCTATACGCGTGCGGTGCGAACGACTGTTCAACACCGACTGAAAACTGTACATGATTCGTTCAACTTCTAAGTGAAAATATTGCATTATTGAAATATGACGGAGTTACGCGTCGTTTCAAATAATCGTTTTTCATATTATTTATTCACTTTAAGATGGGCTACAAATGAGCGTTCAGGTTAGATAATAAGATCGTACTATCTACCAACTTAATCCTGATCGTTTCCTCACTCCACTATCACCACTTCGTGACACTTGTGGTGATGCAGAGAATTCCTCGGTCACTAGTAGTAGCCAAAGTTGAACTAACATTTCCTTTCTTCTCACAGTGACGTGCATGGGTGTGGTCATCTACGTTATTGAACATTTCATACATACATTAGGTTGCATGTTGAGCATGATTTATTTCTCCCTAGTATCATGCATTTGGGGGCTACCACGTTGGAATAAAGTCGTTTGGCATAACGCCGTTTGGCATAATAGTTATTTGGCATAATGGTCATTTAGCATAACAGTCATTTGGCATAATAAATGAACATGCTGCTTATTTGAAATTGTTTTTATTTACTGAAATTTTGTAAGGTCTATTACTAAGGGGTTTTACAGCTACAAAATGGTCGTGAAAATCGTACTTTTGAATTTAAACATCCATCAAAAATTCAAAATATTAAAGAAAAAATCAAACAGAAACGTTGGGGTCTAGAAAAACTTTTGCTCTAACTATGCTGCTTTGATTTGTTTAATTCTGATTAGTCTGCGTTGAGATACACTGGACACCGCAAATCATGATTTTTAAGAAGCGTCCTCAAAAAAGCCTCTTCACCGTCTTATTTCTCAATATTTTTCCACGAAAAAATTACAAAATGTTGTTCGAATGATGCTTTTCATCATTTAGAACCGAAAGTTCGAATTAAAAACTTTATTATTCAAAATAAGACCTTTTTTTGCCCTCCACACTCCTCCGCACCAAAGAACTCACGTTCGGAGCCCCCTGTAACCGACACATACAAACCTTAGCTTGGAAAACATTAAAAACTTTACAACAAGACAAAAGACTACAACGCGATGTTAGCAAGCTGAGGGTATTACAATTATCGGTTATTACAAGCGAAGAAAGAAATAAACTATATTTACAAAGCAAGAGCATCCAGTGGAATGTACGATACCTTTTAAGGGGCTCTTTAAAATATTTTAAAAACTAAAGAATTAAAATAATTTGCAACAAAATTTATATCCATTTATTGGAGCAGGAAAAAGCCTCCTTGAGCTGACTGTTATACCAGTACACTCTCAAAAGGGCACAAAATCATCTTTTCGTTACGTATTTGGAATAATATGTGAATGAAAGAAACGTTAAGTGCTAATCAATGAGTATATAAATGAGTCAATGAATGAATGAATGAATGAACGGTTTGATAAATGAATGTATGAATAAGATAATGAATGAATTATGGATGAGTGAAAGTGAATGAATAAAAGAATGAATGAACGAGTGGCAGGATCGATTAAATAATGATTGTTTGAGTACGTGAATGAATAGATAAAGTTGATAATCATGAGTTTAGTAAATGCATGCTCTAGTAACACAGTTTGACATCACTACAGGTAACATAGTATAATATAATCTGATATGCATTATACGGCTGATACACTTAAACGATATAATCGGCTATCTTCGACTTCAAATGATGTTTCAGGTTAGTTTTGAATATGTTTATGTTCGTTATTTATTTCAAAATATTAAGTAAAGTATTATAGACTGTTGGGCCATGAAACATTATTCGGCTTTGACCAAAGTTAGTCGAGGCGCATGCTCGCAGTAACGAGCTAGCTTGTCTACTACTTCGTTGGCGAGTGATAACCGACAGTGGTAAATTGCTGTGAGCTCCTGTTTGGTACAGTGCTTTGTGAATGAACATGATCGTTTGCATATCTCTCAATGCCAATATAGGAAAAAAAGCTGTGGCTGACGTTTGAGTACAGCAAAACTGTAGGATACAGATGGGGTAACCTGAATATGGTTTTTATACATTTATTTTGCAGAGCCTGGATCTTTTTGAGTCTAGATTTAGATCCCATTCAATTATAAGATATTGAATGTGAGAATGGATACAGCCAAAATAGAAACTCATCAGAACGTTCCTTGTAACAAAGTCACTAACCTTTCGCAGTGTACCTGACAATGAAGCAACTTTTTTTCAATTACCTATATATGGATATCCCAAGAGAGTGTTGAATCTAAATGTATGCCTTGATACTTAAAATCGTTGGTTTTTTCGATCACTGTCGAGCCCAGACATCGATGGGAATGAAACACAATGTATTTTGTTTTTGATAGATTCAAAGAAAGTAAGTTCGCATTGAAGTAATTCGATAAGATCTAAAGGTCGTATTGAATCAACGAGATAACTTTATGTACGTCATTACACTGATAAAAAAGCACAATATTGTCAGCGCCCCGGGTTGGCGGTTCAATGCATAGGGCGCTGGTCTTACAAGCCAGTTGTCGTATGTTCGAGCCTCGACCTGGAAGGATTCATAGTGTCAGTAGGATCTATAGTACTAGCCATGCAATGATTCTGTACACTAAGAAGTCTGTTGAAACAGAAAGGCCAAATTCCACAAAAGGAATGTAATGCCCGGACTTTGCTTTGCTTCGTCAGCAAAAGGCCTTGGTATACCTTTCAATTTGAAATGTTTAATATCGTTGATAAAAAGTATAAATAGTAAGGGTCCAAGGGTAGGAGCTACGAGCGTTGCCGAGAGATACAAACTGTTTCCTGTTCGACAGATAACTTTTAACAATGTCGTTAGCAACCCCCCCTGATCCCATATCGATCCAGCTTCTGTAACAGAATCTTATGGTGCAGTGTATCAAACGCTTTTCTAAGAACAACGCACCAACAAGTTTCTTTGAATCAACCTCACCAACAAAACAATTCATCAATTCGGTAATAGCTGTGGTGGTACTGCATCCCGATCTAAACCCGTGCTGGAATCTATACACGACGTTGTTAAAGTTGAAAAAGTTAAGCATTCTGTTCACCGCTTTTCCAGGACCTTATCGAATACTGATGAGGTGGAAATCGGGCGGTAATTGCAAGGATCATAAATATTTCCGGACTTGAAAACAGTCACAACACGAGCAACTTTTAAACAGTCGAGATAAATACCAGTGCTTAGAATTTGGTTAAAAACTTGTGCCAAAATCCGTGCAAAAGACCATGGATTGCTTTTCAAGAGTTTAACGGAAATATTGTCATATCCATTACTTTTGTTAGCATCTAGTTCATGTATTATGGCAATAACTTCATTTGTGGAGGCCGGACGAATGAAAATTGAGTTTGTTACACAACTGCTACTTTGGTTCCATATAGAATGGATGGTGCTATAACTGTGTTGTACATAAGTTTCCCTAGTTCCCATGACGGACGAATTTTTTTTACAAAATTCAACAATAATCCTCGATGTTTTAAGTGCACTTCTACACTTTTGCCTATTCATACTTTTCTTGTCTAATGTAGCTGTCAGACATGTTCCTAGGTATTTGATATCATTACTTATTCTAAACTTTTTTCCATTTAAAACTATCTCTTCGGGAAGTTCTGCCTTATTATTGGGTGCCCTTATCTTCACTTGACTCTTTTCGCAGTTTAAGTGTAATCCTAATTGTGCTAATTTTTCCTCTAAAACTTTCAAAATTTCCTCTAATTGATTTTTGTTTTTACATATTTTTAAAATATCATCTGCAAAAGCTAGGATTAGTGGTAATAATAGTTGCCCTATATTCATTAGCTTAACGTATGGTGACAACTGATTCTGACATCTTATCCGAGTAATTTCTCCTTTTATGCAGTTGCAGATAGAATATATCCACTAGTCTTGTTGGCACTTCTAACCTAACCAAAATGTCTGTTATGCTTTGAATTTTTATTGTATCAAATGCTTTTTTATATATAGCGTGTATACTTCTTGAATTCCACTGTTCTTCTATCATTCTTCTAGCAATAAAAATATGGTCATCTGTAGACCTATGTGAAGTAAATGCAGCCTGATGCAAACCTGGATCTCCTGCAAATTTTCTCAATTCTTTCAAATTGAACTGCCGAGTATAGCATTAAGTAATTCAATTTGAACTGCACTGATGAGTCAAAGACGAAACGTAAAAAATCGGATAGATAATATCAGAGACATAACTGGATGACGTGAATACGAATAAAACTTCACACTTCTGAATATCTAAAGTCATTCTAATAAGTTTATATGTTGTGTGAATTGCGCAAGATTTAATTTCTTTACTTCCAGAATTGTGCCTGTGCACGTATACCAAAGTACGAAAAATTTACGACAAACTTATACTAATACACAAATTAGGATGAAAGAGAGTAAAAAAACCTGTTTTAATCCACCTAGTGGTGTAATGATGCCTTTCTCATGTACATATAATATTGTGGTATTCTATTTGTACTTCCGGAACCGGATACCGGGAACCAGCATAGCCGGAAACGGTTTGTTTAGTTGCCTACTGATAATGACTATCGATCTGTGTAGCTTTGAGACCAGTTTAGGAAATTTTTTACGTTTTTTGTTCCGCCGGTTTAAGTGACGGTGGACAATATCGAACACACTTTACCCTATAACTCCGGAACCGGAAGTCGGATCCGGATGAAATTCAGGAATTCCGTATGGGACCACGAGACCTTTCATTTCAATCTAAGTTTGTGGAAATCGGTTAAACCATTGCTGAGAAAAGTGAGTGAGATCCATTTTGGTATATGTGACCACTATTTCCGGTACTTCCGGAACCGGATACCGGGAACCAGGATAGCCGGAATCGGTTCGATTAGTTGCCTACTGATAATGACTATCGATTTGTGTAGTTTTGAGACCAGTTTAGGAAATTTTTTACGTTTTTTGTTTCGCTGGTTTAAGTGACGGTGTATAATATTGAACACACTTTTCCCTATAACTCCGGAACCGGAAGTCGGATGTGGATGAAATTCAGGAATTCCGTATGGGATCACGAGACCTTTCATTTGAATCTAAGTTTGTGAAAATCGGTCAAACCATCGCTGAGGAAAGTGAGTGAGATCCATTTTGGAATATATGACCACTATTTCCGGTACTTTCGGAACCGGATACCGGGAACTAGGATGGCCGGAATCGGTTTGTTTAGTTGCCTACTGATAATGACTATCGATTTGTGTAGTTTTGAGACCAGTTTAGAAAATTTTTTCGTTTTTTGTTTCGCCGGTTTAAGTGACGGTGTATAATATTGAACACACTTTTCCCTATAACTCCGGAAGTCGGATCCGGATGAAATTGAGGAATTACGTATGGGACCACGAGACCTTTCATTCGAATCTAAGATTGTGGAAATCGGTCAAACCATCGCTGAGAAAAGTGAGTGAGATCCATTTTGGTATATATTACCACTATTTCCGGTACTTCCGGAACCGGATACCGGGAACCAGGATAGCCGGAATCGGTTTGTTTAGTTGCCTACTGATAATGACTATCGATTTTTGTAGTTTTGAGACCAGTTTAGAAATTTTTTTACGTATTTTGTTTCGCCGGTTTAAGTGACGGTGTACAATATTGAACACACTTTACCCTATAACTCCGGAACCGGAAGTCGGATCCGGATGAAATTCAGGAATTCCGTATGGGACCACGAGACCTTTCATTTGAATCTAAGTTTGTCAAAATCGGTTCAGCCATCTCCGAGAAAACCTAGTGAAATTATTTGACACATACACACACATACATACACACAAACACACAGACATTGCTCAGCTCGATGAACTGAGTCGAATAGTATATGACACTTGGCCCTCCAGGCCAATTATCACTAGTCGGTTTTTCAAGTGGTTGCATAACCTTTCTATATGAGAAAAACAAAACGTTTGCTTGCAGAAGTACATCCGGTACGAATTACAATAATTTCAATGGAAGAAAAATCAAAAAGTTCCTTAATAATTAATTTACTGATATTAAAGTCAACTTCACAGGCTGGAAAGAATGAAACGTGCCAATTTTTACATTTACCCAGCTGGTAGCCCGAAAATTCACAACGGCGAAAATTTTGCATGGTAATTCCATCCCTACTTTGTGTAGGAAGAAATTTTCGAAACGGAAAAAATATTCATGATGACCTCGACTTGATTCGGAGGCGCAGAGAACACACAGTGAATAAGTGAATGATTTGAAGTTGAACTTCTGCGAAGTGATGAGCTGATGAATTCGAGCGAACCGAGTAAAAGTATGAATAACCGAGGGTAATGAGCGAGAGACTGTATTTTGCAAACTCTAGTAGAGCAACCGGGTGTGAATAGGAAGATATCCAAGACAGCAGCCTTGAAAAAGTTGATATTTGAATTTTTTTTGGCAAAAAACTCACTGGAAACCGAAACCATTGAGTTTCAAAAATAAGTTAAGCCTACATTTGAGTGAAAAGTTGTGCCGTAATTTGAATTCTTTGCGTAATTTGCTTCTCCTGGTGTTACTACGCATTTGGACAGTCAGCATTGTGTAATTCCATCAAAATTGTGCAATCTAACATTTCTGACAATTTTTTGTCGTGAATACGACTTAATTTACCATGGGGTTCCTTTTCAAAATTTACCCTCTGAGAGAGTGATAAGTTTTTGATCGTGAATATCTCTTGTTGTATCTAACGAATCAACATAATTTTTGCTATATGCCATCGGAAATATGATCACAATTTTATGATAAAATATTCAGTTGTGAGACATAATCTGAAATAATTCAAAATTAAACTTTTCTGAAATGTTTGGTATAAACGAGTATCAAAGAGGATAATTCATAAGGCGCGTTTGCCTTTCTCGTATTTTTAAAGCTCATAGATCAGTGATCTGTGAAAGGATTTATATAATCTAACTACCAATAGAATTCAAATTTTTCAACTTTAGCGTGTAAAGAAAAAGCATTGAAGTATTTCAATAGTACACTATTGAAAAACCTGTCTTATTTGACCCATGTCAACACCAGCCAATCAGAACGCGTTCTGAGGAAGTGAACAAAATATCTGCTGCTGTACAACGAATCGTTCGAGGAAATGTTCCGAACAGTGTTTAATATCGTAGTGAGTTCCACAATTTGGTCCTTCTGAAAGGCAGGAATAAATCCCGTACAGCATCCGGATAGTTTTTTTTAATGAAATGCAAATCCGAAAAGAAAAATCGAAATTAAAATTCTATATGCAGCTAATTTTATAGCCGTTAGGACTGCTATTTTTATAGCCGTTAGGACTGCTATTTTTATAGCCTATTAGTGAAAAAGCTACAAACGAAATCAGGTAAAAGCAAGCCTCTCAACAAAAATTGGATCAGTTTGGAGTCTATCGCCACTGCGAGCAGATGTATTTTGTGTCGTTTGCAAAGCTAGTTTCGCCACCGACAAGAGCGATTACGTTTCAGTTACCAATCATTTGCATTGGTGAAAAAGCAACGGTGGAGAGCATTACACAAAATCAGCCGTTCTAATGACTCTAAAAGTTTTCTAAGGAACTATTAGGATTTGTTGTTTGCAAATCGAAAGGAAATATCCTCAGTTTAGTGCAAATATAGAACAGTTTTTTTTAGATTTGTGCACTTTTCGCTGTGTGAAATTCACAGTAATCGAGATCAAGCCTTCTTTGTTTTTGCGAAAAATGTTCCAGAGTTTAATGTCGTAGAGAATTACACAATTTGACCCTCTGAATGCTAGAAACGAATCCCTACAGCATATTGATAGTTTCTTTCAATAAATTATGCAAATCCGAAATGAAATAATTGACATTAAAATTCTGTATGCGGCTATTTTTATAGCCATTAGGACCGCCCATTAGTGATAAAGCTACAAACGAAATCAGGTAAAAGCAAGCCTCTCAACAAAAATTGGATCAGTTTGGAGTCTATCGCCACTGCGAGCAGATGTATTTTGTGTCGTTTGCAAAGCTAGTTTCGCCTCCGACAAGAGCGATTACGTCTCAGCTGCCAGTCATTTGCATTGGTGAAAAAGCAACGGTGGAGAGCATTACACAAAATCGGCCATTCTAATGACTCTAAAAGTTTTCTAAGGAACTATTAGGATTTGTTGTTTGCAAATCGAAAGGAAATATCCTCAGTTTAGTGCAAATCTAGAACAGTTTGGTTAGATTTGTGCACTTTTCGCTGTGTGAAATTCACAGTAATCGAGATCAAGCCTTCTTTGTTTTTGCGAAAAATGTTCCGGAGTTAAATGTCGTATAGAATTACGCAATTTGACCCTCTGAATGCTAGAAACGAATCCCTACAGCATATTGATAGTTTCTTTCAATAAATTATGCAAATCCGAAATGAAATAATTGAGATTAAAATTCTGTATGCGGCTATTTTTATAGCCATTAGGACCGCCCATTAGTGATAAAGCTACAAACGAAATCAGGTAAAAGCAAGCCTCTCAACAAAAATTGGATCAGTTTGGAGTCTATCGCCACTGCGAGCAGATGTATTTTGTGTCGTTTGCAAAGCTAGTTTCGCCTCCGACAAGAGCGATTACGTCTCAGCTGCCAGTCATTTGCATTGGTGAAAAAGCAACGGTGGAGAGCATTACACAAAATTGGCCATTCTAATGACTCTAAAAGTTTTCTAAGGAACTATTAGGATTTGTTGTTTGCAAATCGAAAGGCAATATCCTCAGTTTAGTGCAAATCTAGAACAGTTTGGTTAGATTTGTGCACTTTTCGCTGTGAGAAATTCACAGTACTCGAGATCAAGTGAAGCCTTCTTTGTTTTTGCGAAAAATGTTCCATGTCGTAGTTGTTGTCGTAGATATTGTCGTAGAAAATTACGCAATTTGACCCTTCTGAATGCTAGAAACGAATCCCTACAGCATATTGATAGTTTCTTTCAATTAATTATGCAAATCCGAAATGAATTATTCGACATTAAAATTCTGTATGCGGCTATTTTTATAGCCATTAGGACCGCCCATTAGTTAAAAAGCTACAAACGAAATCAGGTAAAAACAAGCCTCTCAACAAAAATTGGATCAGTTTGGATTTTATTGCCACTGCGAGCAGATGTATTTTGTGTTGTTTGCAAAGCTAGTTTCGCCTCCGACAAGAGCGATTACGTCTCAGCTGCCAGTCATTTGCATTGGTGAAAAAGGGGAGCGGGTCATATCGCCGAAAGCCATTTCGCCGAAAGTCGTTTCGCCGAATGCCATTTCGCCGAAAGTCGTTTCGCCGAATAGGTCATTTCGCCGAAAGTCGTTTCGCCGAAAGGGTCATTTCGCCGAAAGGGTCATCTCGCCGAAAGGGTCATTTCTCCGTAAGGGTCATATCTTCTGCATGTTATTTCCCTCGTATAACTGATGTGGCGCAGCCACATAACCGAAGCCAAGATGGCTCGGCGGCATAAAGCCGCCGAGCCGACGCCAGCTGAGTCGGCCGCCGACCCGCCGTCGGAAGCGGCGGCCTCTTGCATACAAACCTGTAACCGCCTCGTTTGCCCGGTCTACTCAAAGCTAGGTTTCTTTGCTTAAGTTAGGTCCGAACGAGCGGTAGCGAGGTCGGACAGCACATGAACCATAACGATGTGGCGTAGCCGCATTACTATTTTATTCATTTTCACTTAATAAACGGAAAATACCAACTACATTTGCCTAGTAATTGCTTTGATTCTTACTAGCTAACAGTCAACAAGTTTTCTTGGGAACTACTCTCTGAGGTTCATGAATCAATCTTTATTCAAGAGTACAACAATCAATTATTATTCAAGAAGTACAATGGTAGGTTAACAAAACGGGCGTTAACGCTATCATCTTTCTTTTGTCTTTCATTTAAATCAATTCTAATTACGATTTCAGGATTCGGCGAAATGACACTTTCGGCGAAATGGCTTTCGGCGAAATGTCATTCGGCGAAATAACCCTTTCGGCGAAATGACTTTCGGCGAAACGGCTTTCGGCGAAATGGCTTTCGGCGAAATGACCCTGATCCGTGAAAAAGCAACGGTGGAGAGCATTACACAAAATCAGCCGTTCTAATGGTTCTAAAAGTTTTCTAAGGAACTATTAGGATTTGTTGTTTGCAAATCGAAAGGAAATATCCTCAGTTTAGTGCAAATTTAGAACAGTTTGGTTAGATTTGTGCGCTTTTCGCTGTGTGAAATTCACAGTAATCGAGATCAAGTAAAGCCTTCTCTGTTTTTGCGAAAAATGTGGACAAGGGGAATGCTTGCATAATTCTTACAATTGATCAACTAATTGATATTCGGAAGTGTTAAGGAACATGTCAGTTGTTTTCGTATTTACGACGTCCAGTTATGTCTATGACATTACCCACCGCCTTTTTTAGTCTTTGAGACGACGGGACATTCGTATCAATTTTTTTCTGCATTGAAAGTAGTTCGTCTGAAGCGCGAAGAAAAAGCAGCATTTAGAAAACGCAGCAAGTTGGGATAGCTGTATAGGAATAGGAATTTATAGTGTTGAGCAAGATGCGCCAGCACCTTCTTCCCTCGCAAAGATATCCACAAAGTCACTTGGAGATCACGTGATCAACATACGGGAAATAAAATCGACCACGTTCTCATCGACGGGCGATTTCTCTCCGACGTCATCATTGCCCGCACTTACCGCAGTGCCCACATCGATTCTGACCACTACCTTGTCGCGGTTTGTATGCGCTCAAAACTATCGACGGTGCACAGCACTCGTCGCACAGGAACGCCGGGACTCAATCTCGAGCAGCTACGTAGCATTCGTACTACAGATGAATACGCGCAACAACTGGAGCTAGTGCTACCAACGGAAGAGCAGCTTGGCGTGACAACTCTCGAAACTGCTGCAACCGTACTAGGTACGAGGTTATCGAATCGAGGAAATGACAGGTTTGACGTTGAATGTCAGCAGTTGGTCGAAGAGAAGAATATATCAAGGGCGAGGATGCTGCAACACCGCACGAGAGCGAACGAGGAACGATACAGACAGGCGCGAAACAGACAGAACACAGCGCGACCAAGATCGCGAAGCGATGGTACAGCTGTACCGCGCAAATGACACACGGAAGTTCTTTGACAAGGTGAACCGCTCACGTATAGGCTACACGCCACATGCCGAAATGTGCCGAGATACCAGTGGTAACCTTCTCATGAACGAGCGTGGGGTGACCGACAGGTGGAAGCAGTAATATAAAAAGCATCTGAATGGCGAAGCACAAAATACAAAGAACGACACAGGAATTAATCGGCAAGCTGAGGAACAACAAAGCCGCGGCAATGACCAGTTACCAGGCAAGCTGCTAAAACATGGAGGAGAGGTACTGGCTAGAGTGCTGCACTGGGTGATTTCTAAGATTTGGGAGAAGGAGATTCCACCGCAGGAATGGATGGTAGGAGTAGTATGTCTCGTCTACAAAAAGGGTGATAAGCTAGATTGTTGCAATTATCGCACAATCACATTGCTGAACGCCGCCAACAAGGTACTCACCCAAATCCTTTGCCGTCGTCTATCACCAATAGTGATGGAATTCGTAGGGCCGTACCAAGCGGGATTTATTGGAGCCCGAGCCACTACGGATCACATATTCGCGATAAGATAAGTACTCCAGAAGTGTCGTGAATGCAACGTACTCACGCATCCCCTATTCATTGAATACAAAGCGGCACGACGACACAATCGATCGAGAATAGCTATGGTAGATCATGCACGAACACGGTTCTTCGAATAAACTGGCGTGATCGGTCACAGCAACGATGGATAGAGTGATGTGCTACGTCCGAGTATCTCGGGCGCTCTCGAGTCACTTCGAATCTCGGAGAGGGCTACGGCAAGGTGATGGACTCTCTTGTATCTTGTACAATATTGCCTTGGAAGGTGTGATTCGCACAGCTAGGATCGACACGAGTGACACGATCTTCCGAAAGTACCTTTTTGGCTTCGCTGGCGACTTTTTGGCTTTGCTGGCGATTTTGATATTGTGACACGTAATCTTGAGAAGATGACTGAAACATACATCGGACTGAAAGCTGAAGCTAGGCGTATCCAACTGGCCATAAATGCTTCAAAAACAAAATACATGAGAGGAGGAGGCTCTTTAGAAGAAGCACTACGCCTCCCACCACGAATATTGATAGACGGTGACGATATCGAGGTGGTTGACGAGTTCGTATATTTGGGCTCACTGGTGACCGCCGATAATGACACCAGCAGAGAAATTCAGAGACGTATTTTGGCAGGGAATCGGGCGTACTTTGGACTCAGAAAAATCCTTCGATCAAGAAAAGTACGCCACAGCACGAAATTGATCTTCCACAAAACGCTCATTAAACCGGTTGTTCTCTATGGCCACGAGACCTGGACTATGTTGGCAGAGGACCAACGCGCCTAGTGTTCTCGAAAGAAAGGAACTGAGGACCATCTATGGCGGAGTGCAGATGGAAGACGTAACGTGGAGACGGCGTATGAATCACGAATTGCAACAGCTGCTAGGACAGCTGAAATCGGACGCTTACGATGGGCTGAGCATGCCATAAGAATGTCGAACGACATCGCAGTGAAAATTGTTCTTGAATCTAATCCGATTGGTACAAGAAGAAGAGGGGCGCAGCGAGGGTGATCTACGAAGCATCCGTGCCTTGAGTGGCTGGCGACGAGGAGCCGTGGACCAAGTTATGTGGTGACGTATGCTTGATACAGCAAAAGACATCCCAGGACTATAGCTGTTGGGCAAGGTAAGGTAAACTACATAGAAGACCGAGAAAATCTTAACGAAGGTTATGCATTAAATGTAAATCCTTCGAATCGGAAATTCTGAATTCTGAACATTTTTTCTCTCCATTCAGGCTTTGAAAAAATGTTGGCAATTCAAAGGGATTCTATGAAATATTTGGTGGATTCAGTTAAAGAAATAAGAATTGATCCACCCGAGAATAATGTTTTGAAGATGTTCAAAAGGCCATGCCATATTTCGATGGCTCATATGACCAACCGGAAAGGCTACAAGCCTAAGGTTAAAAATAATACAATACGGAAGAAATCCCAATCCGTTATTCCGAAATTTTCTAACAACATTGACGATCTTACATAATGTATAAAAAAAGATAACGGACGGACTCCCCTTCCGTTGATCCTATGCCGTCTAACAATATTTACGATATTCTTCCTGAATGTGATATTAGCGACGTAGAAGAAAATTCTTCGAAAGTTTCCAAAATAAACGCTTGTCGTTCTGGGAAGAAATAACAATCTATGCCAGTGACGGTGATGATTTCCGACTTCAAAGCATTCCGTACTAAGCTTTCTACTTTTCTCCCAGAAGTAAAAGTTTCATTTCAAATCGGACGAAGAGGACTTGGTCTTCACCGGTATTTATCCGAGAAGCTTCATAAATTTTATGAATATGATATAAAACCAATTAGACTTATTTCGTAAAAATTATTCAACCGAAGGGGTTGTGTCTGGTAGCATACAGTTTAATAACGGTGGTTGGTTTACACATGTTAAACACGACATCGGTTGGACTAGAGGTAGAGTCCTGTTGGCATCAACCATCAAAACGTATAGTCGTGCTGCATATGAAAGCCCTAGTGCTGGACCAAGCTGGTGCAAGAAACAACAAAGGGCTTTTCCCAAGTTCTACCAGGCCACAATATACAGCCACAAGAACTGATCAAGAGAGTGCAAAGGCACATCGGTGCAAAGGCACATCGGTGCAAAGGCACATCGGTGCAAAGGCACATCGATGCAGAAGCACAAGGAGAAAGGAGACAAGACAACTCGATCTTTCCACTGCCATACAACACACAGGTATACACCGGTGTTATCCACTATCAGTGGAAAAAAGAGAATCGGAAATCCTGTGGTGCTTCATGTCAGGTAGCAGTAGCATCACATCGTATTCTATCGCTACAGTGAGCTTCAGCGTTGTATCGACGTCCAGGTACAACCAACAAGTACATCTATCGCAACGACAGTACAACAGAGATAGACAACAAATGCAAGGTTGAAGTTTTTTTTCTTTTTTATTGAGTGTTCTATATTGTTGATTTATAATTTGAAAATATGATTCAAAATTCAATGTAATAGATGAATATATGGACGAAAATTTGATTCCAAATCCTAGCATGAATCTTATACTCCCTCCACGAAACGAAAAAATATCAGGAAAACTCTTCTGGGCCGTGGAGAGTCTTTTTTAAGCGTAAATGCCAATATCTAAAGATTTGACATTAGGATTCCCTACAATCAAAGAGATCGTAAAAGTGAACAAAAGAAAAATTCGTGTTGTTATAAACTCTTTGAAACACGCGAATGATATTGTCTCTTCGTAACTATTTATTAGAGAGTATAAAATATACATGTGCAGCGCCCTTAGCAAATTTTCATTTGAATTTACTAGTATTGTAGAAAAAGTCGGAAGTGTGAAGCAAACTCTCATATCAGCGTAACCACAACCTTCACGTAAAAACTTTGTTATAGAAAACTGGACATTTCTTAGCATTAGTCATCGCAACGATGTTGTAGAAACGTTGTTATAGAAACATGGACATTTTCGAGCATTAGTCAGGGCAACAATGCTGTAGAAACAAAGTTATTTTCTTCACGGACCCTAGTAACTGCCACTGGTATAGTGACGGTGGTCTCGGTTCTTCGGTAGAACTTCGGGAGAAAGTCGGATAAACCTTCGACCTAAAATCGCAAGCTCAGCTTGTACTAAAATCTTCGGGCTTCACTCGAAAAAATGTAAGGAGCTTAAAAATCCATAGTTGGGAAAAGTTAGTCAGTCAGTCAGTTTCAGAGAGATCGCGGAAAATATCCGTAAGTCTCGGGCGTCGACCCGTAGACAAATCAGTCAGTTTTCGGATAGTGTACGAATAGTAGTCCGTCAATCAATGATCAATCAGTCGCAAGTCACGGTCGTCATAGTTTAGAGCATAGTCAGTGAAATTTTGGGACGAAATGAAAATATTATTCATTGTGCGATTAACTCTAAAAGAAAAAGGTCGTTCTCGTGTTAATAATCGTTTTTCAAGTAGTACTATTCCGTGCACAATATCGCTGTAGAAAAAAACCCCGCTAAACGTGGCTCACAGAAAAGCATGAAAATAGTTTTGAATAGTGATAAGAAAAGAATCCGTTAAATATGACTGACAGAGAAGCGTGAAAGCAGTTTTTTGAATAGTGATAAATGAAAGTAAATATCGGATTTGTCAGCACATAGCCTGATGGTAGCAAGTGGAAGAAGAAACATTCACTGAGGGATAATATCTATTTTTCGTGAACAAAACATGCTGCACAAGAAGCGTAGATCCACTTTAGTGTTTCCGAGAAGAGATAACAAGTGATAACAGTTTTGTCGTGAATACGACTTACTTTACTATGGGGCGCCTTTTCAAAATTTACCCTGTACAAGAATGGGCAGAAGTTCATCGCGAATATCTCTTGATGTACTTAACCCAACAACATAATTTATTCTTCAAGCTACCGGAATTATGATCAGGAATTCGTGATTAAATTTTCAACAGCGTGAGAGAACCATAAATAATTAAAAAATAAAGTTTTCTTAATCTTTTTGGAATAATGAGGAAAATTTATCACGCTTGCTTGACTTGTTCGCACCCGGACGACGATTTAGAGGTAGTCAGGTACATATCAGATACTACTTAACAATTATAAAAGGTAATCTTTGATTAAAAACTGTTCATTTCTTTTATTGCTACAGACGCAACTGGATGTGGAGGTGAGGTTCTCCCACCAACATCAATAAGAAAAAAACCAAGTATAAAGCGTGAACGCTTTGGTCGTCCTCTCATTTGGATTTCGGTCGTCAGAAGGAGCAGTCGGCAAGGGAAGTACACTTTTGCGTGATGTAAAGCGTCATACGCTCAGGTCACAGAGCCAGTTTTCAGGATATTTTGATTAGCTTTGTGCAATTTTTGCAGTGCAAAATTCGAACCGCCATTATTTTATCATAAAGAACTATACTGGTTATTTCGTAATATTGAATTGTGTGTCAGAATTTTTAATGTAACTAATCTGTACTGTAGTTTAGGTGTATCGTTTCAAATTCTAGTAGCGAAAAAGAGGAAAGCTTGCACTATTCACATAAACGATCAGAGAAAGAGTGTTAGTTTTATTCGTATTCACGACATCCAGTTATGTCTCTGACATTACACACCTGTACTTTTTGCGAAGTCTTTTCTGCCATTGTGTAGTTCGCCGTTAAAACCTTAATTGTGAAGTAATAAAAGTGAATAAAAGAAGTTTAAAGAAGAACCGAAAAAACAGATTATTATTTCTAATTGTGAAAAACACGCCTCCGATCCTCGACGCACTCCGCACGGACTGCGCGGCACAATACAGGCTATTCATCTGGTGACAGCGGTACTGGCCGCTTGGAGGAAAGAAACGGCAGATGAACGCCAATAGTGCTAGAGGAAAAAAAGTGGTGGCAAAAATGATGATCAACGGATTAATAATAATAAGGTGAGTAAAGGAAAATTGATTACCGTTATTGTATTTACTCTGGTATGAGCTCGATAAAGTTTCATGTTCGTTAGATGAGCATGAGCTCGATAAAGTTTCATGTTCGTTAAAGGCAACAAACGTAGAGATTACGTTTGCATTTTATTTGTTTACGTTTTGACCACGGTCAATACGGAGCACATGTACTAGGGGCTCATGTACTAAGGAAAGAAAAAAGAAAAAAAAAAACGCGGATAAACTATTGAAGTGGCCATTCTGCGTTAAGGCGGCAATAGACAATAGATATATGACAATAATAATAATAAGCCGACATTGACTTTGAGTCGCGTACGGTAAACAATAACGTTCAACCACGAGTATGGTACGGTGTTTTGTTGCAGCTTATGCCGTCGACCCTTATAGTGGAATTATTCCTGTCTGGGTATGATCAAGTGCATTGGTACAGTGGTACTAATAAAAGTGGATCGTACTCGTATATTAGGTTTTCGGACAACAGTTCGCAATTTTGTAAGGGAAAGAAAGTATTGAATCAGTACACGTACGCGACGTCATTAATACAAGTTGCACGCACACCGCAACAAGAATCAAACTGCTCCATCGAGCCTAATAAGTCGATCGAATATAGGCTTCTATCATATTAATGAATGACAAAGACAGTTTGGTATTTTGTGCTGATCGGAATTGCGCACACAACTTGTAGGACAAATTTGTGAGCGCCGAGTTGGGCTAGCTCAATAATAAACAAAAATGCAAACGCGAACGAAAAATGCTCGTGCAGGGCTCGTTGCAGTTGCTACATTGTGCTATACAATGACCAGTAATGCGAGACTAGGTCAAGTTTATTTACGTTAATGAAGGTCAACCATAACCACGGTCAAGATCGTAATTATTTACAGCTAAAAATTATTTATAGCACCATCCAGGGGATTTGTTCTATAATTTTTAGAGCTCATTGATAATCCATTTGAGAGAAAAAAGGTGGGTGGGTAATGTCAGAGACGTAACTGAATGTCGTTAAAACGAAAAAACTGACACGCTCCCATCACTTTTCAGAATATCAGTTAGTTGATTGATTGTATGAATTGTGCAAGCTTTCTCCTTTTTCACTAATAGAGTTTGTAGCGATGCACCTACATTAGAGTACAGATTAGTTACATTAAACAGCTTCTATTCTACAACTATATATTCCAAACTTGAAACAATTCCTTTTTAATTTGCTGTAGTTTATTTTTGTTGAAGCTATGAAGATCGAAGATATCAGATTCTTCTCGAAATTTCAGTACGAGACAATTGCAATGGCCTGGTCTGAAATGTATCGACGATCTTCGGTATGCAAGAGTAATTTTAATAATAATAATGATAATAATAATAATAATACAGATTAATTTTTATATATACGTATATATATATATATATATATATATATATATATATATATATATATATATATATATATATATATATATATATATATATATATATATATATATATATATATATATATATATATATATATATATATATATATATATATATATATATATATATATATATATATATATAAAGCTACTTCATCAACAGGAGTAACTTCTAAAGTACACAAAAAAACAAACGGAAACGTATCACCGGACCATGAAAACCCATTACCTGGAATTCGACAGTGTCGAGCGCTTGCTCCTCGACGTGAAGCAGTCATTGTCCAGTATCAGCAGAAACGACCACAACATTTGCGGTAAAGTAGGTCAGCGCATGCAGTCATTCAAGGCCTCGTTACACAGTGTCATAAAAAACGTTAGCGATTTTAGTAAAGTAAATGACCAGAACATCAAGGAAATGAGCGAACGGCTTCTTCGCCTCGAAGAAAAATTCTTACGACCTACCAAATCTGAAGAGAGATGAAGTTAAAGCAATATCGACTTCAATCTCCAGTATCGGAACCAAAGACCAAAATACCAAACCTAAGTCTCTAGCTGAAGAACTCAAAGAGAAGGAAATTCAAACATGCGACAGTGGCTGGCGCTTCATTGGAAGTATAAAAATCTAGAAACGAGACTGGAGTGAGTATGACAAGAAACAGCGCACTCGACGGCTGCAAGAAAAACAAGCAGAAAAAGCAAACCTCAGACGAAAACATCGGAAGCGGAAACAACAAAATAATACAAATTACAGTACAGGGTCCGGCACTCGAAGTGTAACCAATTAAAAAGGCCATAAATTCAGTTTGGAAAATTACTTTTACTTAATTCAAAGTACAAAATGTGTAAAAATAATACAAAATTCAGAATCAATTCACTTTTGCTCGATATGACCACCTTTTGCTTGACTATGGCCTTGAGACGGTCAAAAAACGAATCGCAAGCTGCCCGAATGTGACTTGTAGGTATTTTGGCCCACTCGCGGACAATAACTTTTTTCAGCGCCTCGAGACTGGTGTATCTTTTAGTTCGGACTTTGCTCTCTAAAATGGCCCAAAGAGAATAATCCATTGGATTCGCATCTGGTGAATTCGAGAGCCGTTGTGTGGACGCGATGAAGTTCGGAACGTTGTTTTTCAGCCATTCTTGGTTCACTCGAGCTTTGTGAGACGGTGCCGAGTCCTGCTGAAACGTCCATGGTCTGCCACCGAAATGTTTGTCTACCCACGGCTTCAAAACAACCTCCAGAATACTTTCCCGATAATATGTCGCATTTACCTTGACGCCAGGCTCGATGAAAACGATTGGAGAGCGCCCATCTGCGGTTACAGCGGTCCAAACCATTATCTGTTGCAGGTGCTGCCTCCTGGTGGCCAATCGATGACTCAAACTCTCGTATGAACGGTCGGTCAAGTAAACCCTATTGTTTTGAGAGTTTACGAATTGCTCAATTGGAAAAATTTCCTCGTCAGAAAATACAATGTTCGGAAATTGACCGCTTTCGGCCAAACGAAACCACTCCTTCGCTCTCTCAAGTCTAACTTGTTGCTGCTTCGGTGTGAGATCATGCGCCTTTTGGATCTTGTAAGGCTTGACCTTCAGACCATTTTTCAGTATGCGGCGGATGCTACGGTCGGATATTTTCAGTTCTTTTGCCATTTGATTGGCACTTCGTCGAGGATTTCGTTCAAGTCGACGTTGCAGTCTTTTGATGACCACCTCCATGACGTTTTGCGATGCTACCAGTATTATTGTAACAAGTTATGGTGCGATAAACAAAAACTTTATTCACTTTAAGGTGTTTGATCTCACGAACAATCGCTGGTTGTGATTTTCCATCTAAATATGAAGCAATCACACTATTACGTTTTAAATCCATCACTGATTTTTTTTTCGCGTTCACTTTTGGCAAAATGCTTTCTTGCGCTTGTAAACAATATAATTCCGAACTGTCATTTAGCAAATTTCTAGAGAGCTGATGCCCGTGCGTCAGCAGCGTGAGCGGTCTGAAGTTGGTTACACTTCGAGTGCCGGACCCTGTATACGCCGTAAAAACAATAACTACACCAACAACAGCAAACACGACAACAACAACAACAGCAACAACAACAGCAGCAGTAACAACAACAACAACAACAACAACAACGACAATAATGTGCACTACAACAGCAACTTGAACACTAATAGTAACAATACCTGCCACAACAATAACAATAATGTGTCATTACAATATACCTTACCCTTGGACAAAGACTTACTAGCAGCTGCATGGGTTCAATTCTCCGGGAATCCAGGTGCAGATATTGCCTCAAAATTCATAAATTTTCAAAAAGGTGAAACAATCAACCCTTACAAAGTATTCAAAACAACATCACTCCGGTCTTAGGAAGTAATGACATCAAAGTGAACACATCTGCAATATCACAGAACATAAATACGTCTGCAATATCACAGGGCATGAATACAGACAGCCAATTCGAAATTGATCCAATGCGTCCTCCCATTGTACGTCTTACTTCACAATCTGCAAATGGCGACGAACGCTTCTTGAAAGCAAGACTTCGTGACCCGAAAATAATGCACGTCGTCCGTCTGTATTTGTCATACATGAAAAATCAACAACCTACAGTATGCATCGAGGGTATGACACCAACTAGTATAAAAATGCTATTAGCATCAGAAGGCCTTCCAACAACACCTGAACACCTCCTACGAATCTTCATCGAAGTGCATCAGGAATATGGAATGAAACCTAAGGAAGCGCTGGCCGACCTGGACTCTTATAGGAAATTTTTGACAAGTGAACGTATCCGCCGACTCCAACTAATCCGGGAAGCCGAACATAATTCTACAAGGCCGTATTTTCGGAAATAACGACGCCCTTTGACGGAGGAATAGAAACAGGAATTAGTAATGTAAGTATTCCAGAATTCTCAAAAACTTCTGTGCTTCGTGGACAAAATGTGACTGAAATTTTGGTTACTTCCAGTCGTAGGAGAAAACGCAACATTGCATTACTTTTTCGACAAAATTTCTAATTTTGGCCTGCATCAAGTAAACTCCGTAAAAAATCAACAAAATGCATATTTAGACCTTCTTTTCACAAATTGCACAGTAGACTTTTGTGTGAACGCATCAAACCTGCCATTATGGAAAAATGAAGCATTTCACACCGCAATTCAATATTCATTATTTACACACAATGCATCCCTTCCCTATGACTTGGAATATGAGGAAGTGCCGGAATACAATAAAATTGACTTTGCAGAAGTCAAGTGTAGACTAAGTATAATAAATTGGCGGAACATACTGAGTACAGAAGGAAATGTCGACGTCGAAGTAAACAAATTCTATCACATTATAAACAAAATATTAGCCGAAACTTTGCCTATGAAAAGAAGAAGCAAAATAACAGCAAATTACCTGTATGGTTCAATTCACAACTAAAACATTTGAAAAATAGGAAACAAAAAGCACACAAAACTTACAAACAAGAAAAAAGTGACGCTCATCTTCAAAATTACTTAAATCTATGCAATCAACTCAAAATAGCCATTAACACAGCACATGAAGAATATAACCGCAAAATTGAAAACGAAATAAAGACTTGCCCTAAGAACTTTTTTAACTACACAAAAACTAAACTAAAAAGCAACAATTTTCCATCTCAAATGCACCTCGACGAACATGTAGGGAAAAATAGTACAGAAATCTGCAATCACTTTGCAAATTTTTTCCAAGAAGTATATACATCTTATTCAGAAACTGACCGTGACCGTGAATACTTCTCTTTCATACCTGCATTATCCAACTCCATCTCTGTAAACTATCTTTCAGAACATGACATTTCAACAGCACTGAAAAACTTAGACGCCTCGAAAGGGCCTGGACCTGACAGTATACCACCAATATTTTTAAAAAATCTTGCTGAAGAAGTACTTTTCCTAAAGCATGGAAATCTTCCTTTCTTGTACCAATATTTAAATCTGGTGCAAAATCTAACATTCGGAACTACCGTGGAATAGCCATTATCTCATGCATTCCAAAATTATTTGAAAAAATTGTAAATGAAAAACTTTTTCAACAACTTAAAAATGTAATAACAAACAAACAACATGGCTTTTTTAAAGGCCGCTCAACAACAACAAATCTTTTAGAATTTATGACATTCACTCTGAATGCAATGGACGCCGGAAACTACGTAGAAACTCTTTACACTGACAAAGCCTTCGACCGTATTGACATACCATTACTTCTACACAAACTACAAAAATATGGCATAAAACATACTCTTCTTGAATGGCTCAAATCATACTTAACGAATCGTGTACAGGTAGTCCGCTTCCAAAACATTCTGTCTGAACCAATTAATGTAACTTCTGGCGTACCTCAGGGTTCTCACTTAGGGCCTCTCCTTTTCATTTTACATATAAACGACATTTCCTTCATACTCAAAAATCTGAATGTGCTTATATATGCAGACGACATGAAACTCTTCATGGAAATTAAAAATATCAACGACGCTGAATATTCCACAACGAAATCAATCTATTCCACATTTGGTGCTGCAAAAGTCTACTCCAACTCAATGTAAAAAAATGTAACTCAATAACTTTCAGTAGGAAAAATGAAACTATACCTATAAACATACATCTAGGAAATCAACTTGTAGAAAAATGTAAAATTGTAAGAGATTTAGGCGTAATCTTAGACTCCAAGCTCACTTTTGTGGAACACTACAATACCATAATCAATAAAGCTAATAGCATGCTGGGCTTTATTAAACGCTTCAGTCATAACTTTTAGGACCCATACACAATTAAATTATTATACACTACATATGTCAGACCTATTGTGGAATATTGCAACCTAGTATGGATTCCATACAATATTATTCACGAAGAACGCATCGAATCTATTCAAAAAGTACGGGTGTGTAATGTCAGAGACATAACTGGATGTCGTGAATACGAATAAAACTGACACGATTTCTTTACACTTTCGAATTTGAATTGATAGTTGATCGATTGTGTGAATTGCGAAACTTTCCCCCTTTTCATTACCAAAATTTTCAACGATTTTCGACGTCGATTATTCATTTCGGATTTGCATATTTCATTGAAAGAAACTATCAAGATAGTTCTTTAGATAACATTGAGAGCCATTAGACCAGCTGATTTTATATAATGTTGTCAACTTTTCGTTTCTTGTTTTCTTTCTCTCCAATGCAAACCATCAGCAGCTGATGCAATCGTTCTTGCTTGAATTGAAACTAGCTTTGCGAACAAACCGCAACACATCCGCTCGCAGTGCCAAATGATGCGAAACTGGTTTAATTCTTCTTCTCGCCCCGACGTCTGCTTTCATCCAACGCACAAGAAGAAATCGATCGATTTTCGACCACAGTTCCTCTTTTATAACGTTCAGTTGAAGATATGAGCCTGACTACCTCAAAATCGTCGTCCTTGCGCGGAAAATCCCAGCAAAAGTAAAGAGTTTTCCGCGTTGTTTTAAAATTTTCAGAAAACCTAATTTTTGAGTTGTTTGTGGTTATCTCACACTGTTCAAAATATTATCCTAAACTCCTGATCATATTTTTGATGAAATAGTGAAAGAATTATGTTGCTGCCATTAATACAAGTCGAGATATTCACGATTAAGTTCTGCCCATTCTTCCATATCACTAATTTTGAAAAGGCGCGCCATAGTAAAGTAAGTCGTATTCACGACAAAACAATTTCTTTTATATGCACTTCGTAAATTAAACTGGACAGCATTTCCTCATACGAAGCACGCTGCATGCTCATCAATATACAAACACTTAAAGAACGCCGCGACTTTGCAATGCTTTATTTTATCAGCGACATTATTTCTCAACGCATTCAATCAGCTCCATTATTATCGCAATTAAATTTTTATATACCTAGCCGTCAATTACGTTCCAGGAAATTATTATTAGAAAAACAAGCTAGAAAAAATTATTCAAAATACAGCCAAGTCAATCGAATAATGCGCCATTACAATCAATACTGCGAACCTATGTCAAAAAATCAAACCAAATCTCAGCTTTGCGTAGTATGTACTTACATGTATGTAACATTGTAAACAATTTACATGTAGTCTACATTTGCTTGACGAAATAAATATATAATTATATATATATATATATATATATATATATATATATATATATATATATATATATATATATATATATATATATATATATATATATATATATATATATATATATATATATATATATATATATATATATATATATATATATATATATATATATATATATATATATATATATATATATATATATATATATATATATATATATATATTTATATATATATACAGGGTCCGGCACTGGAAGTGTAACCAACTTCAGACCGCTCGCGCAGCTGACGCACGGGCATCAGCTCTCTAGAAATTTGCTAAATGACAGTTCGGAGTTGTATTGTTTACAAGCGCAAGAAAGCATTTTGCCAAAAGTGAACGCGAAAAAAAATCAGTGATGGAGAGAGCGAAGGAGTTGCTTCGTTTGGCCGAAAGCGATCAATTTCCGAACATTGTATTTTCTGACTTTTCCAACTGAGCAATTCGTAAACTCTCAAAACGATAGGGTTTACTTGACCGACTGTTCATACGAGAATTTGAGTCATCTATTGGCCACCAGGAGGCAGCACCCGCAACAGATAATGGTTTGGGCCGCTGTAACCGCAGATGGGCGCTCGCCAATCGTTTTCATCGAGCCTGGCGTCAAGGTAAATGCGACATATTATCGGGAAAGTATTCTGGAGGTTGTTTTGAAGCCGTGGGTAGACAAACATTTCGGTGGCAGACCATGGACGTTTCAGCAGGACTCGGCACCGTCTCACAAAGCTCGAGTGAACCAAGAATTGCTGAAAAACAACGTTCCGAACTTTATCACGTCCACACAACGGCTCTCGAATTCACCAGATGCGAATCCAATGGATTATTCTCTTTGGGCCATTTTAGAGAGCAAAGTCCGAACTAAAAGATACACCAGTCTCGAGGCGCTGAAAAAAGTTATTGTCCGCGAGTGGGCGAAAATACCTGCAAGTCACATTCGGCAGCTTGCGATTCGTTTTTTTGACCGTCTCAAGGCCATAGTCAAGCAAAAGGTGGTCATATCGAGCAAAAGTGAATTGATTCTGAATTTTGTATTATTTTTACACATTTTGTACTTTGAATTAAGTAAAAGTAATTTTCCAAACTGAATTTATGGCCTTTTTAATTGGTTACACTTCGAGTGCCAGACCGTGTATATATAAATAAAATACAGATTAACCTGTATATATGGCAACCCTGTTTCGTATGACATATTTTCACACGACCCCATATTAGTATAAAGATGTGTTCAACATCATCACTTTCGCATGGCCGTTCGTAATTGAATGTGTTAGTGACGGTACAAATTATTGTAATTTCCATCTTGATGAATCTTTTGGTAGGAAATATTGAGATCTGAAATGGTTCTCGTGTGTGTCTTGTTTCGGTAACAGTTGCTCAGAAAATGGTAGGAAAGCGACAAAATTGAACTATTTCTTTAGGATGATCTTTAACACTTAAAAGTGCTTTGAATGGGCCTTGCTGGACTTTTTGACTGCCTTTCTACAGGCTTTCGGCGCCATCGTGCTAACGGTGTCTCGTGCGTTCAGAGTAGCTGCATTAACTTAAATGACGCTATTTCTCACATCACATTTCATTTTATACCTGCTGCTGGCAGCGGTGTACGGACAGCCCCTTTTCCTGTTCGCAGAACGGGAAACAGTGGGACGATGTAAAAGAGAGTTAGCAGAGCGGCAGCCAGAAATACTGAATTGGCTGTCTAGCTGTTAACAGCATCTTGTGGAATTTTTACGCAGAAACACGCACACAGGAGGAACAGTTAAGGGTGAGGCAAAGTCCCGCTCGAACCGTGCTGGTCTGCAGTTCCCAGAATCCATCCGAAAGGGAAACTACGCCGAGCGTGTCGGTGCCGGTGTATCGATCTATCTGGTGGCAGTGATGGAGTACTTGGCTGCTGAAGTGTTGGAATTGGACGGTAACGCTGCCCGTGGCAACAAGAAAACGAAAATCATCCCTCGCAATCTGCAGCTGGTCATCCGTAACGACGAGGAGTTGAAAAAAAAACCCGTCCTTTTAAGGACGAAAATATTGTTGTGATAAAGAAATATTCAAGATTGCTTTAAGTTTAGTCAGTTCTGATACGCCTTGAAAGCAGTATGCGCAAATCAAGTGGAAACCTTTGTTCTAACAATTTGTTCATTTGTGTTTTCGGCCGAATACTAAAGTATTCACGACAAAAATACATATTGATCTGTATACGTGGCAACTCTGTTTCGCACGGCATATTTGTATACTAGTATAAAGATGTGTTCAACATCATCACTTCCACTTTCGCATTGCCGTTCGTAATTGAATGTGCTAGTGACGGTGCAAATTACCTAAACTTCTCGTGTGTGTCTTTGTTTCTGCAACAGTTACTCGGAAAATGGTAGGAAAACGACAAAATTCAACTAGTTCTTTAGGATGATTGGGCCTTGCTGGACTTTTTGCTGCTTTTCTATCGGTATTCGGTGTCATCGTGCTGACGGTGTCTCGTACGTTCAGAGTAGCTGCTTTAACTTAAATGACGCTATTTCTCACATCACATTTCATTTTATACCTGCTACTGGCAGCGGTGTACGGACAGCCCCTTTTACTGTTCGCAGTGAGACGACAGGTCCTCGATGTTACTCTCGTGTGTCTTGTTTCGGGAACAGTTGCTCAGCAAATGGTAGGAAAAATTAACTACTCAACTTTTAAATGGATGCTCTTGTATAGATGCAGACATCTCGCGTTCTGATTGGCTGGTGCTGTCATGGGTTAAATCAAACAGGTTTTTCAATAGTGTACTATTGAAAAACTTCAATGTTGTTACAATACACGTTCAAGTTGAAAATTTTCGATTCTATTGGTAGTTAGATTATATAAATCCTTCTACGGATCACTGAGTTATGAGCTTTCGAAATACGAGAAAGGCAAACGCGCCTTATGAATTATCCTCTTTGATACTCGTATATACCAAACTTTTCAGAAAAGTTTAATTATGAACTATTTGAGATTATGTCACACAACTGAAAATTTTATCATTAAATTGTGATCATATTTCCGATGGCATGTACAATGAATTATGTTGATTCATTAGATACAACAAGAGATATTCACGATCAAAAACTTATCACTCTCTCAGAGGTAAATTTTGAAAAGGCGCCCCATAGTAAAGTAAGTCGTATTCACGACAAAAAAAAAAAAGAAACTAATTTGGAGGCCGTCTGGGAAAAACGGTTTGTTTCAACAAACACGGGCTAGATCGGTACAAGGCGTGTTAAAGAAAACCCCCCAAAGAAGAATTGGAAGAGTTTGTGGGATGAACTGACGGACATATACATTATAGTTAGGGCTAAATACAAAGCACCTAGAAAAATATCAAACGAATCAGAAAACATATCCTGCGATAATAGAAGCCCATCAGACACGAGAGTTATTTCGGAAGCATAGCACAACGATTAACAAGACAGCAAAAGAGCGTAACTGAAAACTACGCCAACCAAAGGAAACAAGAAAAAGTAGTAACGTATCTTAGTAAAAAGATTAACGAAGCCAGGATAACTAGAAATAACGGTGGGTACCAATTTCCAATGCTAGAGGCAATACAATGTATCCCAGAATTCCACGGGTCAGTGGACGAATTAGAGACATTTATTATGCAAATAGAACATTTTGCACAAAACATCCCGGAAGGGGAAAACCAGAAACCATTACTAAATGTAGTACTAATGCAATTAAAAGGTAAAGCGGCAACCTTTATTAATAGAATAAGAGCCGACACAGTAAAGGATATGGTCAGGAATTTAAGAAACATTCGGTTTGAAAATCACAGTACAAGAGATTTTTATGAGGATCGAAACTCTCGAACAACAATATGGAGAACCTTTTGAAGAGTACGCTGAAAGAGCGCTACGAAAGTTAGCAACGGAGCTACCCGAGCGAGGACAGCGAGAATTGCTGACGAACACGTTAGCATCGGCGCCAGCCTGACGGGACAGACAAGAACGCTGACGGAACATTTCGCACCTGAAGACATCGATCTATGGGAACGGAGAAAAGTCACGTCCACTAAAAAGTGCAATTTGACATTATGAGCTGTAGATACAATTGAATTAAAGAATAAAGTCAGTTTAATTTTTGCAAGTGAAACGAGCGGTTGTGCTTTTTTTAAAAGACATTTAGATTAGTGAAAACTTAACTGGAGGCTCCGGCGAGATCCTCGTGGACGGGAATAGAATAAGTGATCGTGTAGTGAAAAAAATCCTTTAAGAAAAAACTTAGTGACAAAATTCTTCAAAATTGATTAGTGCTAAGTGCTGGTTATAAGAGCCAGGTCACAAACCGGTTAAAGGAACCGGAACTATAGATCACAAAGCGAGTGGTGAGACACTGTGTCGCTGGACCGATCGGCACCGCTGGACCGGAGTAACGTGACGTAAAACGGAGCAACCCAAACGTGCCTGCTCACCGATTCCCCCGCCCCGAGGACAGCCAACAAGAAAGACCAACGGACCAAATGTTGGCCGCACCCAGGACACGGTCCTTTATGTAAGTCATAATAAATATTTTTTTTTATTCAATAAATAGTGAATCAAAAAGATAAGTGTTAATTAAAGTGACTGATTTTTCCTGATCAGTGAAAATATTCCAAGTAGACATTGAATCGTTTTTAGCCAATTGAAAAATAAATTTACAAACAATGGCGAACCCAATGCCAGCTTTAGCTCCAGAATTGACCATGCAACAATTCATTGAGCTTGGGAGATTACCTGATTTTGTAAAGGATCTCCAACCTTTCGACGGAAGGCCGGTTGAATTGTTATCCTGGCTGACAGATGTTGAAGGAATTTTTGATATGTACCGAGAGGCCGGAGCGACTGTCTCTCAAACACAGTTAATTGAAAGATCAATTAGAAGGAAGATTAGAGGCGAGGCCGCTGATGTTTTAAACTCTAACAACATTACTTATGACTGGGGGGAGATTAAAAATACACTAATACTTTACTATAGAGATAAGCGTGACATAAAAACGCTCGATTATGAACTCACTTCGATAAAAAAATCAGCAACCGAGAGCTTGAGTAGTTACTACTCTAGAGTGAATGAGTTGTTATCTTCGCTCATCGCTCAAATTCAAACCGAAGAAAAGTATTGCCTGCACGTCAACTCCCACATTGACTATTTCAGGGAAAAAGCTGTAGACGCTTTCATTCGTGGCTTAGAGAAACCGCTTTGCCATTTATTAAAAACTTTTAACCCCACTACACTAAGTCAAGCATACCAATTCTGTCTTGACTATTTCAACATGGATTCAAGATCAGCACCTTACCGAAACGAACATAACACCCCACATCCTAAACCAAGAGACTTTGAGGTACCGAAACTTCCACCTCGGCCACCTCCGAGAAATCTTCCTCCTCCTTTAATGCCATATACAAGAGGCTTCCAGACAAATCCCTTCATGTCAAGTCGGCAACAGTTCTCTCCGAACACATTTTCCCAAAATCGCCAACCATTCTCACCGAACCCATTTGCCCAAAACCGACAACAGTTTCCTCCGAATAGGCAACAATATCATCCCAATACATTCCAAAGACCAGAACCAATGGAGGTCGACCAAAGTTTACGATCTCGCAATATGAACTACGGAAACCGACCGCAGATGGACTTAAAACGTCCACATCCGCCGTCGTACCAAATACCTCCCTTCAAGAGACAGGCACACCCCGTGGAAAATTCATTTGAATATGTCCAAGGTGATTTCTTCGACGATCACGAACATGATTATTATCATACGTTCGATCAATATTACAATCATAATGATTATCAAGATTTTCAACCACCGACTCCACCGAACAATGAAAATAGTAACACACCGGCCGAACAACATCAAAACAATTTTGACGAACCCGAACCCACGACATCTAATACAACGAATTTTTTAGAGTGGAATCCAAGTTGGTGAGGCCGATATTGCCGTACATCAACTTGAAGACGACAAATGGATGCTTCCCTTTTCTAGTAGACACGGGAGCAAACATCAATTTAATTGACCCAAAACTGGCATGGTCATACAAAGCTTCAAGGCCATACAACTTTGATGCCGCTAATATAACTTGTGCTAATGGCACCTTCAACGCTACTTCAGCAATCGACATCAATTTCTTTTACCCTAAAATAAATCATGTCGCTAAATTTTTGTTACATAAATTTCATTCATATTTCTGTGGAATCATTGGAACCGAAATATTAACCGCTTTAAACGCGACCATTGACTTTAGCAACAAGACATTGACTTTGTATTCTGGCAATGAGAAACTCGTCGTCCCATTGCAAGAATACGTTCAACCAGAAAACTCGACAAATAACATTTTCCGTACAAAGCATCTCTCCGAAGAAGAACATGTCAAATTAAATCAGATTCTCGAAACTACGAAAGAAGTTTTTCACAAACCCAACGAAAAATTAACTTGTTCAACAAATGTCGAATGCATCATTAACACTGCAGATGACATTCCAGTACATCAAAAAATATATCCTTACCCTGCTGCTTATGCAGATGAGGTCAAGAAGCAAATCAACAAACTTTTAGATGATGGTATAATTCGACCATCGCGATCCGCCTGGACAGCGCCGGTTTGGGTCGTACCAAAAAAAACCGATGCGTCGGGTGAAAAAAAGTTCAGAATGGTTATTGACTATCGGAAGGTCAATGAGAAAACCATTGCTGACAAATATCCAATGCCAGAAATCAGTTATGTTTTAGATCAACTAAAAGGCCAAAAATATTTTACGACACTCGATCTAGCATCTGGATTTCATCAGATAAAAATGAGAGGAAAAGATATCAAAAAAACAGCTTTTTCAATCAATAATGGAAAGTACGAATTTACCCGGATGCCATTCGGCTTGAAGAATGCTCCCGCAATCTTCCAGCGAGCAATTGATGATGTCTTAAGAGACCACATAGGAAAAATATGCTATGTGTACATCGATGATGTCATCGTATTTGGAAAATCACTAGACGAACATTTGATAAATTTGAAAACAATTCTAGAAACACTAAATAACGCAAATCTAAAAATTCAATTAGATAAATGTGAGTTTTTACATTCTGAAATTGAATTTCTAGGATTTATTATTGGCACAGAAGGAATTAAACCTAACATAAAAAAAATCGAGGTGATAAATAATTACCCTGAACCTAGAAATCTCAAAGAACTCCGCTCTTTCCTTGGAATGATGAGCTACTACCGAAGATTTGTAAAAGACTTTGCAAAAATTGCAAAACCTCTTACAAACCTTCTACGGGGGGAGAGCAATCCCGCATCGAATCGTAAAATTTCTTTGAACGAAAATGAAAAACGTTGCTTCGAGAGGTTGAAATTGTTACTATCCTCGTCCGACATTCTAATTTACCCAGACTACAAAAAACCATTCCTTCTAACAACGGACGCATCCGATTTTGCCATCGGTGCAGTCTTATCTCAAGGTGAGATTGGCAAAGATAAGCCAATACATTTTGCCTCTCGCACACTGACACAGACTGAAGAGAGATACTCGGTACCCGAAAAAGAAATGCTTGCTATTCATTGGTCTTTACAAGCATTCAGAAACTACCTATATGGCGCAAAATTTAAAATCCTGACAGACCATCAGCCACTCACGTTTGCCCTTTCTCCTAAAAATACGAATGCCAAACTGAAGAGATGGAAGGCGTATTTAGAAGAGCACGATTATGAAATCGTGTACAAGCCAGGAAAGGCGAACGTTGTAGCAGATGCCTTAAGTAGGATCGTATGCTCCATGACGGGAACACAGCATTCCGCCGGTACGAGCGACGATTTCTTCATAGTATCAACCGAAGCTCCAATTAACTCATTTCGCCACCAGGTGATCATCAAGAAAGGACCCGACAAAGTAACGACAGAACGACCATTCGACTCGTACACAAGAATTACTGTCCATATAAATGATATTAATGATCAATCTATTTTGCAGATACTGAAAAACCATTTTAATCCTAGTAAAGTTAGCGGGCTGTTAACAACAGAAGAAATTATGGGTAAAGTACAGGAGGTATATAGGAAACATTTCGGACACCAGAGATTATTGAAAATCCGCTTCGCACAAACACAACTCGAAGACATCCAGGAAGAGGACAGTCAATGGGCTGTCATCCGAAAAGAGCATCAAAGGGCTCACAGGAACGTCGAAGAGAATAAACTTCAAATTCTAAAAAGATTCTACTTCCCCAGATTAAAACAAAAATTACGGGATTTTATTGTTAACTGTCAGATCTGTAATGAAAACAAATATGACAGAAGACCAATAAAATACCCAATCCAGGCAACTCCAATTCCAAACGCTCCTTTCAAAATAGCTCACATCGATATCCTATTCCTTGAAAGCGGTCATTTTCTTACATACGTAGATAAATTTTCCAAATTCGCTCAAATAAAATCCATACCCTCCAGAGCCGCCATTGATATTGTCCCAGCTGTGAAAGAAATTCTTCTGAAGTATAATCCTCCAGAAATTTTAGTTATGGACGGAGAAAAATCCTTTGCAACAGGAGACTTGGTAAACTTTTACAATGCTCATCATATTAAACCTTACGTCACAGCAACAGGGCGAAGTGAAACGAACGGCATTGTGGAACGTTTCCACTCTACCATTTTGGAACTATATCGAATAACTAAACACGAAAATCCTGAAAAATCAGTCACCGACCTACTCTCCTTAGCACTCCACAAATACAATTCCTCCATCCATAGTTCCACAAAACACACTCCTTACGAAGTCATACTACCTTCTCCTCGCACACCCACGATAATAGAAAATGTTTTCAAAAACATTACAGAAAAACAAAAAAAGGATTTGGACTTCCATAATAAGATCAGAAAACACACAGAAATAGACGGTAACCAGGACGTATACGAAAACGCTAGACAACGACTAAAACACAAAAAAAGGTTCAAGAAAAATAGAATTAAAGAAGTAAATAAAAGTACAGTAACTATGGATGATGGAAGAAAAGTTCACAAAAATGATATAAAGATTAGAAAGATCTGACCAGGTTTATCTTTCCTCTTTACAGAGTATTCATACTATTGGAGATATTAGCAGGCGAAAAATTGGAAATCAAAAGAATAGATCATCTCCCTATAATTTTATTTCATTCAGGAACAGCTAGGATACAAATTTCAGCCCATTATTATGTACACCACTTCAATGTTACGGCCTTAAGAACACATGTAGAAAATCTCAGGATACAATTTGATGAATTAAAATCTAACCAGTTTACAGAGCTCACAATTCAGAAATTCGAACAAATTTATCAAACCTTACACAATTTAGCACCTTCTAGAAGACAAAGACGCTGGGACAGTCTAGGAACAGTTTGGAAGTTTATAGCAGGTAGTCCCGACGCCAATGACTTAAAGATAATAAATTCTTCCATCAACGACCTTATTTCCAGTAACAATCAACAAGTTAGAATAAACCGAGCCTTAAACTTACAGATGAAAGAACTAGTATACAAAACCAAAGAAGCAATAGAGCTTTCAAACACAAAATCAACAGAAATATATTCCATTAATATTTTCCTCAATTTAAGATATTTGTCAGAAAAACTAGAACAAATCGCAGATAGCATATCATTAGCTAGAACCGGAAACCTAAATGAAAAAATCCTTAGTCAGGAAGAAGTAAACATTTTGTATCAAAATATAATCAACCAAAATGTCACAGTTCATAATGTCTTGGATGCACTCAGTTATGCAGACACCACGATTGCCACGAATGGCAAGGAATTAGCTCTCATCATAAAAGCTCCCATCTTGGATAAAAGGATATTTAACAAAGTTCACATCTTTCCTGTCATAGCTAACCACAAGCAAATACATCTGATGAAAAGAAACTACCTAAGTCACGAAACTGGCAATTTCATCGTTAATTCACTAAAACCTGATATATACAAATTAGCCGAAACTGTAATCGACAATTCCAGATGCATTCCCAGCCTACTCTCTGGTCAACAAGCAGACTGTAATTATACAATGAACCCGACTGAACACGAAATCATCGTTATAAATGATGAAAATATCATCTTAAACTCTAACAAGAATATCTCATTCACATCAAATTGTGGAATCATCAACCGTACTCTAAGCGGCACATTTCTAATAACTTTCCAGGATTGCGAAGCAAACATTAATAATATCAGTTACTCTAACCGAATGCAGGACATAGTTAGTAAACCAATTCAGCTTCCCCTGGAAGGCCTCACAATACACAAACAATTCACCATAGCCAACCTAAGTTTAGAACACTTACTCAATTTACACATGGAGGCCAGAAGAGAGATGGATTACATCCGATTAAATCAAACCAGTATTCAATGGCCAGTTTGGCCTGTTTTTGGGGGACTCATTTCTCTCCCATGTATGATAATAGTCATCATGGTTTTATTCAAAATTTTCTCCTGCAGATCAACCGTTTTTAAAATACAGCAAGTAACAGAGACCACATCAAACCAGGAGCCAGAGAGAGACATACAACCCAAACTTAGATCATTGACACTTAAGGATGTGATTCGTACGGAACCTCATCTCTAAGGAGGGACGAGTTAGCAACGGAGCTACCCGAGCGAGGACAGCGAGAATTGCTGACGAACACGTTAGCATCGGCGCCAGCCTGACGGGACAGACAAGAACGCTGACGGAACATTTCGCACCTGAAGACATCGATCTATGGGAACGGAGAAAAGTCACGTCCACTAAAAAGTGCAATTTGACATTATGAGCTGTAGATACAATTGAATTAAAGAATAAAGTCAGTTTAATTTTTGCAAGTGAAACGAGCGGTTGTGCTTTTTTAAAAAGACATTTAGATTAGTGAAAACTTAACTCGAATAATGGAATATATTGACACTCACTGTCTGCTATCCTACCATGCAATTGATAAACCAAAGCTCTGGACAAACAATAAATATAAATGTTATCCAGAGATTCTTATAAACACAACCGAAGCTTACGCAACGAATATTATCGCAACGACGGGTGCATAATCGAAGATAACAATTTTGATAAACATATCAAACACAATGCGAAACAACTATGGGTAAACTGCATGACATACAGTAACAGAAAAATATTTCGAAGATATGATCATAATATCAGGACGAGGAATATGCCTGATCAAATTAGATATGGATCATCTAGAAACCCGAATGCAAATTTAGTCAAGCAAACATGTCAAATGCAAAATTGGGATCGATACGGGGAGACTAAAAATGACGATAATAGAAAACCAATGAAGAGTGATGCGAACGATCACATTGAAGAAAAAGATAGCAAAAACCATAAAGAAGGAATATGGATCAAATTACATGAGACAAAAGACAACGAATTTATGATGCTGTTGAGATCGGCAAACGAACCAAATAACGAGATGCAGTTGCTGGTAGACACTGGAGCATTTGGCAACTTGATAAGTAGACGAAACGCAGAGTACATGAGAGTATATACAATTAATGAAAACGAAGTCATATAATATTTCGGGGTAACAGGTACTGTTAGAAAGACATTAGGTAGCGTAGAACTAAACTTCATTATCGTAATTAACTAAACTTCATCATCTGTAATTTGGGAATGAGATATATGAATAAGTATGTGACTAGCATACACAATGATCAAGGTTGGATATGCTTACGGAATATACCTCTCATCTTCGAACCAAAAACAGAATCATATGAAGCTCATCAGAAACAGAAGAACAGAGTCTCAAAATACGAAGCAGATATCAATGTCAAGGTACAGGAAAAATACCAAGCGGATGATCAAACCAAGTTTAGTCCACGGGGTACGCGGCGTACAGTAACGACTAAAAAATATACAGGGCAATGGCAAGAAGTATGCCGCCTCACGAAATGTTAAAAATAGATTGTGCTAAATACAATCAGGTCAGTGAAGGTCACGTTGGTGATTGGAAAAACTCATTAAAGAGTTAGATTTTATATAGTAAATGATTTGTGTATTTCTGGAATCATTGAAGCAGAGTTTTTAGAGATATACACAATTTATGTCACTCAGAATTTTTTGCCTAAGTGTATCAAACGAGCACAATAATGAAGCAAATATACCAGTAACAGGAAAAGAAAAGATACACGCAACCGAGCATCATGGGATGCGTTCTGCAGATAAGGATGAGTATAACATTGAAATATTAACCGGCATGAATAATGAAAGAAATGTTGAAGTAAATGATAATAATGAGAAGCCAAAGATGTTTCCAAACAGTGCAACTAAAGCAAACAATAATTGTGAAATAAAAATATCCACAAGTAGAGAGAGGATAACTAAGAAACATATTAAAACTGATGTAGAGAAAGACAAAAATAAAGTAACTATCGTAAATGCTGAAGTCTTAGAAGGCAGTTTATCAAAGCATAATAAGTATGAAACGAACAAAAAAGTGAATAAAAATAATAGCATTAATGCACCGTATCAGAACAACTTTGATATAAACAATAACGACGATCGTTCAAATAGTGTCTTTCCCTGTTGTGGAACTAATATTACTAATGAAGAAGATAAGGATTTTATAGACAGAGAGAGTGTCGAGGAAGACAAATGTTTCCTTGATTTAGATACAAGTCAAGACGTAATTCTTACGGAAAATAAAAGATACGGTCGAATAACTCGTCGGGACCGAACGGATAATGTATTAGAATCACTAAATATAAATCATTTAAAAAGAACAAATTTTATGGGTATTGAGAAAATTATGGCATCATATAGCGATGTATTCTATCTGAAGGGGGACAAATTAACTATCACCGATGCGGCACAAGAAATACAGAATCGTGGTTGACTTCAGGATTTTAAATTTAATTTTAAATACCCAATTCCACTAATGGACGAGATTTTAGATAATATTGGAAAAAGTAAATATTTTTCTACTTTGGATTTAAAATCAGGGTTTTACCAAGTACACTGAGGTCTCTTTTTACGCGAGGGATACGTACCGCGCAAAAAATCGCGTAACTTCGGAAATCCGCGTAGAAAGCCATGAACTAAAGAAAAAAAATTTGTTGATACCAAATATCTTAGAAATGTATGAAATATCCAGATCTGGTGAAATATAAAAAAAAAATTTTTTTTTGTGAAAATCGACTTTGGGACATAGAAAAATTTTGAGACTACTAATATCGAAAATGTAAATTAGGAAATCTGCGTAAAAAACGTGTAACCTCGGAAATCTGCGTAAAAAAGCCGCCTCACTTCGGAAATCCGCGTAAAAAGAAACCGCTTTAAAAAAGTACGGGTGTGTAATGTCAAAGACATAACTGGATGTCGTGAATACGAAGTATAGTTCTTTATAATTTATATTGTTAACGACTGTTATGGGTATTCGAAGGTTATGTATCGGCTTTTCAGTCTTATATAAATTAAGAACTCCTTTATTTTCTCTTCTTCATAATTCTTTATAATAAAATATGGTGGCTCTGAAAAGAACTTTTTATGAAACCGTTCGTGATGAAGAGTGACGAGCTGAGTTAGTTCAGCACGCAGACTCTGAATTCTAAACCCATATTCCAGAACTAAGCTCTGAAACTTGAAGACGATTTTTCGTCATGACTACCAGAATGGTTTGTATAGAGTACAGTAAAGTAATTTTCCGCATAATTCTTTAGGAGTATTATTAAAAAGAACCGAACAGAAGAAGTCTGGAATAAAGAACTGGATCCTGAGTTGAAGAACTAAATTTAAAACTAATAACAGACTCAGAATTCAGTTTCAATTCTAGAACTGCAATTTCGAAACTCAAATTAGTTCCGGAATACAGCTCCAGAATTCAGTTTCAACACGCAGGCTCTGTATTCTAAACCTCGTTACGACTACTGAAAAGCAAATGAGAGTTGCGACCTGAGCGTTAGAGGTTTTAACCACGCAGAAGGTGCACTCTCCGTCGTTGCTGGTTTAACTCTCGCGATGGCAGTCTGCTCGCCTTGATGGCCAGCAAGCGAATGAGAGTTGCTACCTGTGCGTTTGAAGTTTCAACCACGCCGAAGGTGCACTCTCCGTCGCTGCTGGTTTAACTCTCGCGATGGCAGTCTTCTCGCCTTGATGGCCAGCAAGCGAATGAGAGTTGCTACCTGAGCGTTTGAGGTTTTAGCCACGCAGAAGATGCACTCTCCGTCGCTGCTGGTTGATGGTTTAACTCTCGCGATCGCACTCTGCTAGCCTTGATGGCCAGCAAGCGAATGAGAGTTGCGACCTGAGCGTTTGAGGTTTCAACCACGTAGAAGGTGCACTCTACGTCGCTGCTGGTTTAACTCTCGCGATGGCAGTCTTCTCGCCTTGATGGCTAGCAAGCGAATGAGAGTTGCTACCTGAGCGTTTGAAGTTTCAACCACGCAGAAGGTGCACTCTCCGTCGCTGCTGGTTTAACTCTCGCGATGGCAGTCTTCTCGCCTTAATGGCCAGCAAGCGAATGAGAGTTGCTACCTGAGCGTTTGAGGTTTTAGCCACGCAGAAGGTGCACTCTCCGTCGCTGCTGGTTGATGGTTAAACTCTCGCGATCGCAGTCTGCTAGCCTTGATGGCCAGCAAACGAATGAGAGTTGCGACCTGAGCGTTTGAGGTTTTAACCACGTAGAAGGTGCACTCTACGTCGCTGCTGGTTTAACTCTCGCGATGGCAGTCTTCGCGCCTTGATGGCCAGCAAGCGAATGAGAGTTGCTACCTGAGCGTTTGAGGTTTTAGCCACGTAGAAGGTGCACTCTTCGTCGCTGGTGGTTGATGGTTTAACTCTTGCGATCGCAATCTTCTCGCCTTGATGGTCAGCAAGCGAATGAGAGTTGCGACCTGAGCGTTTGAGGTTTTAGCCAAGCAGAAGGTGCACTCTCCGTCGCTGCTGGTTGATGGTTTAACTCTCGCGATCGCAGACTACTCGCCTTGATGGCCAGCAAGCGAATGAGAGTTGCGACCTGACCGTTTGAGGTTTCAACCACGTATAAGGTGCACTCTACGTCGCTGCTGGTTTAACTCTCGCGATGGCAGTCTTCTCTCCTTGATGGCCAGCAAGCGAATGAGAGTTGCTACCTGAGCGTTTGAGGTTTTAGCCACGCAGAAGGTGCACTCTCCGTCGCTGCTGGTTTAACTCCCGCGATGGCAGTCTTCTCGCCTTGATGGCCAGCAAGCGAATGAGAATTGCTACCTGAGCGTTTGAGGTTTCAACCACGCAGAAGGTGCACTCTCCGTCGCTGCTGGTTGATGGTTTAACTCCCGCGATGGCAGTCTTCTCGCCTTAATGGCCAGCAAGCGAATGAGAGTTGCTACCTGAGCGTTTGAGGTTTTAGCCACGCAGAAGGTGCACTCTCCGTCGCTGCTGGTTGATGGTTTAACTCTCGCGATCGCAGTCTGCTCGCCTTGATGGCCAGCAAGCGAATGAGAGTTGCGACCTGAGCGTTTGAGGTTTTAGCCACGCAAAGCCACGCAAACTCTCCGTTGCTGCTAGTTAAAGGTTTAACTCCCACGACGTCTGCTACCATCGAACGCACGAAATCGATTTTTACCACGGTTCCCCTTTTATATGCATTCAGTTGAAGATATGTGCCTGACTACCTCAAAATCGTCGTCCTTGCGCGAAAACCCCAAGCGAAAGTAAAGAGTTTTCCGTATTATTTTAAAATTTTGAGAAAACCTAATTTTTGAATTATTTGTGGTTATCTCACACTGTTCAAAGTATTATCCTAAATTCCTGATCATATTTTTGATGAAATGGTGAAAGAGTTATGTTGCTACCATTAATACAAGTCGAGATATTCACGATTAAGTTCTGCTCATTCTTCCATATGGCTGATTTTGAAAAGGGACCCCATAGTAAAGTAAGTCGTATTCACGACAAAAAACCGCGTAAAAAGAGACCCCAGTGTACCCATTAATCCAAAAGATGCTGGCAAGACAGCGTTTTCAACTCCAAAAGGCCACTTTGAATTCACAAGAATGCCTATGGGCTTGCATAACAGCCCGTCGACCAAAGATTAATGAATACGGTACTTTTTGAGATAGAAGGGGTTAACGCAATCGTCTATCTTGATGATATAATTGTATTCGGTGTTACCATTGAATAACATAACGATAACTTATGCAGCCTTAAAAGCTCTGCGCTGACATAATCTGAAGGTCGAGCCAGGTAAACGCCAGATTTTGGAAGATGAAATAAAGTAATTAGGACATGTAATTAACAAAGAAAGAATTCGTCCTATGGGAGACAATATAAAAAACAATACAGGGTCCGGCACTCGAAGTGTAACCAATTAAAAAGGCCATAAATTCAGTTTGGAAAATTACTTTTACTTAATTCAAAGTACAAAATGTGTAAAAATAATACAAAATTCAGAATCAATTCACTTTTGCTCGATATGACCACCATTTGCCTTGACTTGATGACTTGAGAGAGTGAAGGAGTTGCTTCGTTTGGCCGAAAGCGGTCAATTTCCGAACATTGTATTTTCTGACGAGAAAATTTTTCCAATTGAGCAATTCGTAAACTCTCAAAACGATAGGGTTTACTTGACCGACCGTTCATACGAGAATTTGAGTCATCGATTGGCCACCAGGAGGCACCACCCGCAACAGATAAAGGGTTGGTCCGCTGTAACCGCAGATGGGCGCTCTCCAATCGTTTTCATCGAGCCTGGCGTCAAGGTTAATGCGACATATTATCGGGAAAGTATTCTGGAGGTTGCTTTGAAGCCGTGGGCAGACAAACATTTCGGTGGCAGACCATGGACGTTTTAGCAGGACTCGGCACCGTCTCACAAAGCTCGAGTGAACCAAGAATGGCTGAAAAAAGGCGGGTGAGTAATGTCAGAGACATAACTGGATGTCGTGAATACGAAAAAACTGACACGCTCCCATCACTTTTCCGAATATCAGTTAGTTGATTGATTGTATGAATTGTGCAAGCTTTCCTCTTTTTCACTAATAGAATTTGAAGCGATACACCTACATTAAAGTACAGTTTAGTTACATTAAACAGCTACTATTCTACAACTATATATTCCAAACTTGAAACAATTCCTTTTTAATTTGCTAATATAGGAAGCTAGGTACGACAAATTTGTAGTTTATTTTTATTGAAGCTATGAAGTTCGAAGATATCTGATTCTTCTCGAAATTTCAGTACGAGACAATTGCAATGGCCTGGTCTGAAATGTATCTACGATCTTCGGTATGCAAGAGTGATTCTAATAATAATAATAATGATAATAATAATAATAATAATAATAATAATGATAATAATAATAATAATAATAATAATAATAATAATAATAATGATAATACAGATTAATCTGTATATATGGCAACCCTGTTTCGCAAGGCATATTTTCACACGACCCCATACTAGTATAAAGATGTGTTCAACATCATCATTTTCGCTTTCGCATTGCCGTTCGTAATTGAATGTGTTAGTGACGGTACAAATCTGCTTTTCTACCTGTCTTCGGAGCCATCGTTCTGACGGTGTCTCGTACGTACAGAGTAGCTGCTTTAACTTAAATGACGCTATTTCTCACATCACATTTCCTTTTATACGTGCTAGTGGTAGCACGGTAGGACGTCCCCTTTGTTAGAATTCCTTTCCTATACGCAGAACGGGAAACAGTGAAACGATATAAAAGAGAGAGTTAGCAGAGCGGCAGCCAGTAATACTGAATGGGTCGTCGAGCTGTGGAGGAACGATTAAGGGCAAGGCAAAGTCCCGCTCAAACCGTGCTGGTCTGAAGTGCCCAGTTGGCGGCAGAATCCATCGTTTGCCTCGGAAGGGGAACTACGCCGAGCGTGTCAGTGCTGGTGCATCGGTCTATCTGGCGGCAGTGATGGAGTACTTGGTTGCCGAAGTGTTGGAGTTGACCGGTAACGCTGCCCATGACAACGAAAACGAAAATCTTCCCTCGTCATCTGCAGCTGGCCATCCGTTGAAAACCCCGTCCTTTTCAGGATGACCACATCACTGTGATAAAGAAATATTTAGAATTGCTTTAAGTTTAGCCAGTTCTGATACGCCTGGAAAGTAGAATGCGCAAATCAAGTGGAAACATTTGTTCTAACAATTTTTGTTTTCGGCCGCATACTAAAGTACTCGCGACAAAAATACATATTGATCTGTGGCAACTCTGTTTCACACGGCATATTTGTAAACTAGTATAAAGATGTGTTCAAAATCATCACTTTCGCTTTCGCATTGCCGTTCGTAATTGAATGTGTTAGTGACGGTGCAAATTATTTTAACTCCCATCTTGATGAATCTTTTGGTAGGAAATATTGAGATCTGAGATGGTTCTCGTGTGTGTCTTGTTTCGGCAATGGGCCTTGCTGGACTTTTTGGCTGCCTTTTTCGGTTTCATTGTGCTGACGGTGTCTCGTGCATTCATATCGGGAAACAATGAGACGACAGGTCCTCGATGTTGCTGTCGTGTGTCTTGTTTCGGGGAGAGTTGCTCAGCAAATGATAGGAAAAGTGAACCATTCAACTTTTATATGGATGCTCTTGTATAGATACAGACATCTCGCGCTCTGATTGGCTGGTGCTGTCATGGGTTAAATCAAACAGGTTTTTCAATAGTGTACTATTGAAAAACTTCAATATTGTTGTAATACACGTTCAAGTTGAATATTTTCGATTCTATTGGTAGTTAGATTATATAAATCCTTCTACAGATCACTGAGCTTTGAGCTTTCAAAATACGAGAAAGGCAAACGCGCCATATGAATTATCCTCTTTGATACTCGTTTATACCAAACATTTCAGAAAAGTTTAATTGTGAACTATTTAAGAATATGTCACACAACTGAAAGTTTTAGCATAAAATTGTGATCATATTTCCGATGGCATGTAGCAAGAATTATGTTGATTCGTTAGATATAACAGGAGATATTCACGATCAAAAACTTATCACTCTCTCAGAGGGTAAATTTTGAAAAGGCGCCCCATAGTAAAGTAAGTCGTATTCACGACAAAACAACGTTCCGAACTTCATCACGTCCACACAATGGCTCTCGAATTCACAAGATGCGAATCCAATGGATTATTCTCTTTGGGCCATTTTGGAGAGCAAAGTCCGAACTAAAAGATACACCAGTCTCGAGGCGCTGAAAAAAGTTATTGTCCGCGAGTGAGCCAAAATACCTGCAAGTCACATTCGGCCAAACGAAGCAACTTCTTCGCTCTCTCAAGTCATCAAGTCAAGGCAAAAGGTGGTCATATCGAGCAAAAGTGAATTGATTCTGAATTTTGTATTATTTTTACACATTTTGTACTTTGAATTAAGTAAAAGTAATTTTCCAAACTGAATTTATGGCCTTTTTAATTGGTTACACTTCGAGTGCCGGACCCTGTAAAAGAGATGGCTGCACCAAAAACAGTCAAATGTGTTCGGTCATTCTTAGGAACAGTAAATTTCTACGAAAAATTCATACCTCACATAACACATGGATCAATAAGTCCCGAGACTAAAGCAGAGATGGCGTTCGTAGTAAACCAGTAACCACGTCTTTCTAGAGTACTATCCTTTACTTGAAACGGGTCAAAATTTTAAGTCGATCCGACCAGAAACAGCTGAGTTATCGAGGTTGGAGTAAAGTCGTTTTGTAGTTTGTTTAAAAAATGGAAAAACCGAGTTTCGTATTTTGATAAAACATTGATTTTTAATGGGTAAAAACACCGTGCAAGCGAAACAATGGATTGAAAAGTGTTATCCGGACTCTTGTCCATCAAAAGCAACGATTTGTCGGTGGTTCGCCGAGCTCCGTGAGTTTGCTGAGATGACACAGATATCATATGGTAGTGTATTTACTATCCTTCATGAAAAATTGAGCATGAAAAAGGTTTTTTCCAAGTGGGTGCCGCGATTGGCACATTGTCACAAAGCTGAATTACCGGTAGCGACACCTACCAATGAAAAATGGAACCAAGAAAAGAAGGATTCTTCCGAAAATTTTCATATCAGCAGTAGTTGTTTGCAACGATGTTTTTGTTTATTCAATAGTACTAATAGATATCAGAAATGAAAGCAAATTCGGAGTAGCAGAAAATCGATTTCAAAGTGATTACTACTACGTTTTTTAATGTAAACTACGATTAAACATTGAAAATCTTCAGAAATGTGGTAATTGGGTAAGGTTAGGATCAACGTTTTTCAAACAGAAACCAGTGTAATGTTGATTTCTTGAGTACTAGAATGTATCAAACCAAGTTTAATACTCTATTCTGAATAAACTGTAGAATGAACTAAGATCAACATTACCACCTCAGAGTAAAAACTTTTTCTTCAACTTCTACTATGATTTTTCAAATGAATTTGCCCGTTTTCATAAGAAATCGTTGAATAGGTGGAGTAATTAGAGATTTTCCTACCGATTTGACAGCTCTTGCTGAAAGTATCATCTCTAAACAAGCGCCACTACATTTCAGTTTTGCGACAATATGCCAATTGCTTTCGATGGAACAAAAACAGCAACGAGTCGATGATTCAGAAAGCAGTTTATCGAAAACGTTGGAACCATTGTATCACCCTAAAAGGTGATTATGTTGATGAATAAAAAAAAATTTGCAAAAAAAATGTTGTTTCCATTGTTAGTCTCGGGACTCATTTATCCATGTGTTAGCAGAGAAACGTAAACCATTGAAGATCTATTGTGAAAGAATGTTAAGTTTACTTGGACAAAAGAATGTCAAAAATCTTTTGAGGAATTGCGGAATATTTTAACTTCGGATACACTATTGGTCAGACCGAACTGTAAAGATACATTCGTGATCACGACAGATGCAAGCGAGTACGCTATTGGAGCAGTACTCTCGAATGAAAAATCGATTGATAATCCCATTTCATATGCAAGCAGAGGTCTAGTAGGTGCTGGAAGAAAGTACCATACGATTGAAAAAGAACTGTTAGCCATCGTATGGGTAGTGCACCGTTTGAAACATTTTATTTATAATCAGAAATTTAATGTATACACTGATCATAGAGCGTTGATTTCTATGTGGTAATTAAAAGAAACTTGGCCTACGCTAACGCGTCTACGTATGAAACTGCAAGGTTTAGAAATGGACATTCGCTATAAAGAAGGCAAAGATAATGTTGTGGCAGACTTTTTATCTAGACTGCCCGAGCAGGCCGAGTCCTTACACCCTATTTCAATAGTCACTAGACAACAAAAGCGTCAACAGCAGCAAACAGAAAAAAATGAACTTGAACAGCGGAAGCTAAAACAGCCCCCTCCCGACAGCTCACAGATGAGTCTGGACGATTCACGCTATTTAAAAAGGCGGGTGGGTAATGTCAGAGACATAACTGGATGTCGTGAATACGAAAACAAATGACATGTTCCTTAACACTTCCGAATATCAAATAGTTGATCAATTGTATGAATTATGCAAGCATTCCCCTTTTCCACATTTTTCGCAAAAACAAAGAAGGCTTCACTTGATCTCGATTACTGTGAATTTCACACAGCGAAAAGTGCAAGAATCTAACCAAACTGTTCTACATTTGCACTAAACTGAGGATATTTTCTTTCGATTTGCGAACAACACATCCTAATAGTTCTTCAGAAAACTTTTAGAGCCATTAGAACGGCTGATTTTTTATAATGCTTTCCAACGATGCTTATTCATCCATCGAAATTACTGGCAGCTGTGACGTAATCACTCTTATCGGAAGCGAAACTAGCTTTGCAAACGGCACAAAATACATCTGCTCGCATTGGCGATAGAATCCAAACTGATTAGATTTTTGTTAGGAGCTTTCTTTTACGTGATTTCGTTTGTAGCATTTTCACTAATGGGCGGTCCTAACGGCTATAAAAATAGTCGCATACAGAATATTAATGTCGATTATTTTATTTCGCATTTGCAAATTTATTGAAAAAAAAAACTATCAATATGCTGTAGGGATTCATTTCCAGCATTCAGAAGGGACAAATTGCGTAATTCTCTACGATATTAAACTCGGAACATTTTTCGCAAAAAAAAGCTTCACTTGATCTCGATTACTGTGAATTTCACACAGCGAAAAGTGCACAAATCTAACCAAATTGTTCTTGATTTGCACTAAACTGAGGATAATTACCTGCGGTTTGCGAAAAACAAATCCTAATAGTTCTTTAGGAAAATTTTAGAGCCATTAGAACGGCTGATTTTTTATAATGCTCTCCAACGTTGCTTTTTCATCCATCGAAATGACTGGCAGCTGTGACGTAATCGCTCTTGTCGAAAGCGAAACTAGCTGTGCAGACGACACAAAACACATCTGCTCGCAGTGGCGATAGAATCCAAACTGATTCAATTTTTGTTAAGAGTTTCCTTTATGTGATTTCGTTTGTAGCTTTTTCACTAATGGGCGGTCCTAACGGCTATAAAAATAGCCGCATACAGAATTTTTATGTCGATTATTTCATTTCGGATTTGCATAATTTATTGAAAAAAAACTATCAATATGCTGTAGGGATTCATTTCCAGCATTCAGAAGGGTCAAATTGCGTAATTCTCTACGATATTAAACTCGGAACATTTTTCGCAAAAAAAGGCTTCACTTGATCTCGATTACTGTGAATTTCACACAGCGAAAAGTGCACAAATCTAACCAAATTGTTCTTGATTTGCACTAAACTGAGGATAATTACCTGCGATTTGCGAAAAACAAATCCTAATAGTTCTTTAGAAAAATTTTAGAGCCATTAGAACGGCTGATTTTTTATAATGCTCTCCAACGTTGCTTTTTCATCCATCGAAATGACTGGCAGCTGTGACGTAATCGCTCTTGTCGAAAGCGAAACTGGCTGTGCAGACGACACAAAACACATCTGCTCGCAGTGGCGATAGAATCCAAACTGATTCAATTTTTGTTAAGAGATTTCCTTTTATTTGATTTCGTTTGTAGCTTTTTCACTAATGGGCGGTCCTAACGGCTATAAAAATAGCCGCATACAGAATTTTTATGTCGATTATTTCATTTCGGATTTGCAAAATTTTTTGAAAAAAACTATCAATATGCTGTAGGGATTAATTTCCAGCATTCAGAAGGGTCAAATTGCGGAATTCTCTACGATATTAAACTCGGAACATTTTTCTCAAAAAAAGGCTTCACTTGATCTCGATTACTGTGAATTTCACACAGCGAAAAGTGCACAAATCTAACCAAATTGTTCTTGATTTGCACTAAACTGAGGATAATTACCTGCGATTTGCGAAAAACAAATCCTAATAGTTCTTTAGAAAAATTTTAGAGCCATTAGAACGGCTGATTTTTTATAATGCTCTCCAACGTTGCTTTTTCATCCATCGAAATGACTGGCAGCTGTGACGTAATCGCTCTTGTCGAAAGCGAAACTAGCTGTGCAGACGACACAAAACACATCTGCTCGCAGTGGCGATAGAATCCAAACTGATTCAATTTTTGTTAAGAGATTTCCTTTTATGTGATTTCGTTTGTAGCTTTTTCACTAATGGGCGGTCCTAACGGCTATAAAAATAGCCGCATATAGAATTTCAATGTCGATTATTTCATTTCGGATTTGCATAATTTATTGAAAGAGACTATCAATATGCTGTAGGGATTCGTTTCTAGCATTCAGAAGGACCAAATTGAGGAACTCACTACGATATTCACCACTTTTGGAAACATTTTTCTTGAACGATTTGTTGTACAGCAGCAGCTATTTTCTTCTCTTCCTCAGAACGCGTTCTGATTGGCTGGTGTTGACATGGGTCAAATGAGATAGGTTTTTCAATAGTGTACTATTGAAATACTTCAATGCTCTTGCTATACACGTTTAAGTTGAAAAATTTCGATTCTATTGGTAGTTAGATTATATAAATCCTTCCACAGATCACTGAGCTATGAGCTTTCAAAATACGAGAAAGGCAAACGCGCCATATGAATTATCCTCTTTGATACTCGTTTATACCAAACATTTCAGAAAAGTTTAATTTTGAACTATTTGAGATTATGTCACACAACTGAAAATTTTATCATAAAATTGTGATCATATTTCCGATGGCATGTAGCAAAAATTATGTTGATTCGTTAGATACAACAAGAGATATTCACGATCAAAAACTTATCACTCTCTCAGAGGGTAAATTTTGAAAAGGCACCCCATAGTAAAGTAAGTCGTATTCACGACAAAAACTATCAATATGCTGTAGGGATTCATTTCCAGCATTCAGAAGGGTCAAATTGCGTAATTCTCTACGATATTAAACTCGGAACATTTTTCGCAAAAAAAGGCTTCACTTGATCTCGATTACTGTGAATTTCACACAGCGAAAAGTGCACAAATCTAACCAAATTGTTCTTGATTTGCACTAAACTGAGGATAATTACCTGCGATTTGCGAAAAACAAATCCTAATAGTTCTTTAGAAAAATTTTAGAGCCATTAGAACGGCTGATTTTTTATAATGCTCTCCAACGTTGCTTTTTCATCCATCGAAATGACTGGCAGCTGTGACGTAATCGCTCTTGTCGAAAGCGAAACTGGCTGTGCAGACGACACAAAACACATCTGCTCGCAGTGGCGATAGAATCCAAACTGATTCAATTTTTGTTAAGAGATTTCCTTTTATTTGATTTCGTTTGTAGCTTTTTCACTAATGGGCGGTCCTAACGGCTATAAAAATAGCCGCATACAGAATTTTTATGTCGATTATTTCATTTCGGATTTGCAAAATTTTTTGAAAAAAACTATCAATATGCTGTAGGGATTAATTTCCAGCATTCAGAAGGGTCAAATTGCGGAATTCTCTACGATATTAAACTCGGAACATTTTTCTCAAAAAAAGGCTTCACTTGATCTCGATTACTGTGAATTTCACACAGCGAAAAGTGCACAAATCTAACCAAATTGTTCTTGATTTGCACTAAACTGAGGATAATTACCTGCGATTTGCGAAAAACAAATCCTAATAGTTCTTTAGAAAAATTTTAGAGCCATTAGAACGGCTGATTTTTTATAATGCTCTCCAACGTTGCTTTTTCATCCATCGAAATGACTGGCAGCTGTGACGTAATCGCTCTTGTCGAAAGCGAAACTAGCTGTGCAGACGACACAAAACACATCTGCTCGCAGTGGCGATAGAATCCAAACTGATTCAATTTTTGTTAAGAGATTTCCTTTTATGTGATTTCGTTTGTAGCTTTTTCACTAATGGGCGGTCCTAACGGCTATAAAAATAGCCGCATATAGAATTTCAATGTCGATTATTTCATTTCGGATTTGCATAATTTATTGAAAGAGACTATCAATATGCTGTAGGGATTCGTTTCTAGCATTCAGAAGGACCAAATTGAGGAACTCACTACGATATTCACCACTTTTGGAAACATTTTTCTTGAACGATTTGTTGTACAGCAGCAGCTATTTTCTTCTCTTCCTCAGAACGCGTTCTGATTGGCTGGTGTTGACATGGGTCAAATGAGATAGGTTTTTCAATAGTGTACTATTGAAATACTTCAATGCTCTTGCTATACACGTTTAAGTTGAAAAATTTCGATTCTATTGGTAGTTAGATTATATAAATCCTTCCACAGATCACTGAGCTATGAGCTTTCAAAATACGAGAAAGGCAAACGCGCCATATGAATTATCCTCTTTGATACTCGTTTATACCAAACATTTCAGAAAAGTTTAATTTTGAACTATTTGAGATTATGTCACACAACTGAAAATTTTATCATAAAATTGTGATCATATTTCCGATGGCATGTAGCAAAAATTATGTTGATTCGTTAGATACAACAAGAGATATTCACGATCAAAAACTTATCACTCTCTCAGAGGGTAAATTTTGAAAAGGCACCCCATAGTAAAGTAAGTCGTATTCACGACAAAACAAACAAAAATCAGATTAGAATCCGCGCATGGACGGATTAGAAAACATAGACTTTGGATGGGACGAAAAGGAAGATTTAAGAGCACTTCCGTATTTCGAAGAATACGAAATAACCATGAATAATAATGACATCAAATTTGATCTACTGAAATTTTCGAAACATAAAGCTTGTGAATTTTTCACACTATACGCACCGGAAAAAGACAGGATGTGGGTGCCAGAAAAAGACCGCGAAACTATATTGATAGAATTCCACGATGCTCCTCTAGGCGAACATGTTCGAAGCAAATGAATGTTGAAGAGAATCAGTTCGCTATTCCATTGCACTAATATGCGAAAAGATATTGAAAATTATGTTAAACAATAGAACAATAAAATCGGTCGATCGAACAAAATTCCAATGAAAATTACTACGACATCATCCGAACCAGTCGAGAAATTGTATTTGGACATAGTAGTAGTATTTGTCAGAATGGGGTAACAGATACGGACTTGTTATACAATACGATCTAACGAGATATTTAATTGTAGCACCGATGGAAAATCAGGAGAGTGCCACGGTCACGCAAACTTTCGTAAATAATTATACATGTTAATATGGGACACCCGCCGAATTAGTAACCGATAATGGAACCAACTTTGTTAGTTCACTTATGAAAAATGTATGTAAAATTTTAAAAATTAAGAAGATTACTACTAGTACATATCATCCGCAAGCAAACCTGGTGGAACAATCGAATAGGGAATTGAAAACCTATTTACGACAATACGTAGGTAACGAACCGAAAGCATGAGACCAATTACTCCCATTCTTCAGTTTCGAATATAATACAACTGTGAATTCCTCAACGGGTTATACGCCGTTTGAATTATTATACGGACGACGGGCGAGCTTTACAAACTGCGTTTACAAATACGATAATTATGGTTTCTACTATGAGGACTACGTCAATGAAATGCGATCGACATTTTAACGGCTTCTAAACAAAAGCGCAAAGAATTGTATGATAAAAACTTCAACGAATGGCAACCAATGTGGGGAGACTTAGTGCTAGTCAAAGCCAATCCCACAGGCACAGGACAAAAATTACAATCACTTTGGAGAGGACCATATGAAATAGTCGCTTTACCTAACGAGCAAACAACAACGATAAAATGGGAATAAATTAGAAAAGGTTCACAATAACCGATTGAAAAAGTATACGGATTGAGAAACCAAATTTTATCACAGAATATTGAGATAATTAAGAAATTATCAAAGTAACATTATAAAAGTAATAAAAAGATTCAAAATATATGAAAATAAACACATGGTAATCAGATTTTTTTTTGTCGGAAAACTAAATAAAAAGAATTAATATTAAAAAGGGGAGCCAGTCACAATGAGATATGGGAATATGAGGTAAACTGAAATCCTGAGGGTAATTGAAAAAGGAAAAAATAGGATGCAATTATAACAAAAATAACAATAAACATCATTTGGTTTATTTGTTAAAATAATTCATTTGACAAATAATAGTCTGAATGAAGGGAAAAAGGTACAAACGTTCAATTTATAAAAAACTACAAGGATCAACCCCTGGGGTTGTTCGAGCCATTGATGTGGAACAAGGCAACCAAAATTTCTAATGATCGATTTCTTCAATTAATCGTCACACTTTTGAATCCGCAAATGCACGAGAGTCTGCTTAGATTGATCTTTATTAGGAACCAAAACCGAACACGCGAACCCAGAATATAGACTCTAAGGCTATTCGCAACGCGGTGATGGATATCTGTTCTAAAATGACATACTGTTGTATAATTTAAAACTGTCAAAAATAAAACTCGAGCTTGACGATCTCAACGGAAAGATTTAAAATCTGTTCTATATATTTCTGTAAATGTATTGGTGTTGTGTCTATTCACTTCACTGTTTCAAATCAGAAACAAACAAACTAAATTAATGATTTCGAAAACGATATGCATATTTTTACAGATCATAGTGAGCTGGAGTGCTTCTAAATGAAACTGTATTATTCAGTGCAAAACATTTAACGCTTATATTGATAATTTCTGAAGTTTCAGTTGTAGATCTAAAGTAGATCAGTGCATATGAAATAAAACAGCGTTGCGAACAACCTAATAGTCGTGATTTGTATTTGTTTTGTAGCCGGCGAAATTACATCAATAGCCCAAATGTATGCAATTATATGTTTGTACATGCTTGCGATACGGATATCGATATCCTAGTTTGCACCCGTATATAGAAAACAAAAATGTGTTTCACATTAAAAGAAATACTTGATAACTTTCGTGCAAACTTATGCGATGGTTCCCCAAATTCGAATAGATGCTCAACTTTGGAAAATGCTCGGATACATTCTGTTATAGGTTCATGGTGTCCGAATGTAGTACGATAGAGCCTGGGTTGAAATAGACTAGTCGAGCGTAGAGGTCACTGAGAAGCACGGAAGTCGAAAAGAGATAAGATCTTGGGAGAGTCAATTCGCCGTTCATTACTTTAGCCACAAGTAACGCTTGCTGTATCTTTCTACGTCGCTCTAGTGTTTCCAGACCAATCAGGCGACAACGGTGGGTTTCGCCAGGGAAGGTCCCGCAAAGCAAATCGAATAAATCTTTCTTGTAAAGTTCTATCTGTAAATTCCAAACCAGTTGGTAAGGACTCTAAATAAAACACGCATTTTCAACTAGTGGACGCACCAATGAGCAATACAACGCTTTCAAACAATACGGATCCTTGAAGTCCCGACTAATTTTTGCAATAAACCCGAGTTGCCGCGTTGCTTTGGAAATTAAAGTTGATCGGTGTAGATGAAAGGTGAGTTTAGCATCCAACAAAACGCCAAGATCATTGACAAAGTTGACTCTAGCGTTTGTCCATCAATTTGATAGTCAAATACTATTGGATTTATTTCACGATGAAAAGTTATAACTTGACATTTCACGGTACTGATTATTAAAAAGTTTCGTCGACACCAGTCTACGAAAATATCTAGAAGCTCCTTAAGATCGGTGTAGATTGCATCAACTTGTGACTTTTCTTCGAACCGCGTAATACATGTCGATGTAAAATCCAGTAGGTTCGTATTCATTGATCGTCCAGGCATAAAACCATGCTGATCGGTGGATTTGTATGTTTTCGTTTCAGATAATATGGAAGCACTAACTACTAACTCAAAAAGTTTGGACGCTGCTGGCAAACTAGTTATATCACGATAGCTTCGATAATTCAGGCGATCGCCACTTTTAAAAACTGGTGCTATCAGCTAAAACAGAAGCGAAGAATCTAGCGAACAATTCACAAGAATCTGATGTACCCTTTGATTCTACCCCATCAAGACGAACGTGTGTAGGGATTGATGGACATTTTCGTTTCGAATTGACAAAACTCCAAAACTTTTTAGGATTCCGCAGTAGATCAAACTGGATGCGCATTACATAGGCTTTATATAAACCAGCATTCAGTAACCGATATTCATCACTGGATTTCTTGAAGTTTTGCTTAGTTACAGAAGAACGCCATCGACGGTGTTTTAGCTGCCAATGATTGCGCTCTCGTTTCAATGCACGAAGACGAGAATTCTCCCACGGAGGTGAAATTGGACGCTTCACGAAAGGCAAATTAGAATTGAACCACTTCAACAATAGGTTTATAAACTGCACATCCATATAATCCACATGGTCGAGCACCTTTGAAGGTTCCCAATTCGTATTTAGAAGAAATTCTATCAAGGTATCAAAATCTATTTGCCTATAATTCAATTCTCTAGGTTCATTCAAAACAGCAGTTCGGCAAACCTCTTTACCATGATCAATTGTAAATAATACTGTGAAGGGCGGGTGATGAAGGTCAACGGGAAGCAGTGGAGCGGTGCTATTCTTTACACTTAATGTTGGCTCGAGAGGACCAAACACTAAATCTAGAACATTGAACGTTGTGATTTCTTTGCTGGTTTGCTTAAAACCTAAACCCCAAGCGTAAGGAAAACACTGGATAAGATAAAAACATGGAAAATCTACCAAGCAGGGAAAAATATCAGCGAAATAGTAAGTCAAAATGAATTAAGTATAACATGAGAAAGAAAAGGATATTAAAAACTGTTAAGAGTGTGTATTGACATGTTTTACGATGTCATTGGATGAAAAGTAAGAAGAGTCAACAAGGAATAAATTCATACTTATGCAATGAAACAAACACAGTGAAAACAAATGGACAGCGAACGTAAATAGAAAAATAAGGCGAAATTGACGATTATTAACAAGATCGGGAAGATAACAAAGAATCATCAGAGGGAAAATAAAGCAATTGGTTACATTGCCAAAGAAGTTATAATGGGGGGAAAACATATAAAGAAAAAATATACTTAAAGAAATTCAAACATATAGTTGAAGTAATACAAAGCGGTAGAAAATTTGGGAAAATATGGGATTCTAATGATTCTAGATGAGTCAACCAATCAAGAAAATTCAAATATATTATAAACATGGGAATCACGTAATACACAGCAATACCGTGCTGGTCAGAAGGATAAAAAAATGTTAAATTGAAGAGGAAGATTATAGATGTGAGAAAAATGTGTTCTTGGGAGGAAGCTACAATGCTACAAATTAAAATGAACTGGGGAAAAGTTACAATTCGTCTAGAAAAAAACGTGTTTAATCCAGCTTGCAGTGAGATGATACCTTTTTTATCAATCCGCATGTGTTTTTTGCATGAATATTCTTCGGTGTTTAAGTTTTCATGACATTATTTTAATGACCGTCGTTTTAAGTGACAATTTGAGATTTTAATCACTCATTACTCTGAAATTTCGAAGCTGCAAATCGGATCGAAGTTTAATCTAAAAGTGCGATAATCGATTAAACATGCCATGATATGTCGAAGTAATTTCCACTTTAGAGTTTATGGTAATTTAAGGTACTTCCAGAGCCGGTATTCAGGAACCAGCATAACCCAAACCGATTCGTATGGCCATATGACGAATAAATTACAATAGTTTTGAGTCCAACTTTGAAGCTTTTCGGGATTGTCATCTTCTATATCGGTTTGAATTTTAAAAATTCATTATCATGTAATTCGAGAACCGGAAGTCATAATTGGATAAAATTAATCAAATTTTTGTATGTATGTATAAAATTATTTAATTTTGTATATAAGTTTATTTTATTTTTGAATTTTTGTTTCTGAAATTTGATTAGGCTTTTTTTGAGAAAACGATTGAGCTTTGAGAAACGATTTTATACTAGACCGGAATTCTAAAATCGGTATGGCCGAAGTCAGATAAATTCACCTGAGTAGCTGTATAGTTTACATTTGTTTCAAAATATTTGTTAATCAGTGAAGACATCATTGAGAAATCATAGCACGAATTAACTTTTAGGTGCCTTCTGAATCGAAAACTGAATACCACTAAAACTGAAAAAAGTTAATTTTTTTATCGACTATCCAAATCTGCTAACCCGATAAACCTGATTAATTTATGTGGAATAGACATTTTTATACCAATCACCCTGTATCCCCAAAACCGGAAGTTGGATCTGACTGAAGAGCAAGATTTTTATTGAATCTTGAAACTGTTCATTTGAATCTTAGATGATTCTTAGATTTCATTTGAATCTTAGATCGGTTCAGCCATCTACGAGAAGAATGAGTTACACAATTTTGATTTCTTTTCAGATATCATCCTGTAGCTCCGGAACCAAACATATTTCAGGAACTTTGTTTGGGGGCATACGACTTTTCGTATGAATCTGAATTTGTAGAAAAGAAATTTTCCGAGAAAATTGAGTGAAATTATTTGTCACACACGCATTTGCTTATCTCGACGAACTAATTCGAATGGTATATGGTTGTTATGTTCTTACAGCATTTATTGCTGTAAGTAGTTTAAAACAATATAATTAAAAAAAAATTCTGCCTTCATCTGGTTTATATATGTCAAATTCGAACGATTATGTTGCCAAAAACAAGCCGTGCTAAAATCGGTTCGAGGCTAAATGTCATGAAAAAGGATACTGTACACAGTCTTTTTGGTACTTAGAAACAATTGTATGTAACAGTATAAAAAATCGTGTTTTCCGTTGCTCGCAAGCATTTCTTTGTCATACAGCGCTCAGAACTCCTACGGCTGCAATAGGGGGAAAAGTCGTTTACAAAAAAATTTCGATATCTTCGTCAAAAAATGGACGGATTTCAACAATCTATGACTTGTTGGATAGCTATTATCGAATCTAAGTCTGAAAACATATTCTGTTTTCAAGGTCAATTGTGACAAATACTGCCAAAAAACTGAAAATTTTGACATAAAACTTCGTATAACTCAAAAAGTAAACATCCGATCTCAAAACCATTCAATAGCGTTTTGGGTGACGGGGACACTTTCATTTGCGACTAGTTTGATCAAAATCGGTCCAGCCATCTCTGAGATCTCGACCTCTTAGTTGACAACACACAAACAGACACACACATGGACATTTGCTCAGTTCGTCGAGCTGAATCGATTGGTATATGTCATTCGGCCCTCCGGGCCTCGGAAAAAATTTCTAAAGTTTGAGCGAATTCTATACCTATTTTATATATATATATAAAAAGGTAAAAAGAAGAGTACATTACACAAGGTAGGTAAACATAATGGCATAATATTATTATAAGTAAGGAGAATCTCTATAATGAAATAAGATGGATAATAACATAAAACTAACACTGAAAATACACTAAAAGAATAATTCAAACTGAAAGGAAAACAGGGATGACATATGACACTAATACAAAGAACGGAATTCTAAGTTACTTTATGGTTAGTGTTATTATCGGAAAGATATTAAAGTCCAGATCTAAGTTTATTTTTAGAAAATAAAAACAGGAACACGCGCCGGAAGAACCAGGAGGATGGTAAGGCACCATTAAAATGAATACGCCATAGAAGCAAGTTATGGGGCAGTTTAGAAAAACTGGCATATACATTATTGAAATTAATAACCTGAAACAAGCATTCGCATTCTACAGACTAAGAAGGTGCGGGGTACCTCAACGAAAAAAAATATATACATAAACATGAAAACTTCTCTGTTAAAGGAAATTCAGTCGAGATAACATATAGACGAATTAATATATCGACAGATACACTTAAATGCATTAAAGCTAAAAAACATAGATTCAACTAATAGAAAGAACAAGTATGCTATCGAAAACAAAAAAGAATACGATGCCCAAAGATATGACAATGTAAAAAGAATATGATGCAAAATGCAATTATGGAAAAACAATACGTATATAAAAATAATAATAATGATAATAATCATGGAACAGAAAATAGATTACATTAGAGGCACAGAATCATACAGAATGACTAGGAGTTTTTGTTACAATTTAGAATCCTAAACTGTACGTGTGCCAAAAAAATAATCGTCGCGGTAGGAAGGATGTCGGTAGCTTAGTCAAGCTACCTTAGAGAACGAAAGGGTGTGGTCGGATGCGGTGGCAGGTTGAAGACAAAGGGAAGAACAGCAGAGTTGAACCATAGGGGGAGAAAAAAATTACGAAGACTTAGTATGGAAGACCGTGATAACAAGTTTAAGTAATGTCAACACCACAAATTGCTACATCGACAAATACAACTGAAAATAAGAAGGAAGTAAACGTCAACAAAGTTAAATATGACTTGCGTGGGTATGCCACAATGTTACAAATTGCTACATCATATTTTACTCAGTGATCATCGTCAAGCTCAACTGAATACCATAAACAAACATGAAAATCAAAGTTATTAATACGCGGAAAACTAAAACAATACAGAGAAAACAATCACGAAATCTAATGAAGTATATGAAAAAGCCGCTAGGAGCTTCAACACATTTTACCCTTAGAAGATGCTTCATCACATTTTTTGTGGAACGATTACCCCACAGATAAAGCAACGATAGACCATGGAACAGGATGGCGTCAAAGGAGAACACATACACGAGGACCACCGTAGAAGCTTAAAGAAGAACAGAAAAAAGAGATTATTATTTCTAATTGTGAAAAACACCCCTCCAATGCTCGACGCTCGCGGCACAATACAGGCTATTCACATTCATATTCCAAAGATGTCGAAATTGACGGTGTTGTTACCGAAGTCTTTCGGTAGATGAACTACTCAAGCAAGATGTTTGTCGTTTCAAGAACTCTATGCTTGAGAGTGTGAAAATAGTCGAAGGTAAACAACTGCATTCAGTTCTTGGAGAGGGGAAAAGGTTTATCGCCCATCAGACTCGTTTCGAGTGACATTTGCTGGGTCCGCGTTGCCGTCCCATGTTTATGTCGATAAAATTCGTCTTCCTGTTCAGCTTTTTGTTTCACATGTAATGAATGGTACGAACTGCAAAAATTCGGCCACACAGCTATTTACTGCAGTAATAAACGAAAATGTATTAAATATGAGGAATCTCACTCAGATAATGATTGCAATAAAGAAAATGAAAAAGGCGGGTGGGTAATGTCAGAGACATAACTGGATGTCGTGAATACGAAAACAACTGACATGTTCCTTAACACTTCCGAATATTAATTGTATGAATTATGCACGCATTCCCCTTTTTCACATTTTTCGCAAAAACAAAGAAAGCTTCACTTGATCTCGATTACTGTGAATTTCACACAGCGAAAAGTGCACAAATCTAAGCAAACTGTTCTTGATTTGCAGTAAACTGAGGATATTTCCCTACGATTTGCGAACAACAAATCCTAATAGTTCTTCAGAACAATTTTAGAGCCATTAGAACGGCTGATATTGTGTAATGCTCTCCACCGTTGTTTTTTTCCCAATGCTAATGACTGGCAGCTGTTACGTAATCGCTCTTGTAGAAAGCGTGCAGACGACACAAAACACATCTGCTCGCAGTGGCGATTGAATCCAAACTGATTGAATTTTTGTTAAGAGATTTCCTTTTATGTGATTTCGTTTGTAGCTTTCTCACTAATGGGCGGTCCTAACGGCTATAAAAATAGCCGCATTCAGAATTTTAATGTCGATTATTTCATTTCGGATTTGCATAATTTATTGACAGAAACTATCAATATGCTGAAGGGACTCGTTTCTAGCATTAAGAAAGGTCAAATTGCGTAATTCTCTACGACATTAAACTCTAAAACATTTTTTGCAAAAAAGGCTTCACTTGATCTCGATTACTGTGAATTTCACACAGCGAAAAGTGCACAAATCTAAGCAAACTCTTCTTGATTTGCCGTAAACTGAGGATACTTCCCTACGATTTGCGAACAACAAATCCTAATAGTTCTTTAGAAAAATTTTAGAGCCATTAGAACGGATGATATTGTGTAATGCTCTCCACCGTTGTTTTTTCCCAATGCTAATGACTGGCAGCTGTGACGTAATCGCTCTTGTCGAAAGCGTGCAGACGACACAAAACACATCTGCTCGCAGTGGCGATTGAATCCAAACTAGGGATGTCGTAATATTGATCGATTAATCGAGTAATCGATTAATAACCCAGATAATCGAGTAATATTTAATCGAATAGGTTAAAACTTATATTCGATTATTGAGCTAATCGAATAATTAAAAAAATCCCATAGTAATAATTGAATGAATAATCGAGTAATCGATTAATAACCCAGATAATCGAATAAATTTCAATCGATTGGTATCAAAATTATACTCGATTATTAAATAATCAAGTAATTCGAAATTTCCGACATCCCTAATCCAAACTGATTGAATTTTTGTTAAGAGATTTCCTTTTATGTGATTTCGTTTGTAGCTTTTTCACTAATGGGCGGTCCTAACGGCTATAAAAATAGCCGCATTCAGAATTTTAATGTCGATTATTTCATTTCGTATTTGCATAATTTATTGAAAGAAACTATCAATGTGCTGAAGGGACTCGTTTCTAGCATTCAGAAAGGTCAAATTGCGTAATTCTCTACGACATTAAACTCTAAAACATTTTATTAAAAAAAGGCTTCTCTTGATTTCGATTACTGTGAATTTCACACAGCGAAAAGTGCACAAATCTAAGCAAACTGTTATTGGCGAGACTGGCTCCTCCTGGCTCCTCTCTGGAGCCACCAATGTTGTTGGAGGAAGAAACTAATTTTTTCTTGGCTCCTCTTGGGGCCACCAATGTTAATGAGCGAAGACTCTTTTGTAGAGTCACTAATGTTATTGACCGCAGAGATTCCTTTCTGCAGCCACCAATGTTACTGGCGATAGAGACCAGTTTTTTCTTGGCTCCTCTTGGGGCCACCAATGTTACTAAGGGGTATCTGGATGAAGCCTAGTGTAATTGTTTCGCAGCCGGATAGCTCTCGTAGCGGTCTATCCACCTTGAAATCAATTCCACTTGGGCTGTTTTCGGATGAGTAACAATTTCCCCCTGACTGCAGTGAATTGCAAGTGATTTATTTTAACAAAATCTTAACTATATATACAAGTATTTTCCTTACAACAAATGTAAATGTTGCGCGACATTAACCGCAACATTCTCGGTTTTCCCTTTCTATCCCATTGCGGGATCCTAACTCACACTGATATCTAGCTATGTCAGCGCGCGCATCTAGTTTTACCTGCTTGTTTACAAAGGTATTATTTACTTCATACATCCTGGTGCGCGGCTCAGACCGATGCTGTTTGTGTACATATTTTAGTCCTTATCGAAAGCTGAGCGGAAAGATTTTATTGCTCCAAATGTGGAAATTCCTATATTTGGCCCTAGACCCGCTTGAAGAGCGGCTTGTCTCGGCTTGCACACAAATCATAAATCTATACCTGCTTTATTGAGGTACTACAACCGCTTGAAGAGCGGTTTAGTTTTGTTCATTATTTTCTTAATACTTTACAATGTCTAGACCCACTCTTTGGGCCATCGGATAAATCCCTGTGGTTTAATTATAACTGATATAATTGAATTATTAAACTGATATAATTGCATTACTAAGCTGATATAATTGCATTACTAAACTGATATAATTGCATTACTGAACTGGTCCGTAACATTCCGGCCCTGATAAATTATTAAATTTATTAAATATGAATGGACCATTTATATATGATTCACTTTCATTACAGCTGTGACTCGACTTCTGAGTCAGTAGTTCTAGTTGGATGACCTCTACGACGAGCTATTGATGATCCCTCTGCGTTGGACCTGGTTCCGATGTTCGACGTCTTCTGGTTAGATTTGTGTTTCAGAATTTTGCACATCAGTAAAACACAAAGTGCCGTGATCAGGAATAATAACGCACCAATCCAAATACGATGATAAATGTTTATTGGTTCCTCAGTTTCCACTACATCTAGAAAATTCTTGTAAGGATTCACCGACCATGGTGTTGTTGATCTTTCTGTCGTCGTGTTGTCAATATTCAATTCGATGTCAATCTGTGACCTTGGCTTGAAATAGGTAAACGTTGCCTTGTTACTAATTTCCATGGTTGCATAAATTGTTTCCTTTTTCGCTTGTATCTTGCATTCTGGTGTCATCTCGACAATTGCTGCTTCGTACGGCGGTGAAATTATTGTATTTTCACAATGAACTACGATCGTGCTGGGATTATTCGTATAATAAAGTACAGAGTTCCGCATAGGAAGATGTATTAGTCGTGTATAGTTACCAGGTAATCGATTAACTATACATCCGATTTTTGGTTCCACATGTAATATTGCAGCAGATATGCAGTCGGGTGCCTTTAATATTTTTGGTTGATTATATATTATATATATATTATATGATTATATATATATTATATGATTATATAGCTTATATCCATTCGGCAATTGCTCAGTAATGTTATGCAATATTTGCTGAAGTTCTATTTTATCCAAAGGATAGGAACGAATCCTTCTATATTTTGCCAATATTTCGTCGATTATTTCCCGAGCAAGAAATGCTATCTCCATGGCTTTTCTTTGAGTAATAGCTACACGGTCTTCTGTATAATAAACCTTAAGTTTATTCATTCCGCCATGAAGGATAGAAATCCTGCTTGCAAATGTGTCTCCCATCTGTGCTGCTTTTACATTCATTAGGTTCACAGAATGTGCTATTTTATCGAACCTTTCATCTTCGTGTATGCGCATAGCTTGAATTTCGTCATCGACATACTCTCTTACTCTTTCAGTCGTAGACCACGCGGGTCTCTGCTGTATACAGGAGGCGTCTCCATTCAACTCGGTTCATTGCTGTTCGCCGCCAGCCTCGGTAGCTGCGAAGGGTCCGCAGGTCGTCCTCAATTTGATCGATCCATCTTGCCCGCTGTGCGCCTCTTCTTCTTATACCGGTCGGATCATTGTCGAGGATCATTTTAACCGGGTTGTTCTCCGACATTCTAACAACATGCCCGGCCCACCGTAACCGCCCGACCTTGGCCGTTTGGACGAGGGTTGGTCCTCCCAGCAACTGGTGCAGTTCATGGTTCATTCGCCTTCTCCACGTACCGTCTTCCATCCGCACTCCGCCGAAGATGGTTCGCAACACCTTCCGTTCAAAAACACCTAGTGCGCGTTGATCCTCCGCAAGCATTGTCCAGGACTCGTGCTCGTAGAGGATAACCGGTCTAATCAGCGTTTTGTAGATAGTTAACTTCGTACGACGGCGAATTTTGCTCGATCGAAGCGTCCTGCGCAGTCCAAAGTAAGCACGATTTCCTGACAATATGCGTCTCTGAATTTCTCTGCTGGTGTCATTATCGGCAGTCACCAGTGAGCCCAAGTACACGAACTCGTCGACCATTTCGATTTCATCACCACCAATCAGAACTCGTAATGGGTGGCTGACGTTATCTTCTCTCGAGCCCCTGCCTTTCATGTACTTTGTCTTTGACACATTGATGTCTAATCCGATCCGCTTGGCCTCAGCTTTTAGTCCGATGTACGTATCTTCCATCTTCTCAAAGTTGCGTGCTCAATATCATCAGCGAAACCAAGTAGCTGAACGGACTTTCTGAAAATCGTGCCACTCGTGTGTATCCTCGCTCTTCTTATCACACCCTCTAAAGCAATGTTGAATAGCAGACACGAAAGGCCATCACCATGCCGTAGCCCTCTGCGAGTTTCGAAGGGACTCGAGTTTATCCCCAATACTCGAACAACGCACATCACTCGATCCATCGTAGCCTTGACCAATCGTATCAGTTTGTCCTGGAATCCGTAGTCGTGCATGATTTTCCATAGCTGTTCTCGATCGATTGTGTCGTAGGCTGATTTGAAATCGATGAATAAGTGATGTGTGGGCACATTGTATTCGCGGCACTTTTGCAACACCTGGCGGATGGCGAACACTTGGTCCGTGGTAGCGCGTTCGCCCATAAATCCTGCCTGATATTGTCCCACGAATTCGTTTGCAATCGGTGAAAGTCGACGGCATAAGATTTGGGAGAGTACCTTGTAGGCGGCGTTCAGCAGAGTTATCGCGCGTTAATTGCAGCAATCCAGCTTATCGCCCTTTTTGTAGATGGGACACACGATTCCTTCCATCCATTCCTCCGGTAAAATCTCGTCCTCCCAGATCTTGGTAACGACCCAGTGCAGTGCTTTCACTAGTGCATTACCACCGTGTTTAAGTAGCTCGCTTGGTAGTTGGTCAACGCCAGCGGCCTTATTATTTTTCAACCGGCTTACCACCTCCTCCACTTCTTGGAGGTCTGGGACCGGCAGTCTATCGTCCTCCGCACGCGTTCCCAAGTTCGTTACCGCGCCGCTATTTTCGTATTCCGCCACATCGCCATTGAGGTGCTCGTCGAAATACTGCCGCAACCTCTCGATCACCTCACAGTCGTTCGTGAGAAGATCCCCGTTGGTGTCCTTGCACATATCGGCCTGTGGCACATGGCCTCTGCGCGAACGGTTCACCTTCTCGTAGAACTTCCTTGTGTCATTAGCACGGAACAGCTGTTCCATCGCTTCGCGATCTCGGTCTTCCTGTTGGCGCTTTTTTCTACGGGATACCGAGTTTAGTCTGTTCCGCACCTGTCTGTATCGTTCCTCGTTTGCTCTCGTCCGGTGTTGCAGCTTGCTCGCCCAAGCTGCATTCTTCTCGGCCACTAACTGTTCACATTCGTCGTCGAACCAGTCGTTCCTCACGTTCGGAGCCGCCGTACCTAGCATTGCTGATGCAGTGCTACCTATGGCAGAACGGATGTCTCTCCAGCCATCTTCAAGAGTAGCTGCACCAAGCTGCTGTTCCGTTGGTAGTGCCACTGCCAACTGCTGCGCGTAATCTTGGGCTACTCCAGTATCCCGGAGCCGCGCGATGTTAAACCGCGACGTTCGGTTTCGACGTTGGGTAGCCACCGTCGAAAGTTTTGAGCGCATGCATACAGCAACCAAGTAGTGGTCCGAATCTATATTCGCACTGCGGTAGGTGCGAACATTGTTGATGTCCGAGAAAAATTTTCCGTCGATCAAAACGTGGTCGATTTGGTTTTCGGTCTGTTGGTCAGGTGATCTCCAGGTGGCTTTGTGGATATTCTTGCGGGGAAAGAAGGTGCTTCTGACTACCATTCCTCGGGAGGCCGCAAAGTTGACTTCCTACCTGGGCATTCATGTCCCCGATGACAATTTTTACGTCTCTGCGTGGGCAGCCGTCATAGGCTTGTTCCAGCTGCACGTAGAACGCTTCTTTATCGTCCTCGGGTCTCCTTTCATGTGGGCAGTGCACGTTGATGATGCTGTAATTGAAAAAACGGCCTTTAATTCTCAACTTACACATCCTAGCGTTGATCGGCTGCCACCCAATCACTCGCTGACGCATCTTGCCCAGCACTATAAAGCCAGTTCCCAGCTCGTTCGTTGTGCCACAGCTTTGGTAGAAGGTAGCCGCTCGATGACCGCTTTTCCACACCTTCTGTCCCATCCAACAAAGCTCCTGCAGCGCTACGACGTCGAAGCTGCGAGGATTTAGTTCGTCGTATATTATCCTGTCGCAGCCTGCGAAACCTAGCGACTTGCAGTTCCATGTTCCAAGTTTCCAATCGTAGTCCTTTTTTCGTTGCGTGGGTCTATGCCGATTGTTCCGGGTCGTATTCTCTCCTGTATCATTCGTAATAGGTGTTTTACGGGCGGCTTATTAGGCCTGCGTCAACCCCCTGTCTCGCCGGAGGATCATCGTGCTTGCTCTGTTTAACGTCCCAACTAGCACTAGGACGATCCCGTTGGTGGGGTTGCCACCTTGGATTTAGCTGGACGGGATACAGCATTTCATACTCAGCCGCTGGATACCAGAACAGACGCTGTTTGAAGCCGCTCCTAACATGGAGTACAGACGCTCCGACATCCTCTAAAGAGGACCCCCTTCCCTGTCAGCATACGACCAAGGTCCCACCGGGGTTGGTTACCCGATCTTTCCTATGGTTGCTCGTACCCCAGCCGGCACCGCGGGGAGGTAGGGATAGGAGTTACTGGACAAGAGGCTAAGAACCACATTGGGGCCTGAATTGCGCATTGTCCAGTCGTTTACCAACCAATTCGTCATCGACATCGTTTCCACCAAATAATAAGTCCTTGAGAAATCCTAATATTCCTCTTCCTCTTTTTATTCTTGTAGAATACTGAATCTCCAATTTTGCATTACTTGCCTGACGTTGTAATGATGTTACTATTTGTTCCATATTGCGATCTCTTGTTAGTTTTTTCATCGTAGCCAATGCCGTAGATAACTTATGGTGAATTTCATCAATAGTATTCATGTCCTTTTCCGGGATCACTTGTGTATTTAGATTCGTCTTCCATGTTCCTCTTTTGAGGATGCATGTTCCATAATGGTTGAAAATCAACCCGTCCTCTTCAATTGGTTTTATTTTCAAAGTGCTTCCTAATGATAAAAGTGTTACAAACATAATTATTAATTTCGGTATTGTACCAGTGAAGAGTCGAATGCGCTTTTTCTTTTTCACTAAACCATTTGATTCTTCCTTCAATTTCATACTATCAACTAGTGCTGTATCTTCTTTATTTTGTTCAAAAGAAACTGTTTCTGATATCGCCTCGGTTTTATCAATCGATTTTGTTTTCATGTTCCAAGCAACTGCTGATATACCAGAGTCGACTGAAGATGATTCGATGACTGTTTCGAGTTTTCTGATTTCTTTCACTGTATTTTGTTTACAACCTTCTTCCTTGGTGGGATCATCTTCTCGATCAGTGTCCATCATTTGCGCGTCGACATTTTCCTTCTCAATTGGTGTCGCAATTTTAACAGTCTTGTTATATACCATTACTTTCATGACGTTGGTTTCAGGCTGCCCTCGGTTGTCACAATCTCTCCACAAAATCCTTTGAGCATGTTGATCTTCTGGACTTATTTTGACTTGGTGGAACATCTCCTTGATGCCTCCACAGATCGCAATTGCTCCTTCCCGGAATCTTATTAATACGCCAAATAATGTAGTAGTGGCGTCCGGCCCTGATAACAAGGCTGAGTTAAAAGAAACTCCCTGTACACTAGCTGCTGCATCAAACACCAATCTTGGTTTAGGTGGCTGTTTATTTTTACTCTGAATAATGAAGTGTGGAAGATAATAAACTCGTGGTGCTGATAGATTTAGTTCCGACTGTGTCAATTTGCGTATGTATCCTTTCCTTTCGTAATCGATAAATGTATTTATCGCCCAGTTTTTTAACTCAGAGTCTCGTTGCAACGTTCTTTCCATTGACACCAATCTTCTCATAGCATTTTTATAACTTTCCGGAAATATTGTATGATTATTTTTCCACAATAGGCCAATCTCGTACCGACCATTTTGATAATTCATCGTGGATTTTGTTATCGAGTCTGCTCTTTCTTCTTCGATCGATTTGGGCAGTGTTTTGACTGATTTGACACCAAAATCTTCTGTGGAAAAATATTTCTCCATGACTTTTTCCATTTCTTCTTCTTTTTGTGTCAACATAACGTAATCACCTTCGACTGTATGTCTAGTGTTTCCAAAAACGAACCATCCTAGTTTCGTTCGTAATGCTGTTGGTTCATTTGCTTTCCCAATCCGTTTTTCAAACGGAGTTAAAAGATGACTATGACTCAGTCCAATAAGAATTGTCGGTTGTACATCCTTATAGGTTTTCAATGGAATATTCTTCAAATATGGATATTCAGTCTGCAGTTTTTTAACATCCATTGATTGCTTAGGCAGTTGAAGATTGCTGATCGTCCTTACACCCTTAATAGTGAACTCCTTGTTGGATTCGCCATGAATTTTAAGTTGAACCCGGCGGCTCTCCTCCTCATTTCTGGTGACATTTTGTGTCCATTTAAGCATTAGTGGATCAGACCTTCCTTGTAGCTCTAGTTCTCTAGCCGTATTTTCGTCGAGTAGCGTGAGTGACGAACCGGCATCCAAAAACGCATACGTTTCAATTTTCTTATTCCCGTTGCGCAAAGTTACAGGTACTATTTGGTAGAAAACGTTTTGTTTGGTGTGTTCGTGGTGGTTATTTAATTCCACCTCTTGAATTTCTTCATCCTTTGGTACCTCTTTTATCGTGTATTTGTTGTGTAGTAACGGGTGATGCTTTTTGTTGCATCCATCTATTCCGCAGCATTTGGTTTTTCTACAGTCTCGCATTTTATGATTCTTAAATACAAGACAGCTCAAACATAGTCCTGATTTGAAGGCCAGATTGTTTCTTTCTTCTGGCTTCAATGTTTTGAATTTGGTGCATTCAGGTAGTGTATGACCATCACTACACATAACGCATTTATCTGCATCCTTGCTTTATGCATGTTTACATGTATTTTTGATTTTCGCTCTGGTTCTTTATGTGATGCGATCATCAACCTGCTAGTTCTAGCATGAGGCTTTAGCCATTCATTTAGATCCGATAGTGTTTTTATCGGTGTATCATCTTGGTATTGGTTCTCGTGCCATTTTATTTGTAAACCATATGGTAACTTTCGTACCGTGTCTTCCACAAGTCTGTGGTCTATACGATACTCTTCTCTGTCTAAGAGTGATACGTTGCAGACGAGATTATCCAATGAATCGGATATCTCTGCTATCAGATTTCGATTATCCTTTTTTATATTAATCAAATCTGCCAATAATTCTTTATAGACTAGTTCGGGTCTTCCGAAATTTTCCTCTAGTCTCTTTATTATTTGATCCACACTGTTTGGATCCATCATTAGTTGACGCACGCTTTTCTCTGCGTTGCCGTACAACACAGTCTGGAGTCTAGTGAGATTCTCCAGATTGTTAAACAACCCCTCTTTGGTTGTTTCCAAGAATATTTTCTTGAATTTAGGCCATTCCTTGGCCGAGCCTCCATATTTGGGCAAACTCATAAGCGCTTGTCGTTTCAAATAAACCGTCCAATCGGGCTCTTGTTTGGTGGGTTTTATTCCTGCTGCCGATGTACCTGGTACAGGCTCTTCAGTTTCTGATTTAATTGTCTGTATGGATTTTATTAATTGTTCCATCGCCATTCTATTTTCCCTAAGTATTTCCTGGATGACGTCTTTATTTAGCGATTGTTTTTGTTGTGTTTTCAATTGAATAAGTTCCCTTTCTGCGTCTAAACATTTAGGGCATATCCATCTTTCTTCCTCTGGTGGTGAAATTGAAAGTTTCACACACTTCAGATGGAACCATCGACCGCATTCGTCGCATGCGATCATGGCTTCTTTTTTATCAGCTGCCGTACACAGACGGCAACTGCCATGGGGGTTCGGTCGATATGTCGTGAACATCATGTTTCTAGCTGTGTTTAGTTCACGAGCTATCCCTTTCGTTGCTAACGAAATCCTTCTATCGTGCTGATAATGTGAGTTCTCGTCCTCTCTGGAGGACACCAATGTTATTGGCGAGACTGGCTCCTCCTGACTCCTCTCTGGAGCCACCAATGTTGTTGGGGAAGAAACTAATGTTTTCTTGGCTCCTCTTGGGGCCACCAATGTTAATGAGCGAAGACTCTTTTGTAGAGTCACCAATGTTATTGACCGCAGAGATTCCTTTCTGCAGCCACCAATGTTACTGGCGATAGAGACCAGTTTTTTCTTGGCTCCTCTTGGGGCCACCAATGTTACTAAGGGGTATCTGGATGAAGCCTAGTGTAATTGTTTCGCAGCCGGATAGCTCTCGTAGCGGTCTATCCACCTTGAAATCAATTCCACTTGGGCTGTTTTCGGATGAGTAACAATTTCCCCCTGACTGCAGTGAATTGCAAGTGATTTATTTTAACAAAATCTTAACTATATATACAAGTATTTTCCTTACAACAAATGTAAATGTTGCGCGACATTAACCGCAACATTCTCGGTTTTCCCTTTCTATCTCATTGCGGGATCCTAACGCACACTGATATCTAGCTATGTCAGCGCGCGCATCTAGTTTTACCCGCTTGTTTACAAAGGTATTATTTACTTCATACATCCTGGTGCGCGGCTCAGACCGATGCTGTTTGTGTACATATTTTAGTCCTTATCGAAAGCTGAGCGGAAAGATTTTATTGCTCTAAATGTGGAAATTCCTATATTTGGCTCTAGACCCGCTTGAAGAGCGGCTTGTCTCGGCTTGCACACAAATCATAAATCTATACCTGCTTTATTGAGGTACTACAACCGCTTGAAGAGCGGTTTCGTTTTGTTCATTATTTTCTTAATACTTTACAATGTCTAGACCCACTCTTTGGGCCATCGGATAAATCCCTGTGGTTTAATTATAACTGATATAATTGAATTATTAAACTGATATAATTGCATTACTAAACTGATATAATTGCATTACTAAACTGGTCCGTAACACAAACTCTTCTTGATTTGCCGTAAACTGAGGATATTTCCCTACGATTTGCGAACAACAAATCCTAATAGTTCTTTAGAAAAAATTTAGAGCCATTAGAACGGCTGATATTGTGCAATGCTCTCCACCGTTGTTTTTTTCCCAATGCTAATGACTGGCAGCTGTGACGTAATCGCTCATGTCGAAAGCGTGCAGACGACACAAAACACATCTGCTCGCGTGGCGATTGAATCCAAACTGATTGAATTTTTGTTAAGAGAATTCCTTTTATGTGATTTCGTTTGTAGCTTTTTCACTAATGGGCGGTCCTAACGGCTATAAAAATAGCCGCATACAGAATTTTATTGTCGATTATTTCGTTTCGGATTTGCATAATTTATTGAAAGAAACTATCAATATGCTGTAAGGATTCGTTTCTAGCATTCACAAGGACCAAATTGAGGAACTCACTGCGATATTCACCACTTTTCGGAACATTTTTCCCGGACGATTTGTTGTACAGCAGCAGATATTTTGTTCTCTTCCTTAGAACGCGTTCTGATTGGCTGGTGTTGACATGGAGCAAATGAGACAGGTTTTTCAATAGTGTACTATTGAAATACTTCAATGCTTTTGCTATACACGTTTAAATTGAAAAATTTCGATTCTATTGGTAGTTAGATTATATAAATCCTTTCACAGATCACTGAGCTATGAGCTTTAAAAATACGAGAAAGGCAAACGCGCCTTATGAATTATCCTCTTTGATACTCGTTCATACCAAACATTTCAGAAAAGTTTAATTTTGAATTATTTTAGACTATGTCACAAAACTGCAAATTTTATCATAAAATTGTGATCATATTTCCATGTCGGCATGTCGCAAGAATTATGTTGATTCATTAGATACAACAATAGATATTCACGATCAAAAACTTAGAGGGCAAATTTTGAAAAGGCACCCCATAGTAAAGTAAGTCGTATTCACGACAAAAATGGGTTGTATAGAGGTACAGTAAAGTAAATTCTGCATAATTCTTTAGGAGTATTATTATGGTTTTAAGAAGAACCGAATAGAAGTCTGGAATAGAGAACTGGACCCTGAGTTCAAGACCTAAATTTAGATCCAATAACAGAATGCGAGATGCGACCGGAGCGTTTGAGGTTTTAACCACGCAGAAGGTGCATTCTCCGTCGCTGCTGGTTGATGATTCCACTCCCACGACGTCTGCTTCCAACGAACGCACGAAAAGAAATGATCGATTTTCGCATTTTTTTTTTGCATAAATATCTGTTTATTAATCTTATTTTTGTGTATTACATCAACATTTTACAGTACAAGTGTTTTGACCCTTTGGCCTTTCATCTTTGTTGTTCATACGATTCGTTATTAATATTAGGTGTTTTAGTTACTCTTGTTTTACATACTAATGTTTAATCATAATATTTATTTTCATTATTTATAAAATGTCTACCTACTTATAACTATCCCTAACCTAATACGTACAAATTTTGAATTATTTGTATTTCAGAGATTGAGCACCTCTCTTCAAATTTCGTGCAGTATTGTTCGAATTTTTGTTCTAGTATATCCAGTGAGGCAATCTCATGTACTTCACTAGTCCTTGTCCAAGGGGGTAGATTTAGAATCATCTTTAAGATCTTACTTTGAATGCGCTGAAACCTAAGTTTGTGTGTTCGTGCACAGCCCCGCCAAACAGGGACTGCGTATTCAATTGCGGGGTAGATGATTTGTTTATAGACAGCCATCTGATTCTTCAGGCATAGTTTAGATGTTCTACAAATCAGCAGATACAGAGACCTAATGAGTATGCCTAATGATCACCGAATCGTATTCTGCATTCGTCTGATGGAACAAGTTTTGGAGATCTTGAATGTGGAAACAAGATTACCTGAGTTTTTGCTGCATTGATCACAATTTTCCAGCTTGTAAAATATTCCGTTAAAGCGTCCAGACCTGTCTGTAGTTTATTCTTCAGCCGCTTGAAGAGCGGCTTGTCTCGGCTTGCACACAAATCATAAATCTATACCTGCTTTATTGAGGTACTACAACCGCTTGAAGAGCGGTTTCGTTTTGTTCATTATTTTCTTAATACTTTACAATGTCTAGACCCACTCTTTGGGCCATCGGATAAATCCCTGTGGTTTAATTATAACTGATATAATTGAATTATTAAACTGATATAATTGCATTACTAAACTGATATAATTGCATTACTAAACTGATATAATTGCATTACTAAACTGGTCCGTAACACAAACTCTTCTTGATTTGCCGTAAACTGAGGATATTTCCCTACGATTTGCGAACAACAAATCCTAATAGTTCTTTAGAAAAAATTTAGAGCCATTAGAACGGCTGATATTGTGCAATGCTCTCCACCGTTGTTTTTTTCCCAATGCTAATGACTGGCAGCTGTGACGTAATCGCTCATGTCGAAAGCGTGCAGACGACACAAAACACATCTGCTCGCGTGGCGATTGAATCCAAACTGATTGAATTTTTGTTAAGAGAACTCCTTTTATGTGATTTCGTTTGTAGCTTTTTCACTAATGGGCGGTCCTAACGGCTATAAAAATAGCCGCATACAGAATTTTATTGTCGATTATTTCTTTTCGGATTTGCATAATTTATTGAAAGAAACTATCAATATGCTGTAAGGATTCGTTTCTAGCATTCACAAGGACCAAATTGAGGAACTCACTGCGATATTCACCACTTTTCGGAACATTTTTCCCGGACGATTTGTTGTACAGCAGCAGATATTTTGTTCTCTTCCTTAGAACGCGTTCTGATTGGCTGGTGTTGACATGGAGCAAATGAGACAGGTTTTTCAATAGTGTACTATTGAAATACTTCAATGCTTTTGCTATACACGTTTAAATTGAAAAATTTCGATTCTATTGGTAGTTAGATTATATAAATCCTTTCACAGATCACTGAGCTATGAGCTTTAAAAATACGAGAAAGGCAAACGCGCCTTATGAATTATCCTCTTTGATACTCGTTCATACCAAACATTTCAGAAAAGTTTAATTTTGAATTATTTTAGACTATGTCACAAAACTGCAAATTTTATCATAAAATTGTGATCATATTTCCATGTCGGCATGTCGCAAGAATTATGTTGATTCATTAGATACAACAATAGATATTCACGATCAAAAACTTAGAGGGCAAATTTTGAAAAGGCACCCCATAGTAAAGTAAGTCGTATTCACGACAAAAATGGGTTGTATAGAGGTACAGTAAAGTAAATTCTGCATAATTCTTTAGGAGTATTATTATGGTTTTAAGAAGAACCGAATAGAAGTCTGGAATAGAGAACTGGACCCTGAGTTCAAGACCTAAATTTAGATCCAATAACAGAATGCGAGATGCGACCGGAGCGTTTGAGGTTTTAACCACGCAGAAGGTGCATTCTCCGTCGCTGCTGGTTGATGATTCCACTCCCACGACGTCTGCTTCCATCGAACGCACGAAAAGAAATGATCGATTTTCGCATTTTTTTTTTGCATAAATATCTGTTTATTAATCTTATTTTTGTGTATTACATCAACATTTTACAGTACAAGTGTTTTGACCCTTTGGCCTTTCATCTTTGTTGTTCATACGATTCGTTATTAATATTAGGTGTTTTAGTTACTCTTGTTTTACATACTAATGTTTAATCATAATATTTATTTTCATTATTTATAAAATGTCTACCTACTTATAACTATCCCTAACCTAATACGTACAAATTTTGAATTATTTGTATTTCAGAGATTGAGCACCTCTCTTCAAATTTCGTGCAGTATTGTTCGAATTTTTGTTCTAGTATATCCAGTGAGGCAATCTCATGTACTTCACTAGTCCTTGTCCAAGGGGGTAGATTTAGAATCATCTTTAAGATCTTACTTTGAATGCGCTGAAACCTAAGTTTGTGTGTTCGTGCACAGCCCCGCCAAACAGGGACTGCGTATTCAATTGCGGGGTAGATGATTTGTTTATAGACAGCCATCTGATTCTTCAGGCATAGTTTAGATGTTCTACAAATCAGCAGATACAGAGACCTAATGAGTATGCCTAATGATCACCGAATCGTATTCTACATTCGTCTGATGGAACAAGTTTTGGAGATCTTGAATGTGGAAACAAGATGACCTGAGTTTTTGCTGCATTGATCACAATTTTCCAGCTTGTAAAATATTCCGTTAAAGCGTCCAGACCTGTCTGTAGTTTATTCCTCAGAGCATTAATGACACGACCTTTGTAAAGAATGGCAGTATCATCAGCAAATTGTGACAAAGCGCCACCACCTGCAAGAGGTGGGATGTCTGATGTGAAAATGTTGTATAGAATGGGACCTGTGATACTTTCCTGGGGTACAACAGCAGGAATAGTAAATCTTTCTGAAAGTGCATTATTCAGAGAAACCTGGAATGCTCTATCTGCAAGATAATTTTTGATAATTTTAATAAGATACATGGGAAAATTATACCGATGCAGTTTGAACACCAGTCCATCGTGCCACACATTATCGAATGCCTTTTCAATATCCAATATTGCCATGGCAGTCGTTTTGGACACTGATTTGTTTTGCTGGATGACGTTGTTAACCCTTGTGAGTTGGTGGATGGTGGATCTTCCTTTCCGGAACCCAAACTGTTCTTCCAGAAATATATCCTGTTCATCTGCGAAAGCAAGAATTCGCCTTTGTATTGACTTTTCAAACAGCTTGGATAGGGCAGAGAGTAAGCTGATGGGCCGATAGCTCTTGGAAAAGGAAGGATCTTTCCCCGGTTTCAAAACTGGGATAACTTTAGCTAACTTCCACATTGAAGGGAAGTAACCAAGCTCCCAGCACCTGTTAAAAATTTTAGCTAAGAAGACAAATGAGCGAATACTCAAATGTTTCAGCTCAATGTTGAATGTGTTGTCGAAACCGGGGGCCTTCATATTTTTGGATTTTTTCACAAAAGCCATCAGCTCATTCGCAGTGACTCTACTTTCCTCCGGAACCAAGCTGTCTGATTGGTCAACCTCAGCTACGCTATCAGCAACGGCTCTTTCATGTGGACTAACAATGTTGAGTCCTAAATTGTGAGAACACACAAACTGCTGGCCTAGCGCATTTGCCTTCTCTACTGGTGTGATTAAAGGTATTCCTTCAGCTGCGTCCTGGGGTGACATCAGAGGAGGAATAGGCTTCGGTTTTTTCTTAAGCACCTTCGTTAAGGACCAGAAGGGCTTTGAATGTGGGAGAATTTCTCGAAGTTTTTGCTGGAAGTTCCTGTTGCGAAGCTCAGATATCCTTTCCTGGATTATCCTAGTTAAGTTGTTATAAGAAGTCTTCCTATCTAGGATGCCAGTTCGTTGATACTGCCTCCGGTAGATATTTCGAAGTCGGATGAGTTTCTTTGTGACACTGTCAATTTGAAGAGAGGAACTCGGCATATGTTGTACTGGAACCGTCCTATCACGAGCGACTGTGATTGAATGCTGGAAGGAAGATAGGGCCGCATCGATTTCCATCGGGGAATCAAGTGGCAGATCGATATTAATATGTTGGTCGGCGATTTGTTGAAATTGGACCCAATCGGTGCGATAATAGTTCCTCCGTGGTTGAAAAGGCACTGTTTCTGGTGAAGATCCCAACGTCAATATTACTGGAAAGTGGTCGGAAGAGAGCTCGTTGAAGATAACCGGAGAGCTGTCTATGGCGATGTTACTGATGAATATATCCAAAATGGAATGAACTCCCGATCTGGAAAGTCGCGTTGGTTGATCCGGAGCGAGGATGTTGTACTGTCCAGCTTCGTAATCTTCGGCAAGTACGAATCCGTTTCGATTCTGTCTTCTGTTTCCCCACAGCTCATGCCGTGCGTTCAGGTCCCCTGCAATGATGAATTTGTTCAGTCGTCGAGTGAGCATAGCCATATCTCGCTTCAATGATGCACACGTACCATCTCGACGATTGATATTTTTGGGGCAGTACGCCGCAATGATGATGATAGGTCCCATCGTCGTTGTAATCTCAATTCCGATGGCTTCTATGAGTTGCAATTTAAAGGCTGACAGAAGCCTGTGCTGAATGGATCGTTTAATGGCAATGGCAACTCCCCCTCCTCTGGTAGTTGCCCTGTCGAGCCTGTGAATCCTGTAATTGGAAATAAAAATAGAAATTTCAGGTTTAAGATGAGTTTCAGTTAAAATAGCAATATCGGCATTCTTCTCTTGAATAAAGTCGGACAATTCAGCAGTTTTGCTCCTGAGTGAGCAAGCATTCCAATTTACTATAACCAACTCATTATCGATGATGAATTTGCCTAAGGCGTTGATTTGATCTAACCGCGTTCTGCAGTTTCGTAGTTTTGTTGTCATTGTTTCAAAAATGACGATCAGTTGTTCAGCAGAAAATAAATCACCAGAGTCATCCTTTGCTTGTGGTTGATTATTGCCCCATCCAGGAGGGATTTTTGAGGAAGATTCTTTTTGTGATCCAGCGGCTGAATCTTTTGGATTGCTGCGAGGAAGTGGCGGCAAATTCGGAATATCCCTCTTCGGTGGGAGCCGTGGGAAATTAACTTCATCCTTCTGTGGAACATTCTTGCGCGTTGATTGTTTGCGGGACGCCTGTTGTCGAATTTTTGTGAACTCAGCACGTTTGGGACACGATTTGCTAGTAGATGGATGGTCGCCATCACAGTTCACACATTTTACAGCGATATCATCTAGTAGACAATCGTTGGTATTGTGTGGTTCGGCACATTTCCCGCACCGACTTTTCATGTGGCAATTCCTCGCTCCATGTCCGTAGTTCAAACAGTTCGTGCACTGTGTGACATCCCGATGTACCGGTTTATACTTTTGCCATTCGATGATTATGTGAAATAACGATTTAATCGTTTTTAGTTGACTCATGGTGATGGAGCCCTTCTCCAGATGAATCAGGTACAGTTGATCTCTAAACTTTTTGTCCGTATTATGGCGCTTCATTTTAAATACCATCAAAGGCTTTAGTCCAGCCTCCGACTGTGCCTGCTTTAGTTCGGCTTCCATCATGCCGGGTAGTCCTCGAAGTACAACCTTCATAGGTTTGTTGGCGGCAATATCGTGTGTGAAGTATTCCGCTTTTGTCTGCTTCAGATAGCATTCCACTCCTTTGTAGTGGTTCAAAGCCGGAACAGTTATTTTGTAGCCTTCAGTACATAAACGGATTGTTGCCTGTAGTCCTTTGCTGATCAGTGTGTTGAAATCCGAGCGTAGAGTTGGTGGGAAGCCCTTCAGGTAGAAAGGCGGCATTTTTTCCTTCTTCTGCAGTTCCTCTTCGACATCTACTGGCAGATCAGCATATTGGTTTTTACTCAGCAAACGGTCGTTTACCTGTACATCACTTGGCTTCAGACGCTTAGTATCCTTTGGATCCTTCTCGGATCTATGGCGGTTTTTACCCATAGCTTGGGTAGGTAGACAACTGCGAATAAAAAATAAAACGAAATCGAAATTAGCCGTAGTAGGTTATTCGTCTATCCACATCGAGTGTTAGATGACGAATGATCGATTTGCGACCACGCTTACCCTTTTATACGCAGTCAGTTGAAGATATGTGCCTGACTACCTCAAAATCGTCGTCCTTGTGCGAAAAACCCAAGCAAAAGTAAAGAGTTTTCCACGTTGTTTTCAAATTTCGAGAAAACTTAATTTTTGAGTTGTTTGTGGTTATTTTACACTGTTCAAAATATTATCCTAAATTCCTGATCATATTTTTGATGAAATAGTGAAAGAATTATGTTGCTGCCATTAATACAAGTCGAGATATTCACGATTAAGTTCTGCCCATTCTTCCATATCACTAATTTTGAAAAGCCACCCCATAGTAAAGTAAGTCGTATTCACGACAAAATTCTTTGCGTACTCAAAGTAGACTAACCAATGTTCCAGTTTGCGACATTCTTGCTTGTCGTGACCGTCCATACATGAAACCTCTTTATCATTTCATAAAAAATAAATTTAAATTTTTTGAATTGTTGTGACTATATTAGAATTATATTAGGATTAATTTTAATTGAATTTTTTTGGAACACTTCAATTTGAGTTTGTTGTGATTTTCGGTCCATATTTTATGCGCTTTAAAGTTCTACGTGATCGTTTCGCTTATGTTTTTGATTAGTGATTGACCGTTTGCTGTCTGGTGTCTACCGTGCTCTTTTGGGCTATTTCACTACGCATCGTTAAAATCTCTTTTGGATGTGTGATGACTGCGAATTTGTTCGAGAATTCGCATCTTCGATCTATTACAAAAGCGGCTAATGAAAAGTCTCCATTGATGTCACTCACGGAAGCAATAAACGGCCTACAAAGCGAGATCAATTCGTTATTCAATCCAACACCACAAGCACCTAAACCGTTCAATCGGCTCTGGCCATCCTCTGAATATCGTCGTCCAGAGAAGAGGCCTCGCGGACCTGATCTCGAAGGTTTTGCGTGTCAAGCCTGGTTGAAACAAATATGGGAAAGCGTCGTTTGTGTTCCAGTGTGGGAACAACCAATTGATAAATATTGGTTGTATTTGTCACGCATTCGCCCGGATGTCACCAACAATGACATTTCTGCTATGGTACGTGCCAATTTGGGAATGACTCAGGATCCAGTGGTAATTAAGTTGGTTGCCAAAGGTTTTGACATTAGCAACATGACGTTTGTATCGTTTAAAGTTGGCCTCGATCTTGCTTTGGAAGCCGTTGCCTTGGAACCAGCAACTTGTCCACAAGGTATATATTTTCGAGAATTCGAGGAAAAGTCTATTCAAAAATTTCGGAACCTTACTCCTGCGAATTCGTCTATAACGGCTACATTAACGGAAGTAACGGGCGTAGCCGTTCAGCAATAACTGAATGCAGAACATTTGGACGCACTGTTGATGGCAATGTGGAAGCCTACGACTCCTCTGACCCAGTCCTGCCGTCGTAGCCAGCGTTCATCAGTCGTCCCGGTCCTGCGGGTGGATGTGGTGAAAGGGGCTTCCAAACTTTCCACCTTGGCAAGTATTCGTCTACTTCTAGTTTTGCTTGTGCTGATTCGTTTTCCGGTTCCAGCTCGATTTCTTCAATCCAGACACCGGGACGCACCGCAGTTGGTATTATTGAAAGCTTCTGACCCGCTCGCTACAGTCGAGCCATTGTAGCCAGCGCTCAGCAGACGTCCCGGTCCTGTGTGAGCGATCGGCGATGAGGTCTTCTCACCCGCCACCGCCGGCAAGTATACAAAACGTTTGGACAATACCGGCATTGACTCCTTTCCTGCTTCCAGCCCGCAATCGGTTCTATTGTACTACCAAAACGTGGGCGGTATGAATACATGCCTGAACGACTACTTACTGGCTTGTTCGGATGAATGCATTGATATTATCGTGTTGAAGGAAACTTGACTGAGAGATAGTACCCTCTCTACGCAAGCATTTGGTACCAATTATGAAGTTTTCCGTGGCAATCGTAATCCATGTAACAGTTCGAAGAGTTTCGGTGGTGGCGTGCTCGTTGCTATTCACCGCCGCTTGAAAGGACGGCTAATTATTAGCGCATCTGGGAGTTGTTTCGAGCAGGTATGGGTGCAAATTAATCTGAGCGACTGTTCGTTGTTTCTCTGTGTGGTTTATATTCCACCGAATCGGACTCGTGATTTGTCACTGATTGACTCGCATATTCAGTCGTAAGAAGATGTCATTACTACTCATAGTCATCCGGCAGATGAAATACTTATCGTCGGTGATTTCAACTTTCCAAGCCTAAAATGGCTCACAGCTTCCGATGGTTTTCTGTTTGCAGATCCAATGCATTCTTCGTTTCACGCTGCTATTATCAACTTGCTTGACCGGTACAGTTTTAATTTACTGCGTTAAGTGAATCACGTTAAAAATGAGCACAATAGAATCCTCGATCTCTGTTTTTCAAGCAAATCGTATTGTGCACCTAAAATCAGTGCAGACCCTCTCCTCTGGTTAAGCATCATCCTCCTCTTTTAAAAGACCTACCTTACCTAACAGCTATAGGCCTGGGGTGTTCTTTGCTCTATCAAGCATACGTCTCCACATAACTCGGTCCATGACTGCTCGTCGCCAGCCACTCAAGGCACGGATGCTTCTGAGATCACTCTCCACTTGATCGATCCACCTTGCTCGCTGCGCTCCTCTTCTTCTTGTACCAGTCGGATTATATTCAAGTATCATTTCCACTGGGCTGTCGTCCGACATCCTTATGATATGCCCAGCCCATCGTAGACGTCCGATTTTAGTTGTTCGTACGATAGGTGGTTCTCCTAGCAGCTGTTGCAATTCGTGATTCATACGCCGTCTCCACGTTCCGTCTTCCATCTGCACTTTCTTCTCTAGAGCCTCTTCCTCTCATGTATTTTGTTTTCGACGCATTTATGGTCAATCCGATACGCCTAGCTTCAGCTTTCAGCCCGATGTAGGTTTCCATCATCTTCTCAAGGTTACGTGTCACAATATCAATATCGTCAGCGAAGCCAAAAAGTTGTACGGACTTCCGGAAGATCGTGCCATTCGTGTCGATCCTCGCTCTTCGAATCATACCTTCCAGGGTAATATTGAACAAGATACAGGAAAGTCCATCACCTTGACGTAGCCCTCACCGAGATTCGAAGGGACTCGAGAGCGTCCCAGATACTCGGACGTAGCACATCACTCTATCCATCGTTGCTTTAACCAATCGCGTCAGTTTATCCGGGAAACCGTATTCGTGCATTATCTGCCATAGCTGTTCTCGATCGATTGTGTCGTATGCCGCTTTGAAGTCAATGAATAGGTGATGCGTGGGTACGTTGTATTCACGACAGCAACGGATTTGGGAGAGTATCTTGTAGGCGGCGTTCAGCAATGTGATTGCGCGGTAATTGCAACAGTCGAGCTTATCGCCCTTTTTGTAGACGGGACATCCATTTCTGCGGTAGAATCTCCTCCTCCCAAATCCTAGAAATCATCCAGTGCAGCGCTCTAGCCAGTGCCTCTCCTCCATGTTTGAGCAGCTCGCCTGGCAACTGGTCATTGCCCGAGGATCTGTTGTTCCTCAGCTTGCCGATCTCCTCACTTATCTCCGACAGATCAGGGGCTGGGAATCTGTCGTCCTGTACCGTTCTCTGTATCTTGTGCTTCGCCATTCAGATGCTCGTCATAGTACTGCTCCCACCTGTCGATCACCTCACGTTCGTTCGTGAGAAGGTTACCACTGGTATCTCGGCACATTTCGGTCTGTGGCGTGTAGCCTCTACGTGAGCGGTTGACCTTCTCATAGAATTTCCGTGTGTCATTTCGCAGCGGTACAGCTGTTCCATCGCTCCGCGATCTTGGTCTTCCTGGTGGCGCTTTTTCTTTCGGAAAACCGTGTTCTGTCTGTTCCGCGCCTGTCTGTATAGTTTCTCGTTCGCTCTAGTGTGGTGTTGCAGCATCCTCGCCCTTGCTGCATTCTTCTCTTCGACCAACTGCTGACATTCGCCGTCAAACCAGTCATTCCCTCGATTCGATAACCTCGTACCTAGAACGGTTGCAGCTGTGCCACTCACGGCGGACCTTATGTTCCTCCAGCCGTCTTCAAGAGTCGCCGCGCCAAGCTGCTCTTCCGTTGGTAGCACTAGCTTCAGTTGTTGCGCGTATTCCTCTGCAGTACGAATGCTACGTAGCTGCTCGAGATTGAGTCCCGGCGTTCCTGTGCGACGAGTATTGTGCACCGTCGATAGTTTTGAGTGCATACAAACCGCGACAAGGTAGTGGTCAGAATCTCCAGCCCGATCACAGGTCTGTACATTGCCTCCCGGCCTACCTGAGCATTCATGTCGCCGATGACGAGTTTTACATCCCGCCGTGGGCAGCTGTCGTAGGTTTGTTCCAGCTGCGCGTAGAATGCTTCCTTCTCGTCATCGGGTCTCGTCTCATGTGGGCAGTGCACGTTGATGATGCTGTAATAGAAGAAACGGCCCTTGATCTTCAATACGCACATTCTATCACTGATTGGCTGCCACCCAATCACGCGCTGGCGCATCTTGCCCAACACTACAAATCCCGTTCCTAGTACGTTGGTTGTGCCGCAGCTCTGCTCGATGCCCACTTTTCCACACCTTCTGTTCCGTCCAACAAAGTTCCTGCAGTGCTACGACATCGAAGCCAGGGATTTGAAGTTCATCATGCAGCATTCGGTCGTATCCTGGGATGCCAAGCGATTTGCAGTTCCATGTGCCAGGCTTCCAATTGTAGTCCTTATTTCGTCGCGTAAATCTCTGCCGATTATTCCGAGTCGTATTTATATCCTGATTATTCGTAACAGGTGTTTTCCGGGCGGCTTGTTAGGCCTGCACCAACCTCCTGTCTCGCCGGAGGGCCATAGTATCAGCACTGTTTAGAGTCCCACACTGACACAAGGACGGTAATCAGCCGCTCCTAACATGGAGAACAGACGCTGTTTCGAGCCGCCCCAACATGGGGAACAGACGCTCGGGTAGGCTCGCTCTCTGTGAAGAGAAGGCAAGCCCCCCCTTCCCTGTCAGCATACGACCAAGGTCCCACCGGGGTTGGTTACCCGATCTTTCCTATGGTTACTCGTATCCCAGCCGGCACCGCGGGGAGGTAGGGATAGGAGTTATTGGACAAGAGGCTAAGAACCACATTGGGGCCAGAATTGCGCATTGTCCAGTCGTTTACCAACCAAAAAAAAAAGCTTTTAAAAGAGCTGACCACAATAGTATTATTGCATTTCCTACAAGCATTGACTGGAGTGAAATTCTTGACAATGGCGATGTTAATCTTGCAGCTCAAACATTTTCCAACGTTCTGATGTATGCTCTTGACCAATATGTTCCTAATGAAATTAGTAAGCCAGCCGAACCAGTATCGTGGCAAACCGTAGAACTACGATGACTGAAATGTTTAAAATAAAGTTTACAAAAAACAGCTGAACGTTACTATGCCAACTATTTACGCAGTGTGCAGAGGAGATTAACACTCCTAATACCAAGCCTAAAAAAGTTACGCGGAACACCAAGCCTCAAAAAAAGTTGGAACGGTAACTTTGAGCTATCATAGCTCAGTTGTTTCTTGACCAATTTCAATAAATTTTACACCCTCGAATTTTTGTGAAGTTTGCAGATTATTTTAAGTATGTCATTAGAGTATTGACGATCGCTTAGGAAAAACTAATAAAAATCTGATTTTTCCTGTTCCAAGTTTTTTTTATTCAAGCACGAAATATGCCCTATCTGCATAAATGCGGCACCTGCATCGCGAATAGGATATTGAGAACTTCAACTTTACCGAGTCATAACTTTGTTGTTAGTCAACCGATTTTCTAAATTTGTTCACAGTGGAAAGGTACTACTTCCAGATATAAAATGCACTGATAAAAAACGAAAAGGTGAGATTTTTTGCAATAATCGTAAATATCTCGAAATTAATCTATATATTTTTACACATCATTCGATTGCTAGTGATACCAGCTACAATTTTCGCCCAACTACCATTCTTGCACTATCAAAAGAAAACCTTAAAAAATCGATGAATTTTTAAATATATAAATATTTTTTTCACATGTTTGTATATAACTCAAAAATTAAAGAGATGACATGTACATTTTTCTACTCCAAAATATTGGAATTATTAGCAGAAACAATGTATTGATGAACAAAATTATACATCTGTTTAAAGAATCTGAAGAAATTTGGTACAAATACTGAGAATTTTTATTATTGGGAAAATTTTGCCAAACAAAATCAAAACAAAACTTTTGAATTATATGACATATATTTTTTCAATATTTTAGTTGGAAATTTATTATGAACAAAATTTATAAAAAAAAACTAAAACTTGGAATACACTGACAGTCTTGAAAATTCTGGTTAATATACCTAAACTCTAAAAATGCACAAAAGATCTAAACAATTTTTATGCACAACCCAAACGCAATTGATAACTGCTAAAATTCTGATTTTGTTTTAGGTTTGCCGTAGAATCTAAAAAACTACAAGGATCAGCCCCATGGGGTTGGTCGAGCATTTGATGTGGAACAAGGCAATCAAAATTTCTAATCATCTACAATCAAACAGTTCATCGTCACACTTTTGAATTCGCAAAGGCATGAGAGTCTGCTTAGATTGAACTTTATTAGGAACCAAAACCGAACACGCGAACCCAGAATATAGACTTTATTTGTCGTGATTTGTATTTGTTTTGTAGCCGACAAAATTAAACCAATAGCCCAAATGTATGCAATTATATGTTGATACACGATACGGATATCGATATTTAAGCTTGCGATACGGATATCGATATTTAAGCTTCTCTTCGCCCAGCTTGTGTTCAAGTTTTGTATGCAAGCAGTTATTTTTATAGCGTTTCTCTACCATTACAACCATTCTGCGATTTCGGTTGAAGCGATAAACTTGTGCTTATTATCAATCGAGTTCATCTGACATAAATAGGAAATTAATCTTATGCACTCAAAATTTACCCTGGGGTAGTTGTCAATTTCTCAGGTGAAACGACATAACATAGAATTTCATCCGAACTGGCATGACACAAGATCAGAGCATACCAATTAAAGCTTCAAATCGTTTTATGGCACTTTTTATCTTGCTGTCTAGCAACAGCCTACCCCTAGCATGCTACTCGTTGGACTGAAACGTTAGCTATAATTTTGCTTATATTTATAGATTCGCGTGCTTCCAGCAGCTGCGCTTTAGCATCGATTGACCAATCAGAGCAATGCTTTCCCTTTGATATATCGCTTACTCTTTCAAAACCGTCGACTATGGCAGGGAAATCCAGTATGCCGGAGATTTTTTGCTGACAAAATAGGACACTGCTAGCTATTAATCAACATTTCAATGATACACAATTAAAAATATAGGCCTATGAACATTCAAATCAATACGTAGAAATATTTCCAATCAAATGGTGACATAATATTAATAATTTATTTAAAATCGACACATTTCTACGTGTATTTTTCTTGAGTTTCTTTTTTTGTTTCGATTATAGAGGTTTTAACCTTAAGGTCATTCGCCTCTTCGGGCCAGAAAAACTTTCTGTCCCTATGTGCGGGGTTGGGAATCGATCCCAGGCGGGTTGCGTGAAAGGCATCGACTTACCCATCACACTATACCCGTCCCCATTTTGAGTTTCTAATTTGAACGCCTATATAGAAAACAAAAATGTGTTTCACACTAAAAATCTGTAGAAGATCGGAAATTACAAAATTTCCGAGTTATATTGCATTGCATAGTGATCCGGATCCACAATTAAGGGGAACAAAAACATTTGTGGCTTAACCTTACACTTTAGAGCTATGATGTCTTCAAATCAAATGCTCAGTGAAAGATAAGCCATATTTTGATGTACATGGTATTAGGGTGGCTCTTATTATAAAGGTGATCCAAAAATTATTTTGCGGATGTGTTGAGATAGAGGACTGCATCCTTCGACAAAATTGTAGATAAACTTATATCGAGCAGATCTGCTGAAGACACCATTGTGGTATCTCCAACGGTTTTAGTGTTACAGCTATTTTTAAAGAGCAACTTAGGGTGTTCCTACAAAAACATGTTTTGTCGTGAATACGACTTACTTTACTATGGGGTGCCTTTTCAAAATTAGCCATATGGAAGAACGGGCAGAACTTAATCGTGAATATCTCGACTTGTATTAATGGTAGCAACATAATTCTTTCACCATTTCATCAAAAATATGATCAGGAATTCAGGATAATATTTTGAACAGTGTGCGATAATCACAAACAACTCAAAAATTAAGTTTTCTGAAAATTTGAAAACAACGCAGAAAACTCTTTACCTTCGCTTGGGTTTTTCGCGCAAGGACGACGATTTTGAGGTAGCCAGGCACATATCTTCAACTGAATGCGTATAAAAGGGGAACCGTGGTCGAAAATCGATCATTTCTTTTCGTGCGTTCGGTGGAAGCAGACGTCGTGGGAGTGGAATCATCAACCAGCAGTGACGGAGAGCGCACCTTCTGCGTGGTTAAAACCTCAAACGCTCAGGTCGCAACTCTCATTCGCTTGCTCGCCATCAGGTCGCAACTCTTTTTTCACTGAAATATTTAAATCCGAAACGAAATGATTGACATCAAAATTGTGTATAGTTCTATTTAGAACAATAATTGTATACCCAAAGAATTGAGCGAAATTTTCTTCACTATACTGTATACGGGCCATTTTTCAACCACTTGTAGTTTGTAGTAGAACTTTCTTCTAATTTGCTATATAAAATGCATAGCACCGCTTGCCATTAATGAAAGGTTCCTTTCAGAATCACCATTATTTTATCATAAAGAACTATATTTGATATTTCGTAATATTTCATTGTGTGTCAGAATGTTTAATGTAACTAATCTGTACTTTAGTTTAGGTGTATCGTTTCAAATTCTGATATTCGAAAGTATAATGATAGAGTATCAGTTTTATTCGTATTTACGACATCCAGTTATTTCTCTGACATTACACACCCGTACTTTTACTGTAGCATTTTTATTTTTCACTTTTCGTATTAGGCATTTTAGAACATTGTTAAAACCAATTTTTTATTGATTTTGATGTTTTCTGAACCGAAGTTATGAGCAAAACTAGTTCAAAAATGGGTTATTTTTAAATTGCTGTATCTAATATTGAGGCAAACGAAAAAAACCCGTTTCTTGCATTTGACAGAAAATACTTCCGACCATGTTTATAAGAAAAGGCGGAGGAGATATTTTTTTAAAAATTTTAAAATTGTGTTCAAACATTGGGTTTTTTCATTGAAAAATACTCTAGTAACTGTACTGTAAGGCATTTATTAGCTACATATGAAAATAAGGTATTTTTGTCTTCTAGAGTGTTTAAAATAATTCAGGTGCATATTCGGGAAGATGAAGTTCACTCACGTTTGTTGTTACTCTATTTGATAATGTTATTACAGAGATTATCTGACTTCAAAAGCAATCGTTTGAATACATCCTCCAGATTCACTAAACGATTGAATTTTTCTATACTTGTGTATTGATTAATTTCGACTTTCTTGCGCTTCCTCACCGAACGTTGAGATCATGAGTCATCTCGAATTATTTGTTTTTGAAAAAATCGACACTCTGGGACTTTTAATTTTAAGATTTCCGAAATCGAGCGTTGAGTTCTGGTGTTATCTCGACGTTTCAGGCAATTCTAAGATATTTGACATAAAAAATAAATTTCCGATTTCGGTGAACTAAAAAAAAATATTTTTTTTTCGATGACACTAGATCTTATCGTTTTAGCCAATTTTAAGATATTTGAAAAAAATTTGTCGATTTCGGAAATTTCATGTAAACCGGTGGTTTTTCAAATTGGAAAATTATCCAACTTTCATCATTATCTTTACGTTTCGTCTTAGACTCGTCAGTGCATAGCAGTTTATGTTGAACTGTTATGCCACCTGTAGTTCAACATAATCAGCCGAGGCTAAACCGAAACGTAAACATAATGAAATTGGTTATGTACCATAGCACAAACAAGGTTAATTCCTAAATAACTTCCAATGCCGGCCGGCACCACTCACCCACCTACCGCTTTACGAAATTAAAGATGATTCCAAAATATTTCCATCCTACTGTTTTATTATACTACCATTATAATTAAATAGTAGGATGCCAATATTTTGGAATCCAATGATATAAATCCAATCACAAAAATTATTTTATGTTTTTGGTTAAAATATAATATATAATATGAATTTCATATACAAAAGTAACATAAGAGATGCTTTCATTCAGTAAAAAGCATTCAAACGGAGAGGTTGTTTTTCGAGACGAAGACAACTGTAAGCTGCAGGTAGACAACATGTTAGTGCTAATCGCAAAGGCTGCTGCAAAGCCAATATTCGAGGCGATTCCAGTTTCATAAGTACCTGGAATAGTGGGACTCACTCCACTGAGAAAGATGTCCTAACCGATCTGAGAACTTTTTCATTCTGTAGGTCAGTCACGTACCCAGAGGGTGGGCCCGAGAGGCCATGGCCCCTCCCGAAATCAAAAACATTTTATTAGGTAGACATGTGTTACAGAAATAACAAGACAGGAAACGTAATGAAATGTAATACAATATCAGTTCCAGTGGAAAAGTTTAAAGTGTATGTTAAAAACATCCGTAAAAGCCGAGAATTAGGTACATAACCCAAGTAGCAATAAAAACTTGTTATAATTGGCATGTTTCACAATTGTTTCATATCGGTTATTTTTGTTAGATATGTTAGACAATTGATTCAACACGATTTGTAAGGGATGTAAAATTCATACATATTACTGCTTGTTAAACCAACTCAAAACCATGAATGGATTAAGTTCCACATCCGGTTTTTCAACTGACTGTACGACAAGATCATTTTAGCAGTTTTGATTCCGGTTTCCACTAAGAAAATATTACTGTTGTGAAACATATGAAACAAGAACCTTGTTGCACATCACTCAAGAAAAGTGCGCTTTTCCAATCGCATAATCGTAGCGAGAAGAGTTAATAAATTCAGTACTAGAACAATGTTTGCTACTTGGGAAGCAATCTTCAGTAACATTATGTTTTAATCTTTGGGCCCGAAATGAAATCCTGGGTCCGGCTTGCTGTACACTCAAATAAAAATTCACGTTCAATTCACTTGAAAAATCACGTAAATTGGTTTCAAATGTAAAATTCAACATTTTACGTGACGAAAATGAATGTTATACGAACATCCCCTAAAATGAATAAAGCCATCACATAAGGTTTACGTGAATTGACCAAACGTCAAACAATCTACGTGAATTTCCGGTGTGAAAAATTCGATTTTGAAAATGGCGAACACTGGCCCTCAAAGTGTAAGTAGTGTAAATATTTGCGAAAAATGTTATTTAACTACATTTTTTTACTACATCGAGCGAACCATTCCAGTTTGAAAATTTTCATGTGTTCGAATGGACCGAGTGCCTGCGTAAGTCCGGAAATGTACCCGCACCTGTCGAATGCTTCAAACAAGCCGTTGGTCCACCGAAAAACGAGTTCAAAATCGGTATGAAGATAGAGACACTGGACCCATATAATGCGACCTCAACTTGCCCACTGAGAAAAAAACGTTCAACGGTGGTCCTTCATTGGCCCAATACGTTGGATCCAACGTATTGGTCCAATGAAAGTCCAATCAATCGTTCAACGGGAGGCCAACAACCTTCGTTTGCCGATTTTGAAACAGACCGTTGAACCGAATGCCATTTTTTTCGTTCAACAAACTTGGCAGACAGAGGTCCATTGTTGAGCTATTTTTAAAATGAGAAGTTGGAGCCCCGTTGGACTAGTTTTACTGCAGAATTTCTGAAGTTTTTTCCACTTATTTGTTTAAACTAACAATACATACCTGTACAGTTGTTCTACTTCCCGTAAAATAACAACAAATTTTCTTTCTATGTAAAGGTGCCACTTAATTTTCACACTATTTTTGCAAGACAAAAAACAACAAACCGTTCCAGCAAATTGAACGAATATTTCGTGCAATATGTCGTTCAACAAGCGCTCAAAAACCAACAAAATTGAACGGCCTGCTGAGAGGGTGCAACGGTAGTGTTATGGGAGTTCTCGGATCTCGACATCGGCTTCGGTTGGATGGCAGTGACAATAAAAACGATTTCTGGAGGCTTGTCGATTCGAGATCTCACGACGTTATTAGTTGCTTTTTATTTTCAGCCATTGAAATTCTATGCTAATTTTCTGAAATAAGTGTTTTATTTTTCATGGTACATTCCATTTCATAGAATTACAAAAAAACTGAGATATTTCCCTTTTGACTTCAACCAATATATAAAATAGTAATTCTCTGATGCCTAAATTTGATATGAAGTGATAGGTAAATGTGATATGAAGAGTGCATTACATTTTACCTATGAAACACATAACTTTGATTTTTTTTTGCATAAATATCTGTTTATTAATCTTATTTTTATGTATTACATCAACATTTTACAGTACAAGTGTTTTGACCCTTTGGCCTTTCATCTTTGTTGTTCATACGATTCGTTATTAATATTAGGTGTTTTAGTTACTCTTGTTTTACATACTAATGTTTAATCATAATATTTATTTTAATTATTTATAAAATGTCTATCTACTTATAACTATCCCTAACCTAATACGTAAAATTATTTGAATTTCAGAGATTGAGCACCTCTCTTCAAATTTCACGCAGTATTGTTCGAATTTTTCCAGGGAGGCCATCTCATGTACTTCACTAGTCCTTGTCCAAGGGGGTAGATTTAGAATCATCTTTAAGATCTTACTTTGAATGCGCTGAAGTCTAAGTTTATGTGTTCGTGCACAGCCCCGCCAAATAGGAACTGCGTATTCAATTGCGGGGTAGATGATTTGTTTATAGACAGCCATCTGATTCTTCAGGCACAGTTTAGATGTTCTACAAATCAGCGGATACAGAGACCTAATGAGTATGCTGCTCTTTTGAACGATTTTGTCAACATGTGACCTGAATATCAGATGTCTGTCAAAGGTGAGTCCTAGATAGATAACTTCGTCGGACCATTGGATGACCTCATCACCGAATCGTATTCGGCATTCGTCTGATGGAACAAGTTTTGGAGATCTTGAATGTGGAAACAAGATGACCTGAGTTTTTGCTGCATTGATCACAATTTTCCAGCTTGTAAAATATTCCGTTAAAGCGTAGAGACCTGTCTGTAGTTTATTCTTCAGAGCATTAATGACACGATCTTTGTAAAGAATGGCAGTATCATCAGCAAATTGTGACAGAGCACCACCACCCGGAAGAGGTGGGATGTCTGATGTAAAAATGTTGTATATAATGGGACCTAGGATACTTCCTTGGGGTACACCAGCAGGAATAGTAAATCTTTCTGAAAGTGCATTATTCAGAGAAACCTGGAAAGCTCTATCTGCAAGATAATTTTTGATAATTTTAATAAGATACATGGGAAAATTATACCGATGCAGTTTGAACACCAGTCCATCGTGCCACACATTATCGAATGCCTTTTCAATATCCAATATTGCCATGGCAGTCGTTTTGGACACTGATTTGTTTTGCTGGATGACATTGTTAACCCTTGTGAGTTGGTGGATGGTGGATCTTCCTTTCCGGAACCCAAACTGTTCTTCCAGAAATATATCCTGTTCATCTGCGAAAGCAAGAATTCGCCTTTGTATTGACTTTTCAAACAGCTTGGATAGGGCAGAGAGTAAGCTGATGGGCCGATAGCTCTTGGAAAGGGAAGGATCTTTCCCCGGTTTCAAAACTGGGATAACTTTAGCTAACTTCCACTTTGAAGGGAAGTAACCAAGCTCCCAGCACCTGTTAAAAATTTTAGCTAAGAAGACAAATGAGCGAATACTCAAATGTTTCAGCTCAATGTTGAATGTGTTGTCGAAACCGGGGGCCTTCATATTTTTGGATTTTTTCACAATAGCCATCAGCTCATTCGCAGTGACTCTACTTTCCTCCGGAACCAAGCTGTCTGGTTGATCAACCTCAGCTACGCTATCAGCAACGGCTCTTTCATGTGGACTAACAATGTTGAGTCCTAAATTGTGAGAACACACAAACTGCTGGCCTAGCGCATTTGCCTTCTCTACTGGTTTGATTAAAGGTATTCCTTCAGCTGCGTCCTGGGGTGACATCAGAGGAGGAATAGGCTTCGGTTTTTTCTTAAGCACCTTCGTTAAGGACCAGAAGGGCTTTGAATGTGGGAGAATTTCTCGAAGTTTTTGCTGGAAGTTCCTGTTGCGAAGCTCAGATATCCTTTCCTGGATTATCCTAGTTAAGTTGTTATAAGAAGTCTTCCTATCTAGGATGCCAGTTCGTTGATACTGCCTCCGGTAGATATTTCGAAATCGGATGAGTTTCTTTGTGACACTGTCAATTTGAAGAGAGGAACTCGGCATATGTTGTACTGGAACCGTCCTATCACGAGCGACTGTGATTGAATGCTGGAAGGAAGATAGGGCCGCATCGATTTCCATCGGGGAATCAAGTGGCAGATCGATATTAATATGTTGGTCGGCGATTTGTTGAAATTGGACCCAATCGGTGCGATAATAGTTCCTCCGTGGTTGAAAAGGCACTGTTTCTGGTGAAGATCCCAACGTCAATATTACTGGAAAGTGGTCGGAAGGGAGCTCGTTGAAGATAACCGGAGAGCTGTCTATGGCGATGTTACTGATGAATATATCCAAAATGGAATGAACTCCCGATCTGGAAAGTCGCGTTGGTTGATCCGGAGCGAAGATGTTGTATTGTCCAGCTTCGTAATCTTCGGCAAGTACGAATCCGTTTCGATTCTGTCTTCTGTTTCCCCACAGCTCATGCCGTGCGTTCAGGTCCCCTGCAATGATGAATTTGTTCAGTCGTCGAGTGAGCATAGCCATATCTCGCTTCAATGATGCACACGTACCATCTCAAAGATTGGTTTGTTTGGGGCAGTACGCTGCAATGATGACGATGGGTCCCATCGTCGTTGTAATCTCAATTCCGATGGCTTCTATGAGTTGTAATTTAAAGGCTGACATAAGCCTATGCTGAATGGATCGTTTAATGGCAATGGCAACTCCCCCTCCTCTGGTAGTTGTCCTGTCGACCCTGTGAATCCTGTAATTGGAAATAAAAATAGAAATTTCAGGTTTAAGATGAGTTTCAGTTAAAATAGCAATATCGGCATTCTTCTGTTGAAGAAAGTCGGACAATTCAGCAGTTTTGCTCCTGAGTGAGCAAGCATTCCAATTTACTATAACCAACTCATTATAATGCATATTCGATGATGAATTTGCCTAAGGCGTTGATTTGCTCTAACCGCGTTCTGCAGTTTCGTAGTTTTGTTGTCATTGTTTCAAAAATGACGATCAGTTGTTCAGCAGAGAATAAATCACCAGAGTCATCCTTTGCTTGTGGTTGATTATTGCCCCATCCAGGAGGGATTTTTGAAGAAGATGCTTTTTGTGATCCAGCGGCTGAATCTTTTGGATTGCTGCGAGGAAGTGGCGGCAAATTCGTAATATCTCTCTTCGGTGGGAGCCGTGGGAAATTAACTTCATCCTTCTGTGGAACATTCTTGCGCGTTGATTGTTTACGGGACGCCTGTTGTCGAATTTTTGTGAACTCAGCACGTTTGGGACACGATTTGCTAGTAGATGGATGGTTGCCATCACAGTTCACACATTTTACAGCGATGTCATCTAGTAAGCAATCGTTGGTATTGTGTGATTCGGCACATTTCCCGCACCGACTTTTCATGTGGCAATTCCTCGCTCCATGACCGTAGTTCAAACAGTTCGTGCACTGTGTGACATCTCGATGTACCGGTTTATACTTTTGCCATTCGATGATTATGTGAAATAACGATTTAATCGTTTTCAGTTGACTCATGGTGATGGAGCCCTTCTCCAGATGAATCAGGTACAGTTGATCTCTAAACTTTTTGTCCGTATTATGTCGCTTCATTTTAAACACCATCAAAGGCTTTAGTCCAGCCTCCGACAGTGCCTGCTTTAGTTCGGCTTCCATCATGTCGAGTAGTCCTCGAAGTACAACCTTCATAGGTTTGTTGGCGGCAATATCGTGTGTGAAGTATTCCGCTTTTGTCTGCTTCAGATAACATTCCACTCCTGATCAGTGTGTTGAAATCCGAGCGTAGAGTTGGTGTGTTGAAATCCGAGCGTAGTTCAGGTAAAAAGGCGGCATTTTTTCCTTCTTATGCAGTTCCTCTTCGACATCAACTGGCCGATCAGCATATTGGTTTTTACTCAGCAAACGGTCGTTTACCTGTACATCACTTGGCTTCAGACGCTTAGCATCCTTTGGATCCTTCTCGGATCTATGGCGGTTTTTACCCATAGCTTGGGTAGGTAGACAACTGCGAATAAAAAATAAAACAAAATCGAAATTAGTCGTAGTAGATTATTCGTCTATCCACATCGAGTGTTAGATGACGAATACATAACTTTGAATGGATTATGCATTAAATAGCTTTTAAATGCCAGTCCATTAAAATCTACGTGAAAAGTAGGATGGAAAATATTCACATAACTTTTCACGTAACTATAACATGATTATTATTTTGAGTGTAGGTTATATATATTTATAATTTCATCGATATTTTAAGGTTTTCTTTTGATAGTGCAACAATGGTAGTAGGGCGAAAATTGTAGCTGGTACCACTAGCAATCGAATGATGTGTAAAAATATATAGGTCATCGCTTTGAATTTCGAGATATTTACGATTATTGCAAAAAGTCTCACCTTTTCTGAGAACATCTATCTACAATTTTCATTATAACTTTGGGTAGACAACCCTGTTTCGGTTTTTTTTCAGTGCATTTTATGTCTGGAAGTAGTACCTTTCCAATGGTGCACAAATTTCGAAGTTACCGTTCCAACTTATTTTAAGGCTTGGTATGTGGAGTGTTAAAGTCTAATCCAAAATTATTCTTCATCTATGTTTGTTCATTACAATGAACAGACAAGTTCTAGCATGCAGGAAATTTGCGAAATGTCCATGAAAAAATTCTCTGAGATATTTTCTAGAGAAATCTTAGCACCTTCCCAAATTACCCAAGCGGCACTTAAGGTGAAATGTAGCGGAATGCGAAAATCGCGTTTTTGATCAATTATTCAAAAACTAGACCGATTTTCGAAAAACCAAAAACACTTAGGTTTTCGAAATCAAATTTATCATAACTAAGTGTTCTTAGAATTTTGCTTTGCCGATCCGTAATTGGTTTTTGAAATGTATAAACTGTCACTGTTCCGTCCCACGGGGATGATTTTAGAACTGAAAAGTAGTGGTTGTAGCAGAATTTCACAAAGAAAATGCAACTCAAAATCATAAAATTTTAGCTAAAACAACCAAAAATTGAAAAAGTTTACATAAACTTTTCTGCATTTTTTTTATTGCTTGCGCGCTGCTGCTTCGTATTGAGGTGGTGTGAGAAATACACGGTGGACACGAATAATGACGCGAATTTATGCAGTATTGGGTTTTGTGTTGAAATAAAAACGAGTTGAATACTATAAAATGAGTATTGTAGGAAATCGTTTATTTTCTAAGTAGCTGTCATTTATAATGCTAATAATGTCCAACTCTGTTGAGTTCAATGCATTGATGTTGCTGAAGCAATAATGCTTGGCTGTGTAATATCGTAAAACAGGTATTATTTTAGATTGTAGCAATTTTTATAGCAAAACTAAAACTTCAACATTGACAAGCTACTGAATGAAATGAATACAAGCCAAGTATTATCGTTCATTAACCTGATATACAAACAAAGTGATAAACATTGAGGGTCAGCTTCGAGCCAGTCAGCATGGAAAACTTATTGGAATTCATTGATTTTTCAATTATTATGAATACAATGAATCAACGCTTGATTTTGCTTTAAAAATCGATTGAATAATAAGGAACTACGAAATAACTTAATATTCAATTTCGTGCCCCGAATATGTGCTTGAGAAAAGATTCACTAAACTGCATGGTATGATGAACTTTTAGTTATAATTGGAATGTTTTCCAATAATGTAATCTAAGACATGATTAAACTATTGATGATTTTCGGCACCGGAGGCCAGAGGCTGTTTGGTCTTCCGTTCGTTATCGTTGAAACAGACATTTCTAGACTCATCTTGCTATATAATTCCGAAAGTCGCTTCCGAAAAAAGTTAATGGTGAATACTTTTACGTAAATTCTATCTCATCAATGGGAAGGGCCTGGTGAACGACTGGCAGAGATATCGAAAATACTTTAATGTTCTCTTGTCTTCAATCGTTCTTTTGAAGGAGAATCCATGCTTGCTACTAAACTCAGGCATATACATGGTTAGCAAGTTAGTCAATACATATACATATAACCTCATGTTAATCATTCATAATTACTCATGATTTATAACTCTAGTGTAAGAGTAATCACTAACAATAATGATTGAATTAGCATATATTCAAAGTGTGAAGGATTCAAAAATCCATTACGTCCAGTAAGCCCACTGCGCTTAATCATTGAAAAAAGTTCTTGTTTCTATGTGTCCGTTTTTCTTGGTACGCTTTGTGCGACGGTTCGTTCAACTGAGGCGGATAAAATTTTGCGCGCATTTTATGACGCTACATTTCACCTTAACGTTCCCGTTTTGGGACAGTCAATGAATTCAATCAACATAAGCGCAAGTTCCATAAAAACACCAGTCGCAAAAATAAAGTCTTCACACTCTGCTGAACCCGACGGTATCCTGGCTGTTATTTTGAAGCGATGCTCTAGTGGTATTATAGTATCTTTATGTCTTCTGTTCCGACTGTCACTGATTGGAGTATTTCCTGATATTTGGAAATCTGCTTATAGGTTTCCTGTGTACAAAAAAGGAGACAAGAAGAACATCGACAATTACCGTGGTATCACCGCTCTTAGCGCCATTCCTAAATTGTTTGAGCTCGTTGTTCTGGAGCCTATTTCTAATCACTGCAAGCAGTACATCGTTGAAACTCAACACGGATTCATGCCGAAACGCTCAACGGCCACGGCTAGGGCTTTCACGACGTTTATAACGGATGCTATGTCTAAGGGTCATCAAATGAACGTTGTCTACACGGATCTCTCTGCTGCTTTTGATAAAATTAATCATGCTATCACAATTGCCTAATTGGACAGACTGGGCTTCGATTCCAACATTCTTCAATGGTTTCAATCTTATCTTTGCAATAGACGGCTGGCGGTTAATATCAATGAAAATGTTTCCAGAGTTTTTTTGCTTTTGCTGGTATTCCACAAGGCAGTCATCTTGGACCACTGATATTTCTATTGTATTTCAACGACGTGATCTATTCATTGAAAGGTTTACGACTATCTTTCGCGGACGACCTAAAGTTATTCCAAATTATCAAGTCTTGAATATGCCTATTTCCTTCAGAGTGAGCTTGAAATTTTCTCCGAGTGGTGTGGAATTAATAAAATGACGTTAAATATCAGCAAATGCTCGATTATCACCTTCACACGAAAAACTAACATCTATTCGTTTCAATTATTGTCTTCGAGGATCAGTGATTGATAGAGTCAATTGTGTCAAAGATCTTGGCGTTCTTTTCGACGAACAATTGAACTACAAGTAGCATATTTCGTACATCGTGGCAAAGGCTTCTCGTTGTTTAGGATTTATCATGAGAACCGCTAAGCACTTCACAGATATATACTGTTTGAAATCTCTCTACTTCTCGCTTGTACGGTCAACATTCGAATATTGTTCGTCAGTATGGAATCCTCACTTTCATAATGGAGCTTCAAGACTTGAATCAATACAGCGCAGATTCGTTCGTTTCGCTCTCGTCGTTTGCCCTGGAATAACCCTCACCAGCTGCCTAGTTATGAAAGCCGTGGGATGCTTATCGGACTCAATACTCTACAAGTACGTCGAGATCTGTTTCGTGCAATGCTAATTGTCGATATTTTGACGAACAATATTGATTGCCCTGCACTACTTAGTCAAATCAACATCCATGTTGAGCTCTTCGCAACAACAACCTCCTCAGAATGCCTCTACGTCGTACTAACTACGGAATCAACGGTGCCGTTATTGGATTGCAGCGAACCTTCAATGGCGTATCTATGGGATTCGATTTCCATTTTCCTCGTAGCAGAATAAAAGTGTATGTACCATTTAATTCCACTATTCCACTGTCACGTTATTACACTTTCACAAAGTCACTATACTTTAATGAAGCATAACAAACGTTACAATACAGATACGCGTATTGCGGAATGTTATTTACATCCTATTTCAGTGTATTGGTTTAAAAACTTATAAAACCGATACACTGAAGAAGGATGTAAATAACATTCGGAAATACGCGTATCTATAGTGACTTTGTGAAAGTGTAATAACGTGACAGTGAAATAGTGGAATTAAATGGCACATAAATAGTGCAACTGTTGAATATATTCCGCTAACAGCTCCAGGTGAAAAATAGTTTTCAAGAAAGCCTTGAGGGTCTATTTGATTTTTGTCGTGAATACGACTTACTTTACTTACTATGGGGCGCCTTTTCAAAATTTACCCTCTGGGAGAGTGATAAGTTTTTGATCGTGAATATCTCTTGTTATACTTAACGCAAGAACATAATTTTTTCTCCATGCTATCAGAAATATAATCAGGAATTTGTGAATAAATTTTCAACAGTGTAAAATAACCATAAATAATTCGAAAACTATGTTTTCTCAAACTTTTGGAAACAATGAGGAAAACTCACCACGTTTGCTTGCCTTTTTCGAACCAGGACGACGGTTGTGAGGCCGTCAGGCACATATCAGCTCCGATGTTCTACTGGCCGAGTGTAATAGGTAAATCTTGACCGAGGATTGTTATTTTTTTCTAGTAAGTCAGACGGAACTGAAAATCGTGCTGAAATTCTTTCACCAACATCAGTAACAATGGGGTGGTAACCCTAGGTTCTGGTTCAACTGAATTCTGAAGTTAATTTTAAGTTCCAAATTTAGTTTCATACTTCTATTTCAAAATTTAGTTCCAGATTACAGGTTCAGAATTTTAACTATGAATCCTATTTCTAAATTTTGAAACTGGTTTCAAATTTAGTTCCTTATTCTGGGATTCGAATCAATCCAGAGCTATGATTTAGGATTTATTCGTCATAATTAATAAACAAAATGCAGGATATGAATTTTAGATTCTGAAACTAAATATCAGGTCTGAACACCGAACCTTCATTCAAAAAATGAATTCAAAACCAGAGTTTAATTCCTAAACTAAGTTTCAGAATTTAATTAATCAATTCAGTTTCAGCATTCATTTCCAGAATTCAAAACCTACATGTTGGAACAATGAATTGTGAACCAGATTTCTGGAACTAGATGCTGGAACTGAATTCAGTTCCTATATTAAGACTTGGAATTCAAGTTTAGAATTTAGTTCTATAACGCAATTCAGAAAATTCTAAAAATAACTTCAGTTCCTTACTTCTAGAACTAGATTTATGACCTGAGTTTTTGATCTAGATTTGCAGCTGAATTCGGAACGTGCCCCAGATGTCGATATTAGTTCTTGAATTTTAACAGTTCTAAACATTGGACAAATTATGCAAAGCGGTTTTTTAGAACCACTAAAGTATTTCCAAAAGAATTTGAAGAAATTTATTTCTATTGAGTATCTAAATCTACAAAACTGTATTTGTTCCGTGTTATTTAATTGTATGGTAGAATATGTTTGCCGTCAATTAGTCGTACTGTAGTAAAGATGCATCGTTAAAATTCTGGAAGCGAAGCAATGAAAGTTGCAAAATATTCACAATCTAATACGAATGATTATCTTTACCCGGAAGAGAGAAAGAAACATGTCAGTTTTATTCGTGTTCACGTCCTCGAGTTATGTCTGTGACATTACGCACCCACCCTTTTTCCTAAGGCAGTTATTTTATTTCTTAAGGCAGTTTACATAAGTTTTTCTTCGTCGTAGCTTCACTTTTACATAGAATTCTAATGATTATTTCTAAGAATATTTAAAACAAATCGCTTTTATTCTGCTACGAGGAAAATGGAAATCGAATCCCATAGATACGCCATCCTTGGCAACGACGACATTGCATTAATTTTGCCGTTCCCAGTGAATTTTAATGTGGAAAATGAAACATACTTTTTCTAAAGTATTAGGTAAAGTAGATGAGAAATCCCAAAGAGTGGTTTAGAAATACCATTCGCTGTTATTTTTTTTCATAAGTAATAATTGGGCAAAACCAAGCAATTATTTTAGTTTATTTTTAATTTCTTCAGTATTTTGATCATTTGATAAACTTTTCAAGAAACAGTTGCACTATTTATGTACCATTTAATTCCACTATTTCACTGTCACGTTATTACACTTTCACAAAGTCACTATACTTTAATGAAGCATAACAAACGTTACAATACAGATACGCGTATTTCGGAATGTTATTTACATCCTTCTTCAGTGTATCGGTTTTATAAGTTTTTTAACTTATCGGTTAAACTTCATCACTTTTTGTAGCAAATTGGATGGCAATTTGCAAATAATAATATAATGAATTTAAAATTTAACTATGATGTTAAATAATTATTTGAATATTTTAAATTTAAATGCTCGATCTTTAAAATCGAGTGAAGATGCATTTTATAATTTTCTCAAAATTCACAAAATGCATAGTGCTATTGTGACAGAAACACTTCTTAAACCAAATTTCAAATTGAAAAGCAATCCACATTATGTGGTTCATCGATTTGTCAGGTTTACTGGAATGGGTGGTGGAGTTGCCATTTTCGTCCAACGGCAAATTAAACATCGAATTTTACCTTCTTTCAATACTAAAGTTATCGCAAGCTTGGGAATCGAAATTGAAACCATTCCTGGAGTTTATTTCATCGCTGGAGCATATTTGCTATTCCAATGCACCGGTGAACAACTAAATTTGCAAAAACTCATCGACCGACATTTTTCGTAAGAGGGGACTTAAACGCAAAGCACGTCCAGTGGAATTGTAGGAAGTGGCGTGCCGAGGAAATTTGGCGTCCGGGGCAAAATAAGAGATTAGCCGCCCCCATCGTTGGTTTAGTGAGCAAAAAAAAGCTGAACTCCATCTCCGGAAAGCTGAGTTGACGAGCAAAAAAAAAGGTCCCAAAGATAACTGTGCCCCCCCCCCTCCCTAAAATTGTTGCGCCCGGAACGAATGCCCCCTTCGCCGCCCCCCCTAGATACGCCACTGATTGTAGGCAAAATAACAGTAATGGTAAAATACTTCATAATCAACTCTCTGCTGGTTTCTTTGTAGTTCTTTATCCCAGTAATCAGAATTGTTTTTCTTCCATGAAACACCCCTCTACAATTGATCTGGTTCTAACAGATCAAAGTCTCAATTGTTGTGAACCGATCACACATGCTGACTTCGACTCAGATCATCTTCCTGTAACATTCAGACTTTCCAACGAAGCTATAATTAATCCAAATAATTCTATATTCAACTATCATAGAGCTAAATGGTTTGAATACAGATTTCACATTGAAAATCGTGTGAATCTTAAAATTATTTTAGAAAATTCAGCGAATATCGACACAGCAATAGATAATTTGAATCATTACATTATCGAAGCTAGAAATGTTTCAGTTCCCAAAGCTCAAACTAAATTACATTCTCCTATCACCGATGAATTATTCGTTTGAAGAATATTCGTCGACGACAATATCAACGTTCTCGTGCTATGAAAAACCTAGTTAAGGATTTACAAAAAGAAATTAAACATAGATTTACTCTTTTGCGAAATGAAACCAGAGCAGTTTGGATTTCGTCATGAGCACTCAACTACTCATCAACTTGTAAGAGTAGCGAACATTATTAAAGCAAATAAATCTTCTGGATTATCCACTGGAATTGTTCTTCTAAACATAGAAAAAGCATTCGACCTGGGTTCGATTTCCAACCCCGCATATAGGGTCAGAAACAACCTGTTGGTTGTCAGAAATCGCTATTCTGTGACGAGAGAAGTCTGTTAGCCACAGGTAGAAATCTAAGAGTGATCTGCTGTCGCCTACAAAGAAGCTTAAATATTTTCAGTGATTATCTGTCAAAATGGAAAATTAAACCAAATGCAGCAAAATCGCAAATAATTTTTTTTCATCAGCCAAGAGCTTCTTTTCTTAAACCAAACAATAATCACATTATTAATTTGAATGGTTTGGAATTGGCATGGTCTGATCAAGAAAAATGCTTAGGTTTAACGTATGACAAAAAACTCACTTTCAAGGATCATATTGAAACAATCCAGGCAAAGTGTAATGAATACATTAAATGTTTATATCATCTTATAAACAAAAATTCTAAGCTCTGTCTAAAAAAAGGCGGGTGAGTAATGTCAGAGACATAACTGGATGTCGTGAATACGAAAAAACTGACACGCTCCCATCACTTTTCCGAATATCAGTTAGTTGATTGATTGTATGAATTGTGCAAGCTTTCCTCTTTTTCACTAATAGAATTTGAAGCGATACACCTACATTAAAGTACAGATTAGTTACATTAAACAGCTACTATTCTACAACTATATATTCCAAACTTGAAACAATTCCTTTTTAATTTGCTTATATACGAAGCTAGGTACGACAAATTTGTAGTTTTTTTTATTGAAGCTATGAAGTTCGAAGATATCTGATTCTTCTCGAAATTTCGGTACGAGACAATTGCAATGGCCTGGTCTGAAATGTATATACGATCTTCGGTATGCAAAAGGGTTTCTAATAATAATAATAATAATGATAATAATAATAATGATAATAATAATAATAATAATAATGATAATAATAATAATGATAATAATAATAATAATAATAATGATAATACAGATTAATCTGTATATATGGCAACCCTGTTTCGCATGGCATATTTTCACACGACCCTATACTAGTATAAAGATGTGTTCAACATTCGCTTTCGCATTGCCGTTCGTACTTGAATGAGTTAATGACGGTACAAATCTGCCATCTTTTCGGTGCCATCGTGCTGATGGTGTCTGGTACGTTCAGAGTAGCTGCTTTAACTTAAATGACGCTATTTCTCACATCACATTTCCTTTTATACGTTCTAGTGGTAGCGGTGGACGGACGTCCCCTTAGTTAGAATTCCTTTCCTATACGCAGAACGGGAAACAGTGAAACGATATAAAAGAGAGAGTTAGCAGAGCGGCTGCCAGTAATCCTGAATTGGTCGTCGAGCTGTTAGCAGCATATTGTGGAATTTTTACGCAGAAACACCCACACAGGAGGAACAGTTAAGGGCAAGGCAAAGTCCCGCTCAAACCGTGCTGGTCTGAAGTGCCCAGTTGGCGGCAGAATCCATCGTTTGCCTCGGAAGGGGAACTACGCCAAGCGTGTCAGTGCTGGTGCATCGGTCTATCTGGCGGCAGTGATGGAGTACTTGGTTGCCGAAGTGTTGGAATTGGCCGGTAACGCTGCCCGTGACAACAAGTAAAGGAAAATCATCCCTCGCCATCTGCAGCTGGCCATTCGTTGAAAACCCCGTCCTTTTCAGGACGACCACATCACTGTGATAAAAAAATATTTAGAATTGCTTTAAGTTTAGCCAGTTCTGATTCGCCTGGAAAGTAGAATGCGAAAATCAAGTGGAAACATTTGTTCTAACAATTTTTGTTTTCGGTCGCATACTAAAGTAATCGCGACAAAAAATACATATTTGTCTGTGGCAACTCGGTTTCGCACGGCATATTTGTAAACTAGTATAAAGATGTGTTCAAAATCATCACTTTCGCTTTCGCATTGCCGTTCGTAATTGAATGTGTTAGTGACGGTGCAAATTATTTTAACTCCCATCTTGATGAATCTTTTGGTAGGACATATTGAGATCTGAGATGGTTCTCGTGTGTGTCTTGTTTCGGCATTGGGCCTTGCTGGACTTTTTGGCTGCCTTTTTCGGTGTCATTGTGCTAACAGTGTCTCGTGCATTCATATCGGGAAACAATGAGACGACAGGTCCTCGATGTTGCTGTCGTGTGTCTTGTTTCGGGAAGAGTTGCTCAGCAAATGGTAGGAAAAATTAACCATTCAACTTTTATATGGATGCTCTTGTATAGATGCAGACATCTCGCGTTCTGATTGGCTGATGCTGTCATGGGTTAAATCAAAAAGGTTTTTCAATAGTGTACTATTGAAAAACTTCAATATTGTTGTAATACACGTTCAAGTTGAAGATTTTCGATTCTATTGGTAGTTAGATTACATAAATCTTTCTACAGATCACTGAGCTATGAGCTTTCAAAATACGAGAAAGGCAAACGCGCCTTATGAATTATCTTCTTTGATACTCGTTTATACCAAACATTTCTGAAAAAGTTTAATTGTGAACTATTTAAGAATATGTCACACAACTGAAAGTTTTATCATAAAATTGTGATCATATTTCCGATGGCATGTAGCAAGAATTATGTTGATTCGTTAGATATAACAGGAGATATTCACGATCAAAAACTTATCACTCTCTCAGAGGGTAAATTTTGAAAAGGCGCCCCATAGTAAAGTAAGTCGTATTCACGACAAAACAAATTATTAATTTATAAACAAATTTTCAGACCAGCCATGCTTTATGCAGTACCAATTTTGTCGAGTTGTTGTACCACCAGGAAGAAAACGCTTCAAAGGATTCAATACAAAATTCTCAATATTTTCCTGTTCTCCCTGGTTTAGTACAAATGAGTTACACAGCCTCACAAATATTCAACCAGTGGATGTAATATCACATAATAATATAAGCAAATTCCGACAAAAATCAAAGGAATCTTCAATTGGATCGATTAGTGAGTTGGTATATAAGTTCCTTTTCCTCAATACACAATACAAGTAGGTTTACAATTTTCTCTAAACAAAAATCACAGAATTGCGGAAGCAAATGATTTCTTCGTGGTAATAACCAGATCATGTATATAATAGGGCTGAAAAGTCACCATTTGTGGCTGAATTCAAAGTGGTAAATCTTAATAATTTTATTTCAACTCATATTTCAATAAATATTTACTTAAAAAATAATAAAATCTGAAATTCGGAAGTACAGAAACTATCTTTTGAGTGATGATTTAAGGAATCCGAAGTTTGAACAGTCATAGACTTTATAACTTCGAATTACCGTTTGGTTAATAATATGATCGTTATAAAACACGAAGAATATTTAAACGATCCGAGATTGATTCGTGATTTAGTGGCCAAGCTGCCAAGTAATCTACATCAACAATGGTGGAAATGCATTGCTAATATAAAAGATTTATGTGATGATAATGGTTTCATCCCCTAACGATTGGTTGAAACCCCAGGAAAGGTTGGCGACAAATCTACTCTGAGAAGAGTGAGAAGCCAAGACGTAATGAACGAATTTTTTTTCATGAAAAGGAAATAAATATTAGTGAAAATCCGCGAATTAAAAGAGCTATGATATGTTTTGCATGTAAAGACTAGCATAGAACAGTTGATTGTTTCAAATTTAAGGAAATTGACATTCAACAAAGATAATCTGGTGAACAAATACAGATTATGTTAAGCTTGTTGTACGTATAATGATTGAGCGAATTGTTTAAAAAATTCATTCATTACTACGTAAGAACATGAATAACGACATTACTACACAAGAACTGGAGTAACGACGCCTCGAATATGAACAGAGATAATCTCCATACGAAGGCAAATGATTCAATTTTATACCAAGTTATACCAGCTACTATAGAAAACAAGAATAATAACATTTAGTGGTTTCTTCGGTTCAATTTGAACTGCTTCAAGCACTGATGAGCCGAAAGCGAAACGCGAAGAAATCGAAACGCAATATGTACTTTTTGTACAAACCAAAAATCCCTAAATGTTCCAATCCTGTGGCGGCCAGTAGTCAGTCGTCACACGTTTCGCCCGAGACGTCAGATTTGATATGGCACCTAGTGAAATATCCTTAAAGGGTAGTTTGAATTGAATGAACTTTGCGTCTGCTTAGCGGTTCAAATTGAACTGTTAGGCGGAGATGGCGGTTCAATTTTAACTGCTTTAAGCAGTGATAAACCGAAGGCGATACGCGAAGAAATCGAAACGAAACATGTAGTTTTTGTACAAATCCAAAAACCTTTAAATGTTCAAATTCTGCAGCGGCAAAAGTCGGTCGTCACACGTTTTCGCCCGAGACTTCAGATAGGAAATGGCACTTAGTGAAATATCTTTAATGTGAAATGTAGTCTCAAAAAAGCGCGCAAAATTTTAACCTCTTCAGTTGACCGAATCGTCGCATATAGCATATCAAGAAAAACCGACACATAGAAATCAGGAATATTTTCAGAATATTTTTAGACTCATTGATTCGTAATGGATTTTTAAAACCTTCACACTTTAAATATATCCTAATTCAATCGTTATTGTTTGTGATTACTATTACACTAGAACTACTAGAACTATAAATCATGAGTAATTATGATTGACTAACATGAGGTTATATGTATCTGTATTGACTAACTTGCTTACCATGTATATGTTCAGTAACAAGCATGAATTATCTTTCAAAATATCGATTGAAGACAAGAAAATATTCAAGTATTTTCGGTATCTTTGACAGTAGTTCACCAGACCCTTGCAGCCGTTGAGATGAAATTTATGTAAAAGTGTTCACTTGACACACATGATAGATCGCGGTCGAATTTTCTTATCGAATAAAACACTGTTAAAATAAATTACTGCCAATATATTCCATTCTAACTTTCACTGTCATCTTCGAATAAGTAGAAAGTGGTTATACTATTCTTTTCTTTGTGTCAATATGACCTAATGCTGCATAATTTCTTGTAATTATTTAACATGTAATTTTTGCTTATGATATAATGTCACCGTCCCACACCATTTCAATACGAAACTGCAGCGCGCAAGCTATAAAAACAAGTTTATGTAAACGAACGCGAACAATTTTATGTAAACTTTTTCAAATTTCGGTTGTTTGGGCTAAAAATTTATAATTTTGAGTTGCATTTTAAGATTATTTGTGAAATTCTGCTACAAACACTACTTTTCAGTTCTAAAATCATCCCCGTGGAACGGAACATACATTTTAAAAACCAATTACGCTCATACATTTTAAAAACCAATTACGCTCGGCAAAGCAAAATTTCAAAATTCTAAGAATACTTAGTTGTGATAAATTTGAATACAAAAACTTAAGGGTTTTCAGTTTTTCGAAAATTGGTCTAGTTTTTGAATAATTGATCAAAAACGCAACGTGCGCATTCCGCTACATTTCACCTTAAACGATACTTTAAATCTAAAAAGTACGGGTGTGTAATGTCAGAGACATAACTGGATGTCGTGAATACGAATAAAAGTGACACTCTTTCTTTATACTTTCGAATATCAATAAGTTAATCGATTGTGTGCATTGTGCAAGCTTTCCTCTTTTTCACTACTAGACTTTTAAACGATACTCCTAAACTAAACTACATATTAGTTACATTAAACATTCTGACACACAATTGAACATTACGTAATAACCAGTATAGTTCTTTATGATAAAATAATGGTGGTTCTGGAAGAAACCTTTCATTTAAATTCATTGTGTAATTCTCTAAGATATTAAACACTGTTGCGAATTTTGCACTGCGAAAATTGCACAAAGCTTATCAAATTATCCTGAAAACTGGCTCTGTGATCTGAGCGTTTGAGACTTTACACCACGCAAAAGGTCTACTTTCATTGCCAATTGCTCCTCCTGACGACTGAAGTCCAAATGATACTTTCACGCTTTATACTTGGTTTCCTACTGATGTTGGTGGGAGAACCTCACCTCGCCATCCAATTTCGTCTGTAACAATAAAAGCAAAAATTTCCTTTTCTATTTCTTCAGTAGATTCTGATATGTGTCTGGCTATCTCAAAACCGTCGTCCGAATGCGAAAGGGTAAATTTTGAAAAGGCACTCCATAGAAAAGTAAGTCGTATTCAGGACAAAAGAACCGATTTGAAGGATTCTGGATGGAATTGAGTTGGATTTTAGTAGACTACAATTTCGAAACGGAAATCAGTTCCGGAATCCAATTCAGCACGCAGGCTCTGAATTCTAAACCCATATTCCGGAACTAAGCCCTACCCCTCACGACTACCCAAATGGGTTGCATAGAGTACTGTAAAATGTCACATAATTCTTTGGGAGTGTTATGATTCTAAAAAGAATCGAACATAAGAATTCTGGAAAATTGGACTGGACCTGAGTTCAAGAACTAAATTTAAAACTAAGGAGATCGGAAAGCGAATGAGAGTTGCTGGCGGGATGCGTCCTCTCGGCTTGAATAGCGGAAAGCGAATGAGAGTTGCTACCTGAGCGTTTGAGGTTTTAACCACGCAGAAGGTGCACTCTCTGTCGCTGCTGATGGGATCCGTCCTCTCGGCTTGAATACCGGAAAGCGACAGAGAGTTGCTACCTGAGCGTTTGAGGTTTTAACCACGCAGAAGGTGCACTCTCTGTCGCTGCTGGTGGGATGCGTCCTCTAGGCTTGAATACCGGAAAGCGGTATATTTTATATTTATATTTATTTGCAGAGGCACATTAGAAGGAGAACGGCAATCATGTTCGTACGAAAGATTTCTACAACAAATATTACTAAAATTTTCTGTTTTTAATTCTGAAAAATTTCCACCGTTGAAAGTTAGCATTCAAGTGTATGACGAAGAAAAATGTCTAGGTCTACTCGTTTTGATCGTGTCTTTTGACGAAAAATATTAATCGGTTGATGACTAACAAAATTTTATATATTTTTATATATTTTTATAAATTTTATATTTATATTTATTTGCAGAGGCACATTAGAAGGTGAACGACAATCATGTTCGTACGAAAGACTTCTACAACAACCATTACTAAAATTTTCTGGTTTTAATTCTGAAAAATTTCCACCGTTGAAAGTTAGCGTTCAAGTGTATGACGAAGAAAAATGTCTAGGTCTACCAGTCACTACATCGTATAGAAGCTTTTATAGTAGATGGAGGTAATGTCATAGTCATAGAATTGAATTAAAGCTGAAGTTTATTCTTGTAGTTGGCATGAATGGTTGACTATACCCGTTTTATTCAGCGATTTATCCCGGAATTCTATGTTGGGTATAACAATATTTGATTGTGCTGGAAATCAAGGAGATGAAACAATTGTTGGAGGAACATCATTATCATTATTTGGTAATACTGGAATCTTCAGACAGGTAATTATTATATAGAACTGCTGGAGACCGACTTCTGATTAGAGCACAGGAGACTCCTAGTGTTATATACCATTCGACTCAGAATAAGGGATCAAGTGTAAACCAAGTTTTCTGGTGCTAGAAATATGTGTATTACGTATTCCATATTTGATACGTATATCATGGATCTACACCCTACACCACAAAAATGAAGATGGGACAATTTTTTGCACTTACAATGCTTATGGATATCAATGGATTCAATCAAAGTGTATTTTTAAGTGATGAAGGTGAAAGTTATATGTAACAATAGTCGTAGATCTTGATCTGAACAAAAAGAATATTGTAGATTATATCTTGAAAAAATATTGATAAATTTTGCAATGTTCACCTTGGGCCAATAATATTAAATTGCGCATTCTAGCATGTTGATGTAAGGTCCCTGCTTTGAATATATTATATACGAAATACCATTAAAAATCATTCCCGTTCCACACAATTCATTTTACTCTATCACAAGCGCAGTCAATTTTTTAATCGCTAAATTTATACATAAACAGGTTCATGTATGATCTTACACCTGAAAAAAATGTTCAGAATAATTTGACAGGAAAAGTGCAGCTACCAGCTGACAACTTTTATGGTGTGATACATTTTTTGCTTTTCTAATATAGAATGGCTATGCAATCACTGTAAAAACCGACTTTTTAACCTAGGCCCGGAGGGCCGAATGTCATATACCATTCGACTCAGTTCGATGAACGACGAACAAATTTCTAGGAATCGGCTCAACCGTTTTCCACAAACTTAGATTCAAATGAAAGGTCTTATAATTTCCTAAAAATTTCTAGAACATTTTTTTGGATCCGACTTTTGGTTCGGGAACTAAATCGTTATAAGTGAAAAATTATCAATTTCATGAGTAATTTTTATGAACGTTGGTCAAAACAGGTGCAAATCCCAAAAAAATCTGATAAATTCTTCTAGTTTGCAGAGTTTGTTAGTTTGTGGGCATAAAAACGTAATTCGGCATTACTGGTCCCTCTTTTTCCTGTTCCGGAAGCACCGAAAGTAGTGAAGAAAAACATCAAAAATAGATTTCACCTCGATTTCTCAGCGATGCTTGAACCGAAATTTTAATAAATAAGCTGACGATTCTGAACCTATATATATATATATATATATATATATATATATATATATATATATATATATATATATATATATATATATATATATATATATATATATATATATATATATATATATATATATATATATATATATATATATATATATATATATATATATATATATATATATATATATATATATATATATATATATATATATATATATATATATATATATATATATATATATATATATATATATATATATATATATATATATATATATATATATATATATATATATATATATATATATATATATATATATATATATATATATATATATATATATATATATATATATATATATATATATATATATATATATATATATATATATATATGACCAACAAATTTATTTACGATTCTTTATGAAGATTTGAATTTTAGAAACAATGTATTGGTAGTCGAACTTGAATAAAATTCAGCAGAACTTTTTTTAGATTATCAATGGTTTATTTGGTTACAGACTCTTAAGCCGAATGAAAATTTGAATATATATATATTCAAATTTTAAAATGAAATGAATATATATTCATTTGAATCGAAGTTTGTGGAAATCGGTTCAGCGATCTTCGAGAAAAGTGAGTTACATTATTTCACATTTTTGGTGCATATCACCCTGTAATTCCAGAACCGGAAGTCAGATTCAATTGAAATTCAGGACCTTTGTATGGGACCGTAAAGACTTTGATTTGAATTTGAGTTTGTGAAAATCGATTCAATCATCTCCAAGGAAAGTGAGTGACATTGTTGTCACCGTTCCGGTGCAATATTTTCACAATTTTGTTGCATATCACCCTGTAATTACGAGACTGAAAGTCGGATCCAAATGAAATTCTGGAAATTTATATGGGACCGTAAAACCTTTCAATTGAATTTAAGTTTGTGAAAATCCTTTCGGCCATCTCCGAGAAAAGTGAGTGACATTATTTTCACACTTTTGTTGATATACACAAATATCACGGAACCGGAAGTTGCATATAAACGAAATTCCTTTCATGTGAATCTAAGTTTATACAATTCGGTTCAGCCATCTCCGGGAAAAGTGAGTGACATTATTTTCTCATTAATTGCATTAATTTCACATTTTGGTGCATATCATCCTGTAGTTCCGGAAAATGAAATTCAGGAACTTTGTATGGGACCATGAAACCTTTCATTTGAATCTAAGTTTTGAAAATCGGTTCAGCCAACTCCTAAAAATTGAGTAACATTATTTTTACATATTTGGTGCATATCACCCTGTAGTTCCGGAACCGGAGGTCAGAACCAAATGAATCTCAGGAACTTGGTGTGGGACCATGAGACCTTTCATTTGAATCTAAGTTTGTGAAAATCGGTTCAGGCATCTCCGAGAAAAGTGAGTGACAATATTTGTCACACACACAGACATTTGCTCAGCTCGTCGAGCTGAGTCGAATGATATATGACTTTCGGCCCTCCGGGCCTCGGTTCAAACGTCGGTTTTCACAGTGATTGTATAGTCTTTCTATATAAGAAAGACAAAAATGATAGGTTCCTTTGTATCCCAAATTTGGCTAGTGAGATTTATTATTAGCATGTCGGATCCGGTTCCGGAGTTATAGGGTGAAGTGTGTTCAATATTGTACACCGTCACTTAAACCGGCGAAACAAAAAACGTAAAAAATTTCCTGAACTGGTCTCAAAACTACACAAATCGATAGTCATTGTCATTAGGCAACTACACAAACCGATTCCGGTTATCCTGGTTCCAGGTATCCGGTTCCGGAAGTACCGGATGTAGTGGTCATATATACCAAAATGGATCTCACTCACTTTTTTCTGGTTTGACAGATTTCCACAAACTTAGATACAAATGAAAGGTCTTGCGGTCCCATACGGAATTCCTGAATTTCATCCGGATCCGACTTCCGGTTCCGGAGTTATTGGGTAAAGTGTGTTCAATATTGTACACCGTCACTTAAACCGGCGAAACAAAAAACGTAAAAATTTTCCTAAACTGGTCTCAAAACTACACAAATCGATAGTAATTATCAGAAGGCAACTAAATAAACCGTATCCGGTTATCCTGGTTCCCGGTATCCGGTTCCGGAAGTACCGGAAATAGTGGTCATATATATAAAAATGAATCTCACTCACTTTTCTCAGCGATGGTTTGACCGATTTCCACAAACTTAGATTCAAATCAAAGGGGTTCCGGTCCCATACGGAATTCCTGAATTTCATCCGGATCCGACTTCCGGTTCCGGAGTTATAGGGTAAAGTGTGTTCAATATTGTACACCGTCACTTAAACCGGCGAAACAAAAAACGTAAAAAAATTCCTAAACTGGTCTCAAAACTACACAAATCGATAGTCATTATCAGTAGGCAACTAAAAAAACCGATTTCGGCTATCCTGGTTCCCGGTATCCGGTTCCGGAAGTACCGGAAATAGTGGTCATATATATAAAAATGAATCTCACTCACTTTTCTCAGCGATGGTTTGACCGATTTCCACAAACTTAGATTCAAATGAAAGGTCTTCCGGTCCCATACAAAATTCCTGAATTTCATCCGGATCCGACTTCCGGTTCCGGAGTTATAGGGTAAAGTGTGTTCAATATTGTACACCGTCACTTAAACCGGCGAAACAAAAAATGTAAAAAATTTCCTGAACTGGTCTCAAAACTACACAAATCGATAGTCATTATCAGTAGGCAACTAAACAAACCGATTTCGGTTATCCTGGTTCCCGTTATCCGGTTCCGGAAGTACCGGAAATAGTGGTCATAAATATAAAAATTAATCAATGCTCTGTAGGCTGTGCGCTTGAGCGTACGGAAAAAAATTTTGCGCGTCATTTTTTCGTCCAATATACAAATAACTGAAAATTTCCGTTTTCTATTGTTTGTATTGTGTTGGTGTACTTTAACAGTGCCTAGTAATAATATTGAACAAACTGTGTGTAGTTATCGTACGTTACAAGTAGAAAGTGCCGTTGGACACAGAGAACACAGGCAATTGTTGCTTTTTCCTCCTCGGAGGTTTTTTGCACTGCCGTGTTTTTGATACATCGGTCGACGAGAACCAGTCCCGACGGCCGCTTCTAGAATAAGGATTACCAGCTAAGTGTTGTTGTTTTTTTTAATTTTCTCCTACTGAATTTAAATAGCCTTTACTGTTTTCTGCGCGGAGACAATTCCGTGCCATGATAGTGTCTTCTGTTGTTAATCCCCCTCCCCCAGATGATAAAATGGAGATTTCCGCTGACAATAAAATGTCTCGCATTAAGAACTTTCTCGATGGGCTTTCACTCCCGCCCGGGCCTTACGCGGTCTATTTCCGGACCAAATCAAATGAGAAAAAATTAAACCTTTTGAAAATTTCTCACGACTTGACCTCGCGATACCCTACTGTAAAAAGAATTGATAAAGTACGCCCAGACAAGCTTAGGGTCTTGTTGACCAGCTCTCAGCAGGCAAACGAGATTGTTCGAAACGAGCACTTTACGCGGGACTACCGTGTCTACGTACCAGCTCGTGAAGTCGAAACAGACGGCGTGGTTACCGATTCGACTCTGACTTGTGAGGACATTCTTAAGTACGGGGCGGGTTGTTTCAAAGATCCCTTACTTAAGAATGTCAAGATACTGGATTGCAAACGATTGCATTCAGTATCGATTACCGGGGATGGAACAAAATCTTATCCTCAATCGGATTCTTATCGAGTAACCTTTGCTGGCTCGGCTTTGCCTAACTACGTCCTCTTGGACCGGGTTCGTCTGCCTGTTCGTCTCTATGTACCACGGGTAATGAATTGTACGAACTGCAAACAATTGGGGCATACAGCCACCCATTGCTGCAATAAGCCTCGTTGTGCTAACTGTGGGGGTGCCCATGCTGATGGTTCTTGCGGTAAGAATATTGAAAGGTGCCTCTATTGTAAGGAGGATCCGCATGAGCTCTCAGCATGACCGGCGTACAAACTTCGCGGTGACAGAATGAAGCGTTCTCTGAAGGAACATTTTAAACGCTCTTTTGAAGATATGCTGAAAAGTCCCACACCCCCTAAACAGACAACGAACCCATATGCCTGCTTGTCAACTGACGAGAGCGATGCTGACGACCCTTTGGAAGGTACATCTTCGGCTGTCCCTCATAGCTTTAGGAAAAGGAGAAATATATCCTCTCATATGCTCCCTAGTAAGGGTTCGAAGATATCTTTAGAAGAGCCTCGAAAAAAAATGCTCCTGGTCTAGGAAATCTAAACTCTAAGAAGGAATTCCCACCACTTCCTGGGACACCGAACCCCCCAAGCGTCCCTGAAAACCAACAAGAGAACCATCTTGGAACTGCTGGACTTATCAAGTTTTCTGATATTGTGGACTGGATCTTTAAAAATTTGAATATTTCTGACCCTCTTAAAAGCATTTTATTTGCTTTCATGCCTACAGTGAAAACGTATTTGAAGCAGATGACTGCAAATTGGCCCCTTCTTTCAGCGATCGTATCCTTCGATGGCTAAGTCATCCTTGAAGGTTAGGGATTCAATCACTGTCATACAGTGGAATTGTAGAAGTATCATCCCAAAAATAGATCCTTTCAAATTTCTAGTAAATAATCTGAAATGTGACGCATTTGCATTGTGCGAAACTTGGCTAACTTCTGAAATACCCTTAAACTTCCACGAATTTAACATTATTCGTCTGGATCGAGATGATCCCTATGGAGGAGTACTTTTAGGGATCAAAAAGTGCTATTCTTTCTATCGCATTAACCTCCCATCGATACAAGGTATTGAAGTTGTCGCATGTCATGTTACAATCAAAGGCAAGGACATTTGCATTGCTTCCATCTACATTCCCCCAAGAGCCTCGGTTGGGTATCAGCAACTCAGTGATATCATTGAGCTCCTTCCTGCACCGACGTTGGTTTTAGGAGACTTTAACTCACATGGTACGGGATCGGCTGTCTTCACGACGATAACAGATCAGCTATGATCCATGATATCTGCGTCAACTTCAATATGACAATCTTGAATATGGGAGAAATGACACGAATTCCTGCACCACCAGCAAGACCAAGTGCGGTGGACTTATCCCTTTGCTCGACATCGCTACGGTTGGATTGCACGTGGAAGGTAATCCCTGATCCCCACGGTAGCGATCATCTGCCTATCGTAATTTCAATCGCCACCGGATTAAGACCATCGGAGACAATCAATGTTTCGTATGACCTCACACGAAACATTGATTGGAAATGCTACGCAAATTCGATATCTGAGAAACTAGAAACAACACAAGAACTTCCTCCGGAGGAAGAGTACACGTTTTTGGCTGGCTTGATTCTCGACACCGCGACTCAAGCTCAGACGAAACGTGTACCCGGCGCGAAAACTAACATCCGTCCTCCCAATCCGTGGTGGGACAAAGAGTGCTTATCACTAAACGCGAAAAGAACTTTAGCGTTCAAAAAGTTTAGAAAAAATGGAACACCTGATAATTATCGGAGTTACGCGGCGTTAAACTTGCAAATGAAGAACTTAATTAAAGCAAAGAAACGAGGTTACTGGCGCCGATTTGTTGATGGATTAACAAAAGAAACATCGATGAGCACTCTTTGGAATACAGTTCGACGAATGCGCAACAAAAACACCACTAACGAAAGCGAAGAATATTCAAACCGCTGGATATTCGATTTCGCTAAAAAAGTTTGTCCAGACTCTGTTCCGGAAGAGAAGATCTCTCGCGTCACGACATCGAATACAAACGAAACACTGTTTTCGATGGTAGAGTTCTCACTTGCACTCTTGTCGTGTAACAATAAAGCCCCGGGGCTAGACAGAATTAAATTCAACTTGCTGAAAAATCTGCCTGACCCTGCCAAAAGAGGTTTGTTAAATTTATTCAACAAGTTCCTTCTGGGCAATATTGTCCCACATGACTGGAGACAAGTGAGAGTGATCGCCATTCAAAAACCAGGAAAACCAGCTTCCAATCATAATTCGTATAGGCCGATTGCTATGCTTTCCTGTATCCGAAAATTGTTCGAAAAAATTATTCTATTTCTTTTAGATAATTGGGTCGAGACTAATGGCTTACTTTCAGATACACAATTCGGCTTTCGCAGGGGCAAAGGAACGAACGATTGTCTTGCGCTGCTCTCAACCGAAATTCAAATGGCATTTGCTCGTAAAGAACAAATGGCGTCAGTTTTCCTAGACATCAAGGGGGCGTTTGACTCAGTTTCCATAAATATCCTATCTGAGAAGTTGCATCAGCATGGTCTTTCACCAATTTTGAATAACTTTTTGTACAATCTATTGTCCGAGAAATACATGTACAATAACCGGATCGTGGTGGGGTGCCCACCCAGGAGACCTGATAAAGCTGTATCAAACAACGATATTGTTCTTAATGGAATATGGATGCTTCTGCATCCGATCCGCCGCGAACACCCATTTCATTAAACTGGAAAGAATTCAGTATCGTTGTTTATGTATTGCCTTAGGTTGCATGCAGTCGACTCATACGATGAGTCTTGAAGTACTGGCGGGTGTCTTACCGTTGAAAAATCGATTCTGGGATCTCTCATATCGATTGCTAATCCGATGCGACATCCTGAATTCGAAAGGCTTGTCGAGCTCAATTCTCAGACCCGTTTTATGTCCTTGTATTTTAATTACATGGCTCAGAATATTAATCCATCTTCGTTTGTTTCCAACCGTGCTCATTTCTTGGATACTTCTGATTCTACTGTGTTTTTCGACACATCCATGAGAGAAGAGATTCGTGGAATTCCGGATCACGTACGCCCTCAGGTGGCCCCTAATATCTTTTATAATAAATTTAGAACAGTCAACTGTGAAAAGGTGTTTTACACTGACGGATCAAACATCAACAAGTCCACAGGCTTCGGCATGTTCAATCAGAACATCACCGCTTCATACAAACTCAGTGATCCGGCTTCAGTTTACGTCGCAGAATTAGCTGCTATTCAGTACACCCTCGAGATCATTGAAACCTTGCCCAAAGACCATTATTTCATTGTCACGGACAGTCTAAGCTCAATAGAAGCTCTCCGGGCAATGAAGCCAGGAAAGTATCCTCCATATTTCTTGGGGAAAATACGGGAACACATGCGAACTTTATCTGAACGGTGTTATTCAATACCGTTAGTCTGGGTCCCTTCGCATTGTTCCATTCCGGGAAATGAAAAGGCAGATTCATTGGCTAAAGTGGGCGCATTAGAAGGTGATATTTATGAAAGACCAATCTGCTTCAATGAATTTTTCAGTATCTCTTGTCAGAAAAGTCTCGAAAGTTGGCAAACTTCATGAAGCAATGGCGAACTGGGACGATGGCTACATTCCATTATCCCTAGGGTATCGACGAAACCTTGGTTCAGGGGGATGAACGTGAGTCGCGATTTCATTCGTGTTATGTCACGGCTCATGTCAAATCACTACACTTTCAACTCACATCTCCGGCGTATTGGGCTCGTGGAGAGCAGTCTCTGCACCTGTGGCGACGGTTATCAGGACATCGAGCATGTCGTGTGGTCGTGCGTAGAGTATCGTGACGCTAGGTCGGAGCTTCTGGAATCCTTTAGGGCCCGAGGTAGACCGCCTGAGGTTCGGGTTCGGGATGTGTTGGCGAGTCGGGATAGTTCCTATATGCTTCTCATTTACCAATACCTTAAACACATTAATATACAAGTGTGATCCGTTGTATTTGGCATAGAAAATTTTCCTTACTCTTTTCGAGACTAAGAATACTCTTCACCTATAGGTTCAACACCAACATCCGCCCGATTCTCTCAATCCCCGTCTGTCTACCATCTTTATCGATATTAACAAGATCTTTTTGCTGTTACTAACTTTTTGCTCCCCTTTCCCCAGTCTCTTCACCATCTCGATGTCAACTAACTAAATATTTGTAGTTATTAGTTATTTCGTTCCCATACCCCTCTTTAACAATCCGTTTTCCACAACAATTACTTCTCTATTTTTTTTTCTTCATACCATTCGGCAACATCACCATCATTGCCACGGAAAGCCGCTCCAGTCGATGATTAACATGCGGGCCACCCACCAGGTCTTCGCAACCTGGGGTGTTTTCGGCGGACCCACTGAAGGATGCAGCAATTTGTTATAATTTTCTGGAAATTCTACTTCATCTTCCTTCCATAAAAGCCCAATCTCATACTGGCCATTTTCATAACTAAAAGTATTTTCCATAATACTTAGTGATCTTTCTTCAAGTTTCGATACAAGCGGTTTATTTGTAAATTTTACCCCCATATTTTCAATAAAAAAATAAATTACTTGGTTCGCCTGTTTTTCTTCCATACAATACCCACCCTAGTCTTATTTTATTGGCAATAGGGTCGTTAAATCTGCCAGATTTAGATTCAAAACTCTGAATCATGTAAGCATGAGGTAAACCAAGTAGTAATTTTGGTTTGCCAACTTTATATCCTTCCAACTTCAAGTCGGATGAATAAGGATACCGTTTCTTCAAGTCTGCAATATTAATCGATTGAGACGGTAAACACATCTTCTCTATTGTCCGTACATTTCTTAGCATGTAGGATCGATTGCTAGATCCGGTTATACGCGCCGAGACCTCTTCACTTTCATCATCCTCTTGTATTTCACCATTTGACCAGGGACAATGGCCTTTTTTTACCCGCCAAATTAATATCGTTTTTGACTTCATGCAATAGTAAACTTACAGAAAAAATAAAAAAATGCAAGAATTTTAGTTCTTGATTTTCCGTTACTTAACGTAACTGGAATTATTTGGTAATAAACTCCATTATCTATTTTATTGTTATGATTAATCTGATTATTGATATTTGGAGCATTATTTTCCTTGTTCGTTTTGTTTAAAGTTTTCATGAAATGCGGGGTGGTGATTCTGTTTACAATTTCCGATATTGCATTGCCGAGAAAATTTACAATCTTTCTTAAAGTGATTGGAAAAATTGCAGCCATCGAAACAAATTTTATTTTTTGATAAAATTTCCGTTCGATCTTTAACGCTCATCTTCTTAAAGACCGAACATTCCGTAGTTTTGTGATTTAGATCACAAGTAAAACATTTATATCGTTTTTGTTTGTTGTTAAATTTACCATCTAATTGAGCGAATACACGTTCTTTAGTTTTGGGTTTTATTGTTTTTTCTCTTTTTTCATATTGCAACATCGTCGCAAGCCTTTTATGTGGAATCAGCCAATTGCAGAATATTTCTAAGGTGGGTGAACTATAGACAGAATCATCTTCCTCTATATCAATTTCATGCTTCAACCATTGTTGATGAAGATTGGTAGGAAGTTTGGCTGATAAATCTTTGATCCATAAGATAATCAATTTGATCTAAAGCTTTTATATTTATTGCTAGGTTTTCGACTACTGTAATAAACTCGATCATTGTTTTGGGGATGTCTAAAGTCGGACTTTTAATTGCAAGCACGTTTTTCTGTAACCCTTCATAAATTTGGCGAACACTACCAAATTATTGTTTTAAAACTTCCAACGTTTCGTTGATCTAACAACGAAGGATCAACTAATTTTAGGGCATCCCCATTTAAATATTTTTGGAGTCTTTAAAGATTTTCTAGATCCGAAAACTCACCTTCCTTTGTAGTTTCTTCGAAGGTGGTTTTAAATTTAGGCCATACTTTATATGACCCATTATAGTATGGCAGTTCCATCATAGATTGTCTCGCTATGTTTTTTATTAATTTTTCAGAAGAATCCACTCCTCTGTTTGAATCACTCACACCAGATGGACCTGGTAGAATGAATTCATTTTTAAATGAACTGAGCATTTCAGAAATTGCATGTCGTTGTACTTTGAACTTTCGTTTGTTGTATATTTAATGACCTCTTTTTGGGCAATTTTCATTTTTCTTATATAAAAAAGTATCCATTTACTTGCCTTGCTGCCAGAGATGTGACTTTGATCCAACCGTACGTCGAATAAAATTTCTGCTCGCCAGCCTTGTTGAGCCGGTAAATTTCCTGTCCGTTTGAGAGTTTAGGTTGCCGACAGTCCGTCGGATTCGATCACCAGCGTCTGCACCGGTTGATCAACAGCCTTGTTGAGCCGGTATTTTTCCAACTGTCCGTTGGAAAATTTAAGTTGCCGACCGTCCGTCGGATTCAATCACCAGCGTATGTGCCGGTTGATCACCAGCCTAGTTGAGCCGGTAATTTTCCAAATGTCCGTTGGAGAATTTAGGTTGCCGACCGTCCGTCGGATTCAATCACCAGCGTATGTGCCGGTTGATCACCAGCCTAGTTGAGCCGGTAATTTTCCAACTGTCCGTTGTAGAATTTAGGTTGCCGACCGTCCGTCAGATTAAACAGATTCTGACAGTCCGTCGGTTCACCAGCTCCGTTGCCGGTTTGGTTTGCACCAGCCTTGTTTAGCCGGTAATTTTTCAACCCGTTGGAAACTTAGTTTGCCGACCGTCCGTCGGATTCTACTTGATAGGAAACAGCTATTCTGTTAAGATTCTCACCATTTTTGTGAGAATCTGTTACTGTTGAGTTGTTCCTCTCTGGAGCCACCATGAAAAACTTATTGTCGTGAATACGACTTACTTTACTATGGGGTGCCTTTTCAAAATTTACCCTCTGAGAGAAAGATATGTTTTTGATCGTGAATATCTCTTGTTGTATCTAACGAATCAAGCTAATTTTTGCTACATGCTATCGAAAATGTGATAAAATTTTTATGATAAAATTTTCAGTTGTGTGACATAATCTCAAATAATTCAAACTTAAACTTTTCTGAAATGTTTTTTATAAACGAGTATCAAAGAGGATAATTCATAAGGCGGTTTGCCTTTCTCGTATTTTTCAAGCTCCTAGCTCAGTGAGCTGTGAAAGGATTTATATGATCTAACTACCAATAGAATCGAAATTTTTCAACTTAAACGTGTATAGCAATAGCATTGAAGTATTTCAATAGTACACTACTGAAAAACCTGTCTTATTTGACCCATGTCAACACCAGCCAATCAGAACGCGTTCTGAGGAAGAGAACAAAATATCTGCTGCTGTACAACAAATCGTTCGAGAAAAATGTTCCGAACAGTGCTTAATATCGTAGTGAGTTCCAAAAAATTGGGTCTCCTGAAAGGCAGGAATGAATCCCGTAAACCATCCTGATAGTTTCTTTCAATGAAATGCAAATCCAAAATGAAATAATCGACATTAAAATTCTATATGCTGCTATTTTTATAGCCGTTAGGACCGCCCATTAGTGGAAAGGCTACAAACGAAATCACGTGAAAAGAAACCACTTCTTCGCAAATCGAAGGTAAATATCCTCAGTTTTGTGCAAATCTAAAACAGTTTGATTAGATTTGTGTACTTTTCGCTGTGTGAAATTCACAGTAATCGATATCAAGTAAAGCCTTCTTTGTTTTTGCGAAAAAGGGGAATGCGTGCATAATTCATACAATTGATCAACTAATTGATATTCGGAAGTGTTAAGGAACATGTCAGTTGTTTTCGTATTCACGACATCCAGGTATGTCTCTGACATTACCCACCCGCCTTTTTTTCAAGAAATAAAACTGCTGGACTATCCGTTTAATTTGGTGTCTAAAATACTACTGATTTATTTTCAAATTTTTAAGGTTAGTTTACACTTTTCTTACATCTATGTTAGTTCCACTACATTTTATGTATACATTTTCCCCTTATTGGAGAATCTTCAGATAGGAAAGAGTATCGAGAATTTACCAAGGCGGTTCAAAAGAGTTGGAGATGAAGTGAGAGTAAAGAAGAAAGAAAACGGGGAGTGATGTGCAATTCTCTTCTCACCACTCGATTGAGAACCAAGGCTGGTTAATATAATTCGGCTTAGATCCTTTATTGAACAAAAGCGGACAGACAAGCCTGCGCGATTAAGAGAATAAACACTGAAACATACACATCCTGCGTAAAGATAAGGCGGGCCTTTTTTTATGACCCTAATTTCGACATGAAGTCGATCTAGCTTAACAGACATTATCTTGTAAGTCTAGACTAAATATTTATCTTCCTTTCTAAAGCAAGTTCCAAGACGATTGTTTATAATCATGTTTTAGTTTCTTGTAAACAAACTATCAAATTTAATCTCGTAATCTACAGTGGTCATTAAATTTAATCTCGTAATCTACAGTCTAAATAATAGTGGAATATATACATGAAATAGTAAGTAATGAATTGAGTATAACATGAGAAAGAATAAGTACAAACAAAAGGATATTAAAAACTGTTAAGAAGGTAATACACATATGTTTTACGATGTTATTGGATGAAAAAGTACGAGAGTAAATAAGAAATAAAATTATACTTATGCGATGAAACGAACATAATGAAAACAAGTGGGTATCAAACGTAAATAGAAAAATAATTCGAAATTGATGGTTATTTGCAGACAGATGAAGATGACCAAGATACATCAGAGGGAAAATAAAGCAATAGGTTACATTGTCAAAGAAGATATGTAATGGGGGGAAACATGTGAAGAAGTAAAAAGAGTATACTAAGGAAATTCAAACATATAATTGGAAAATATGGGATTTTAATGATCCTAGATCAAGAAAATAAAATATATTATAAACATGGGAATCATACACAGCAATACTGAGCTGGTCAGAAGGATAAAAAAATGTTAAATTGAAGAGGAAGATCATAGATGTGAGAAAAATGTGTTCTTGGGAAGAAGCTATAATGCTACAAATTAAAATGAACTGGGTAAAAGTTTCAATGCGTTTAGAAAAAAAGAGGAGTACATTACACAAGGGCGGTAAATATAATGGCATAGAATACGGAAATAATGTTATAAATAAGGAGAATTTCTATGGTGAAATAAGATGGTTTATCATTAAATAACAATAAACTAACACTGAAAAGACACTAAAAGAACACTTCGAACATAAATAAATAAATAAAAATGACAGTAATCACGAAGAACGGATGGACAAGAGAAGGATAAGACACAAGCGACCAAACTTTCAAAACCACGCTGACCAGCTAATACAGCCTATCTAATGTATGCATTTTTGCAATGATCTTAGTATAAGTGATCAAGTGTGTGCGGACAAGAGGATCGCAACCCCGGAATGAAAAAAGGAGATGCGTGCTATATGAATGAATAGAGGATTTCTTCAGTTCAAATAACGAACTCAAATTAAGTTGTCAATAAAATACAGATTAAGATGTCCATAAAAGACAGATAAAGTTACGAAAACACAATGAAATAGAGATACAATAAATAATAACAAATAATTAAAATATTATATACCAAAGAAATTGGGGGGGGGGGGCATAAAAAAAGTACACATGTATATATATATATATATATATATATATATATATATATATATATATATATATATATATATATATATATATATATATATATATATATATATATATATATATATATATATATATATATATATATATATATATATATATATATATATATATATATATATATATATATATATATATATATATATATATATATATATATATATATATATATATATATATATATATATATATATATATATATATATATATATATATATATATATATATATATATATATATATATATATATATATTTATATATTATTCCAGCAGCTTTATTTCTTGAAAAAAAGGCGGGTGGTAATGTACCTGGATGTCGTGAATACGAAAACAACTGACATGTTCCTTAACACTTTCGAATATCAATTAGTTGATCAATTGTATGAATTATGCACGCATTCCCCTTTTTCGCAAAAACAAAGAAGGCTTTACTTGATATCGATTACTGTGAATTTCACACAGCGAAAAGTGCACAAATCTAATCAAACTGTTTTAGATTTGCACAAAACTGAGGATATTTACCTTCGATTTGCGAAGAAGAAATATTAATAGTTCTGTAGAAAACTTTTAGAGCCATTAGAACGGCTGATTTTGTGTGATGCTCTCCACCGTTGTCCCCTTTTCGTTGTTTTTTTCACCAATGCAAACGACTAGCAGCTGTGACGTAATCGCTTTTGACGGAAGCGAAACTAGCTTTGCAAACTACACACAATACATCTGCTCGCAGTGGCGATAGAATCCAAACTGATCCCATTTTTGTTAAGTGGTTTCTTTTCACGTGATTTCGTTTGTAGCTTTTTCACTAATGGGCGGTCCTAACGGCTAAAAAAATAGCAGCATATAAAATTTTAATGTCGATTATTCCATTTTGGATTTGCATTTCATTGAAAGAAACTATCAGGATGGTTTACGGGATTCATTCCTGCCTTTCAAGAGACCCAATTTTTTGGAACTCACTACGATATTAAGCACTGTTTGGAACATTTTTCTCGAACGATTTGTTGTACAGCAGCAGATATTTTGTTCTCTTCCTCAGAACGCGTTCTGATTGGCTGGTGTTGACATGGGTCAAATAAGACAGGTTTTTCAATAGTGTACTATTGAAATACTTCAAAGCTATTGCTATACACGTTTAAGTTGAAAAATTTCGATTCTATTGGTAGTTAGATCATATAAATCCTTTCACAGCTCACTGAGCTAGGAGCTTAAAAAATACGAGAAAGGCAAACCGCCTTATGAATTATCCTCTTTGATACTCGTTTATAAAAAACATTTCAGAAAAGTTTAAGTTTGAATTATTTGAGATTATGCCACACAACTGAAAATTTTATCGTAAAAATTTGATCACATATTCGATAGCATGTAGCAAAAATTAGCTTGATTCGTTAGATACAACAAGAGATATTCACGATCAAAAACTTATCTTTCTCTCAGAGGGTAAATTTTGAAAAGGCACCCCTTAGTAAAGTAAGTCGTATTCACGACAATAAGTTTTTCATGGTGGCTCCAGAGAGGAACAACTCAACAGTAACAGATTCTCACAAAAATGGTGAGAATCTTAACAGAATAGCTGTTTCCAAGCTATCAAGTAGAATCCGACGGACGGTCGGCAAACTAAGTTTCCAACGGGTAGTTGAAAAATTACCGGCTAAACAAGGCTGGTGCAAACCAAACCGGCAACAGCTGGTGAACCGACGGACTGTCAGAATCTGTTTAATCTGACGGACGGTCGGCAACCTAAATTCTACAACGGACAGTTGAAAAATTACCGGCTCAACTAGGCTAGTGATCAACCGGCACAGACGCTGGTGATTGAATCCGACGGACGGTCGGCAACCTAAATTCTCCAACGGACAGTTGGAATATTACCGGCTCAACTAGGCTGGTGATCAACCGGCACATACGCTGGTGATTGAATCCGACGGACGGTCGGCAACCTAAATTCTCCAACGGACAGTTGGAAAATTACCGGCTCAACAAGGCTGGTGATCAACCGGCACATACGCTGGTGATTGAATCCGACGGACGGTCGGCAACTTAAATTCTCCAACGGACAGTTGGAAAAATACCGGCTCAACAAGGCTGTTGATCAACCGGTGCAGACGCTGGTGATCGAATCCGACGGACTGTCGGCAACCTAAACTCTCAAACGGACAGGAAATTTACCGGCTCAACAAGGCTGGCGAGCAGAAATTTTATTCGACGTACGGTTGGATCAAAGTCACATCTCTGGCAGCAAGGCAAGTAAATGGATACTTTTTTATATAAGAAAAATGAAAATGGTCACTGTCCACTTTCCGACAAACCACATAATGAAGATGCAATGGTGTGTTGCGATGAGTGCGATAGTTGGTTACACCAACGATGCGTAAAACTAGAAAATTTACCAACAAAACGAGACTATTGGAGTTGTCCAAAATGTTTTCATTTGCATCATAAATTAAAAGCCCTAGCGTTGGAAGGCTCCAAGGGAACGGTAGATGCGAAAAGAGAAACAAATTGCACTTCTACCATTGAGTGGATGGACAAGAAAAGGATAAGACACAAGCTACCAAACTTTCAAAACGACGCTGGCCAGCAAATACTGCCTATCTAATGTATGCATTTTTGCAATGATCTTAGTATGAGTGATCAAGTGTGTGTGGACAAGGGGATCGCAACCCCGGAATGAAAAAAGGAGATGCGTGCTATATGAATGAATTGAGGATTTCTTCAGTTCAACGCACTCAAAACGCTGCCGCTAACAAACTAATAATATTGGAATCCTCAAGAAACAGAGAGATAGATATTTGCAGCATAAAGGGAAATAGTTTAGAAACAAAACGAGCACCAAAAAGCGGCACAAGACGAAAAAAAATATTTTTGATTGAAGACAACACATTCAGCACGGAATTAGGATCTAAGTTACTTTATGGGTTACTGTTATTATTGGAAAAATATTGAAACCCAGCTTTAAGTCTATTTTAGAAAGGAGAAGAGGAATACACGCCGAGAAAACCAGCTCGGGTAGTCGGGAAGAGAAGCTGCGGCAACCTAGACAACCGACCAGTTTAGAACGATTCCAGTAATAGAACGGAAGGACGACTTCTGAAGCTATGGAGGCGAGGATGGTATGGCACCAATACAATGAATACGGCATAGAAGCTAGTTGTGGGACAGTTTAGAAAAAAATACATTATCGAAATTAATAACCTGCAACAAGCATTCGCATGCCGCTACTTTAATAACAATTTTCTTTCCACAAACAGACGGGTTGTCGACCTGCATCTACGGGTTAAAGAGGTGCGAGTTATCTTAACGAAAAAAAACATAAATATGAAAACTTCTATGTTAAAGGAAATTCAGTCGAGATAACATATAGACGAATAAATATATTGACAGATACACTTAAATGCATTAAATTTAAAAAAAAAAACTAATAGATAAAACAAATATGATAACGAAAACAAAGAAAAATACGATGCACAAAGATATGACAATGGAAAAAGAATATGATGCACAATGCGATTATGAAAAAAAATGTAGATAAAATAATGATAATCATACAATAGACAATAGATTACGTAATACTGAAATAAAAATAATAAATTGATTACATTAGAGGAACAGAATCATACAAAATGACTTGAAGCTTTTTTTGAAATCCCAAACTGTGTATGTGCCCGAAAATAGTCGTCGCAGAAGGAAGAATGTCGGTAGCTTAGCCAAGCTACCACAGAAAACGAGAGGGTGTGGTCGGATGAGGCGGCAGGTTGAAGACAAAGGGAACCGGGGAACTACCAAGATGTCCGAAGGAAGAATAGCAGAGTTGAAAAATCGATGCAGAAAATTTACGAAAGCTTAATATGGAACACCGTGATAACAAATTGAAGTAATGGCAACGCTACAAATTGCCACATCGACAAGTACAATTGATAACAAAACAAGAAGGAAGTGAACGCAGTCAGTTAAAGATGACTTACGTGGGTATGGCACAACGTTACAAATTGCTACCTCATATTTAAGTCAGTGAGTATCGTCAAGCTCAACTGAATACCATCGCCAAGCTCAACTCAATACCATAAACACACATATGAAAATAAAAAATTATTAATACGTGGAAAACTAAAACATTACGGAGAAAACAACCATGAAATCGAATGAAATACATGAAAAACCCGCTATGGCCTCAACACATTTTACCCAACTAAGAAGCTTCATTACACTTTTGCGGAACGATTATTACTACTGGCAATAATCCCAATGTTGCCCAAAACGCGAATGAGACAACGATCAATTCTTAACTTTACCCAATGAAGTGAATGACTAATCGACGAGAAGCTCTAATATGAATCACCAACACAGCAGAACGAGTTATTAGGAATGAAAACGACACGGTACCCAGAGTTCGAGACTAGCAACCGTTCGATCACCCCACAGATAAAGCAACGATAGAAGCAGACCATGGATGACTCCACAGAGAAGCACACACACGAGGACCACCGTAAGGTTAGAAAATTTAATTTGCGTACAGCAAAAACGAAAACAAAACAAAAAAAACATATGTAAATAGTAATTATAAATACGGAAATTTGTCCGGCAATAGTAATTATAAATACGGAAATTTGTGATCCAGTTACAAACGTCAATGTTATAAGCCGACGCATTCGACTTGATGTTCACCTAAGTAAGTAAGTAAGGAGCATGCAGCGCCATTAGCAAATTTTCCTTTGAATTTGCTAGAAAAAGGTAGGAAGTTATGAAGGAAACTCGTACAGCTAACCCTCATATCAGCGTAGCCGTAGCCTTGTCGTAGAAACATTAGTCAGCTCAGCGATATTGTAGAAACAAAGCCATTTTCACGGACACTAGTCACCAAGGACGGAAAAAATCAATCATCACCCTGAATACACACGATCATCTTTCACTATGCATCATCGTTCCATTGCGTACTCAATAATACATAACAGAGTAACTCAAACTCGTTCAGTATCATACTGCGTGCGATGGCGGAGAATGAGAGAATTGAAAATTACAAAATTTTGAAACACGAACTCAATTGCCAATGCATGAGTTAAAGAGTGCCAGCGAACATCATCGGAAGCGATTATGTTCGTTCGTAAAAATGAGCCAACTGTTCGTGTGCAATCGAAAATCCGAAAGATTGACAAGTGTGACTGGATATATTCAGCAGGAGTTAGATCGAAACGATCTGTTCTGTTGTAGGGTAGGGTGGAAAAAAAACTGGCTATGGCAAGATTGCATGATGAGTTCGGTCCAGGCGCGTATACAGACGGGTGTTTTAGGGGTTGAAACCCCCTCCGAAACTCAAAAAATTATGATATTATGAATACTTTTCTCTTTAAATATTTAAGTCAATTATAAAATGATTAATATTCAACAAACGACTTTTTACCCCAAAATTTTTCATATGATCATATACATATTTCTATTCGTATTGATCGACATGTTTTTAAACACCCCCCGAAAAAAATTTCTGGGTACGCGCCTGGTTCGGTCGGCTGAATATAAGTTTTTGCTTGAAGGGCAATGTGCATTATGATGATCGTTACATTGCCAGTTATGTTAACATGTTACAAGTTTGATGTGCTATTCTAGTCAGAGTTAATTAGGTCTTTTAAGACAAATAAGATGAGATTGTTAGTTGACGAATGAGGAAATCAATTAGTTCCAACTCTAACAAATTTGTGTGCCGATCATCGACTTCACTTCGGAATGATTTTCAAGTAAAGTAGAGCTTCATCATTGTAATTGAACAGTTCGAATGATTCCAGCAATCTGTTGAAACGGCCAGTGCGCTTATGCATTAGGTTTCAGATAATCCGCGTTATTGCAAGGCATGCTGATTCGGTCCACCTAGTGGTGTGATGGTGCATTTCATATAAGTTTGTTTTGGAAATCTGGACATAATCATAACTGTATCTTCATGTAAAACCTCTCAATAGGCATAATATTCCAAAGCAGTTGTTCCCTTTGTTGCTTGCTCAATCTTCTCAAGCAACAGTTTATGCATTTCTGTTAATCATTTCAATCAATGCATATTCTGACTCGTTTCAGGAAGATCAAACAAGTGACACTGGGAAAACCTTCCTTCGAAAAATCTTCATACCACCAGTGTTTGCATTATAATGTTAACGAAATTTTTTTGATTTTCTGAGATTGATATTGGGTGCTGATCAGTGCTGCACAATTATCACCTAGTCCACCTCCGCTAAGTATGGGGAAAATTTCTTTCCTTTCAAATACACACATGATTATGAATGATCATTCTCACTATTATCAGCCATGCAGCGATTTGCACTAGCAGATGATGATATTCAGATGTCGGAAGTCCAGTACGCAATAGCAATATGCGCAATAGGATACAGCGAAAAAACAATACATTCTGAATATTGATTATAGAGACAAAGGACTTTGTTTTAATTCTAGGGTTGATTGAATCTCATGGTCTAAGTAACTTTATTACCCTTATTAAAGGCTATTTAGCATGAATTTTGTGTATAGAAGTAACAAGAGTGCAAATATTTGTGCGCAGCACTTGAACCAGCCCTCTACTGAGAAGCCTGTTGGCTACGATAACACTTGCTACATCACTCTTCCACCGGGCTGGTTTGAGCGCTTGTTTGTGTTCGCTCTAGCCAAGTTCTCCGCTCCTGTTACTTCGGTGTATGAAATGCAAGCAATAGTGACATATTTTTTTAAACCTGCATAAAAAATGTACCTGCAATTTACTCTGCATGGAACATGCTTCGTGATTGAAGTTATATTATTGTCATTATAATTGTTTTTAATCACAGAGTGGCATATTAAGATCAGATTTAAATTGATTTTCAATACATCACCCACCATATTGAGTATCAGCATTTTCAGTGAGAATCTCTGCATGACTGATAATAGTGAGAATGTTTTTGAATGATTATGATTTTGTCGTGAATACGACTTACTTTACTATGGGGTGCCTTTTCAAAATTTACCCTCTGAGAGAGTGATAAGTTTTTGATCGTGAATATCTCTTGTTGTATCTAACGAATCAACATAATTTTTGCTACATGCCATCGGAAATATGATCACAATTTTATGATAAAATTTTCAGTTGTGTGGCATAATTTCAAATAGTTCAAAATTCAACTTTTCTGAAATGTTTGGTATAAGCGAGTATCAAAGAGGATAATTCATATGGCGCGTTTGCCTTTCTCGTATTTTGAAAGCTCATAGCTCAGTGATCTGTGGAAGGATTTATATAATCTAACTACCAATAGAATCGAAATTTTTCAACTTAAACGTGTATAGCAAAAGCATTGAAGTATTTCAATAGTACACTATTGAAAAACCTATCTCATTTGACCCATGTCAACACCAGCCAATCAGAACGCGTTCTGAGGAAGAGAACAAAATAGCTGCTGCTGTACAACAAATCGTCCGAGAAAAATGTTCCGAAAAGTGGTGAATATCGCAGTGAGCTCCTCAATTTGGTCCTTCTGAATGCTAGAAACGAATCCCCACAGCATATTGATAGTTTCTTTCAATAAATTATGCAAATCCGAAATGAAATAATCGACATTAAAATTCTGTATGCGGCTATTTTTTTAGCCGTTAGGACCGCCCATTAGTGAAAAAGCTACAAACGAAATCACATAAAAGGAAATCTCTTAACAAAAATTGGATCAGTTTGGATTCTATCGCCACTGCGAGCAGATGTGTTTTGTGTCGTCTGCACAGCTAGTTTCGCTTTCGACAAGAGCGATTACGTCACAGCTGCTAGTCATTACCATTGGGAGAAAAAAACAACGGTGGAGAGCATTACACAATATCAGCCGTTCGAATGGCTCTAATATTTTTCTAAAGATCTATTAGGATTTGTTTTTCGCAAATCGCAGGTAATTATCCTCAGTTTAGTGCAAATCAATAACAATTTGGTTAGATTTGTGCACTTTACGCTGTGTGAAATTTACAGTAATCGAGATCAAGTGAAGCCTTTTTTGCGAAAAATGTTCCAGAGTTTAATGTCGTAGAGAATTACGTAATTTGACCCTTCTGAATGCTGGAAATGAATCCCTACAGCATATTGATAGTTTTTTTTTCAATAAATTATGCAAATCCGAAATGAAATAATCAACATTAAAATTCTGAATGCGGCTATTTTTATAACCGTTAGGACCGCCCATTAGTGAAAAAGCTACAAACGAAATCACATAAAAGGAAATCTCTTAACAAAAATTGAATCAGTTTGGATTCTATCGCCACTGCGAGCAGATGTGTTTTGTGTCGTCTGCAAGCTTTCGACAAGAGCGATTACGTCACAGTTGCCAGTCATTAGCATTGGGAAAAAAAAACAACGGTGGAGAGCATTGCACAATATCAGCCGTTCTAATGGCTCTAAAAGTTTTCTAAAGAACTTTTAGGATTTGTTGTTTGCAAATCGTAGGGAAATATCCTCAGTTTACTGCAAATCAAGAACAGTTTGCTTAGATTTGTGCACTTTTCGCTGTGTGAAATTCACAGTAATCGAGATCAAGTGAAGCTTTCTTTGTTTTTGCGAAAAATGTGAAAAAGGGGAATGCGTGCATAATTCACACAATTGATATTCGGAAGTGTTAAGGAACATGTCAGTTGTTTTCGTATTCACGATATCCAGTTATGTCTCTGACATTACCCACCCGCCTTTTATTATCACGTTCGAGTTTATGGATCATCACTTCTTGTCAAGTACTGATACTTTTTTGAGTTTCATTGAATTCTTGAATGACTACGACATTCTATTCAGTTTAGTTTTCGATGTTTTCGATAAAAAGACACTGAAATAAATTAGTTTGAATAGGAAAAAGTTTGGTTGGAAAACTTTATTTCCTTAGTCATATTATAAAAAAATTATTGCCAGACTGGTGATACACGATCACCTTCTGTGATTTCTAAATTTCTGGTGATCACCGCTTGATCACCGTACGTGATTCCTCCTCTGATACCCCAGAGGACAAATTTAGTTTCACTTAAACAACACCATAATTGACATATTAGACGAAAATTGGGAACTACTCTACGTTCATCGAATTTTAATTTATTGGGTGCTGATGGGACTAACATACACCAAGCGATTATATTAAAAATTTTAGACTATTAAAAAATCACGATTTAGGGTTTTAGATACAAGGAATAATATTGTTAACAGAATGTTTCCGCTGATTTGTAAACAACAACAGTTGAAATGTTTATTGTTTTGGATAGCGCATGCGTTATTATAAAGAATTATTTCTATTTTTTTTTCGATATGTGTTATATTTATATTACCCCCCACTCAATATCTGTTAGTAGCTAAATAGTTAGATGCTTGCGGAAATCGGTTCAACCATTTCTGAAAAACTCCGAGGATCCGTTTGAAAGTCGAATTTTGCAGCAATTGTTTTACCTCTCTATAGGGAAAAGCAAAATATTCAGTTGTGTCCAGTAGTTTTATTGCTATCGTGTGTTCCCTAACGGTTTCGAGAAAACGCGCAAAGGGAATATCTCCGAAAGAATTGTAAGACTGATTTTCCAATTTTGCATTCATGATTTCTTATAATTATTTATCGATTGAAGCAAACATTGTTCATTTATTTCTTTTGCTCTCTTGTAATATGCTGTTACAAAAGTTGTAACAAAATTGGTACCCGCCCACATGTTATCGTATTCGTAATGGAAACTACAATACCTTGAACAATATAATGAATTTTGGCTACTTGTATGACTTGTATAAACATTTGTGTCGAACTTGTAAGTGAATACAGCACTTTTCCAGCCCCAAAAAAACCTACACGAAGCTATAATATAAGGGTAGATAGTACTACTAAAAATCAAAGACTCTTATGGGCTCGTTGAGAGTTGTATTCCAAAACATTCGATTTTGATGAGGAGAGCCGTTTGTCATATGTTATCGATTCTGGATCGAAAAGTAAAGATATATGTGAAAATATAATGTGCATAGAAAATAGGTTTTCAGTTGAAAATGTCAAGCCTCTACTGAAATATAGCAAATTCACCTGAAAATACGGTATCATAAATTTTCTAGGTGAGCGGGCCACTAGAAACAACATCGTGAAAACTGCAAATAATGTCGCTTTAATTTAGAAAATAACAACTTTTTTCACATATTTGCAGCATGAATCAAAAATGCACCTAAACTTCCCGTCGGCTCGTGAAATCACCCCACGGATACGATTATTTTGCGCCTGCCTTCATTATACTCCAGAGCGTTAAAAGAACGGATAGTCTTGAATCACGATTCAAAATACTTGCAGATATTCGGATTGCCGAGCGAGTTAACTCATCATTGGTTCGGATTAAAACCGAACATGTACTAAGCAGAATTCAAATGGCAGCGCTCCATAACGAATGAAAGAGAGAATAAATGCGAGAGAATTAACTATTGCGCTTTGCCGATCGAGTGTTACTTGAGGCAATCGGGTGTTCGGCAGAAGCACACTTATGCACGAATAAAATCGAATGACTCGCTTCAGGTAGAAACGTATATGAGTGCTAGCCGAGTGAAAATAGATACGATTATTCCCTTCCTTGCTAGTCACTGCCATTGGCATAGTGGCACTGGTCTCGGCTTTTGGTAGAATGTAGAAAGTCGGATAAACTTTCTACTTAAAATCGCAAGCTCAGCTTGTACTAAAATCTTCGGGCTTCACCCGAAAGTAAATGTCAGGAGCTTAAAAACCCATAGTTGGGCAGAGCCAATCAGTAGTCAGTTTCAGAGAGTTAACGGAAAATATCCTGAAGTCTCGGGCGTTGACCCGTAGACAGTCAGTCAGTTATCGAATAGTGTACGGATAGTAGTACGTCAGTCAGTGGTCAATGTGTTAATAAAGACTGTCCCAGAAAGTATGGACGCAACCAAAAACCGCTGCCATTTAGCAATGGTTCAGAATGTGTCAATTTTTATGGCTGCGTCCTGGTGTTTACATTCTTCTCTAACCACTTGTGCAGTTGTTAATTCATTTTTATTAGTTTGTTTCGAAATGCGTGGACTTTCAGCTGAACAACGTCGAAAAATTGTGTACAAATGGTGCACAGAACGCGGACTGTCACTGAGAAAGATAGCAAAAATGGAAGGAGTAAGTGAAAAAACCGTGCGAAATCCAATCAGGAAGTTGGATAAACGTATACTGAAGGCGTTCGAACAAAAGAAGGAGGTTTTAGTTTGGAATGTGGCCAAAAAAGTGGGCACTTCGAAGTCAAATGTTCTTCGTGCTAAAGAACGTTTGAATCTTCGAACCTATAAGAAGCATAAACAACCAAAACGTAGTCCGAAACAAGAAGCATCGATCAGGCCGAGGGTTCGAAAGCTGTACGATACGATTCTTGCTGAAAATTTAAACTGCATAATTATGGACGACGAAACCTACGTGAAACTCGATTACAAATCCTTGCCAGGACTACAATATTATACACTGCGAGAAGGGCAAGTGTTAAACCAGTCCGAAACATCGATTGAAGTCGAAAAATTTGGTAAGAAAGCTATAGTCTGGCAAGCAATTTGTAGATGCGGTAGGATTTCTAAACCCTTCATCACCACTGTTTCAATGAACAGCGAAATATACTTCAAGGAATGTTTACAAAAACAACTTCTACCAATGATTCGAAGCCACAAGGATCCTGTTGTCTTCTGACCAGATCTTGCTTCTTGCCACTACTCGAAATCAACGGTAGAATGGTATACTACCAAAAATGTCATTTTCGTTCCAAAATACACGAATCCACCAAATTGCCCACAACTTCGACCAATTGAGGAATTTTGGGCATTAACGAAGGCTTATCTTAGGAAACATGTCTCGGCAAAAAAGATATGAAAAAAGTAAGGGTGTGTAATGTCAGACACACAACTAGATGTCGTGAATACAAATAAAACTGACACGATTTCTTTACACTTTCAAATTCGAATTAATAGTTGATCGATTGTGTGAATTGTAAAACTTTCCCTCTATTCACTACTAAAATTTTCAACCATTTTTGACGTCGATTATCTCATTTTGGATTTGCATATTTCATTGAAAGAAACTATCACGATGCTGTACAGGATTAAATTCTGCCTTTTAAAAGGATTAAATTGTGGAATTCTCTACGATATTTAGCACAGTTCGGAACATTTTTCTCGAACGATTTTCGCACAGCGAAAAGTGCACGAAGCAAACCAAACTATTTTGGATTTTCACTAAACTGATGATTTCTACCTTCGAATTGCAAAGAAGTAATCTTAATAGTTCTTTAGATAACATTTAGAGCCATAAGAACGGCTGATTTTATATAGTGTTCATTTTTCGTTTCTCGTTTTCTTTCTCTTCAATGCAAACCATCAGCAGCTGATGCAATCGGTCTTGCTTGAATTGAAACTAGCTTTGAGAACAAACCGACACATCCGTTCTCAGTGCCACATGATGCGAAACTGGTTTAATACGTATTTCTCGCCTTGGCGACCGGAAGGCAAATGCGAACTACGACCTGAGCGTTTGAGGTTTTTTTTTAACCACGCAGAAGGTGCGCTCTCGGATGCCGCTGTTTGAATGCGTCTTCTCGCCCAACGTCTGCTTTCATCCAACGCACAAGAAGAAATAATCGATTTACGCATTGCATAAATATCTGTTTATTATTCTAATTTTTGTGTATTACATCAACATTTTACAGTACAAGTGTTTTGACCCTTTGGCCTTCCATCTTTGTTGTTCATACGATTCGTTATTAATAGTAGGTGTTTTAGTTACTCTTGTTTCACATACTAATGTTTAATCATAATATTTATTTTAATTATTTATAAAATGTCTACCTACTTATAACTATCGCTAACCCAATACGTACAAATTTTGAATAATTTGTATTACAGAGATTGAGCACCTCTCTTCAAATTTCGTGCAGTATTGTTTGAATTTTTGTTCTAGTATATCCAGTGAGGCCATCTCATGTACTTCACTAGTCCTTGTCCAAGGTGGTAGATCTTACTTTGAATGCGTTGGAGCCTAAGTTTGTGTGTTCGTGCACAGCCCCGCCAAACAGGGACTGCGTATTCAATTGCGGGGTAGATGATTTGTTTATAGACAACCATCTGATTTTTCAGGCACAGTTTAGATGTTCTACAAATCAGCGGATACAGAGACCTGATGAGTATGCTGCATTTTTGAACGATTTTGTCAACATGTGACCTGAATATCAGATGTCTGACAAAGGTGAGTCCTAGATCGATAACTTCGTCGGACGATTGAATGACTTCATCACCGAATCGTATTCGGCATTCGTCTGATGGAACAAGTTTTGGAGATCTTGAATGTGGAAACAATATGACCTGAGTTTTTGCTGCATTGATCACAATTTTCCAGCTTGTAAAATATTCAGTTAGAGCGTCCAAACCTGTCTGTAGTTTATTCTTCAGAGCATTAATGACACGACCTTTGTAAAGAATGGAAGTATCATCAGCAAATTGTGACAGAACACCACCACCTGGAAGAGACGGGATGTCTGATGTAAAAATGTTGTATAGAATGGGACCTAGGATACTTCCTTGGGATACATTAGCAGGAATAGTAAATCTTTCTGAAAGTGCATTATTCAGAGAAACCTGGAATGCTCCATCTGCAAGATAATTTTAGATAATTTGAATAAGATACATCGGAAAATTATACCGATGCAGCTTAAACACCAGGCCATCGTGCCACACATTGTCGAATACCTTTTCAATATTCAATATTGCCATGGCAGTCGTTTTGGATACTGATTTGTTTTGCTGGATGGCGTTATTAACCCTTGTGAGTTGGTGGATGGTGGATCTTTCTTTCCGGAACCCAAACTGTTCTTCCAGTAAGATTTCCTGTTCATCTGTGAAAGCAAGAATTCGTCTTGTATTGACTTTTCAAACAGCTTGGATAGGGCAGAGAGTAAGTTGATGGGCCGATAGCTCTTGGAAAACAAAGGATCTTTCCCCGGTTTCAAAACTGGGATAACTAGCTAACATCCACTTTGAAGGGAAGTAACCAAGCTCCCAGCACCTGTTAAACATTTTAGCTAAGAAAACAAATGAACGAATACTCAAATGTTTCAGCTCAATGTTGAATGTGTTATCGAAACCGGGGGCCTTCATATTTTTGGATTTTTTCACAATAGCCATCAGCTCATTCGCAGTTACTCTACTTTCCTCAGGAACCAAGCTGTCTGATTGGTCAACCTCAGCTACGGTATCAGCAACGGCTCTTTCATGTGGACTAACAATGTTGAGTCCTAAATTGTGAGAACACACAAACTGCTGGCCTAGCATTTGCCTTCTATACTGGTGTGATTAAAGGTATTCCTTCAGCTGCGTCCTGGGGTGACAGCAGAGGAGGAATAGGCTTCGGTTTTTTCTTAAGCACCTTCGTTGAGGACCAGAAGGGCTTTGAATGTGGGAGAATTTCTTGAAGCTTTTGCTGGAAGTTACTGTTGCGAAGCTCAGATATCCCTTCCTGGATTATCCTAGTTAAGTTGTTATAAGAAGTCTTCTTATCTAGGATGCCAGTTCGTTGATACTGCCACCGGTAGATATTTCGGATGAGTTTTTTGGTGACACTGTCAATTTGAAGAGAAGAACTCGGCATATGTTGTACTGGAACCGTCCTATCACGAGCGACTGTGATTGAATACTGGAAGGAAGATAGGTCCGCTACGATTTCCATCGGGGCAAATTGATATTAATAAGTTGGTCGGCGATTTGTTGAAATTGGACCCAATCGGTGCGATAATAGTTCCTCCGTGGTTGAAAAGGCACTGTTTCTGGTGAAGATCCCAACGTCAATATTACTGGAAAGTGGTCAGAAGAGAGCTCGTAGAAGACAACCGGAGAGCTGTCTATGGCGATGTTACTGATGAATATATCCAAAATGGAATGAACTCCCGATCTGGAAAGTCGCGTTGGTTGATTCGGAGCGAAGATGTTGTATTGTCCAGCTTCGTAATCTTCGGCAAGTACGAATCCGATTCGATTCTGTCTTCTGTTTCCCCACAGCTCATGCCGTGCGTTCAGGTCCCCAGCAATGATGAATTTGTTCTGTCGTCGAGTGAGCATAGCCATATCTCGCTTCAATGATGCACACGTACCATCTCGAAGATTGGTTTGTTTGGGGCAGTACGCTGCAATGATGATGATGGGTCCCATCGTCGTTGTAATCTCAATTCCGATGGCTTCTATGAGTTGCAATTTAAAGACTGACAGAAGCCTGTGCTGAATGGATCGTTTAATGGCAATGGCAACTCCCCCTCCCCTGGTAGTTGCCCTGTCGAGCCTGTGAATCCTGTAATTGGAAATAAAAATAGAAATTTCAGGTTTAAGATGAGTTTCAGTTAAAATAGCAATATCGGCATTCTTCTCTTGAAGAAAGTCGGACAATTCAGCAGTTTTGCTCCTGAGTGAGCAAGCATTCCAATTTACTATAACCAACTCATTATATTGCATATTCGATGATGAATTTGCCTAAGGCGTTGATTTGATCTAACCGCGTTCTGCAGTTTTGTTGTCATTGTTTCAAAAATGACGATCAGTTGTTCAGCAGAAAATAAATCACCAGAGTCATCCTTTGCTTGTGGTTGATTATTGCCCCATCCAGGAGGGATTTTTGAGGAAGATTCTTTTTGTGATCCAGCGGCTGAATCTTTTGGATTGCTGCGAGGAAGTGGCGGCAAATTCGGAATATCCCTCTTCGGTGGGAGCCGTGAGAAATTAACTTCATCCTTCTGTGGAACATTCTTGCGCGATGATTGTTCACAAGACGCCTGTTGTCGAATTTTTGTGAACTCAGCACGTTTGGGACACGATTTGCTAGTAGATGGATGGTCGCCATCACAGTTCACACATTTTACAGCGATGTCATCTAGTAGGCAATCGTTGGTATTGTGTGGTTCGGCACATTTCCCGCACCGACTTTTCATGTGGCAATTCCTCGCTCCATGGCCGTAGTTCAAACAGTTCGTGCACTGTGTGACATCCCAATGTACCGGTTTATACTTTTGCTATTCGATGATTATGTGAAATACCGATTTAATCGTTTTCAGTTGACTCATGGTGATGGAGCCCTACTCCAGATGAATCAGGTACAGTTGATCTCTAAACTTTTTGTCCGTATTATGTCGCTTCATTTTAAATACCATCAAAGGTTTTAGTCCAGCCTCTGACAGTGCCTGCTTTAGTTCGGCTTCCATCATGTCGGGTAGTCCTCGAAGTACAACCTTCATAGGTTTGTTGGCGGCAATATCGTGTGTGAAGTATTCCGCTTTTGTCTGCTTCAGATAGCATTCCACTCCTTTGTAGTGGTTCAAAGCCGGAACAGTTATTTTGTTGCCTTCAGTACATAAACGGATTGTTGCCTGTAGTCCTGTGCTGATCAGTGTGTTGAAATCCGAGCGTAGAGTTGGTTGTAAGCCCTTCAGGTAGAAAGGCGGCATTTTTTCCTTCTTCTGCAGTTCCTCTTCGACATCTACTGGCAGATCAGCATATTGGTTTTTACTCAGCAAACGGTCGTTTACCTGTACGTCACTTGACTCCAGACGCTTAGCATCCTTTGGATCCTTCTCGGATCTATGGCGGTTTTTACCCATAGCTTGGGTAGGTAGACAACTGCGAATAAAAAATAAAACAAAATCGAAATTAGTCGTAGTAGGTTATTCGTCTATCCACATCGAGTGTTAGATGACGAATGATCGAATTTCGATGACGGTTTCCCTTTTATACGCAGTCAGTTGAAGATATGTGCCTGACTACCTCAAAATGTTTGTGGTTATCTCACACTGTTCAAAATATTATCCTAAATTCCTGATCATATTTTTGATGAAATGGTGAAAGAATTATGTTGCTGCTTTTAATACAATTTTTTTATTCACGATTAAGTTCTGCCTATTCTTCCATATGGCTAATTTTGAAAAGGCACCCCATAGTAAAGTAAGTCGTATTCACGACAAAAAGAAAGATTGTCTAGAACCTCGTCAATTAGTGGTATTGGGTATACAAATGGCTTTGTAACTAAATTTAAAGCCCTGAAATCAACCACGATTCTGTATTTCTTGTTACCAAATTCATCGCCCTTCTTCGGAATACATAGCACTGGTGTTTTCCACGGACTTTTACTAGGCCTTGTGATACCTTATTTATGCATTTCTTCATTAATATGTGTCTTTGTAGCGTCTGGAAATCTGTATTCTCGTTTATTAATAGGCACATTTGAAGTGGTCTCAATTTTGTGCACTGCCGCATCGGTGATAGTTAATTTGTTCCCCCTCCAGATAGAATACATCGCTATATGATGCCATAATTTTCTCTATATCCATAAATTTGTTTTTTTTTTAAGATTTATATTGAGTGATTCTAATACTTTATCCGTTCGGTCCCGACCAGTTATTCGGTCAGTCTTGATTTGCACCTAAATCAAGGAAACATTTGTCTTCCTCGTCACACTCTCTAGCTATATAATCTTTTCCTTTTTCATAAGTAATATTAGTCCCACAACAGGAAAACTGAACGATCGCCGTTATTGTATATTTCATAGTTGTTCTGATACGGTGCATTAATGTTATTATTTTCATTCACCTTTTGATTCGTTTCATATGTATTATGCTTTAATAAACTGCGCTCCAAGATTTCAGCATTCACGACAATTACTTCAATTTCGTCTTTCTCTACATCAGTTTTAATATGCTTCGTGGTTATACTTTCTCTACTTGTGGATTTTTTGTCGTGAATACGACTTACTTTACTATGGGGTGCCTTTTCAAAATTTACCCTCTGAGAGAGTGATAAGTTTTTGATCGTGAATATCTATTGTTCTATCTAATGAATCAACATAATTCTTGCGACGGAAATATTCCTTGCGACAGATACTTATTGAAGATTATCTTTAGAGGAACACACAGTGCATTCGCGCATCGTTTGAGTATGATGGCAGGAATGCCATCTGGGCCAGTTGATGTTGATGACTTCAGTTTTTTCAACGCAAAAATGATTTCTTCGCATGTGAATTGAATGTTACCAAAACTCATAATATCGCAAGGAACATCGCTGAGCCCGAATTCCATCTGAGCAGGATCAAATGAAATTGTTTCGAAGACACTTAAGAAATGTTTAGCGAACAAGTTGCAAATTCCAGAAGATGAATTTGAACATTCATTTCCAAGAGTCATAGTAGAAGGGAGGCCTTATATGGAAACACACTTTTAAAAAAGCAAGTCCTAACAGTTACCAATATATATTTAGTACTCACACAGTGTTCATTAACCTTGCATCTTAAACTAAATATTTATCAAAGTAAGCGAGAAAATAGGAGCAGTTGAAAACTTCAGACAAAAGCAAAAACAATTTCATAAAGTAGACGAAGTTCTCAACGTTTTCTTCAATTAAATATTGTTAATCTGTTTAGCGGTTTGTATTTCGTTTTTGATTGTAAGGTACACTGTATCACTGCTGCCGAGACATGTTTCCTAAGATGTGACTTCGTTAATGCTCAAAATTCCTCAATTGGTCGAAGTTGTGGGTAATTTGGTGGATTCGTGTCTTTTGGGACGAAAGTGACATTTTTGGTAGTATACCAATCTACCGTTGATTTCGAGTAGTGACAAGATCTGGCCAGAAGACAACAGGATGCATGTGGCTTCCAATAATGGGTAGAAGTCGTTTTTGTTTTTTTTCCTTGATGTATATTTCGCTGTTCATTGAAGCAGTGGTGATGAAGGGTTTCGAAATCTTACCGCATCTACAAATTGCTTACCAGACTATAGCTTTCTTACCAAATTTTTCGACTTCAATCGATGTCTCGGACTGGTTCAACACTTGCCCTTCTCGCACCGTATAATATTGTGGTCCCGGCAGGATTTGTAATCGAGTTCCACGTAGGTTTCGTCGTCCATGATTATGCAGTTAAAATTTCCAGCATTGTATAGCTTCGGCCTGATCGATGCTTCTTGTTTCGGACTACGTTTTGGTTGTTTATGCTTCTAATAGGTTCGAAGATTCAAACGTTCTTTAGCACGAAGAACATTTGACTTCGAAGTGCCCACTTTTTTGGCCACATTCCAAACTAAAACCTCCTTCTTTTGCTCGAACGCCTTCAGTATACGTTTATCCAACTTCCTGATTGGATTTCGCACGGTTTTTTCACTTACTCCTTCCATTTTGGCTATCTTTCTCAGTGACAGTCCGCGTTCTGTGCACCATTTGTATACAATTTTTCGACGTTGTTCAGCTGAAAGTCCACGCATTTCGAAACAAACTAATGAAAACCAATAAACAACTGCACAAGTGGTTAGAGAAGAATGTAAAAAACAGAACGCAGCCATAAAAATTGACAGATTCTGAACCATTGCGAAATGGCAGCGATTTTTGTTTGCGTCCATACTTTCTGGGACAGTCTTTATATCGAGCAGCTTTGCTGAAGTCACCATTGTGGTATCTTCAACGGTTTTAGTCAAACTAGTTTTAAACTTTTACTAGTTTTTAGTGAGTCAAACTAGTTTTAAAATGGTTGGTAAACGACTGGACAATGCGCAATTCAGGCCCCAATGTGGTTCTTAGCCTCTTGTTCAGTAACTCCTATCCCTTCCTCCCCGCGGTGCCGGCTGGGGTACGAGCAACCATAGCAAAGATCGGATAACCAACCCGGTTGGACCTTGGTCGTATGCTGACAGGGAAGGGGGTCCTCTTTAGAAGATGTCGGAGCGTCTGTACTCCATGTTAGGAGCGGCTTCAAACAGCGTCTGTTCTGGTATCCAGCGGCTGAGTATGAAATACTGTATCCCGTCCAGCTAAATCTAAGGTGGCAACCCCACCAACGGGATCGTCCTAGTGCTAGTTGGGACGTTAAACAGAGCAAGCACGATGATCCTCCGGCGAGACAGGAGGTTGGCGTAGGCCTAATAAGCCGCCCGTAAAACACCTATTACGAATGATACTGGAGAGAATACGACCCGGAACAATCGGCATAGACCCACGTAACGAAATAAGGACTACGATTGGAAACTTGGAACATGGAACTGCAAGTCGCTAGGTTTCGCAGGCTGCGACAGGATAATATACGACGAACTAAATCCTCGCAGCTTCGACGTCGTAGCGCTGCAGGAGCTTTGTTGGATGGGACAGAAGGTGTGGAAAAGCGGACATCGAGCGGCTACCTTCTACCAAAGCTGTGGCACAACGAACGAGCTGGGAACTGGCTTTATAGTGCTGGGCAAGATGCGTCAGCTAGTGATTGGGTGGCAGCTGATCAACGCTAGGATGTGTAAGTTGAGAATTAAAGGCCATTTTTTCAATTACAGCACCATCAACGTGCACTGCCCACATGAAGGGAGACCCGATGATGAGAAAGAAGCGTTCTACGTGGAGCTGGAACAAGTCTATGACGGCTGCCCACGCAGAGACGTAAAATTGTCATCGGTGACATGAATGCCCAGGTAGGAAGGGAGGCAAGACCGGTAATCGGGCCGAACAGTCCGCATGTCGCATCGAATAACAACGGCCAACGGTGTGTCAACTTTGCGGCCTCCCGAGGAATGGTAGTCAAAAGCACCTTCTTTCCCCGCAAGGATATGCACAAAGCTACCTAGAGATCACCTGACCAACCGACCGAAAACCAAATCGACCACGTTTTGATGGACGGAAATTTTTTCTCGGCCATCAACAATGTTCGCACCTACCGCAGTGCGAATATAGATTCGGACCACTACTTGGTTGCTGTATGCATGCGCTCAAAACTTTCGACGGTGGCTACCGAACGTCGCGATTTAACATCGCGCGGCTCCGAGATGGTGGAGTAGCCCAAGATTACGCGCAGCAGTCGGCAGTGGCACTACCAACGAAAGAGCAGCTCGGTGCAGCTACTCTTGAAGATGGCTGGAGAGACATCCGTTCTGCCATAGGTAGCACTGCATCAGCAATGCTAGGTACGGCGGCTCCGAACGTGAGAAACGACTGGTTTGACGACGAATGTGAACAGTTAGTGGCCGAGAAGAATGCAGCTTGGGCGAGTAAGCTGCAACACCGGACGAGAGCAAACGAGGAGCGATACAGACAGGCGCGGAACAGACTAAACTCGGTATCCCGTAGAAAAAAGCGCCAACAGGAAGACCGAGATCGCGAAGCGATGGAACAGCTGTTCCGTGCTAATGACACAAGGAAGCTCTACGAGAAGCTGAACCGTTCGCGCAGAGGTCATATGCCACAGGCCGATATGAGCAAGGACACCAACGGGGATCTTCTCACGAACAACTGTGAGGTGATCGAAAGGTGGCGGCAGTATTTCGACGAGTTCCTCAATGGCGATGTGGCGGAATTCGAAAGTAGCGGCGCGGTAACGAACTTGGGAACGCGTGCGGAGGACGATAGACTGCCGGTCCCAGACCTCCAAGAAGTGGAGGAGGTGGTAAGCCGGTTGAAAAATAATAAGGCCGCTGGCGTTGACCAACTACCAAGCGAGCTACTAAAACACGGTGGTAATGCACTAGTGAAAGCACTGCACTGGGTCGTTACCAAGATCTGGGAGGACGAGATTTTACCGGAGGAATGGATGGAAGGAATCGTGTGTCCCATCTACAAAAAGGGTGATAAGCTGGATTGCTGCAATTACCGCGCGATAACTCTGCTGAATGCCGCCTACAAGGTACTCTCCCAAATCTTATGCCGTCGACTTTCACCGATTGCAAACGAATTCGTGGGACAATATCAGGCAGGATTTATGGGCGAACGCGCTACCACGGACCAAGTTTTCGCCATCCACCAGGTGTTGCAAAAGTGCCGCGAATACAATGTGCCCGCACATCACTTATTCATCGATTTCAAATCAGCCTACGACACAATCGATCGAGAACAGCTATGGAAAATCATGCACGACTACGGATTCCCGGACAAACTGATTCGATTGGTCAAGGCTACGATGGATCGAGTGATGTGCGTTGTTCGAGTATCGGGGATGAACTCGAGTCCCTTCGAAACTAGCAGAGGGCTACGGCAAGGTGATGGCCTTTCGTGTCTGCTATTTAACATTGTTTTGGAGGGTGTGATAAGAAGAGCGAGGATAGACACGAGGGGCACGATTTTCAGAAAGTCCGTTCAGCTACTTGGTTTCGCTGATGATATTGATATTATAGCACGCAACTTTGAGAAGATGGAAGATACGTACATCGAACTAAAAGCCATTACGAGTTCTGATTGGTGATGATGAAATCGAAATGGTCGACGAGTTCGTGTACTTGGGCTCACTGGGGACTGCCGATAATGACACCAGCAGAGAAATTCAGAGATGCATATTGTCAGGAAATCGTGCTTACTTTGGACTGTGCAGGACACTTCGATCGAGCAAAATTCGCCATCGTACGAAGTTAACTATCTACCAAACGCTGATTAGACCGGTTATCCTCTACGAGCACGAGTCCTGGACATTGCTTGCGGAGGATCAACGCGCACTAGGTGTTTTTGAACGGAAGGTGTTGCGAACCATCTTCGGCGATGTTCGGATGGAAGACGGTACGTGGAGAAGGCGAATGAACCATGAACTGCACCAGTTGCTGGGAGGACCAACCCTCGTCCAAACGGCCAAGGTCGGGCGGTTACGGTGGGCCGGGCATGTTGTTAGAATGTCGGAGAACAACCCGGTTAAAATGATCCTCGATAATGATCCGACCAGTATAAGAAGAAGAGGCGCGCAGCGGGCAAGATGGATCGATCAAATTGAGGACGACCTGCGGACCTTTCGCAGCTACCGAGGCTGGCGGCGAACAGCCATGAACCGAGTTGAATCCTGTATACAGCAGAGACCCGCGTGGTCTACGACTGAAAGAGTAAGAGTAAGTAGTTTTAGAATGGGTTATTTTTAAACTGCTATATCTAATATTGAGGCAAACGAAAAAAAAATCCGTTTTTTGCATTTGACAGAAACTACTTTCGAGCATGTTTATAAAAAAAGGCAGAGGAGATATTTGTTTAAAAATTTTTATATTGTGTTCTAAAACTGGTTTTTTTCATTGAAAAATACTCTAGTAACTGTACTGTAAGGCATTTATTAGCTACATATGAAAATAAGGGATTTTTGTCTTCTAGTGTTAAAACTAATTCAGGTGCATATTAGGGAAGATGAAGTTCACTCACGTTGGTTGTTACTCTATTTGATCAAGCTATTACAGAGATTATCTGACTTCAAAAGCAATCGTTTGAATACCTCCTCCAGATCCACCAAGCGATTGAATTTTCCTATACTTGTGTATTGATTAATTTCGATTTTCTTGCGCTTCCTCACTGAACGTCGAGATCATGAGTCATCTCGAATTTTTTTTTGAAAGAAATCGACTCTCTGGGACTTTGAATTTCAAGATTTCCGAAATCGAACGTCGAGATCTAGTGTGATCTCGAAGTTTCAGGCAATTCCAAGATATTTGACATAAAAAATTAACTTCCGGTTGCGGTGAATTTTTACAAAAAAAAAAAAATTTATCGTTTATGCCAATTTTAAGATATTTGGAAATGAAAAAAATTGTCGATTTCGGAAATTTCATGTAAATCGATGATTTTACAAAATGGAAAATTATAACACTTTCACCATTATCTTTATGTTTTAGACTCGTGCAGTTCAACATAAATCGCCGAGGCTAAACCGAAACGTAAACATAATGAAATTGGTTATTTTTTTTTATTCAATATTATAATATAATTTTAAGGTACACTGTTTAAGCTCTAAGATGCCAAGGATATTTAATAATCTTAATTACGACTATATTAAAACTAGAATAGTATCATTATGTAATGCCGGTGAATTGGATATTGCATGAGGGTCTTCCATATGGCGTTTGCAAATATCCATGTTGGGCGCATCCTTCGGTCCGTGTGGGTCCGCGGGAAACACCCCCAGGCTACGAAGGTCTGGCGGGTGGCTCGCATGCTGGTTTTCGACTGGAGCGGTCTTCCGTGGATGATGATGGTGATGTTACGGAAGAGAATGAAAAAAAAGTAAATATTGTGGAAACGAGGTAAAAAAGGGGATGTGGGAACAAAATGTCTGAAAACGATAGAGATCTAATTAGTTGCCATCGAGATGGTGAAGAGACAGGGAAGGGGGAACGAAAAAGTTAGTGACAAAAAAAAGATCTTGTTCGTTCCAATGAAGATGGTGGACAGGGACGGGGATCGAGAGAATCGGGCGGATGTTAGTGTCGAACCTGTAGGTGGAGTTTATACTTTCTGAACGAGGATAATCACATTACACTTGTATATCAATGTGTTTAAGGTACTGGTATATGAGAAGCATATATGAACTATCCCGACTCGCCAACACATCCCGAACCGGAACCTCAGGCGGTCTACCTCGGGCCCTAAGGTGAAGAGACAGGGAAGGGGGAACGAAAAAGTTAGTGACAAAAAAAGATCTTGTTAGTTCCAATGAAGATGGTGGACAGGGACGGGGATCGAGAGAATCGGGCGGATGTTAGTGTCGAACCTGTAGGTGGAGTTTATACTTTCTGAACGAGGATAATCACATTACACTTGTATATCAATGTGTTTAAGGTACTGGTATATGAGAAGCATATATGAACTATCCCGACTCGCCAACACATCCCGAACCGGAACCTCAGGCGGTCCACCTCGGGCCCTAAGATTCCAGTAGCTTCGACCTGGTGTCACGATACTCTACGCACGACATGCTCGATGTCCTGATAACCGTCGCCACAGGTGCAGAGACCGCTCTCCGCAAGCCCAACACGCCGGAGATGTGCATTAAAGGTGTAGTGATTTGACATGAGCCGCGACATAACACGAATGAAATCGCGACTCACGTTCATCCCCCTGAACCAAGGTTTCGTCGATACCCTAGGGATAATGGAATGCAGCCATCGTCCCAGTTCGCCATTGTTCCATGAAGTTTGCCAACTTTCGAGAGTTTTCTGACGAGAGATACTGAAAAATTCATTGAAGCAGATTGGTCTTTCATAAATATCACCTTCCAATGCGCCCACTTTAGCCAATGAGTCTGCCTTTTCATTTCCCGGAATGGACTGTTCGTGACAATGAAATAATGGTCTTTGGGCAAGGTTTCAATGATCTCGAGGGTGTACTGAATAGCAGCTAATTCTGCGACGTAAACTGAAGCCCGATCACTGAGTTTGTAAGAAGCGGTGATGTTTTGATTGAAGATGCCGAAGCCTGTGGACCTGTCGATGTTTGATCCGTCAGTGTAAAACACCTTTTCACAGTTGACTGTTCTAAATTTATTATAGAAAATATTTGGGGCCACTTGAGGGCGCACATGATCCGGAATTCCACGAATTTCTTCTCTCATGGATGTGTCGAAAAACACAGTAGAATCAGAAGTATCCAAGAAATGAGCACGGTTGGAAACAAACGAAGAAGGATTAATATTCTGAGCCATGTAATCAAAATACAAGGACATAAAACGGGTTTGAGAATTGAGCTCGACAAGCCTTTCGAAGTTTTCAATCACCATCGGATTCAAGATATCGCATCGGATAAGCAATCAATGAGAGATCCCAGAATCGATTTTTCAACGGTAATACGCCCGCGAGCACTTCGAGACTCATCGTATGAGTCGACTGCATGCAACCTAAGGCAATGCGCAAACAACGATACTGAATTCTTTCCAGTTTAATGAAATGGGTGTTCGCGGCGGATCGGAAGCAGAAGCATCCATATTCCATTACGGACAATATCGTTGTTTGGTAAAGCCTGATCAGGTCTCCTGGGTGGGCACCCCACCAAGTTCCGGTTATTGTGCGAAGAAAATTGATTCTCTGTTGGCATTTTTGTTTCAGATACCTAATGTGACATCCCCAGTTGCCTTTGGAGTCGAACCAGAACCCAAGATATTTAAATGTGAAGACCTGAGCTATGGTTCCACCCCCTAGTTGAAGCTGTATTTGTGCTGGTTCTCGCTTCCTTGAAAATACAACCAGCTCAGTTTTCTCCGTAGAGAACTCGATACCCATTTGAAGAGCACATGTCGACAAGTTGTCGAGGGTATCTTGCAATGGTCCTTGGAGATCGGCAGCTTTGGGTCCTATAATAGACACAACGCTGTCGTCGGCAAGTTGTCTTAGCGTGCAAGATGTGTTGATACATTCATCAATGTTGTTTACGTAAAAGTTGTATAAAAGGGGGCTTAAGCATGAGCCCTGAGGAAGACCCATGTAACTGAATCGTATTTTCGACAAATCACCATGCGCGAAATACATGTATTTCTCGGACAACAGATTATACAAAAAGTTATTCAAAATTGGTGAAAGACCATGCTGATGCAGCTTCTCAGATAGGATGTTTATGGAAACTGAATCAAAAGCCCCCTTGATGTCTAGGAAAACTGACGCCATTTGTTCTTTACGAGCAAATGCCATTTGAATTTCGGTTGAGAGCAACGCAAGACAATCGTTCGTTCCTTTGCCCCTGCGGAAGCCGAATTGTGTATCTGAAAGTAAGCCATTAGTCTCGACCCAATTGTCTAGACGAAACAGAATCATTTTTTCGAACAATTTCCGGATACAGGAAAGCATAGCAATCGGCCGATACGAATTGTGATCGGAGGCTGGATTCCCTGGTTTTTGAATGGCGATAACTCTTACTTGTCTCCAGTCATATGGGACAATATTATCCTCAAGAAGCCTTTTGAATAAATTCAATAAGCGCTTTTTGGCAGAGTCAGGAAAATTTTTCAACAAGTTGAATTTGATTTTGTCTAACCCCGGAGCTTTATTGTTTCACGATAAAAGCGCAAGTGAGAACTCGACCATCGAAAAAGGTGTTTCGTTTCTGTTAGATGAGGCGACGCGCATGATCGTCTGTTCCGGAACAGAGTCAGGACATACTTTTTTTTAGCGAAATCGAATATCCAGCGGTTAGAATATTCTTCGCTTTCGTTCGTGGTGTTTTTGTTGCGCATTCGTCGGGCTGTGTTCCAAAGAGTACTCATTGATGTTTCTCTCGATAATCCGTCTACGAATCGACGCCAATAATCGCTTTTCTTCGCTTTAATCAAGCTTTTCATCTTAGCGTCTGATGCCGCGTAGTTTCTAAAATTATCAGGTGTTCCGTTTTTCCTAAACTCGACAAATGATGAAGTTCTCTCCGCGTTTAATTCTGAGCATTCTTTGTCCCACCACGGGTTGGGAGGACGGATGTAAGTTTTCGCGCCGGGTACACGTTTCGTCTGAGCTTGAGTCGCGGTGTCGAGAATCAAGCCAGCCAAAAACGTGTACTCTTCCTTCGGAGGATGTTCTTGTGTTGTTTCTAGTTTCTCAGATATCGAATTTGTGTAGCATTTCCAATCAATATTTCGTGTGAGGTCATACGAAACATTGATTGTCTCCGATAGTCTTAATCCGTAGGCGATTGAAATCACGATAGGTAGATGATCGCTACCGTGGGGATCAGGGATCACCTTCCACGTGCAGTCCAACCGTAGCGATGTCGAGCAAAGGGATAAATCCAGCGCACTTGGTCTTGCTGGTGGTGCAGGAATTCGTGTCATTTCTCCCGTATTCAAGATTGTCATATTGAAGTTATCGCAGATATCATGGATCATAGCTGATCTGTTATCGTCGTGAAGACAACCCCATCCCGTACCGTGAGAGTTAAAGTCTCCTAAAACCAACTTCGGTGCGGGAAAGAGCTCAATGATATCACTGAGCCGCTGATGCCCAGCCGAGGCTCTTGGCGGAATATATATGGAAGCAATGCAAAGATCCTTGCCTTTGATTGTGACATGACATGCGACAACTTCAATACCTGGTATCGATGGGAGGTTAAAGCGATAGAAAGAATAGCACTTTTTGATCCCTAAAAGTACTTCTCCATAGGGATCATCTCGATCCAGACGAATAATGTTAAAATCGTGGAAGTTTAAGGGTATTTCAGAAGTTAGCCAAGTTTCGCACAATGCAAATGCGTCACATTTCAGATTATTTACTAGAAATTTGAAAGGATCTATTTTTGGGATGATACTTCTACAATTCCACTGTATAACAGTGATTGTATCCGTGACCTCGGTGGGTGACTTAGCCATCGAAGGATACGATCGCTGAAAGAAGGGGCCATTTTGCAGTCAACTGCTTCAAGAATGTTTTAACTGTAGGAATAAAAGCCATTATCAAGCTTTTAAGAGGTTCAGAAATATTGAAAGTAGACATGATCCAGTCCACAATATCAGAGAATTTAACAAACCCAGTATTTGGTAAATTCTCTGACTGATCTTTAGGGACTTTCGGGGGTTTTGAGGTCCCAAGAAGTGATGGAAATTCTTGCTCGGAATTCAATTTTCCAAGGCCTGGAGCTTTTTTATCTGGTTTTTTGCCATCACTACCAGTTGTTGTAATTTTTCGAGTCCCATCAGAGGACATCTTCGAACCCTTACTAGGGAGCTTTTGAGAGGATTTATTTCTTCTCTTTCTAATTGATGAGCTATAAGGGACAGCCGAAGATGTACCTTCGAGGGGATCATCATATTCGCTCTCGTCAGTTACAAGTAAGCGTAAGGATTTTCGGTAGGTGGCGTAGCACATTTCAACCTTACGCAATTTGTACACGGGACAATCCTTACGCAATTTGTACACGGGACAATCAGAGATGTCGTGCGGCCTCTCCTTACAATAGAGACACTTTTCATTGTCTCCACTGCAGGAGTTATCCGCATGACTCCCTCTACACTTTATACACCGGGATTTATTGCAACAATGGGATGCTGTATGTCCCAATTGTTTGCAATTGGTGCAGTTTATGACCCGCGGTACATAAAGACGAACAGGTAAACGAACTCGGTCCAGGAGGACGTAATTAGGCAAAGCCGAGCCAGCGAAAGTCACCCGATACGAGTCTGATGGGATATAGGACTTAGTCCCATCCTCAGCAGTCGATACTGAACGCAATTGCTTGCAGTCCAGTATCTTAACGTTCTTGAGTAGGGGTTTTTTAAATCCGCCTGCCCCATGCTTAAGAACGTCCTCGCAAGTCAGACTCGGATCGGTGATCACGCCGTCTATCTCGACTTCGCGAGCTGGTACGTATACGCGATACTCCCACGTGAAATTCTCACTTTGAACGATCTCATTAGCCTGTTTTGCACTGGCTAACAAGACCCTAAGCTTGTCCGGGCGTACTTTTTCAATTTTTTGTACAGTATTGTATCGCGAGGACAGGTCTTTAGAAAGTCTTAGAAGGTTCAATTTTTTACCATTCGCTTTGGTCCGGATGTAAACCGCATACGGTCCGGCCGAGAGTGCAAGCCCATCGGGATAGCTTCTAATGCGCGATTTATTGCCATCTGAAGCATCCATCTGATCATCAAGGGGAAGGTCAGGCAATTTGATATCGCCTGTCATGTCACGGACTTGTGTCCGTGCGGTCAGATTCGGGGTGCAAATGAAGTGGTATTAAACAACAGGGAAAATGAAGTTTTACTTAGCTTAAGCTCCAAAACGGTGAACGGCTGCCAATACCCAGTCCGAGGCAATGGGTAAATATTCCTTCCAGTAGAGTGCAAAAATCCTCTTTCAGGAAAAACCACTTTTTTTGTCTCTCACTACACTGTCCAATGAAACGTTTCTCTTTTTATCACTATATATATTTATCACTGTTTCTAATGTACAATGATATATACGCAGCGCCCAGCGCTGGCGCTGGCTAACGGTACCACACGCAGTGCTGCTTTACACAAGCTCACAGTCGGCCTTGAGAACGGATTAATTCGAATTATCACTGATGCAGACAATAGAATACGGAATGACCTTGATAACGGAATGAAACAATTCACCACGCGATTGGAGAAAGCCGAATTTACGTCCGATCGATCCGATAGTCACGGCACGAATGATGAAATTGGTTATGTGCCCTAGCACAAACAAGGTTAATTCCTAAATAACATTCAATGCCGACCGGCACAACTCACTCACCTACCGCTTTACGCAATTAAAGATGATCCCAAAGTATTGGCAGTGCAGGGTTTCATTCAGGAGAAAAAAATTCAAACGGAGAGGTAAGCTGCAGGTAGACAACATGTTGGTGCTAATCGCAAAGGCTGCTGCAAAGCCAATATTCGGGTCGATTCTAGTTTCAGAAGTACCTGGAGTAGTATTCCGTTTTTATATGAGAATAAGAGAGATATGAGAAAGGCATCATTATTCTACTAGGTTGATAAAAACAGGTTTTATTTAATTTCGTGAGATTTTTTGTGTTAAATTCGTAATCTTACTCTTTCTGAATTGTAAAACGAGTATATGATGGATTTTTGAGTGGAATTTACTAATAGAAATTTCAAATAATTTTCGCATTCTGTACATTCCGAAATAATTGTAAGTTTGTGAAATATAAATTTTAATATACTATCGATTATAATTGATGTCGTTTAGGATAGCGGAAAATTTAAGATATATGATTTTGTTTTTTATTACTTGTAAACAAAAATTAAGTAGTGTATATTTTTAAATTGTAATTGATTGCTTTTGCCATGGGTTAGTATATAAATTTCTTATATTTTTACGTTCTGTTCCTTGTTGTATGAAGCCATTGGAATTATAGAAAATTTTTGTATTATCGCAAAACTTATTTTATTAGAAAAATTCAAATTCTACGTCTCTATGAAATAGATGTAATCAACACGGATGGTAATTTTAAAATTGTGAACTCTCCGATCTTCTACCGATTTTTTTAGGTTCTACGTAAAACCTAAAACAAAATCAGAATTTTAGTAGTTATCAATTGCGTTTGGGTTGTGCATAAAAATTGTTTAAATCTTTTGTCAAATTTTGTGAGTATATTAACCAAAATTTTTTAAGATTGTCCGTTACATCAGAGGTTTAGTTATTTTTGTAAATTTTGTTCGTAACAAAATTCCAACTAAAATAATAAAAAAATATATGTCACGTAAAAGTTTCGTTTTGATTTTGTTTGGCAAAGTTTTCCCAAATCCTCCGTATTTGTAGTAAATTTCTTGAGATTCTTTGAACGGATATATAATTTTGATTATCAATACATTGTTTCTGGTAATAATTCCAATATTTTGGAGTAGAAAAAAGTACATGTCATCGCCTTGATTTTTAAGTTATATACAAACATGTGAAAAAAAAATTAAAAATACATATATATATATATATACATATAAATGTATATATAAAAATTCATCGATTTTTTAAGGTTTTCTTTTGATAGTGCAAGAATGATAAATGAACAAGAATTGTAGCTGGTATCACTAGCAATCGAATGATGTGTAAAAATATATAGGTCATTGCTTTGAATTTCGAGGTATTTACGATCATTGTAAAAAGTCTCATCTTTTCTGAGGTCATCTATCTACATTTTTCATTATAACTTTGGGTAAAGAATCCTATTTTTCGTTTTTTTTTTTCAGTGTATTTTATCGCTGGAAGTAGTACCTTTCCAATGATGAGCAAAGTTGGTTGACTAACAACAAAGTTATGACTCGGTGAAGTTGAAGTGTTCAATATTTTCTATGCGGTGTTTATGCCAAAGGATAGAAAATTGGAAAGCAGTTAGGGCATTTTGGGCGCGTGTAAAAACCGGGAATGGGAAAAATCAAATTTTCATTTGATTCCCTTTACCAATCGTTTGATACAAAGTTTTCGAGTCAATCTACGAACATCACAAAATTCGAGGGTGTAAAATTTATTGATATTCGTTGAAAAACAGCTGAGCTATGACAGCTCGAAGTTGCAGTGCCTGGCTTGGTATTTGGAGTGATAAGTTTGAGGTTCTGTACTACGCGAAAGGTCTGCTCTCATTACTGGCACCTGCTGCTCCCGACGATCGTAGTCCAAATCAACGCACGACTTGAGTGTTTGAGGTTTTATATCACGCAAAAGATATGTTTTCATTGCCGACTGTTCTTACTGAAGACCGAAGCTCAAATGAAAGCCCGCCCTGAGTATTTGAGGTTTTGTACCACGCAAAAGTTATGCTTTCATTGCCGACTGGTCCTTCTGACGACCGAAGTTCAAATGAGAACACGACCTAGGCGTTTTACGCTATATATTTGGTTTGTTCTTACTGGTGTTGGTGAGAGAATCTCATCTCGACATCTGTTCCGTCTGAAGCACTAGAAGAAATGAACGATTATCAATCAAAGTTTACCTTCTATATTCGTTTAGTAGATAATCGGAACTGATATGTGACTTACTACCTCAAAACCGTCGTCCGGGTGCGAACAGGCAAGCAAGCGTGATGAATTTTCGTCATTATTTTCAAAAGTTTTATATAGCTTTGTTTTTCAGTTATTTATGGTTATCTCATGTTGTTGAAAGTTTAATCACGAATTCTTTCTTTTTTCTTTCTTTGTTTCAATTATAGAGGTTTCAACCTCAAGGTCATTCGCCTCTTCGGGCCAGAAAAGCTTTCTGACCCTATGTGCGGGGTTGGGGATCGAACCCAGCTGGGCTGTGTGAAAGGCATCGACTAACCCATCACGCTATACCAAAATCACAAATTCCAGATCATATTTCCGATAGCTTGTAGAAAAAATTTGTTGGGTTAAGTACATCAAGCGATATTCGCGATAAACTTCGTCCCATTCTTGGAAAGGGTAAATTTTGAAAATTCGCCTTATAGTAAAGTAAGTCGTATTCACGACAAAAAGTTCAAAATACTAACAGGTGAAAGAAATTAAACTCCCACTCCAATGATGCTCTTAGAATGTATACAACAGTAGTATATTAGTTTTGTCATGAGCCTGATATAATTTCACAAAATGCACAGGACGTAGGGGAAAAGGATGAAAATCGCGGTTTCTTTTCCTTTCTCTCTAGTTTATGGTTCCAGCTATCGAAACAAAATTAGAACTTCGTTTTTAAGCACCCTTGAACTTTACCATGCGTTTTCGTAAATTTTCTTGTAAAAGTATTATATTTATGACACTAGTTTTTTGTTTCGGTGCGCCTGTTCGTTCGTTCTGAACAATTACTTAACATAACGAATATATAAGATAAAAATAGTTTTTTTATTTAACAATATAAGTTTAAGGGTACTGCTATATTAGTTAATAAAGACAATGCAAATTGTTATACGCTATAAATATCTCAGTTAAGGTAGCGCTTCGCCGTGGTCACGGGAGTTCGCTGTCTATCCCGGGGTTTCATGCACTTTACCCAAAATTGTGAGAAAACGGGGAAGAAAACGGAAATTCCAAGAACATACGATTCAAGATAAATAATTTTTCTATCGATTCGTATATAAATTGTGCCTGATAAACGTTTTTATCGAAAGATTTCGTGCGAATAATAAAAATAAATGAGTTTTTCCTTATTTTTTCGCACGCACACAATGTCCACGCATGCATTGGGGTGTGCAAAATGTCACATGCGGTAGACGCCAACAACATTTCTTTTGTTTTCGTTGTTTGTTCTCTCTGCGTAAACGTTGAATACAGATGAGTAGAAAATGTAAGTAAGTGTTACTACTTTGTAAAATAATGTCTATTCATGTTTCAGGTGAACCAGAAATCAGTAATGATTTTCATCGCTACTAGCTTTGACGCTTTGTTGGAAACGTAGCACATCCCTACATATGCGAGTTGTTTATAGCGAGAAAAGGAAAAAAGAAAACAAAATGTTTAACAAAAATCGCACGAAATCTCGCGAAAGAAAAGCTTTCTAACTAATATTTTTCGCCAAATGCATAGTAAAATCATTTACCTACAATCGTATGCTTTTGATTTTTCGTGAATCGGCTTAGTATTGAAGAAATTTGCAATTTAGGGTGAAATTTCGGCGACAAAGCAAGAGGAAGCAGTGAGTTGTCTCGCTTCGACCTGACCACGGCGAAGCGCTACCTTAAATAGCCAATATAATCATTAAACCAAAATGTCTCCACTCCCCGCTTTTCTAGAGGGAGAGGAGCTTCCATTTATGTCCTGCGATGATTGAGGGGCTCGTCTTGTCATCCATTACCGTATCGATGGTATTGTTGTTGGTTTCCGTTTTCTTTTCGTTTTCCTTGTTATTCGCAGTCTTAGGCCGGTTGCTAGTTACTGTAGATGCGCATTGTTGTACACTGATTGCAGTTGCTGGTTGGTGTGGTGGTGAAACAGGAGTACTGCGCTCACCTTGACCTTGTCTTTGGTTGAAGGTGTTCTTTTTGCAGTTTCAGTGTAAGGATTGCGTAGTATGCAGGTTGTTCACAAAACTGACATGTAATCAGCTGATTTTCATAGGTAATCGGCGTTTACATGGATGTATTCCACCTTGACTACAAATGATGTAAGATGGAATTGCTTTACGTAGTTGCATACGTGCCACTCGCACGCAATTCCGGACACGGGGGAAAGAATCCGCCATACTTCCCTTTCGATGGAAAGAACTTCACCGTACTGCGACCTATTTTCCCGAACGAACTGATCGCTGGTTTGTGAGGGAAGGTCATGCACGCGTACTTCTATGACATTGTCCACAAGGAACACAGGAATTTCGTATTTAACATTGTCACACTCAACGGTATGCACCTCTTTGTTAACTGAAGCGAATGCAATTTTTTCTCTTTCACGTTTGAACATAATGTACACACAGTTAGACGCCTTGTTTAATTGAATCTCAGCTAAATTATTATCGTCTAGATGCATTCATTCTTTAAGTAAAATTTCAATTTCGTTTGTTGCGCTTGTAATAAATACAAATTGAATTTGGTCTTGTAGGCCAAGTTTCAGGCTTTGTTAATCGTATTTGCCCATTTCGTACACTCTATTGTTCACTGCACTGTATTGTCTTTGTTTATGTCGTCTAGACCTTAAGTAATTTTCGATTGGGAACACGAACTGATATCTTTAGATTGTTCGTATCCATCGTTTCTATTCGAAGAATATTTTTCAAAAATTTTATAATGTAAAAATTTCTGGAAGGCATCAAAATAGAGTGGAATTAATTGTTCTGAAAGAATCTAATTGACAATTAGATAATTTGCAAAAAATCTAAACTCTAATGGTAAAGTAAGTTTGTAATTTGTCACTTCCACCATCATCTTTATTTTTGTATTTATTGTGGGACCTTAGAATTATTTAATTTTTAATGTAATAGTGCTCGCTCGTGTCTTGTTTACAACCCTTTAATTTTTGTACAAACTTGAGGAATTGACAGAAGTGTTTTCGAACAGTTGTTTGTTACTAAAAGCTTTAACTGTTTCATGTTTTTAGGGTTTATATGACTTGAAAATATGGCCGGAAGCTAAAGGCGATGGGAAGTATAAATCGGGAACCCCTGGAAAATACAATGAGTTTTGTAATGATCAAATGCAACGACTGTCAAAACTTGCAAAGAAACACAGGAATGGACACATAGAAAAGGTAAATGAATCATTATCGTATCATCTAACCTGCAAGTACTCACTCTTCGTTGCAATAACTTCTATCGTTTGCAAAATACAACCCCATTTAAAGCTAATCTCAAAACCGAAACCTTTAACAAAATGGATAAAAATTGCTGATTTTTCTTGCACGTACTGACGGAACGCCCCCTGTTGAATCAATCATAGTAACCCATGAGTCAGACAAAATTTGATAGCTCTATCATTCGAACTCTAACCGTGATGGCAAAAACAAAGAAGCAACTCTGCTCAGCAGTGTGCGTGTTCAAAGAATGGAACCTTGTCGCGTCTAAAAGTGACTTTGTGGACGCCGGACATAATTCGATTGACTGAACAATATTTTGCATAATTTGTTTCTAAAAATAATTTCGTAATTGACGGCTATATGTATAAAATGCTATAATAATTAAGGTGATTGAATGCTTAATTGAATGTTAAGAAATAATGTCGCTTATAAAATAAAGCAATGTAAGGTCGTTGCGTTCTTAAAGTGTTTATATATTGATGAGTATACAGCGTAGATGGTTGAGGAAATGCTGTCCAATTTAATTTACTAAGTGCATATAAAAGATAAAGGAGGAAGGACTCTTAGTGTCAATAGGATCGTAGTACTAGCCATGCAATGACTCTGTACGCTAAGAATCGGCTGCGAAGTCCGTTGAAACAGAAAGGCCAAATTCCACAAAAGAAATGTAATGCCAGGACTTTGCTTTGCATATAAAAGAAATTGTATTTGGATAGATTCAATGCGTTCTTCGTGAATAATATATGGATTCTACACTAGACGGCAATATTCCAAAATAGGTTTGACATATACTTATAATAATTCAATTGTATATGGGTCCTGGAAGTTATAACTGAGGCGTTTAATAAAGCCCAGCATAATATTTGCTGTATTGATTATGGTGTTGTAGTGTTCCACAAAAGTGAACTTGGAGTCTAACACTACCCCTAAAACACGCACAATTGGCAAGTTTCAGTTCTGTCTAAATGCAGACCCTGTTAGTCTTGACAATTCAGGGCATTTTTCAGTCTCACCTATCATCATTATCAATTAATTGAATTTTATTCATATCCTACCATGCAGATTCGTCAAAATGGAAGTTGAAAAAGATTACGTCGTCACTAACACATTTAATTGCGACGGCAAGGTTCTCTCGCAATGCGAAAATTAAAATATTGATGTAGAACACTTCTTTATACTAGTATAGGTGTCGCTTCGAAATATGCCGTAGGAAACAGGGTGAAAAATACAGATTTAAATGTTGCGAAAGGACGTCCTTCAAAAATTGTAACACAACGGTTCTAATGTATCAATTTGATACATGCCATCGAAAAGTACTGAATTCACACTAAAAGTCACAGGTTAACTTTTTTGTCAAACTGTTGACAATATTTTTTTCTACTTAAGAAGAATTAGAAACAGGTGGATAAATTCTATTTGCTTCTATAGTAAACTGAGGGCAGTAAATTTACCAAATACATTGAATACAGAAATGTGTAACATATTTTCAAATATAGCAGCTGGTTACGAATTTCCTTTGCAAGAATACCGATAATAGCAAACTCGAAGACTCAAAATCTTGACAACAGTTTTTTTCGATATGGTAATGGATTTTTTCAGCGTCAAGGACAATTTTTCTTACGTGTAAGTGTAACGAAGTTACAACTTGGTCAGTATTATCTGTACTGGTGAAGAAAATTCGAATCTCGTTAAATTCAATCAGTTCCACCTAAAATCCTCATGCTAAGGACACTTGATGATGATGATGGTCCTGCCTCATACCCCTACAAAGGTGTGAGCTGGAGGATTTATCCAAATCTAAATCTAAATGAAATCTAATCACCCCTGTAACGAGAACACCGAACATCCTGATTTGCAAGAATTGTATGTTTTCTTGTGCTCATTTCAAAGAAAAACAGGTCAATTAGACCTTTGACCTCTCTCCTCCCTTGTGATATACACTTACTACATATTTCCCCTGGAAATACTTCTTCTGAGACAAGAGTATTATCTGTAATGGTCAAGAATTCGACTCCTCGTAAAATTCGATCAGTTCCATCTAAAATCCTCCTGCTAGGGACACTTGCTACTCCTTCCACTCACATGAAAATACACTTACGATTACTTTCCAAGTGCCATAACCATCTTAGAAAAATACGTTCAACGGTGGTCCTTCGTAGGTCGAATACGTTGGATCATTGGTCCAATGAACCTTCAATCAATCGTTCAACGGGAGGAAAACACGGGATATTCGTTTGCCGATTTTGAAACAGACCGTTGAACCGAATACCATTTTTTTCGTTCAACAAACCCGGCAGACAGGGGTCCATTGTTGAGCCATTTTGAATATGAGGAGTTGGAACCTTGTTGGACTAGTTTTGCTGGAGAATTTCTAAAGCTTTTTGCACTTTTTTTCAAACTAACACCACATACCTGTACAATTCTTCTACTTCACGAAGAATAACAACAAATTTTATATCTATATGAAGGTAACACCTAATTTTGACACTATTTTTGCAAGAGAAAAAACAACAAACCGACCCAGCAAACTGAACGAATATTTCGTGCAGTATGTAGTTGAACAAGCGCTCAACAACTAACAAAATAGAACCGCTTATTGAGAGGGAAGTATCTGTACCAAGTTTGGTTGAAATCTGTTTAATTAATCCGGAGTTGTGCTGGATCATATGATCATTTATTTTTTACATTTTATTTTGAAGTTGAGATTTGTACCAACTTGATTCCAAAATCCGATTCGGGTTAAAAAGTGTTCTATAATTCTAAACATAATTAATGTTTCTATGCGGATTAAGAAATAAAGTATTCCCATTTTTATATCCTCATAAACTTATGCCGACGATAGTTGTGGGGTATTTCAATACAGATGCTTTAAAACAAGATAATATGAAATTCAATTTGTAAGCAAGTATAGGAAGTTGGATATGAAATCTGCTACTTCATAAACTACTACGCTTGGAGGCACATGTATTGATCTCGTATTTGATTAGAACTTCAATATATAAAGCCGTAGATATATTTCATACATTTTATATCATAGGCCTATTGTATGATCGATCAACCCAGCGAATTAATAATTCATTCAGGGCATATCTGGAGAGGGGTGGGGGGAGGTCAAAGGGGGCACCCGCTCCGGGCACAACATTTTAGTGGGCGGCACATCAATCTTTGGAACCTTTTTTGTCGTGAATACGACTTACTTTACTATGGGGTTCCTTTTCAAAATTTACCCTCTGAGAGAGTGATAAGTTTTTGATCGTGAATATCTCTTGTTGTATCTAACGAATCAACATAATTTTTGCTACATGCTATCGGAAATATGATCACAATTTTATGATAAAATTTTCAGTTGTGTGACATAATCGCAAATAGTTCAAAATTCAACTTTTCTGAAATGTTTGGCATAAACGAGTATCAAAGAGGATAATTCATAAGGCGCGTTTGCCTTTCTCGTATTTTGAAAGCTCATAGCTCAGTGATCTGTGGATGGATTTATATAATCTAACTACCATTAGAATCGAAATTTTTCAACTTAAACGTGTATAGCAAAAACATTGAAATATTTCAATAGTGCACTATTGAAAAACCTATCTCATTTGACCCATGTCAACACCAGCCAATCAAAACGCGCTCTGAGGAAGAGAACAGAATATCTGCTGCTGTACAACAAATCGTTCGAGAAAAATGTTCCAAAAAGTGATGAATATCGTAGTGAGTTCTTCAATTTGGTCCTTCTGAATGCTAGAAACGAATCCCTACAGCATATTGATAGTTTCTTCCAATAAATTATGCAAATCCGAAATGAAATAATCGACATTAAAATTCTGTATGCGGCTATTTTTATAGCCGTTAGGACCGCCCATTAGTGAAAAAGCAACAAACGAAATCACGTAAAAGAAAGCTCCTAACAAAAATTGAATCAGTTTGGATCCCATCGCCAATGCGAGCAGATGTATTTTGTGCCGTTTGCAAAGCTAGTTTCGCTTCCGACAAGAGCGATTACGTCACAGCTGCTAGTCATTTGCATGAATGAAAAAGCAACGGTGGAGAGCATTACACCAAATCAGCCGTTCTAATGGCTCTAAAAGTTTTCTGAAGAATTATTAGGATTTGTTGTTCGCAAATCGAAAGGAAATATCCTCAGTTAAGTGTAAATCTAGAACAGTTTGGTTAGATTTGTGCACTTTTCGCTGTGTGGAATTCACAGTAATCGAGATCAAGTGAAGCCTTCTTTGTTTTTGCGAAAAATGTGGAAAAGGGGAATGCTTGCATAATTCATACAATTGATCAACTAATTGATATTCGGAAGTGTTAAGGAACATGTCAGTTGTTCTCATATTCACGACATCCAGTTATGTCTCAGACATTACCCACCCACCTTTTTTTTGTTCGTTCAAGTCATCTTTTCGGAGATGGGGTTCACCTTTTTTTGTTCACTAAACCATGGGAGCGACAAATCTTATTCTGCCCCGGGCGCCAAATTTTCGCGTCTCTGTTTTCATTAGAAGATTATAATCGGTTGTGAACGTTATACCTACGCCAACCATATCAGTATCTCATCCACGGACAACAGGTCAGCTTGGAAATAAATGACGGAAGTTAGCGGCATCCATCGGAATTCTAGTTCAACTCGTCACTCTTCAACGAAGGTTTTTTTTAGAAACTCCATTATTTTGTTATAAAGACCTATAAAAATTACTTCGCAATATTTAATTCTGTGTCATAATGTTTGATGTAACTTACCCGTACTATAGTGAAGGTGCATCGATTCAAATTCTAGTAGTGGAGAAGGAGAATGCTTGCACAATTTACACAATCAATCAACTAACTGATATTCGGAAGTGTCAAGGAAGCGACACAGCTGAAAAGTAAAGTGCTTTTAAACTTTTGGAAACACGCTTGGCTGCCTGTTAGGAACTGGACGTCGTGGTGAGGGCTTTCCGCCATCAGACCTTCTGCGAGGTGTAAAGCATCATTTGGATTGGTTTCCGCAACTGAATTATAAAACTGAATCCAGAACCTGGATGCTGGTGTTTGTTTTTTTTATTTATTGTCCAGTAGCGTTAGATAAGATAACTTTTAAATTCGCTACGTCCGATTTTACAATTGACAGAAACATTTATTTTAATCTAACACCTAATACTACTTCACTAACAACAAAAAGAAATTATCTATTTCGGTTCCAACAATCGATGCAGCCACTTTTAAAAATTGATTCTGAAGCAGAACGTTTTACGTGTTGAACAGTCGTTCGTACCGCACGCAAATAGCTCTTGGCTCCGGAAAAAAGTACGGGTGTGTAATGTCAGAGACATAACTGGATGTCGTGAATACGAATAAAACTGACATGATTTCTTTACACATTCGAATTGATAGTTGATCGATTGTGTGAATTGCGAAACTTTCCCCCTTTTCACTACTAAAATTTTAAACGATTTTTGACGTCGATTATCTCATTTCAGATTTGCATATTTCATTGAAAGAAACTATCAAGATGCTGTACAGGATTCATTTCTGCCTTTTGGAAGGACTAAATTGTGGAATTCTCTACACGAGCAAAATTCCGATTCTTGAAATGAGCTAAACGAGTCATGATTTGGGGAAAAAATATATATTTTCATGTTATGATAATACACCATGATTAAAATTTCTCGGATCATGATCCATTCGGACTGATTTCGATGAAATTTAAACGTAACGCACTTGAAGTTGTTGTGTATAACTTCAGGCGTGTTTCTGCTACGATGGTAATTTATGCAACATAAATTCAGGCGTTATGGGTGATTTGTGCAACGTTGGTCATTTTTGCAATATGAATTCAGTGAAAAGCACGAGGAACTTCTTTTAAAATGAAAATATTCTGTGTTTCCTTGCGTTCATTACTTCAAATGAAAAGTGTAGCCGTGCTGAGTCTCTTACGATGTCAATTTTTTTATTTTTGATGTTCACTAAACTGATGATTTCTACTTTCGATTTGCAAGAAGTAATCTATTCTTTCGATTCTTTAGATAACATTTAGAGGCTGATTTTATATAATGTTGTCCTCTTTTCGTTTCTTGTTTTCTTTCTCTCCAATGCAAACGACCAGCAGCTGATGCAATCGTTCTTGCTTGAATTGAAACTAGCTTTGCGAACAAACCGACATATTCGCTCGCAGTGCCAAATGATGCGAGACTGGTTTAATGCGTCTTCTCGCCTTGACGACCGGAAGGCAAATGAGAACTACGACCTGAGCGTTTGAGGTTTTTAACCACGCAGAAAGTGCGCTCTCCGATGCCGCTGTTTGAATACGTCTGCTTCCATCTAACGCATAAGAAGAAATGATCGTATTTTGAGAGCGGTTCCCCTTTTATAATGTTTAGTTGAAGATATGTGCCTGACTACATCAAAATCGTCGTCCTTGCGCGAAAACCCCAAGCAAAAGTGTTGTTTTAAAATTTTCAGAAAACTTAATTTTTGAGTTGTTTGTGGTTCAAAATATTATCCTAAATTCCTGATCATATTCTCGATGAAATAGTGAAAGAATTATGTTGCTGCCATTAATACAAGTCGAGATATTTACGACTAAGTTCTGCCCATTCTTCCATATGGCTAATTTTGAAAAGGCGCCCTATAGTAAAGTAAGTCGTATTCACGACAAAAATCTGGCTACCTAGAGTTTCATTGACTCGAGGATTCAGTCTTTTACAAGGCTACGTGAATCACTAATAGTCTTCTTGTAGACTAACAGTTAGTCAACCTTTCTCAAGGCTATACAAAGAGTGATATTCTAATATAATTCTATCCATCCAAAGAAAGCCTTTTTAAGGCTATCCATCCAAAGAATTATTCTTCGAAATATTCAGTCTTTATTAAGACTATCACAAAATCAGTCTTTATCAAGACTTAACAAACTAAGAGTCTATTCGAAGACTATCTGCGTCCAACCGGGAAGACAACAAGCCTTAGGCTAAAAATAATACAATACGAAAGAAATCCTTAAAACAGGTTCAGAATTCAATTGCAATTTAGTTTTCGAACTAGTTTCGAATGAAAGCACGACCTGAGCGTTTGAGGTTTTGTACCACGCAAAGAGTCTGCTCTTATTGATGGCGTCTGCTGATCCCGACAATCGAAGTCCTAATGAAAGCGCGAACTGTTTTTTTGTTTTGAATAAATATCTGTTCATTAATCTTTTTGCCTTTCTCATATAGAAAGGCTATGCAATCACTGTGGAAATCGACTTTTTAATCGAGGCCCTCCGGAAATTCGACCATTCGACTCAGCTCGACGAACTGAACAAATGTCTGTGTGTGTGTGTGTGTGTGTGTGTGTGTGTGTGTGTGTGTGTGTGTGTGTGTGTGTGTGTGTGTGTGTGTGTGTGTGTGTGTGTGTGTGTGTATGTGTGTGTGTGTGTATGTGTGTGTGAGTGTATGTGTGTGTATGTAACAAAAATATGCACTCACTTTTCTCAGATATTAACCGATTTTCACAAACAAAGATTCAAATGAAAGGTCTCATAGTCCAATAGCCTGCTATTGCATTTCATTCCGATCCGACTTCCGGTTCCGGAGATATATGATGGTATGTACCGAAAAAAATATGCACTCACTTTTTTCAGAGATGGCTGAACCGATTTTCACAAACTAAGATTGAAATAAAAAGTATTATGGTCCCATAGTTTGCTATTGAATTTCATTTGAATGTGACTTCTGGTTCCGGAGTTATATGGTAATATGTGAAAATTCGAGAAAAAGTTTACACTCAATTATCTCTGGAACAACTCAACCGATTTTCGCATACTAAGGTTCAAATGAAAAGTCTTATAATATCCTAAAAATTTGTAGAACATTTTTTCTATATCCAACTCCCGGTACCGGAGCTAAAGCGTGATAAGTGGAAAATTATCAATTTTATTAGTATTTTTCCACGAACGATGGTTAAAAACAGGTACAAATCCCATAAAACTGTCTGATAAATTCGTCTAGTTTGCAGAGCTTGATAGTTTGTGGGCATGAAAACTCAATTCGGCACTACTGGTCCTCTCTTTTCCTGTTCCGAGGGAACCGAAAGTGGAGAAGAAAAACTCCTAAAACTAAATTCACTTCGATTTATCTGATTCTTGATTGTGGTCATCTAGGGGTTAGCCAAATTTTGTGCTAGGGCACAAAACCGTTTTTATTATTTTTACGTTTCGTCTTTGACTCATCAGTACAGAGCACTTCAAATTGTTTTTGCTACTTACAGAACACTTTTTGTTCTGCAACGGAGTGCAATGTCTTTTCTGACGTGCCGAACGAAAACGTGTTTTCGACTATTTCTGGTCGATGCAGGTTTGGTCATTTAGGGGTTAGCCAAATTCTGTGCTAGGGCACATAACCGTTTTTATTATTTTTACGTTTCGTCTTTGACTCATCAGTGCAGAGCAGTTCAAATTGAACTGCTAGGTGCTAAACTCGGCAGTTCAATTTGAACCGCTAAGCAGACGTAAAGTTTCTGCTACTTACAGAACACTTTTTGTTTTGCAACGGAGTGCAATGTCTTTTCTGACGTGCCGAACGAACACGTGTTTTCGACTATTTCTGGCTGATGCAGGTTTGGTCATTTAGGTGTTAGCCAAATTTTGTGCTAGGGCACATAACCGTTTTTATTATTTTTATGTTTTCGTTGTTTTTCAGTGCATATAGATCTGGATTAATATTTCTCAAATCCTGGGCGTCTAAATTTCCGGTGATCCGGTGCATCCTAACACTTCTAACATATTGATCATTTTACCTTTCTGTTTCTTGGGAGAAGGCTCATGAAGGTATCATTAATCATTGAGAGCTTTAATTCGATTAAACTTGAAAAATCTCCTGTTTTATTGTCGATTCGATTCAACACATTTTTATTTGTAGTAATTGAATGCTGGAACTGATTTCATTCTATAATGTGCACAACCTTATCAAAGCCTAAACTAATTCTTCCTTCTCCAACTTTCATAATTAACGCACCAGGATTATTTTAGATGTAATGTATTTTAATGAAAGGAGGATAGGAAAAGGAAATGAGGGAAATGAATGCGATGATCCGAAAGTACATCCTGAAAGAAAGACAAATATTATTTTAAAGTCTTTTTATGTTTTCTTTGTGAATTTCCCGGCCGAACCTCGTTCTTTGTTTGTCCTCCATAGCTTCGGTCGGTGAAAATCTTTCTTTAATTGTCTTTTTGATTCCTTGAATCCTTTTGAAAACTATTTCTCCGTCTGCTATGTGAGGTGCTTCTTCTCTTCCTTCATTGTAGAAGGATAAATTTTTTGATCGTGTCTTGTCGTTTGCCAAAATTACCTCATCATAGAAGCTGTCTCTTTCTTCTATCATTTTCTGAATGTCAAGAGGCCGTTCGTGTTCGTCCTTTAACCCAATGAAAATCTCTCTCGGTTTAAAGCCGGTGGCTGAATGAATGGTGATGTTGTACGATAAGCTCCGGTGTACCATAGGTTGAGAAAGTTTCAGCAGGCCTCTTCTAACATCGACTGTATTCCTGGATTTTATTGGGATTTATTTATGTCAATATGAATTATTTCTATGGGTTTTTTCGTGTTCGGTGTTGAGCCAAGTTTAATTTTGTATGGGTGTCGGTCATATTTGCTTCGATTACATACTTCGCTAATTTTGATAAACTGTTGAATTTTATACTTCATTTTTGGAAAGTAGAACCGATTAGATATTTGTTTTGCGTTTTGTAAAACTCCTCGGTGGGCTGGTTCATGGGTTTATTCAATGGGGGCACTTTGTTCCTCGAGTGTTTTTAAGTCAACCAAAAGTTTCTGCGTGATGAAAATTTTGAAAGTCTTACATCGACTAAAGTAATTTTTATTACTTTAGTCGATTATCAAACTTTCGGGACACAATATGCAATTGTTGCGTTTTAAGTCGATAAAATCTTTAAATATTGTTATCAATTGAGGGATACCAAATATTAATTTTGTAATGGTTCTTCTATGAACTCTCGAAAAAACCTCTTCGTGAATATTATTTTCCTCGGGGCCAACTTCAAGGATTACTTGATTACTGAAATAATTTAAAGGTTTTTCAGTACACGGAATGTATTCGGAATCATCCGTATCTGCGGAATGTACTGTAGCGTTATCTGATGATAGTTCATTTTCGTTAACGTTAATTTCTTGAACAATTCTATCCGTCTGCTACGACGTTTTATTTGACAGGTTTCTATTTAACATCGTAATCGAATTCGGCTATATATATATATATATATATATATATATATATATATATATATATATATATATATATATATATATATATATATATATATATATATATATATATATATATATATATATATATATATATATATATATATATATATATATATATATATATATATATATATATATATATATATATATATGAATGTATATATATATATATATATATATATATATATATATATATATATATATATATATATATATATATATATATATATATATATATATATATATATATATATATATATATATATATATATATATATATATATATATATATATATATATATATATATATATATATATATATATATATATATATATATATATATATATATATATATATATATATATATATACTTACGCAGCCCTTCTATCACGGCCGAAATACCAGAGGGATCCATAATGTACGATGGCGTACTGAGGTTAAGGCTCACCCCGGGCGTCAAGATAGTCGGGTTCGCGAACATCACGCTAGCAGTTTACGAAGAATCCATCGGAGAGGTCGAATTGAGCGCATCACACTCGATCAGCAAGGTTGCAACTTGCGCATCATAAAACAGAGATGATGGTGATAAACAATAGAAAATCTGAGCAAGAGGCGTCGGCGCATGCTGGCGATTGCATGATCCTCTCCAAGAGATCAATGAAGCAGTTGGGTGTAATGCTTGACGAAAAGCTCAGTTTCGGCAATCACGTTGAATATGCCTGTAAACGTGTTTCAATGGAGATTGCGGGGCTTTTGCGAATGATGGCCAATAGCTCGCTGGTGCGTTCCAGTTAACGCAGGTTACTGGCAGGAGTGGCAGTTTAGATCCTCAGGTACGGCAGCCCGGTATGGACGTCGGCACTCCGTGTGAAACGCAACGCACAACTGCTGGAGAACACTGTCTTCGTGTGATCAGTGCGTACCGTACGGTATGTGGAGACGCAGCCTGCGTAGTGGCGTGCATGATGACTGTGTGGTGGCGTGCATGATCAATATGCATTGCATATTGATTACTGCTCATCAAGGAGGTCGCGGAGTGCTACGACATGTGGAGTACCAGGATCATCCGTAGGACTGCCAACACAGTCTCCCTACGCGAGTAGCAAAGGAAATGGGACAGCTCAACCAAGGGCAGGTTTACACATCGGCTCATTTAAAAAGTCTCCGGATGGATCGACAGACCCCTCGGTGCAGTAAACTTCGGCCTGAAGCAGCTCTTCACAGGTCACGGTTGTTTTAGGTGTAAGTTTGAGACGGCAGAATACGTCCTGTTTGCCTGTCCCCGCTTTGCGATACAAAGAAATGATCTACTGGATGTATGTGACAGAGAAACTACAACAGGAAAGCTAGTCCAGAGAATGTGCCACAGTGAGGAGATCTGGCACGCAGTGTCGGCCGCGACCTCTCAGATCGCAGGCATCTTTCAGTGGAGTTGGAGCGCACAACAACAGACATTCCCGACCGCCGGTCGCTAGAGGGATTAGCAAACAAGCGTCGGTTCGGGAGTTTTTCCGTTGTCGGGGAACTGTCGGTGTAGTCTGAATCCTTCGCCAAAGATTAGACGAGTAGATTGTGACGTAGTTCTGGTATGGATCGTCGAGGCACCAGTGAACCGGAAGTCATTCTCCAACCGGATGCACTGGACCTACTCAGGAATTCTGCCGTTGGAACCGTTCACGGGTTTTGGGAGCGTCGGTCCCGGGAAAACTTCCATCGTCGGGGAAGTTTCCCGATGGTGCAGGTGAGATCCATCGTCGGGGACTAGCCGAGTAGTTTATGACTTAGAGCAGCCCTGGGTCGTCGAGGCGCCAGCTAACCGGAAGCCAAGTTCCAACCGGAATCGTCGGACCGACCCGATATCCTTCTGGTAGATCCCTAGGGCGAAACAAGTGGCTCAAAGTCGAGAGATACATAGTCTATAAGTAGGAGACAACGAAGCAGACGTCCATGGCGATGCATAAGGCCGGGAAGGGTGCTTTGAGCACCGATAGCCTTCCACCCCGAAGTAATTTCTAACGGTAGTTCCGGGGAGGTGTGGTTGGAGATCTAAGATGTTTTAGTGGGTAGTTTCAATTATACAGTGGTAGTCATGTGGAGATTCCAACACTCTTAGCGTAAATTGGACAAATTTTAATTCAACTATCCGTAGTTACTTGACTAATAGAAAACAATTTGTATTCCATTGAAAATGACAACTGCAACCATGCTTCAATAAACATAGATGTTTCACAAGGAAGTAATATTGAACCACAATTGTTTCTTTAACATATAATTGACATAGGTAATTTACAGCTTAAAGTAACTCCACTCGCCGACGACACACCTCTGTTCTATCCTGACAGTGACATCAATGCTATTATTAACTCAATGATGATGGTGATGGTGATTTAAGAATTATTGATCAATATTTTAATGCGAATTTATGATTATTGAATGCTACAAAGACTAAGTATATGAGTTCCGTACGATAAGGAAAACCATACTAAAGTAACATTTCAAGCACAGACTGAACGAGATATTTAGCTAATGTAGTTTTTTTGGTTTTATAATGTGTTTATCGTCAACAGTGTTTCATTTTAATAATTAATTTCCTAATATATTTGTACTTCCCTGCCAATATAGCGTAATAATTAAATTGTGGATCCCTTGAAAGAAAAATTTTTCCACTCCCAAGTAGCATATTAAGTTGCTGTCCTGTATTTTTCTACTGATTGTGCAATTTATCAAGTTAGTTTATATTACTATTCTAGTAACTGTTGTGTTATGGAAAAAGCGCATTTTTTCTGTGGTGTGCAACACATCTTCAAGTTCTTCCGTTATTACGAAAATTTATTTACAACGATTATGCAACTAAAACAAAACACATTCGTCGATCCTACCACAAAGAGAGTAATAAAATCAGCGAAAAAACAATTGTGAAACTCGTGAAAACTACTACGTAATGTAAACAAGAAATGGAATGACGTTTAAAAAAACATAAAATTATTTTCTAATGAATTAGTTTTACATTTTATTTTCAATACAACTGCTCTTAACAAAAACATGGATCTTGTAAAATAATCTGCACATGAAAAATGATAATGTTACATATTGTAAAATTGATCTTTTGTTTTCTTTTAATGAAAAATCGACGACGAACTGCTTTTTTATGGTGAAACATGTATTCGTACGGCCGGAATTTTCAAGCGCCTTTAAATTAACGTGTTTTGATGATTGTACACCGATTTCTGTAAAAATAACAGTCTATTATTTTTAACGAGAATTATCGGAATGGTGGTAAAATACGTGTATTCAAACATTCCTAAAAATTTAAGACGATTTGATCAAATTAATGTTTCATTGAACCTGAAAAATCTCGAAATGAATTTTTCTTGAATATTTTCCAACAGTGCTGAAAAAATTCGTTATCACAATGGTGACTCGAGCTTACATTGAGACAACACATATATCATCGTCCACCCAACTACGATTGTCGCTAATTGAATCATAACAAGTATCATGACTGCCGAACCCTTTCAGTATCATTGGAAATTGATTTCATGAAAATATGAACAAAAGTTATCACCCGGCGAAGAGCCAGTGATAGACGATAATATTTGTCTCATTTGACATTCAGCTGAGCATCAACGGCATCATATACATTCATGAGTCTCATCGTCAACCGGGTCGATTGGGCCCTTCCAATTATATGCAGTTGCCAGCGCCCTGGGGAGCAACTCTTTGTTTAATTTAATAAGTAAAATGTTTTCCAACGTATCTTTCCCAAGGCCAGTGCGTTGATTAGAGAAAACCAAGGCAAGGGCACTGTAGATGTACAACGGCTTAAACTTATCATATTAATGCTCAATGAATGACCATTGATTGAAAATGTCTAGTTCGGGAAAATTATCGCCAACTGGTTAAAAAACCTTTTTTGGTGTACGAACGATTCCATCATTTTGAATATACCACCCCATCGTGTCCTACTCCAGACGGGTGGGTATGAAGCATCGTAGCTTTCAAACTCTGACCGGTACTACACCAGCTTACATTTTCTAGCAATAGCAGTGATGGCTCGGATAGACTCATCGAATTTATCAACAACATCCAGTATCGCAAGCTGCAAGCTATGCACCACACATCTCAAAAGAGTAATCCTTTCGGATAGTTCATTGGCCAGTTCAGCAGTAACGTTTCGTTGTTGATCATCCTCTATTACATCCGACTCATCCAGCTCATCTATGTTCGTACCATCAGCCTGTTGATCTGTAGGAATTGCGTACGTATCATTGTTTAATTGTCTAACCGTTGCCACCATATTAGCCCAATTGTCGCATGTCATGGAAAATATGTTCTCAACAGATAGCCCATAGTCGGCCAAAGTATCCATAACTTTTGATTTCAAGAACGCCGTCGTTTGACTTTCTTTGATTTCGATCATACCAAGGGTACGAATGACCACCTGCTCGTCTAGGGCATACTGTACATTGATGCCTAAGATATGGCGATTGTGTCGGGCAGCAGAATCTATTTTCAAGCAGGCGAGCTTGCCATTCATCTTACCTATCAACGTTTCTTTCAAAAGATGGGCAGTCTTCGAGAGATGACATTTCATTGTGACACGGTTCAAAGTGCACCCAAGAGTCGTTGTGATCGGTTTCAGTAAGTCTTTGAAGCCTTGCCACTCGAAGCATGAAATAGGGAGATGATGGAAGGACGTCAGCTTAACTGCTGACGGAATTAGTAACTGCTGCTCAATAGCTATTACACGCTTAGGAATTATTCTTGCCCTCTTCTCCATTGGATAGGTAATTGTAAGGAGATTGTTTGCACATGCACGTTCTGTATGTACGGTACGAAAGTGACGGATAAAATTGCTAGGAGCAAATCAACTCTGGATGTATGGACATCCTGATGCGGGATCGATGTTGCAGATAGCTTTATCGCCCTGCCTTACTACCAATGACGACGCAATGTCCGTCAGTGAACGCTGCAGCTTATTGCGGTCTGCTCTAGTTGTAGGTGCCATCGTATAAACACCACACAAAACTTAGTCGTTAATGGTTTAAACTCTAAATACGCTAAAATAACTCTAAATACGCTCCTCTATCTAAACACACACACACTTGATAAATACTTCTTTGATCAATATTGAATTCGCACTATATCACTATAATCTTGTCTGAACCGGATTCGTTCGGAATACGATACGAAACCTGGCAGACTCTCCCTCCTACGCCTCCGACAAGTGCCGGAAGCAACGGTGGTATCTCATTGTTGCCCGGGAGATAATATTTTACCCGAGCTCCCACCTATCTGGCAGTGGGCCACGGTAGTGCACCACTTCATAGTCCAGCGCTCATGTAGTTATTCGCCTCTCTGTTCGTATCTGTCCTACCAAACCATAGTGTGTCACTTCATGGTTGGTCGCTCATATAGCCATTTATAGTCCCTCCAAACCGAAGTTAGCAAATCCAACAACCTACATATTTTTAGTTAACTTTTCCAACAACCTATCAGATTTTTTTTTCTTAGCTAAGTTCAACACTTTTTTAGTTCTTCCAACAAACGATTTAGTTCAGTAAACACCCGCATTTTTTTCCAAAACCCAGCTGTTTCATATATGAAAGTGCCGTCCCCGTTCTGTCGAATGCAATCGACGTGAGCGTAGTACGCGGGATAGGTGATAAGATATGAACGTAGGCGCAATGCCTGTCCGTGCGGAATATGTGCCAGTTCGTACATGGGTAACATGCTGAAAGGCCGCAGCATGAGGGTATAGGCTTAGTAAGCCGGGTTGGCCGGTTGCAACTTGGTCACATTTGCGAAAAATTTGTGCGCAGATTTTCCAAAACGGACTCAACGTCGTGAAAGTACGTCGCAAAACTACCAGAACGCACCATATGTCGTTACGTTCGTTTACCATAGTAAGCCGAACCAAAGACACGAACCGAAGAATGTGGCCAACATAGAAAATTACCAACGCCATCTGGAATCATCTCATCCTAAATTCAATTCACCGGCCACTACCCGAGTAAGGTCTAACATCAAAATGTGAACAAATTGAAATCTGATTATGATAGCAACATCAGATTGCAATCCTATTATGATATCGACTCATCAAATTTTCAATTAATATCACATTATGTTATCATTTTGCTGTTTAAAGGCAAAAGTTTTGTGAAACTCAATATATGAAAATATTAAAATCAACAACTTAGTGAATCCATTGAAATTGAGCAAATTTCAAATGGCAACACAACAATACATAGTTAAGTTTCAATGGAAGAATTATTCCTTCAATCCTATGTTGCCTTTTACAAAAATGCTTTGGCATCCTGCAGTTGACCGCAACCATAACCGCGAGGAAATGATTTTTTTCAACATTTTTTCCACTTTTACGCAAACAATACTCCTTCTTTTTAACCACGAGAATATTAGTCAAATCACACCTCTGGGAGGCATTAGATAAATAGGCTATTATCGATATATACCACGTTTGTCTGAAGCAGGTCAATCTGAATACTTCCTTTGGCATTCCCATCTCGCTGATCGTCTACCGTACAAGGAGCATATTTCAGAACTTGATATGAGAAATATATTTGACGTCATCGATTACCTTCTAGATACGTTAAGTATCCGATTCTGTAACAATTTTTGCGTTCAGTTTTAAATTTTTTTTTTCGATATTTGTAATCATACGACGTCGCGAAGTTCATTCCAAAATTTTTAGACCATTATTTTCAGTGCATCCAGAAATCGGGGACCTGAATGGCGAAAATAATCTACTTGTAAAACCCGTTCTGAAAAAAAACCCATAACTTTATATCCTACAGTATGGAAAATTCATTGTTTACGAAATTCGAACATCGAACATTGAATGTCTCAGATTTCAGAACCTAGAGCTAATTCTTCATAATACTTTAGTGGCTTAGAGGAGCCACCAAGAAAAAATATGTTTAATTTGTATATTCCTAAGTAGTCCACAAACTGTGTCGAAGACACTCTTCAAAACAATTCTCATTCCTAGTTATAAATGCTTAGAACTTCATATACTCACTAACGCTAGATATTATGAGAAGTATTTTATCAATCATCTAATAGATCTTGGAACTTTAATACACTTTTCCGAAGAAACCGTCTAACTAAATCTTCATAATTTTGAGTCACAGGACTAATTCTGCATAAAATGATCGTAAATTATAAGTCCACACAGGAACTCTTCATTCTGGTTCTATCTGTGGTCAGAAGCAAGATAATCGTTTATTGTCCCAATTAGTCGAAAAAACAAATGATCTGGGATACCTTATTGCCGGATTCTTAATCCATGTTCCCTGTGTTGTAGAAGAATTCACTGTAAAACGTTCGGTCTTTAGAGCCTCTAATTTCGTATTTCAAAGTGATTACATGTGCGAGTTGTGTGAGATCAAGTAGATAACTCCATTTAATGTTATAATGTTCAAATGCTACCGCTTTGGATATGAGAAGGACAAAGACAACATTTTTATACTGTGCTCAAACAGCCACACTGCTATTCACGGTGGATGCGGGATGGAAGCAACGCAACGAGTGTGCACTGACAGAAATTACCTGCATACAACTTTGTGCAACAACACAGCTTGTCATATAACCGAACATTTTCCATCTCCTCGTAGCTAGCACTTACAGTCCATAGCAATCGCTAAAAATTTGCGATCCAAAATCACCTAAGTTCGAAACCGGTTTTCTTCCGCGGCGGTAGTGTGTAGATTGAATAAAATCTTTTTTTTGCTTGCGACTAATATGGAGATTGCATAAAATCTTTTTTCTTGCTTGCGAGTAATATCGCCTAAATGTATACTATCCCGGACCATTTATGACTGACTGAGAGCAAAACTAGTTTTCACTTGGATGTCACACAGCATTTTTTTTGCTTTCGATTTTGATCTTTTAACCGTTAAAACGACTAAAACGATAGCAAATTAAGTAATCGATATAAACGAACAGCACAACATCAAATGGAGTTTTCTTTTTGATCTCACACTCTACTCGTGTACCGATCGCCAGCTAAAAGCTGGATTCTCGAGAATCCGCGACCCGATAATACATTACATTATGATACTATTCTAATTTTAAGTTAGACGATAATTAAGATTAGTAAACACCCTTGGCATCTTAGAGCTTCATCAGTGTGCCTTAATTTTATATTATATTATTGAATAAAAAAAAATCACCATGGACACATATATGGGCGGTCCGCTGTCTATGCCGCATCGATAGGCGTTATAGCGAACTACTATAGTGTGCAAATATTTTTTCAACCGGGTACTACGCCACGTCGGTTGCATTCGACAGAGCGGGGACGGCACTATCATATGAAACAGCTGGGTTTTGGAAAAAATGCGGGTGTTGACTGAACTAAATCGGTTGTTGGAAGAACTAAAAAAGTGTTGGACTTAGCTAAGAAAAAAAATCTGATAGCTTGTTGGAATTGCTAATTACGGTTTGGAGGGACAGGTACGAAGCGGGGGCATAGTGATATAGTGACAAAAGTTTTATTGTCAATAAAACTTTTCGCACTATATCACCATACCATATAGTGGTATAGTGCGACATTCTATGTCTCTTGCCAACTGATTCTACTCTAGTTATCGGTCCCGTGGATAGTACATGACCTAGCGGAGGTATCGTACTAGGACTGTATAGCACGTCTCGAACGCCTTGATCATTCGATGACATGCGTAATTTTTTTAAGTTCTAATTTTGGTAAGGTTGCTCCGTGTTGACATGTAAATTGCACGTACATTTCTATCAGTTTGCCATATGATGTGTCATCAATGGCCCTTTATTCGACAACAGCACCATCATCGCCCACGGAAAGCGGCTCCAGTCGATGACTAACATGCGGGCCACCCGCCGGGTCTTCGCAGCCTGGAGGTGTTTTCCGCGGTCCCACAGAAGGATGCGGCAACTTTAGATACATTCTCACGTCACCTGGTTGATTCCAAGAACGGAGGACCACTCCTGTCGATAACTAGCACGCGGGCGACCGGCCGGGTCTTTGACTCGGGGGTGTCTTCCGTGAATCCATACGGACGAGCATACGGCCACTATCATTAAGTAACAACGTCACCAGTAAAACATTAGAGGCCAGCACCTACACAATCCTAATTATTAGAACATGCCTTTGGCATCATAGAGCTAACGCATATATCTTATGAAAAAAAAAAACAATGGCCCTTGTAGTGGGATACATCACCATACTTACCTAAGACGTTCCAATCAGTCTGCGGAAGTCTGCCATATGATGTACCATTAATTGCCCTTGTAGTGGGCATGTCAGCTAAACCGCCTTCTACGTTCTGGTTGGTCTGCCGCACGATGCGAGGCATACTTGTCTCACTGACGGTACCGTAGAATACGGTTCCGCTGGTTGCGGTGGACCGACGCATTAAAGTTATTACAAATTATGATAAAGTGGGCCAGTTATGGTCAACAATGTATATATAGGATGACCACATTTCGGAACGTATGCTTCGAAAAGATTGACTTTTGAGCCGTAAAAATGCATTTTGAGCGTATGGTTGACACGAGGAAGGGAAGGAGGACGGTGATTTGATAGCTACCTAAGAACGGTGTTGAACGAAGGCGGTCATTCCATAGTTCATACCAGATTTAACGGCTCATCACTGACTGACTGACCCGGATGAATAATATACGCTTGTCTCAAAGGTTAAGTCATGCATGTATAAGTACAAACAGGCTTAATGTGAATCCGCATAAGGCTCAGTATAAGAGCTATAATTTACTAGATCATTTAAGTAGTTACTTGGATAACTGTGGAAAATCTAGAACTAATACATGCCATAATGCAAGGACCTCGCGGAACCTGTGCAATTATTAGTTAAACCAATCGTCCTCCGTAACGCTTAAGTTGAAATCTGGATAATTTTGTTGATCGTATGGTCTCGCACCGACGATGGATCTTTCAAATATCTGCCCTATCAACTATTGATGGTAGTATAGAGGACTACCATGGTTGCAACGGGTAACGGGGAATCAGGGTTCGATTCCGAAGAGGGAGCCTGAGAAATGGCCACCACATCCAAGGAAGGTAGCAGGCGCGTAAATTACCCAATCCCGGCACGGAGAGGTAGTGACGAGAAATAACAATATAGGTCTCTTGATAGAGGTTTATAATTGTATGGAGTTGAGCATAAATCCTTCAACAAGGATCAAGTGGAGGGCAAGTCTGGTGCCAGCAGCCGCGGTAATACCTGATCCACTAGCTTATATTAAAATTGTTGCGGTTAAACCGTTCGAAGTTGATTATTGTCCAACACGGGTGCTACTCCGAATGATGGTAGTAGGTCACTGGATTGTTGCAACTATAGGACTGGGTGTGCGATCATACGGGCCGTCTGGTTCATGTGTATTGTTGTGGCGTTTGTTGCCTTTTGTCGGGTGCTGGCGTTTCGCACAAGCCCAGCTGCTATTACCTTGAATAAATTAGAGTGTTCTAAGCAGGCTATCCCTATGGTCGAGAATAATCTTGCATGGAATAATGGAATATGATCACGGTCTTAATATTCTTTGGTTTGTAATCCAGATCAAGAGGTAATGATTAACAGAAGTAGTTGGGGGTATTAGTATTACGGCGCGAGAGGTGATTCGTAGACCGTCGTAGGACAAACTAGAGCGAAAGCATTTACCATGGATGCTTTCATTAATCAAGAACGAAAGTTAGAGGATGGAAGGCGATTAGATACCGCCCTAGTTCTAACCGTAAACTATGCCAGCTAGCAATTGGGAGACGCTTCATTGTGGTGCTCTCAGTAGCTTCCGGGAAACCAAAGCTTGGTTCCGGGGGAAGAATGGTTGCAAAGTTGAAACTTAAAGGAATTGACGGAAGGGCACCACCAGGAGTGGAGCCTGCGGCTTAATTTGACTCAACACGGAAAACTTACCAGGTCCGCAGGGTACAGTTCGATGGATGAGTAGCCGAGCGAGTGATTGCACGCACAACGTTATCACATAGGGTACTGCAGTCGGTGCGTGACATGCTTGGTGATTGATGGCTGCAGTGCCAAGCAGTCAGGCGAATGGTGATTGGTGATAAACACGTACTCGCTCATACAGCTAACGCGGGTTGACTGATACCGAAATAGATATATCAGGACTACGTATCTGATAATCAGTTGCATATGACTTCACCGAAAGACACTCGAGTGATAAGTAACATGAATATCATGGTCAGCTTTTACTTTTTTTTATTTTAAATTTTTTAGTTGAATTTAACATCAAGTATAGTCATTCATCTTAGCGGCACGGCTTTTGTGGCTTTTGCGCACTGTTGGCATTATTTTGGTAAGTCTATGTGTTGGAGTTGTGAAAACATGTTGCTTAAGCGGTAATATATTTCTATGAGAGTTACTATGATGAACTTAACTTTTCGTTCAATATCTCTGAAAAGTGACGTCAGGTCTGCTTATTTTTGTCGGGCGATGAGAACCGAATATAAATTATCTGATTGACTTTCGTTTTCATTACATATTTAATGCTGTATTTCTAGTATTTTTATGATAATGTTCTCATGTCTGCATGTTTTGCGTTCATTTCGAACAGAAACTGAAGAAAACTGCACACACTGGCTTAAAAATTCATGAGGCAGTCAAAACTATGTGGACTCAACAAAAAAATATTTTTTAACACGTTGACGGACAATTGCGGCTATAGCCGTCAAAGCGAAGTTCACAATGTGGCATGACTGCTATAGCCGTCCAAAACGAAACGGTCGTTTTTAGACACTACGGCACTATAGCAGCACAAATGTGCACTTACTGGCATATACGTAGAAGCATAGTGTCGTGTTTTGAAAACATCTTTTTAGGTTTAAGTTCATATTTCACCTGTTATACGAGTTGCAGATTCAGTATGCACGTGGTTGTGAAGGGAGTAGTGCGATCGTGTTTTCTATTGAATTTATAGTTCTTATTGATACGTTTAACGATATTTATTAGTATTTATATAACTATACTGGTATGTATTTGTTTATTATTCGTTTTATAATTTAAACAGAAATAAAAAAAACAAAATTTAGCATTTTAGGTTAGGTTAACGATACTATAGGTTATACTGTTTACTTTTTTTTTTGGTTTTACATTTGCTGTTATAGCCGCCATCGTCCTATCACTTAGTGTATAGAGTCCGCTGGCGCCATGACGGTTGTAGCCGCAACCTAATTAAAGGTACTAAATTAATCAAAATTAAGTTAATTTAAGCAGAAAGAGTAAAACTATACTTCTAACATTCTAAAAATCACAAAAACATATAGTGTCAATTTTCGAACTTCGCTTGTTCCTACTGTCCGTCAACGTGTTAAAGCAAGGTTCTCAATGCGACTTATAATTTTTGGCCTTGAGGAGAGCATCATTTTGCTCATTTTTCTTCCACAAGAGATTTAAAGCAATTTCGACGAATATTTTGTCCGATACAATTATTACAGTCGTTTGGAAATTTTTTCATAAGTTACACAATTGGTATAGTTACTCCCGACGATGCGAAATTTTTTGCAGAACTTCTATAACTGCTAGTGAAACATGAGCAGATTGGTGACTTGCTGCACAATTGTTTTAGATGTACTTATAGTACTGGTTCTAAGGTGATTTTTAGATAGTATTGTATTAACAGTTATATGTTGCACAACCAATTTTAATATATTTAAAAATCTTTCTGAACATATCTCACATAAATAACAATTCTAAAACAATTGTAAAACATTTTGAAATTTAAATAAGTTACATTTGCTGTTTTAACTGGGACTCCACTTTATGTTATTAATAAATTGCACATCGAAACATAAATAAATAGAATCTCAGCGGACTTTATGTCAAAATTAAATTAGTATTTCGAGTGTTATAATTGCCAGTGTATAATTCTTTCTTGTTTTTCACTGAGACTAGTTGCGTCCTCAACCAGGGGGCTAAAAATCGAAGCTTTTTGGTGTGGGGGAGTATGGTGAGCAAAAAAAGTCAATTGTGACTTCCAGATCCGCAGGTAAAATCGAAGCGTGAAAGCTGTGTAAGATATTTTGATTCGCAAAATTCTATTACATTCCTTTTGTAAAATTTGGCCTTTTTATCAACAGACTTCGCAGCCGATTCTTAGTGTACAGAATCATTGCATGGCTAGTACTATGGATCCTACTGACACTAAAAATCCTTCCAGGTCGGGGCTCGAACATGCGCAACTGGCTTGTAAGACCAGCACCCTATACATTGAACCGCCAACCCGGAACAAGTGTGGTGATAGTAATAACAGAACAAAACAAAACGCTTCTCCGTTCCTTCCGCACACGCCGTATGGAACAGCGGCCTTACAAATAAGTATGGCTTTCTTCAGTTTCGATAAAGTCAGTTGGGACAAAGAAAAGTTTTTTTTAATAACTTTTTGATGTGGAACACATCTTTATTAGGGGTGCAAATCAGAAACTCAAGAAAAACTACACATAGAAATGTGGTCAGGTTTTAAACGTTTACAGCTCAGTCTGTTTTGTATCAATTATTAATATTATTTCATCATTTGATATGAAATATTTCTACGTATTGATTTGAATGTTCATAGCCATGTATTTTGAATTGTATATCATTGAAATGTTGATTAATAGCTAGCAGTGTTCTATTTTATCTGCAAAAAATTTCCAGCATACCGGATTTCCCTGCCATAATCGACGGTTTTGAAGGAGTAAGCGAAGTATCAAAGAGAGAGTATCGCTCTGATTGGTCAATCGATGCAAAAGCGAAGCTGTTGGAAGCACGCGAATGTATAAATAGAAGCGAAATTAAAGCTAACGTTTCAGTCCTATTCCTAGCATGCTAGAGGTAGGTTGTTGCTAAACAGCAAGACAAAAACGTGCCATAAAACGATTTGAAGCTTTAAGGGCTGAAGCCAGTTGTTAGCGTAAAACCGTGTCGCTCGCTGTGCGTATTACATTTCTCTTCATGCTCTCTCGTAAATGTGTAAAATGACTATCGATGTGGCCGGGTGACCAAGAAAGTTTTGATATTTTCGGTTACAAGTTTGACTACATCACATAAAATCCAATAAAGCTACCGCTTGTTTGGCAGACTTGATGAGCCGATTTCTCTCTCATGTTTCGTTACGTTACCAGGATACAAGAGCAGAAATAAATGGTGCCGCCATAGAAACGTACTTACCATTACAAAAATAACATTCACTTAATTTTTATCGCGACAACATATGTTATATGTTTTTATGCACTAATCGCATCTAAACTAAATTATCTAAGCATTGTCAGGATAGATTTTTGATCGATGCTTTTGAAGGCAAAATATTTAATGAACAAGCTCGAACAACCCTTATGGGGCTGATCCTTGTTGTTTTTTCATAAGAGCTCCCAACTTGAATTTTTGACTGCAGGTAGGGAATATAAACACCTATCTTGTAAAAAAAAATTAGGTGGGTAATGTCAAATACATAACAGGATGACGCGAATACGAATAAAACTTCACACTTCTGAATATCTAGAATCGTAGATTGATATAAGTGAATTGGGAAAGGTTTCATTACTTTACTTCCAGAACTGTAGCGGTGCACCCATACTAAAGTACGATTTATTCACGACATACTTTTTTTCAAATATAAATAAATAAGACATGTCGGAAGACAGTAAAAATTGTTTGCCTACAGAAGTACACACGGTACGAAGTACAATAATTTTAATGGAAGAAAATTTTAATAAGTTCTTCACTAATTATTTACTGTTATTTGAAATCCACTGTGCAGGCTAAAATGAATGAAACGTGTCGCATCGAATATATGACCACTATTTTCGGTGCTACCGGGAGTGGAGATCGGGAACAAAAATAGCCGGAATCGGTTTGATTAGTTGCCTACTGATAATGGCTATCGATTTGTGTAGTTTTGAGACCAGTTTAGAAAACTCTTTGCGTTGTTGCCTGTCTCATATAGAAAGGCTATGAAATCACTTGAAAAACCGACTAGTAAAAATTGTCCCGGAAGGCCAAGTCGTATACCATTCGACTCAGTTCATCGAGCTGGGCAATGTCTGTGTGTTTATGTGTCAAATAACTTCACTAGGTTTTTTTAACCGATTTTGACAAGCTTAAATTCAAATGAAAGGTCTCACGGTCCCATACGAAATTCCTGAATAATTTCATCCGGATCCGACTTTCGGTTCCGGAGTTATAGTGTGTTAAATATTGTACACCGTCTCTTGAACTGGCGAAACAAAAACCGTTAAAAAATTCTAAACTGAACTCAAAACCGTTATTCATAATCTTAGGGTCAAATGAAAGGTTTTATGGTCATACTGAAAATTACTGCATATATTCGGATACAACAAAAAAAAATCGTCGTTTAGAATGCGACCACTAGGTGGATTAAAACAGATTTTTGTTTATGACTTCTAGTCAGTTAGTTTTTTTCGGTTTTTAATCATATAAAACTAACAAGAGATTGTGAGAAGAGAAAGAATATGAAAATTATAGAGTCATAATACTCAAAGATGTAAAGATAAAGTGCGGAAAGCGATAGTTGCGGTTGTGTCACTTTTGGCTTTGTCAATTATTTGGCAACGTTGGCATACGATTCGTTAGTTCGATCGGCCTCTATCTTTGGTATAATAGTTTTTTCTTCTGAACACACGATGTATTGCTGTGTACGAACTCGCTACAGTGACATCACGTTCGCTGTTGACCGTGGTATTGCTTTTCTGTTCATTTTCCGTCTGCAGTGACAAAGGATGACATATTCTTTTTTGCGAGCGTTCTCGCTGCAGGAGCTCCTGTCGAAATACAAAAGCTAAGTTTTTGTGCCCCATGAACTCGTTAAACCGTATTCTCCTAAGTACTCGATAATTTATTCATCGGTTATGTCTTCGGAGAAATCAAACAGATTCACTTCCACTTCTCCACCCTCCATCGTAATTCTTAGTCTGTATATCTTCCCTTCGATCTCGGTTTCGTGTACGTTGTCGTGTTTTTGAACGGATTTTGGGACTATCGTAGGGTAACTGACTTTAACAAAAGCACGTCCAAGACTTCGGGTTGGCTGGATACGTATCACTTGTTCCTATTCATGTTCTAGAACCTAATTTACGAAACAACGTTTTCCGCGGAAGCATCGAAAAATCAATACGGAATGTGTTTTTGTGTAGTCTCATCACGATACATTCGCGACGACCCGAATCAAAATAAAAGAAATAATGATTGGCAATTGCTTTACACCTATTTGCCTATATAACATGGTAAAGAATAGCCCGCGCATGACTTCTAAATCCCAGTTAAACGTGTCTACTTCGAAGTTCAGCACTAACTGCCATTCAGTCATCGATACGGAAATACAGCTGAACTTGCGTGCACCCGTTTTACTGGCCTTTTACGACATGGAACAGGAAACTTGTGTATCAATTCTTGGTTTAAATAATTCCGTCAGATTCTACACGGCTTGACCTTTCAAATAAGGCTAAGATTGTTGAAATCGGTTAAGCTACCTAGGAGAAAATTGAGAGAAGAGAAAAATCATTTAAAGAGGAACACACATACACATGCACACATTTTCCAATCCTGTTGTCTGGAGTTGATTGGTATGTAACACTATGGGTCTCATCGAGTCGATTTTTCCTAAAATTCTTTTTCCTTTGCATAGAGAAATTTAAAAAATCTCTTAGATTTTATATCATCTTAATGATATTTCTGTATGATTTGTCGCATGACTAGTAATTCGTACGTGTTTGAATAAAAAATGCTTAGAATTTTGTTTTTCGTTGTAGGTCGATTGGCTGGACCGTCTTACATTCAGAGAAGTGGAACATATAAACGAAAGAGAAAAAAGAAGTTCTCATTTTCTGTATTTGATGGTGGAATTTTCTGAGATATGTATGGATGATAAACCGGTAAGAAAAATAATAGCATCAAAGTTCAGGATAAAAGTATGTATGTGACATTTCACACAAAATCAGCTACCAATTTATTTACCTTTAACTATTTCATTTGGATAAGAACATAACAATATTCGATACGTAGATAAAAAATCGTCCAAATTTTCAATTTCATGAGTATTCTTTCAAAAATTTAAATTTATCTAGTTGGCAGTCTTGTTAGTTGGTGAATACATGATATAAAACTACTTTGGGACTACTAGTGCTCGGTTTCCGCTTCCGATAGCACCGATAATAGTGAAGAAAATCTCCAAAAACGGAACTCACTTCGATTTCTCAGCAACGGCTAAGCCGATTTTCACGAATCATGATTTAAATTAAAGCTCTCATTGCCTTTAAATATACTGTACAATTTCATCCTGATCCGACTTCCGGTTCCGAAATTATAGAGCGATGAGAGTCAAAACATTAAAATCGTTATTCAAAATGACGAGGCAAAACTAATACGGATGGTACGTGCGGCGTTGCTCCGTTGGCAACGTGCTTTGTTCAATTTTGTATAGCGTGCAGGGTTGTCACATTAAAATTTATATTTTTCAAGTGATTCTTCTATATCAGTTACTTACTAAACTAATCGACTTCGGCTATACTGGTTCCAAGTTCCAAGGTTTCAGAAGTACCGGAAATAGTGATCAAAAAGTTTAAAATGAGACTCACTCAATTTTCTCAGAGATGATTAGATCGATTTTCCCAAACAGGCTCAAATAAAACTTTTTTCATTCAGTAAAAACCATTCAAGCGAAGAGGTTGTGTTTCGATTGTACTGGCTCGTGAGTTAACGGCTGCTACCGAGACAATTCTAAGCTTCAGGTAGTTAAACTGCCCATAGCAAACGCAATATTCGGGGCGTTTCCCGACTGGAAAGCTAGCAACGAAGGCCATCCCGTTCATACGCACAGAGGTGTAGAGACACAGAGGTGCGAGAGCATAGAAGTGACGAGTCACAGAGGTGCCATCGCATAAAGGTGCGAAGACGAAGGGGTGCAAAGGCACAGAGGTGCTAAAGCAACCCAGTGCTGATCTACCAGGTACCAGAATTTGTACGCTGCGTAGGATCAAAAGAGACGGCATATATCGCGAGGTGCTACACTGCAAGCATCGCATTTGATCGCCACCAAGAGCAAAAGCACTGTACCTGGGGTCAGGTACAGCAAGTGCAGTGGTGTTCACAACGACGGCAGAGCAACTGAGATAGCAGTAAACGACAGAAGACTGCCAATTGGAAACAGCAAAAGACTGCCAATTGGAAATCGTTGGAAGAGCTTCACGTCGTTCTTCACGATAAAGGAACAGAGACATCAGCTACAAGGTAGATTTAATTTAATTTATTTTTTATTTCTTATATCTGAAATTTTACTAAACATAAGTTTTTATTTTGGTATTATTAATTTACAAAAAAAATTTAATGTAATGGATGATCTCATGGAAGATCATCCGAATCCGATTCCGGATACTAGTAAAAGTTTAAATACTCCGAGGGCTAAACATTATCCACAGGGTACCACTGGGCCATGGATAGTCTATCTTCGAAAAAAAGAAAAGATTTTAAACTTGATGCAAATTACAAAGGATTTGACATCACATTTCTCTGAAGTTAAAGAAATCTGTAAGGTTAATAGAGATAAAATTCGAGTTGTAGTTAACGACTTGAAACAGGCAAACGATATTGTAACCTGTAAATTATTTGCTATTGAATATCGAGTTTACATTCCATCGAAGGAGGTAGAAATTGACGGTGTTGTGACTGAAGCAAGTCTGACAGCAGATGATTTACTTAAAAATGGAGTTGGCCGTTTTAAAAACTCCATGCTTGAGGGAGTTAAGATACTCGAGTGCAAACAATTGTACTCAGCATCTATTGTCGATGGAAAAAAGTCTTATCGTCCCTCAGATTCGTTTCGCGTAACATTTGCCGGATCTGCATTGCCTAGCCATGTCTATATCGATAAAATTCGTCTTCCTGTTCGGCTTTTCGTACCGCATGTTATGAATTGCACGAACTGTAAAAAATTCGGACATACAGCTACTTACTGTAGTAATAAGTCCAAATGTATCAAATGTCAAGGGCCTCATAAGGATAATCTTTGCGATAAAGATGTTGAAAAATGTGTTTATTGTGGGGAAAGCCCTCATGATGATCTTTCAGTGTGCGCTGCATTTAAGCTGCGTAAAGACAAAATGAAGCTTTCTTTAAAAGCACGGTCTAAGCGCACATATGCAGAAATGCTCAAAACGGTCATACATGTCTCCCCTTTGGAAACCGAAAACGGTTTTTCAAATCTTGCGGAGCCAGAGGAATCTGACTCTGACGGAAATAGTGAAGATACCTCGTTTGTCACTCCTCAAGGGTCTGTTAAGAGGAGATTAACAAACCACAAAATACCAAAAAAGACACCTAAAATTATACCTTCAAAAAAAGATCCCCGTGTTAAAGCTAAAAAGCCAAATTTAAAACCAAAAACTGTGCCTCCTGGTTTGTCAAATTCACAAACCAATCCAGGAACTAGCTCAAGAAAAGACAATAATCCAGTGGGCTCCATTTCACATTCACCAACAGGATTACTGAAATTTTCGGAAATTGTAGAATGGATTTTCGCTGCATTCAATATTTCTGAACCTCTAAAGACCATCATAACAGCATTCCTTCCAATAGCTAGAACTTTTTTGAAACAGTTATCAGCTCAATGGCCAGCTCTTTCAGGTTTTGTATCATTTGATGGATAATTTATCATCCGCCGCAAATGATTCAATCACTGTCCTGCAGTGGAATTGTCGAAGCATCATGCCAAAACTTGATTCATTTAAAGTTTTGTTGCATAGTCAAAAATGTGATGTATTTGCTTTGTGCGAAACATGGCTTACATCAAACATAGCCTTAAATTTTAATGACTTTAACATTATACGTCTCGACAGAGACTCCCCGTATGGTGGAGTGCTTTTAGGAATTAAGAAATGTTATTCCTTTTATAGATTAAACATTCCTTCGACTTCTAGTATAGAAGTTGTTGCTTGTCAAATAAACATTAAAGGAAAGGACATTTGCATTGCTTCGGTATATATTCCTCCAAGAGCTCAAGTTGGACAACGACAGCTTAATGAAATTGTCGAAGCCCTTCCTGCTCCACGTTTGATTTTAGGAGATTTCAATTCGCACGGAATGATGTGGGGTTCCGTTTACAATGATAGCAGATCATCTCTAATATATAATATTTGCGACAATTTTAGCATGACGGTACTAAATATGGGTAGCATGACACGGATCCCAAGACCTCCTGCACGTCCAAGTGCATTAGATTTATCTCTTTGTTCGACTTCAATTCGACTAGATTGCACCTGGAAAGTATTTCCTGATTTACATGGTAGCGATCATTTACCAATCATCATCTCAATTAGCAGTAACAAAGGCATTGCTAATTCAGTTAATATTCCATATGATTTGACAAAAAATATTGACTGGATTAAATACCAAAGTAATATTTCAAGTGTCTTAACTTCAATGGAAGAGCTTCCCCCACTTGAAGAATATGACTTCCTCGTTTGTTCGATTCTGGAGGCCGCAGAACAAGCCCAAACCAAACGATTTCTTGGTCCATCGTCTAACAGAAGACCTCCAAATCCTTGGTGGGACAAAGAGTGCTCAGATGCTAAACACGCGAAACAAAATGCTTTCAAGACGTTTTTAAAACGAGGAGGAGGAACTCCTCAGAATTTTGAAAAATTCTTGGTTTTAGAAACCAAGTACAAGAACATACTTCGGGTTAAGAAATGCAGCTATTGGAGACATTTTGTGGAAGGTTTGTCAAGAGAAACCTCAATGAGCACTCTTTGGAATACGGCCAGACGAATGAGGAATCGTAACGTAGGAAATGAGAGTGAGGAGTACTCGAATCGATGGATATTTGATTTTGCGAGGAAAGTTTGTCCAGATTCCGTTCCTACGCATAGCATTGTTAGGGAGTCTTCTTCAAATGATGATTCCATTGATAGCCCCTTTTCAATGATGGAATTTTCCATAGCACTCATGTCTTGTAACAATAACGCTCCTGGATTGGACAGAATTAAATTCAACTTGGTGAAGAATCTGCCCGACCTCGCAAAAAGACGTTTGTTGGAATTGTTCAACAAGTTTCTTGAGCAAAATATTGTTCCACCTGACTGGAGACAAGTGAAAGTTATCGCCATTCAAAAGCCGGGGAAACCAGCTTCCAATCACAACTCATATAGACCCATTGCGATGTTGTCCTGCATCAGAAAATTGTTCGAAAAAATTATTCTACGACGTCTCGACACTTGGGTCGAGACGAACGGTTTGTTGTCAGATACTCAGTTTGGCTTCCGTAGAAATAAAGGGACGAATGATTGCCTTGCATTACTTTCGTCTGACATCCAAATTGCCTTCGCTCAAAAGCAACAAATGGCATCTGTATTTTTAGACATTAAAGGAGCATTTGATTCAGTTTCCATTGATGTTCTTTCAGACAAGCTCCACCAACATGGACTCCCAGCGGTTATAAATAATTATTTGCACAACCTTTTGTCAGAGAAACGCATGCATTTTTCACATGGCGATTTGGCAACAATCAGAATTAGCTACATGGGTCTCCCGCAAGGCTCATGCCTCAGTCCGCTCCTCTATAATTTTTACGTGAATGACATTGACAGCTGTCTAGTAACCCCATGTACACTAAGACAATTGGCAGATGATGGCGTGGTTTCAGTTACTGGATCCAAAGCTATTGATCTGCAAAAACCATTGCAAGATACCTTAGATAAATTGTCCGTTTGGGCTGTTCATCTTGGTATCGAATTCTCTGCGGAGAAAACAGAGCTGGTCGTCTTTTCAAAAAAGCATGATCCCGCGCAACTTCAGCTTCATATGATGGGAAGAATAATCGAACAGGTTTTGACTTTCAAATACCTCGGGGTGTGGTTTGATTCCAAATGCACGTGGGGAGGACACATTAGGTATCTGATAACGAAATGCCAACAAAGAGTAAATTTTCTTCGAACAATAACAGGGTCTTGGTGGGGTGCTCATCCGCAAGATCTAATAAAATTGTATCAGACAACGATACTTTCAGTGATGGAATATGGATGCGTTTGTTTTCGTTCCGCTGCAAATTCTCATATTATCAAACTTGAGCGAATTCAGTACCGTTGTTTGCGAATTGCTTTAGGCTGCATGCATTCGACACATACAATGAGTCTTGAAGTTCTGGCGGGAGTTCTTCCATTAAAAGATCGATTTTGGGAGCTTTCATCACGCCTGCTAATAAGATGTGATGTGCTGAATCCCATGGTAATTAATAATTTCGAACGACTAGTCGAGCTTCGATCTCAAACAAAATTCATGACAGTATATTTTAACCATATGTCACAGGAAATCAACCCTTCAAGATATATTCCTATCCGTGTCAGCCTCCTAAATGTACCTGACTCAACTTTATTTTTCGACACATCCATGCAGCGCGAAGTGCGTGGAATCCCGGACCACCTACGCTCTATGGAAATCCCAAAAATATTTTCAAGTAAGTTCAGGCATATTAACTTTGAGAAAATGTTTTACACGGACGGATCGCGAATGGAAGAAGCGACAGGGTTTGGTATGTTCAACAATAATGTTTCGGCCTCATTCAAGCTTCAAGAACCTGCATCTGTTTATATAGCAGAGTTAGCAGCAGTTCATTATAGCTTGAATGTAATCGTCACATTATCTCCAAACCATTATTTCCTCTTCACAGATAGTCTGAGTGCAATTGAAGCCATTCGCTCAAACGCTGCTGGCAAAAATGAACCGTTTTTCTTGGGTAAAATAAAACAGTGTCTGAACGACATATTGAATAATAATTATCTAATCACAATAGTTTGGGTTCCGGCTCATTGCTCCATTCCAGGCAATGAAAGAGCCGATATTTTAGCCAAACGTGGTGCTATTGAGGGTGAAATTTATGAGAGACCGATTGCTTTCAACGAATTCTATAGCGCGTCTCGCCAAAGAACACTTGCCAGCTGGCAAGCTTCTTGGGATAAAGATGATCTGGGTCGGTGGATGCACTCAATTATTCCTAAAATATCGACAAAGGCATGGTTCAGGGGACTGGATGTGAGTAGAGATTTCATTCGTGTGATGTCCAGACTCATGTCCAATCACTACACGTTAGATGCACATCTCCTTCGAATTGGACTTTCCGAGACTAATCATTGTGCTTGCGGCGAAGGTTACCGCGATATTGACCATGTTGTTTGGACATGCGTGGAGTTTCGTGATGTCAGATCTCAACTAATAAATTCCTTGCGTACCCAAGGTAGACTATCCAATGTCCCAGTTCGCGACATTCTTGCTTGTCGTGACCTTCCATACATGAAACTTCTTTATCATTTCATTAAATCCATTGGAGTTCCAATTTAAATTTTATTTTATGTTAAACTGTTTTCTCTTCCATGAGTTCAACCAATAGCCAACTATAGGATATTGAATATAAGTGGTGAACTGATACAAACAATCCTGAAATAGTTATAAGATCATGTACAAAATAAATGTATTTTATTTAATGTAATTTAAAATAGCAACTCGCTTGATAAAAACAGTGTTTAGATTAACTAATGAGTACCAACATACTAATATGATATTCGAAATGTATTAGGTTTAAACTACTATGTATTGTGGATGCCACGGCGAAGAAAAACTTATGTATATTGCCTATGAAATAAACGTATTTATGGAAAAAAAAAAAAACTTTTTTATTTGAAAAAATGTAGCTTTAGGGTGTGACTAAATTGAAAATTTGAGAGTGGAAAGATGAATACTTTCGGAGCAGGGGATTTTTCAATCACGAGCTGCACGCGCGGAGCGTACCGCAGCGCGACTCGCTCGGACTTAAGCAATGTGCCATTCCTTAACGTCGAAATGTTAACTTTAATATCAGTGGATTTTTTTGGAGTTTTTAGAATAATGTAAACCAATGCTGACTTTGATTGAAGCATTGATCAAATTTGAAAATCGAAAATTTCGAAGCAATTACTGTAAAAAGACCTATGCATCGTAACAATTGTTGAGAAACTTAACATCTATCGCGATAACGATCAAAGAGGAAAACACATTACGATTCTTTGCCTTTCTCGTATTTTGAAAGTTCATAGTTCAGTGACCTGTGGAAGGATTTATATAATCTCACTCGAAATTTTTCAACTTGAACGTATATTGCAACAATATTGAAGTTTTTCAATAGTACTTTATTGAAACACCTGTCTGGTTTTATTCATTTCAGCAGCAGCCAATCAGAACGCGTTCTGAGGAAGAGAACAAAATATGTGCTACCCCAGGCATATAAAAGCTGATTTTGTCACTTTTTCTATCATTTTGTTTTAGAGCGTTTGAAGGCCGAAATTTCAATTTTTTTAGAGCGTTTGAAGGACGAAATTTTAAAAAAAAGGTCTCATTTGAAGAAGAAAAAAGTTTTGTTTCATCAAGACAGTGCTCCGTGTCACAAGTCGATAAAAACCATGCTGAAATTGAACGAATTGGGTTTCGAATTGCTCCCTCATCCACCGTATTCTCCAGATTTGGCCCCCAGTGACTTTTTCCTGTTCTCAGACCTCAAGAGAATGCTCGCTGGTAAAAAAATTTAGAAGCAATGAAGAGGTAATCGCTGAAACTGAGGCCTATTTTGAGGCAAAGGACAAATCGTACTACAAAAATGGTATCGAAAAGTTGGAAGATCGCTATAATCGCTGTATCGCCTCTGATGGCAATTATGTTGAATAATAAAAACGAATTTTGGCAAAAAATGTGTGTTTCTATTAAAGGATACGAACTTTTAGTCGAACTGTTACAACCTATTTTTTATTCATGGCGAAAAATCGTCTTTAAATTTCAGAGCTTAGTTCCGGAATATGGGTTTAGAAATCAGAATTTGCGTGCTGAACTGGATTCTGGAAAATGATTCCGGAACTGATTTCAGCTTCGAAATTGTAGTTCTAGAACTAAAATCCAACTGAGTTCTGAGTCTGTTTTAAGTTCTGAATTTAACTCTTGAACTCAGATCCAGTTCCTAATTTCAGAATTCTTCAAATCGGTTCTTTTTAGAACCATAATAATACTCCCAAAGAATTATGCGAAATTTTACTTTGCTTTACTCTATACAGCCCATTTTTGTCGTGAATACGACTTACTTTACTATGGGGCGCCTTTTCAAAATTTACCCTGTACAAGAATGGGCAGAACTTTATCGCGAATATCTTTTGATATACTTAACATAACAATATAATTTATTCTACAAGCAATCGGAAATATGATCAGCAGCTTGTGATTAAATTTTTAGCAGCGTGAGATGACCATAAATAACTGAAAAACAAACTTTTCTAAAATTTTTGGAAATTATGAGGAAAATTCATCACGCTTGTTTGCTTTTTTTGCACCCGGACGACGGTTTTGAGGTAGTCAGGCACATATCAGTTCCAACTATTTACTGGACGAGTACGAAAGGTAAACTTTGATTGAAAATCGTTCATTTCTTCTACTGCTTCAGACGGAACTAGATGTCGAGGTGAGATTCTTAGAGAATTAAGCCATTCATTTCGAATTTGGTTGGCGTAATCAAGGTGTTGATTATGGCACGATCGAGGCACCTCCAAGCAAAATACAAAGCTTGCTACCGCAAAGAAAAGGTTCTTTTGAGTACTTTACTTTAGGTCTATCTTTTCAAATTCTAGTACTTTTAAAGGAGAAAGCTAGCATAATTCACACAATCGATCAACTAATTAATATTCGGAAGTATGAAGGAGTGTCAGTTTTATTCGTATTCACGACATCCAGTAATGTCTCTGACATTACACACCCGCACTTTTTTATGTATGGGAAACATAAATGATTTTTTCCATTCGGAGGGAAATTTCGATTGTTGCAGTGACAGGTTGAATATTTTCAATAAAGGAACAGTGAGTTCATTCATGTTACGTTTCTGTATGACCGAGGGTATACTATCTGGGCCAGGGGTGAATGAAGATTTCAATCGAACTGCTGCACGTTTCAACATTTCTTCTGAGATGCTCGGAACATCCAAGTCAATGATGTCCGATGGAACCGTATGTAAAAATTTCGTGTCATTGTTTTCAACATTATGATACTGGAATACAGAAGAAAAATGTTTTGCGAATAAACCGCATTTTTCAATACAGGACTGAGCAATCTCCTTTCCCAAAGTCATTGTAGATGGCAATCCATGCTCCTTATGTTTAGTTTTTACAAACGACCAAAACTTTGCAGGTTGACGACGGATTTGATCCTGGATTTTTTTAACATACAATATGTAACGCTGTCGATTGTACAGTTTATACTGGCTACTAGCCATTTTAAAGTCGAACGGGCAACGCGTTTTCGTATACCTTCGCAGTTCTGAAGCACGTTTCTTTTTCAATCGACGGGGATGGGCATTAGACCAAGGTGGCTTGGAAGGAGATAGAAAAGGTGGTGTATGATTATTTATTAGTGCCCGTACAATGTTGTTGAAAATAAGGACCGCTTCGACGACATTCGAACAACGTATTATTGGAGTCCAATGGATCAGTTGCAATTCACGGCGTAGAGTGACAAAATAGGTTTTCCTAAAATGCAAAGAATGAATTTCACGAGCTTCAACGTACTGAGTGCAAGGTAATTGCAAAAGCCGATGATGATGTTTGTCTAAAGAAACCAGCGGATCATCGTGTTCAGTCGTTACGGTGCATGGAACATCCTGGCTAATGAAAATCAGATCTAATATGCGGCCGTTGTGATTGAAAACAGTATTGATTTGTTGTAAATTAGTGCGAGCTAATCCATCCAACAGTAGTTTATGAGCGACGACTTCACGCCTAAGTCTAGTACGCGTTGATGATGGGTCCACATAAACTCGATTATCCAGAGATCTCTTCCATGCTAAATTTGGCTGGTTATAGACACCAGCAATTACTATAACACCATTTGGATTGGTAATGTCACGAATCCGATCAATACAATTCAAATGTTCCAATATCAGGTCAGATTCGTGGCACTTTTCACATAGCAGATAAAACGAGCCAACGAAAATTCTTCTCTGCGCTATTCGTATTATGACGCAAACCTGTTCAATACAGTACGGCATTCACTCAATATACAACGACAAGTCTAGGGAACATTTGACAGCAATCAATACGCCTCCTCCAACTTTTCTGATGCTGTTGTTCGAATTTCTGTCAATTCGATAAACATTGTATTGATCACCAAATAATTGCACTGAGGTAATTCGGTCATCAAGCCAGGTTTCCACCAGTACAATGACGTCAAAGTCGGCATCGGTACATGAGAGAAAAAACTCATCAACTTTTGATTTCAAACCACGAACGTTCTGGTAATATGTAGAAATAAATGCTCTCGGTTTCTTTCGATCCGATTAACTCATTCTCAGGAATGTTTACATCGCCGATATCGCGTTCACGCCGAGAAGCTGGACTATGGGGAACGAACATTTCATATTTTTTTTTGAAAATCATTGATACATAAATGCTTAACTGGAATGGGGACCCGCTGGTCCCCAAGCTGCAACGGTGGTCGAGTGTCTATCGTGTCATTTTTATTTTCGGTCAATAAAAAGTTTGTCGCACTTTACACAGTAGAACCGCTCTGCTACCCAGAAAAATGAACCAGCACCACTCGTCGCTCATCAATCTACTGTAGTAAACGCATCGCAACGCTTACCTGCTGCTTTTCAACAACCATTGTCAGCTCAATCGCAATCTTTTCAGCAACCAATAACAATGAGAACCTCCCTCTCTGCACAAACAGTCGGGATCCCAGAACATTTTCAATACGCCACGGTGGTTTGTGACAAGAATGATCAATCGAACACAATAATTCTTCCCATCGCTTTAGTACAGATCGAAGACTTTCAAGGACGCAAAGTTGTCGCCCGATGCTTGTTGGATTCGGGATCACGGGGATTATAACTACCTCGCTTTGTAAAAAGGCGGGTGGGTAATGTCAGACATAACTGGATGTCGTGAATACGAAAAAACTGGCACGCTCCCATCATTTTTCCGAATGTCAGTTAGTTGATTGATTATATGAATTGTGCAAGCTTTCCCCTTTTTCGCTAATAGAGTTTGAAGCGATGCACCTACATTAAAGTACAGATTAGTTACAGTAAACAGCTACTATTCTACAGCTATATATTCCAAACTTGAAACAATTCCTTTTTAATTTGCCAATATAGGAGGCTATGTACAACAAATTTGTAGTTTATTTTTATTGAAGCTATGAAGTTTGAAGATATCAGATTCTTCTCGAAATTTCAGTACGAAACAATTGCAATGGCCTGGTCTGAAATGTATCGACGATCTTCGGTGTGCAAGTCATTTTAATAATAATAATAATAATAATAATAATAATACAGATTAATCTGTACATATATGTATGTATAAATAAAATACAGATTACCCTGTGTTTAGAATTACCATACTTACCCACCGAATTACCCGCTAAAGAAAATTAGAGTGTAGAGTATACCTTGTAACCCCAGCTTAATTTGTTGATCGTACATGATTGACATTCCTTCTCACACGCTCGTTGCGCACTACTACTACCGTGATTTACTGCTGGAGTGAAGCAGAAAATAATAGAGTAAACTTATTATAGTTTGACCGTCGAAGAAAGCACATCGCAGAAAATTTAAGTTGCTGTAAAATAATTGAAATCCTATTTCTTGCCTGTTACTTGAAGAGTCCGTTAAGGGTGAAGGTGCGCGATTTTCCACGAATATTTATACCGGACACAACACCCTGTATATATGGCAACCCTGTATCGCATAGCATATTTTCACACGACCCCATACAAGTATAAAGATGTGTTCCACATCATCACATTCGCTTTCGCATTGCCGTTCGTAATTGAATGTGTTAGTGACGATTCAAATCTGCTTTTCTACCTGTTTTCGGTGCCATCGTTCTGACGGTGTCTCGTACGTTCAGAGTAGCTGCTTTAACTTAAATGACGCTATTCCTCACATAACATTTTATTTTATACTGGTAGCGGTGTACGGACCTCCCCTTCACAGAACGGGAAACAGTGAGACGATATAAAAGAGAGAGTTAGTATAGCAGCAGCCAGTAATACTGAATTGGCTGTCAAGCTGTTGACAGCATTTGTGAAATTTTTACGCAGAATCACGCACACAGGAGGAAGAGTTGAGGGCAAGGCAAAGTCCCGCTCGAACCGTGCTGGTCTGCAGTTCCCAGTTGGCAAAATCCATCGTCTGCTCCGGAAGGGAAACTGCGCAGAGCGTGTCGGTGCCGGTGAATCGGTCTATCTGGCGGCAGTGATGGAGTACTTGGCTGCCGAAGTGTTGGAATTGGCCGGTAATGCTGCCCGTGACAACAAGAAAACGAAAATCATCCCTCGCCATCTGCAGCTGGCCATCCGTAACGAAGAGGAGTTGAAAACCCCGTCTTTTTCAGGACGACCACATCACTGTGATAAAGAAATATTTAGGATTACTTTAAGTTTAGCCAGTTCTGATACGCCTGGAAAGTAGAATGCGCAAATCAAGTGGAAACATTTGTTCATCTCTTTCATTTGTTCAATTTGTTCAACTCTGTTTCGCGCGGCATATTTGTATACAAGTATAAAGATGTGTTCAAAATCATCACTTTCGCTTTCGTGATTGAATGTGTTAGTGACGGTGCAAATTAATTTAGCTTCCAACTTGATGAATCTTTTGGTAGGAAATATTGAGATCTGATATGGTTCTCGTGTGTGTCTTGTTTCAGCAATGGGCCTTGCTGGACTTTTTGGCTGCCTTTCTACCGATTTTCGGTCTCATTGTGCGTCATTGTGTCTCGTGCATTCAGATCGGGAAACAGTGAGACGACAGGTCCTAGATGTTGCTCTCGAGTGTCTTGTTTCAGGAACAGTTGCTCAGCAAATGGTAGGAAAAATGAACCACTCAACTTTTATATGGATGCTCTTGTATAGAAGCATACATCTCGCGTTCTGATTGGCTGGTGCTTTCATGGGTTAAATCAAACAGGTTTTTCAATAGTGTACTATTGAAAATTATTGTGTTGATTGTGTTGAAGCTTGATAGCAATACCACAAAACTCAGAACAGTATTTGATGCGTCGTGTAAATCCCGCCCTGGATTGTCACTGAACGATATCTTGTTACCAGGACCTACAATTCAGGATACGCTTGTGTCACACGTACTACGGTTTCGGACCTATAAATTTGTTGTATCCGCAGATATCGAGAAGATGTTCAGGCAAGTGTTAGTGCATCCATATGATCAACCGTTACAACGCATTTTTTGGTGAGACGATCCTCAACAATAATATACAACGTACAATAAAATCTAACCCGAGAGCTTTCTGGAAGCATGTTAATGAGCAAAGGAAAGAATTCGGTTTGCCATCACAAATGCAATTCGGAGATCGTATTGGTTCGTTTACTCAAGAAATTTGCCAGCTGTTCTCGGAATGGTTCGCAAGTGTTTTCTCTTGCAATTTTCTATCTCCGCAGGAAATAGCACGCGCCGCGAATAATGTTCCTGTATCCAATTATGCTTTGCACTCGATCAATATAGACGAGGAATCCATACAAACGGCAATCGTTGGTATGAAGGCTTCCACCTCTGCAGGCCCAGACGCCATACCAGCAGTCATCTTAAAGAAATGTTCAACCGGGTTAGTTGCCCCCCTTTGCCGTTTATTTAATATGTCACTAGCTACGGGAGTATTCCCCAACTTATGGAAAGCTTCATTCATGTTTTCGGTCTACAAGAAAGGAGACAAAAGAAATTTAAACAACTACCGTGAAAAAAGTAATGCTGACTCCAATTTTCAATCATTGCTAGCAGTATATCGATGATTCCCAACATGGGTTTATGCCTAAGTGTTCCACAACCACCAATCTATTATCCTTTACATCTTACATGACCAACGCCATGTCAAATGGTTTTCAGACGGACGTAATCTATACCAATCTTTTCCTCGCCTTCAATAAAATTAACCATGACATCACAATAGCAAAACTGGATCGACTTGGTTTTGGTACAAACGTCCTTCGATGGATACATTCATATCTCAGGAATCGTCATCTTGTGGTTAAAATTGATGATTGTGCTTCGGTAGAATTTGTTGCAACATCTGGAATTCCGCAGGGGAGCCATCTCGGCCCTTTGATCTTCTTGCTTTACTTTAACGACGTTAATTTTTCTCTGGAAGGACCGCGCATATCTTTTGCAGATGACCTCAAGATCTACCGTGTTATTCGCACCTTAGGTGATGCGACGTTTCTTCAGCGACAATTGGCAATCTTTTCGGATTGGTGCAAATTGAATCACACGACCGTTAATCCAGAAAAATGTTCGATCATAACGTTTACGAGAAAAAAAGTGCCTTTGGAATTCGAATACTTTATTAAGCGATTCATGATTGGTAGATCGACGTGCATCAAGGACCTCGGCGTTTTTCTTGACGAGCAGTTAACATTCAGGCAACATACCAACTACATTGTGGCTGAAGCTTCTCGCTGCCTTGGATTCGTGATGAGAATGGCTAAGCATTTTACGGATGTTTACTGTTTGAAATCCCTATACTGTTCACTCGTTCGCTCTACTCTGGAATATTGTTCAGCTGTTTGGAACCCTCACTACCTCAATGGCGTTAATAGAATCAAGTCGATTCAACGTAGATTCGTTCGATTCGCTCTTCGCCGTTTACCTTGGACCAATCCTCATCAACTACCGAGCTATGAAAGTCGCGGATTGCTAATCGGTCTAGACACACTGCAAGTAAGACGGGAGCTATCGCGTGCTTTAATGATAGCAGACGTTTTGAATGATAGAATCGACTGCCCCACTTTGCTCCGTGAAATCAACATCAATGTTCGTCCTCGAGCTCTCCGCAACAACGCTTTTCTTCGACTTCCTTTACGCCGCACTAACTACGGTATAAACGGTGCGATTATCGGCTTACAACGATCATTCAATCGAGTGTCATCTGAGTTCGACTTCAATCTTTCACGGCATAAAACAAGGACCAAATTCTTACATAGTATTAGAATTAATCATTAGGGCCACATGGTATCTGTTGATTTTACAATAAATAAATAAATAAATAAAATAAAAAACAACATTTGTAAATGTACCAGTTACAGACCGTTACGTATGGACTTAACAATTCCCCATTTCTAGCCATACGTGTGCTGTTACAATTGGCCAAGGACGAGGAATCTAATTTTTCCCAGGGAGCTCACATAGCTAAGACAGACTTTTACGTCGATAATCTTCTCACCGGTTCGAACGATATTTTCAATCTTCAAAAAATATGTCAACAGGTGATTGGTTTGCTCAACGCGGGTGGTTTTACACTTCGACAGTGGTCATTTAATAGTCAATCAGTTTTGGACGTCATTCCAGAAAACCTTCGTGAAACACGTACGTTACTAGAATTGGATCGAGATTCATCTACCACTGCTCTCAGGTAACGCTGGGAACCAGCCGCATATACGCTTTCATTCAAGTCACCGAAATGGAAACCAAACCAATCACTAACAAAAAGAACTGTTATCGCAGATGAGCAGTTTCTTCGACCCCCTCGGTCTGATTGGCCCAACAGTAGTTCGTGCTAAAATCGTTATGTAGACTTGTCGCGGTTTGTATGCGCTCAAAACTAGCGACGGTGCACAATACTCGTCGCACAGGAACGCCGGGACTCAATCTCGAGCAGCTACGTAGCATTCGTACTGCAGAGGAATACGCGCAACAACTGAAGCTAGTGCTACCAACGGAAGAGCAGCTTGGCGCGGCGACTCTTGAAGACGGCTGGAGGAACATAAGGTCCGCCGTGAGTAGCACTGCTGCGACCGTTCTAGGTAAGAGGTTATCGAATCGAGGAAATGACTGGTTTGGCAGCGAATGTCAGCAGTTGGTCGAAAAGAAGAATGCAGCAAGGGCGAGGATGCTACAACACCGCACTAGAGCGAACGAGGAACTATACAGACAGGCGCGGAACAGACAGAACACGGAAGAAAAAGCGCCACCAGGAAGACAAAGATCGCGAAGCGATGGAACAGCTGTACCGCTCAAATGACACACGGAAGTTCTATGAGAAGGGAAAGTTCTATGAGAAGGTGAAACGCTACACGCCACAGACCGAAATGTGTAGAGATACCAGTGGTAACCTTCTCACGAACGAATGTGAGTTGATCGGCAGGTGGAAGCAGTACTATGAGGAGCATCTGAATGGCGAAGCACAAGATACAGAGAACGGTACAGAAATCAATCTGGGTGCACGTTCAGCCGACGACAGATTCCCAGCCCCTGATCTGTCGGAGATAAGTGAGGAGATCGGCAAGCTGAGGAACAACAAAGCCGCGGGCAATGACCAGTTGCCAGGCGAGCTGCTTAAACATGGAGGAGAGGCACTGGCTAGAGCGCTGCACTGTATTATTTCTTAGATTTGGGAGGAGGAGATTCTACCGCAATAATGAATGGATGGAGTGGTATGTCCCGTTTACAAAATGGGCGATAAGCTAGATTGTTGCAATTACCGCGCAATCACATTGCTGAACGCCGCCTACAAGGTACTCTCCCAAATCCTTCGCCTTCGTCTATCACCAATAGATAAAGAATTCGTAGGGCCGTACCAAGCGGGATTTACTGGAGTCCGCGCCACTACGGATCACATATTCACTATAAGACAAGTACTCCAGAAGTGTCGTGAATACAACGTACCGCATCACCTACTCATTGACTTCAAAGCTGCGTACAACACAATCGATCGAGAACAGCTATGGCAGATAATGCGCGAATACAGTTTACCAAAAAAAAATGACGCGATTGGTCAAAGCAACGATGGATAGAGTGATGTGCTACGTCCGAGTATCTGAAACGCTCTCGAGTCCCTTCGAATCTCGGAGAGGGCTACGACAAGGTGATGGACTCTCTTGTATCTTGTTTAATATTGTCTTGGAAGGTGTGATTCGAAGCGCGAGAATCGACACGAGTGGCACGTTATTCTAAAAGTCCGTACAACTTTTCGACATCGCTGACGATATTGTTATTCTGACACGTAACCTAGAGAAGATGACGGAATCCTACATCGGACTGAAGCTGAAGCTAGGCGTATCGGACAGGCCATAAATGCGTCAAAAACAAAATACATGAGAGAAGGAGGCTCTAGAGAAGAAACACTACACCTCCCACCACGAATATTGATAGACAGGTGACGATATCGAGGTGGTTGACGAGTTCGTGTATTTGGGTTTTACTGGTGACCGCCGATAATGACACAGCGAAATTCAGAGACGTATTTTGGCAGGGAATCGTGCGTACTTTGGTCTCAGAAAAACCCTTCCATCGAGAAAAGTACGCCACCTCACGAAATTGACGGCGTATGAATCACGAATTGCAACAGGTGCTAGGGGAACCACCCATCGTACGGACAGCTCAAATCGGACGTCTACGGTGGGCTGGGCATGTCATAAGGATGTCGGACGACAGCCCAGTGAAAATGGTTCTTGAATATAATCCGACTGGTACAAGGAGAAGAGGAGCGCAGCGAGCAAGGTAGATCGATCAAGTAGAGGGTGATCTCAGAATCATCCGTGCCTTGAGTGGCTGGCGACGAGCAGCCATTGACCGCGTTATGTGGAGACGTATGCTTGATACAACAAAGGACACCCTAGAACTATAGCTGTTAGTAAGGGTAAGTCATACACACACACATATATTTTCAGATCTCGTCGAGATAAGTCGATTGGTATACAACGGGTCTACGAGGCTCCTATCTAAAGTCGGTTTTCCAGCAATTTTAATACCTTTCGATAGAGAAAGGCAAAACGCCATGAACTCATTTGTACCCCTAAAATGTAAATGGCAAGAGAAAAGCAAAATAATTTAAACTGTTGTAAGCATTGATGAGCCGAAGGCGAAACTCGAAGTAACCGAAACAAAACATTTACTTATTGTACAAACCAAACAACTCATAAATAGTTAAATTCTGCGGCGACCAGTAATAGGTCACTCGTTTACGCTTGAGACGTCAGTTAATATATGGCACCACGTGAAATATCCTTTAAGTATCACAAAAATTGTGGTAAAGAGGTTGAAATTGAAGTACTATGCGGAGATAGCATTCAAGTTTGAACTGCTTTAAGCACTGATGAGCCAAAAGCGAAATGCAAAGGAATCGAAAAGAAAAGTATTATTACGCTACTAAGACAATTCAGAAGGCTTTTTATATTCTAGGTTCTGAGTTTTTCATAATTACCGTGTGACGTGTTTCAGTGCTATTTCTATATACCACAGCCTTAGAATTTTTGGAACATAATTTTCATCGAAGAATCGAAATCGAACTTTCTTTGCAATATCTGTGGCCAACAGTGAATCATAAACAAAAGAGCGTAATTATGTCGGTTTCGACGATCTTTAGTGGAACCGATATTATGAAGTCTATTGAGAATTCCAAGAACAAAATTGATTATCTACTGATCTTGAAATGCAATTAATTTATTTTATTCAAGCATTCCGTTTACTTAGCACTTAAGAAATAATATCTCTATACACATTATATTGCTTAACACAAGATATATCAGTCAGTCAACTCGTTTCTCTTTAGGTTTTGATTGATTGCTTGTTTCTTTCGTTTCAGTGTTCCATATTATATTATGATCCGGATGGCGATAACAAATATTTTTTTGTTTCGAAACCAAAATTGGTTACTGTGCCAGATTCTGAAACACTACAGGTAAGAGTTCATCGGTAATGTAAGTATATGGATCTTAGTTAGAGAGCAGTTTGTATCGTTATACAGGGTGATTTTTTAAGAGCTTGAGAACTTTTTTAAACAATAAAACGCATAAAATTTGCAAAATCTCATCGGTTCTTTATTTTAAACGTTAGATTGGTACATGACATTTACTTTTTGAAGATAATTTCATTTAAATGTTGACCGCGGCTGCGTCTTAGGTGGTCCATTCGGAAAGTCGAATTTTGGGCAACTTTTTCGAGCATTTCGGCCGGAATAGCCCGAATTTCTTCGGAAATGTTGTCTTCCAAAGCTGGAATAGTTACTGGCTTATTTCTGTAGACTTTAGACTTGACGTAGCCCCACAAAAAATAGTCTAAAGGCGTCAAATCGCATGATCTTGGTGGCCAACTTACCGGTCCATTTCTTGAGATGAATTGTTCTCCGAAGTTTTCCCTCAAAATGGCCATAGAATCGCGAGCTGTGTGGCATGTAGCGCCATCTTGTTGAAACCACATGTCAACCAAGTTCAGTTCTTCCATTTTTGGCAACAAAAAGTTTGTTAGCATCGAACGATAGCGATCGCCATTCACTGTAACGTTGCGTCCAACAGCATCTTTGAAAAAATACGGTCCAATGATTCCACCAGCGTACAAACCACACCAAACAGTGCATTTTTCGGGATGCATGGGCAGTTCTTGAACGGCTTCTGGTTGCTCTTCACTCCAAATGCGGCAATTTTGCTTATTTACGTAGCCATTCAACCAGAAATGAGCCTCATCGCTGAACAAAATTTGTCGATAAAAAAGCGGACTTTCCGAATGGACCACCTAAGACGCAGCCGCGGTCAACATTTAAATGAAATTATCTTCAAAAAGTAAATGTCATGTACCAATCTAACGTTTAAAATAAAGAACCGATGAGATTTTGCAAATTTTATGCGTTTTATTGTTTAAAAAAGTTCTCAAGCTCTTAAAAAATCACCCTGTATTAAGGATTTGAGTTAAGTCATGGTGAGATGCATATAAGGAAATTGAATCAAGCGTGTAGACAGAGTAAGAAAAATTTAGTGCAACTGGGTGCACTGCTCCTTTTGCAGAATCCGAAAAAGAGATAGCGTATCGAACAATAGTCAGTTGGTCTTCCGGCGTGCTCGAGTTGATACGTGTTTTGCGAGGGCCGTTTTTTTCGCCTTTGGCGGCCATTGCGCTGAGCGCGCTTCGGAAAATTTTTCGGTTTTGGATTTGTGCGGCCGGCTATGATGTTCGACTGTATTGTGTATTGAAAAGCTGGCAAAAGTCACGCGGAAAAAAGGCCGTGTCTATCGCCTGCGAGGTAATTAACGGAGGTCATCCAGGTAGAAGCACAAGATCAATGCACGGCAGGCGAAGCTGGCGGTACCCTCAATTGGGGCATTCCGCCATTGTGATCTGGGATCGTATGTGCGGACGGGAGAGTAAGGTTTTTCATTTCTGCCCATCTACAAGCAAAGGCGAGCACACGAGAATTCCGCCGCTAGCCGCGACGGAGATTGACGGCGCAGAGGCCGGTAAGAAGGATAATCAAGGAAGCGAAATCTAGACAACAGTTCCGGCACATGCACAAACGGCCATGATTTGCATGATTGGTGGCGTTGGTGCAACCGATGTTACGAGATCGTGGGTTTCGGAGACAGGAGTGAATGCTGAAGTGACACGGGTATGTCTGCACAATCATTTCCTTGCATCTCACTAGTCCCAGTATTGTGTGACGTTTATTGGTCAGCGGATCACAGTACATTGCCAACGCGGCGAGAAAGTGGCATGCAATGCCCTAGAAAGAGAAAATAAGAAAAATCGCAATGGCGCCCTACTAGAAAACCTATTTTGCTTTCGGGTAAGCACGGCATAAAGCAAATATATTGCTAGTTTGGTATTCGATTTGTTAGTTATGTTAAATTCTGTTGATTGGCTTTAGTTTAATTCGCTATCTCACCATGGAGATAGATCCGTTGCATTTAAGTGAAGAGGAGTTAAATTATGAACTCGCTCTTCGTAGTATCACTGGCCTTGGTCAAATCACCCGTAGGGGTAAATGTGCCCGTTTATTGAAGGCTTTTGAAGAAGATTTAAGGCGGAAGCGTTTCTATACGACTTCTAGTCACGTTATGAGTGATGAAAGCAACATTAATGCTTGCGCATCACGTCTGAAATTATTGCTGGCACCAATAGACTCAGCAATTAAGAAACACGATATTGGTTTCTTAGAACATATAAAATCGCGATTACGTCACTATCGAAATCGTTTGGTTCTAGTGTTCTAGTGTTTAGCTAGTGTTCAAGCATTGATAGCCGCTTTATTGGAAGAAGTTTACACCGCGTTAAACATGTCAGCTTTGTGTCAAGTGAGTGATCGAAACAGCAGTTCCAAAGAATCAAATAACTCAGTGCACATAATGCAAGGGGCATTTGGCGTACCGGAAGATCATCAGAGTTCGCAAGCAACGCACGGACAGGTAGGAGGTGCAGGCGCCCGCGCGAAGAAGACAGCAGAGCAAGGTGCTAGCAACAAAGAGACGCAAATGGCTACGTTTGCATGGCAGCAAACGGAAAGTAAAGAAGCTACTGGCTTACCCAGAGTATCATCACCTATCGGAAGAGGACGAGGTCGTGGACGTGATCTCGGAAATTGGCAACCGGCGTGGTCTTCAACTCTGCACAAGGAAGCGGATAACTTCAATCCAACATCCAATTAGGACCAATATCATCACTACGGAAGAACGGGAAGCACACCACCATTCCCTCATAGAGAGTATCCGTCACAGGTGCAAATGAATCGTTTGCGAAATTCTTCAGGGACATATCAGCACTGTTTCGGTTCGTCCAGCCAGCGATGTCACCAGAGGAGAAATTATTCATCGTGAAGAAGAACATGAACACGGAGTACGCATCGATTGTTGCAGCTGCGAGACCTCAAACGTTAACCGAAATGGCTGAAGTCTGTAACGAATTGGACGAGACGCGCATTCTTCTGAGCTTGAGCCGAGCCTAGCAACGCCAACACCATCACAAAGAGAGAGAACATACGGAAATGCAGGACAGTTGCAAAGATTCAACAGAGTACATGCCGTGGAATCAGCCGAATTTCTAGAACAACAACCGTATGATGAATCGTACGACTCGGTGTCAACAGCTGGAGAAGAGCAAGATTGGACGCAACAACTGGAGATTATGCCAGCAAGTAAACGCATTAAAGGCTCGCTTCGAAAGGAGAGATCATCGCCAAGAGGCGGCGCAAGGGTTTCGTGTACAACAGCCACAAGCGTCGAGACAATCTTATCGGTCGGAAGCGAACAATAATCGTAGAGAGCAACAGACAGCGATCTGCTCCCAAGAAGCACAGGACGAGAACAGATCAGTCCTGCTTCGCTGCTGGAATTGTGATACGGAAGGGCATAGGTTCATGGACTGTCCAAAACCACAAGCCATACTGTTTTGCTATCGATGTGGTCAGAAGGGCTATTCACTTCGCAGTTGTCCTAGTTGTTCACAGCAACGGGAAACGAGCAAGCGAGGAGTCAGTAACCGAGGGAATCGCATCCTCGCAAGAATTCTATAGTCCCTCATCATTTCCCGAGCTTCGACACATCAACTCTATCAGAATCAACACAAACGGAGACAACCGGCCACATGCCGATTTCACAGTTCTTGGCAAACAGTTAACAGGTTTGTTGGATAGCGGAGCAAACTGTTCTCTAATCGGAGGAGCCGCAATAAAGATCATCGACGAGCTGAACTTGAAGCGAGGTCGACTGAAAGGTGGTATCCAGACAGCAGACGGCACAAAACACACCATGTCCGAGTTCGTCAAGCTGCCTATAGCATACAACGGCCGTCATGAAACAATTCCGGTGCTACTAATACCTTCATTGCCCGAGTGTATTATCCTCGGCATGAATTTGTGGAGTTCGAGCGGTGTGCAACAAGATAGACATGTCGTCCGATGAGCAGAATAACAATGATGAACCCATCGGAAATTGATCGGATGATAGCGTTGGATGTCATCGAGGAGGCCGTGTTTTCGCCGTGGAACAATCCGCTCGTTGCTGTAAAGAAAAAGACAGGACAGTACAGAGTATGTCTAGATGCTCGACACTTGAACTCGATCATGGTTAATGAAGGACATCCGATTCCGCAGATCGCCTCAATCGTCAGCAATCTCAGTGGATGTTTCTACATATCGCCGAGTGACTTGAAAGATGCTTTTTGGCAGCTGCCACTGAAAAAAGAATCTCGTCTGTTAACTGCATTCACTGTTCCCGGTCGGGGCCACTTTCAGTTCAAAGTCGTACCATTTGGTCTGTGTACGGCGAGTCAAGTGCAGCGCCCTTAGCAAATTTCCCTTCGAACTTGTTAGTATTGTAGAAAAAGTAGGTAGCCGTGAAGAAAAAAACTCGTCACCTTTCAGGCAAGCCTTCACGTCAGCGTGAACGCGACGAGCAATAACAAAAATATCTTTTCACGGGCACCGGTCACTGTCATTGACATTGTGGCAGTGGTTTCGGTTCGCGGCTCGCGGCTATCAGTTGAACTTCGGGAGAAAGTCGAATGAACTTTCTACTTAAAATCACAAGCTCGGCTTGTACTAAAATCTTCGGGCTTCACCCGAAAGTAAATGTTAGGAGCTTAAATACCCATAGTTGGGAAGAGTTAGCTGTTAGTTAAGTTTTAAAGAGTGCGCGGTAAATGGCCGTTAGTCTCGGGAGTCGACCCGTAGATAAGTTAGTCCGTCCCGTTCGAGTTCTCGTGTTAATAATCGTTTTTAAGTGATATCAATTCGTGTACAATATCGTTATAAAGAAGAGAATTCGCAAAATATGATTGACAGAAAGCATGTTAACAGTTTTTGAATAGTGATAAATAAAAGTAAATATCGGATTTGTAAGCACATAGCCTGATGGTAGCAAGTGGGAGAAGAAACATTCTCTAAGGGATAAGATAGATTGCGTGAACAAAACATATAGCACAAGAAGCATAGACCCACTGTAGTGTTACCGAGAAAAGATAACAAGTGATAACAGTTTTTGCGGAAAATGTGCTACCACTATGTAAAGACGTTATTGTGAATTAATAACACAAATAAAAGTTTAAAGAAGAACAGAAGAAACAAATTTATTATTTCAGTCGGTGTTGAACAGTCGTTCGCACCGCACGCGTATAGCTCTTGGCTCCTGGAATTTTGTCGTGAATACGACTTACTTTACTATGGGGTGCCTTTTCAAAATTAGCCATATGGAAGAATGGGCAGAACTTAATCGTGAATATCTCGACTTGTATTAAAGGCAGCAACATAATTCCTTCACCATTTGTTCAAAAATATGATCAGGAATTTAGGATAATATTTTGAACAGTGTGAGATAACCACAAACAACTCAAATATTAAGTTTTCTCAAACTTTGAAAACAACGCGGAAAACTCTTTACTTTTGTTTAGCTTTTTCGCGCAAGGACGACGATTTTGAGGTAGTCAGGCACATATCTTCAGCTGACTGCGTATAAAAGGGGAACCGTGGTCGAAATTTGATCATTTATTCTTGTGCGTTGGATGCAAGCGGACGGCGTGGGACCAGCAGCTTCGGAGAGTGCACCTTCTGCGTGGTTAAAAACCTCAAACGCTCAGGTCGCAACTCTCATTTGGACTTCAGTCGTCAGGTGGAGCAGTCGGCAATAGAAGCAGACCTTTTGCGTGGTATAAAGCCTCATACGCATAGGTCGTGCATTCATTTGGACTTTGCTGAAACTGGATTCTGGAACTATATTCCGGAACTGATTTCAGTTTCGAAATTACAGTTTTAGAATTGCAACTGATCACTGAGTCTGTTCTTGGTTCTAAATTCTAGAGTTCTATTCGGTTCTTTTTAGAACCATAATAATACTCTCAAAGAATTATGCGAAATTTTGCTTTACTGTATACAACCCATTTGATGGTCGTGGCGAAAAATCGTCTTCAAGTTTCAGAGCTTAGTTCCGGAATATGGGTTTAGAATTCAGAGCCTGTGTGCTGAACTGGATTCTGGAAAAAGAATCCGGAACTGATTTCAGTTTCGAAATTGTAGTTCTAGAGCTAAAATCCAACTGAATTCTGAGTCTGTTCTAAGTTCTGAATATAGTTCTTGAACTCAGGTCCAGTTCCTAATTCCAGAATTCTTCAAATAGGTTCTTTTGTCGTGAATACGACTTACTTTACTATGGGGCGCCTTTTTAAAATTAGCCATATGGAAGAATGGGCAGAACTTAATCGTGAATATCTCGACTTGTATTAATGGCAGCAACATAATTCTTTCACTATTTTATCAAAAATATGATCAGGAAGTTAGGATAATATTTTGAACAGTGTGAGATAACCACAAACAAATCAAAAATTAGGTTTTCTGAAAATTTTAAAAACAAGGCGGAACACTCTTTATTTTTGCTTGGCTTTTTCGCGCAAGGACGACGATTTTGAGGTAGTCAGGCACATATCTTCATACAATCGATCAACTATCAATTCGAATTCGAAAGTGTAACGAAATCGTGTCAGTTTTATTCGTATTCACGACATCCAGTTATGTCTCTGACATTACACACCCGTACTTTTTTTTTCTGGCTACCTAGAGTTTCATTGATTCAAGGCTTCAGTCTTTTTCAAGGCTACCTGAATCACTAACTAAGTGATACAAAGAGTGATATTAGAGTGACTAAGTGATACAAAGAGTGATATTAGAGTGACTAAGAAATTAATCAGCCTTTTTTAAGGCTAGCTAGGAGTCTAATCGAAGACTAATTTAGCCTAGTTAATTTAATTTAAAATTTCAAAAATGCCTGCGTCCAACCGGAAAGGCAACAAGCCTAAGGCTAAAAATAATTCAATACGGAATAAATCACAATCCGTTATTCAACATTTTTCTAAATACATTCACGATCTTATAGAATCTGAATGTAAAAATAAAAGACAACGGACGGATTTCCCTTCTGCTGATCCTATGCCGTCTAACAATATTTACGAGATTCTTCCTGAATCCGATTGTAGCGACATAGAAGAAAATTCTTCAAAAATTCCCAAAATGGACGCTTGTCGTTCTGGGAAGAAACATCAATCTATGCCACCAGTGACGGTGATAATTTTCGACTTCAAAGCATTCCGTACTGAGCTTTCTACTTTTCTCCCGGAAGTAAAAGTCTCATTTCAAATCGGACGAAGAGGAGAATGCCGAGTCTTGGTGGATGGATTGGAAGATTACGAACGTCTTATTCAATATTTGTCCGAGAAACTTCATAAATTTTATTCATATGATATAAAATCAGACAGACCCTTCAAAGCTGTCTTGAAAGGATTATCAAATGATCAAAGTATTGATGAAATTAAAAATGACCTAAAAGAATTGCTTGGTTTTGCCCCTTCCCAAGTAATACTTATGAAAAAAAAGAGCGAATGGTACTTCTAAACCACGCTCTGGAATTTCCCATGAACTTTACCTAATACACTTAAATCGAAGTGATGTAAACAATTTGAAAACTTTAGAAAAAGTACGTTTCATTTCCCACATTAAAATTCATTGGGAACATTATAAACGGCATAATCGTATTGCAAACTTAACGCAATGTCGTCGTTGCCAAGGCTTCGGTCATGGAACCAAAAATTGTCATATGGATATACGTTGTTTGAATTGTGGTAAATCGCATTCGAAAGACGTTTGTCCAATGAATGAAACCACTGATAAATTTTCATGTTCAAATTGCAATGGAAATCATAAATCCTAATTATTTGAAATGTCCTGTCAGGGAAAATATTTTAAACGTTCGTTCGCTTCGACAACAAGTCAAATCAACGACCTTAAATTTAAAGAACATACAGGAAAATCAAAAAACCGTTACAAATGCCACGCCTAATTCTTCTAAGGCACTGATTTCTTCGAATTTAAAACAAAAAACAGGTACGCCTGTCAATTAGTCTTCTAACGAAAACAATTTATTGACAGGTAGATCGACCTCGTCATCATCTTCTTCAAATGTCAGTTATGCTGGTATTTTAGATAGAAATCTACCACCTATTTCTTCTAATGTAAATAATTCTAACGAAAACAATTTATTAATAGGTAGACCGGCCAAATCATATTCTTCTAATGGCAGTCTACCTACAAATATTCCTTCAAAGCCATTCGCTTCTTTAAATAAAGTCGATTTAGGCGATATAACTGAACATAAAATGATCTAAAATAAAATTTAACAGTGATGTTAAATAATTATTTGAATATTTTAAATTGGAATGCTCGATCTTTGAAATCGAGTGAAGATGAATTTTATAATTTTCCCAAAGTTCACAAAATCCATATTGTCATTGTGACAGAAACTTTTCTTAAACCAAATGTCAAATTGAAAAGTAATCCACATTATGTGGTACATCGATTTGACAGGTTTACTGGAATGGGTGGTGGAGTTGCCATTTTTGTCCAACGGCAAATTAAACATCGAATTTTATCTTCTTTCAATACTAAAGTTATTGAAAGCTTGGGAATCGAAGTTGAAACCATTCATGGAATTTATTTCATCGCTGGAGCATATTTACCATTCCAATGCACCGGCGTACAATTGAATTTCTTTAAAGGCGATTTGCAAAAACTTACAAGATATCGATCGAAATTTCTCGTAATAGGGGACTTAAATGCTAAGCATGTCCAGTGGAATTGTAGGCAAAATAACAGTAATGGTAAAATACTTCATAATCAACTCTCAGCTGGTTACTTCACAGTTCTTCATCCGTGAAAAACCTGTCCACAATTGATCTGGTTCTAACAGATCAAAGTCACATTTGTAGTGAACCGATTACACATGCTGACTTTGACTCAGATCATCTTCCTGTAACATTCAGACTTTCCAACGAAGCTATAATTAATCCAATTAGTTCTATTTTCAACTATCATAGAGCTAATTGGTTGGATTACAGATCTCACATTGAAAATCATGTGGATCATGAAACTATTTTAGAAAATTTTGCGGACATCGACACAGCAATTGACAATTTGAATCATTATATTATCGAAGCTAGAAATCTTTCAGTTCCCAAAGCTCAAACTAAATTAAATTCTCCAATCATTGATGACAATCTTCAACTGCTCATTCGATTGAAGAATGTTTGTCGACGACAATATCAACGTTCTCGTGATCCTGCTATGAAAATCATAGTTAAGGATTTACAAAAAGAAATTAAACATAGATTTACTCTTTTGCGAAATGAAAATTTCGCTAAAGAAGTTGAACAAATTAAACCTTATTCTAAACTTTCTAAGGTTCTTAAGAAACCTCAGAAACCAATTGCTGCTCTCAAGGAAGGAAATCAAATACTTCTTACAAATGGCGAAAGAGCTCAAAAACTTGCTCAGCAGTTCGAGAGTGTCCACAATCTTAATTTGAACGTTGTGAGTCCTATTGAAAATGAAGTCTCACTGAAATATGATCATATTTCAACCCAAGTGTTATCACACGATGACATTATTGAGACGAATTTTGATGAAATTAAATCAATTATTAGGAAACTCAAAAACATGAAGGCTCCTGGTAATGATGGAATTTTTAATATTCTTAATAAAAATCTTCCCGATGTTGCCTTGAGACTCCTGGTTAAAATTTTCAACAAGTGTTTTTCATTAGCTTACTTCCCAAAAAGATGGAAAACGCTAAAGTAATTCCTATCCTGAAACCTGATAAAAACCCAGCAGAAACATCAAGTTATCGACCAATTAGCTTACTTTCTTCTATCAGTAAACTTTTTGAAAAAATTATCTTGTTGAGAATGATGACTCATATAAATGAGAATTCAATTTTTTTACCAGAGCAGTTTGGATTTCGTCATGAACATTCAACTACTCATCAACTTGTCAGAGTAACGAACACGATAAAATCAAATAAATCTTCTGGGTTATCCACTGGAGTTGCTCTTCTAGACATAGACAAAGCATTCGACAATGTTTGGCACAAAGGTTTAATAGCAAAAATGTCTGATTTCCAGTTTCCTATTTATTTAATCAAAATGATTCAAAATTATTTAACTGATCGTACTCTTCAGGTTAGCTATCAGAATTGTAAATCTGAATTGCTACCCGTACGAGCCCGTGTTCCGCAGGGTTCGAGTGTAGCTCCAATCTTGTATAATATTTTCACTTCTGATCTTCCAAATCTACCCGTTGGTTGTCAGAAATCGCTATTCTGTGACGACACAAGTCTGTTAGCCACAGGTTGAAATCTAAGAGTGATCTGCAGTCGCCTACAAAGAAGTTTAAATATTTTCAGTGATTATCTGTCAAAATGGAAAATTAAACCTAATGCAGCAAAAACGCAATTAATTATCTTTCCTCATAAGCCAAGAGCTCCTTTTCTTAAACCAAACAATAATCACATTATTAATTTGAATGGTTTGGAATTGGCATGGTCTGATCAAGAAAAATGCTTAGGTTTAACGTATGACAAAAAACTCACTTTCAAGGATCATATTGAAACAATCCAGGCAAAGTGTAATGAATATATTAAATGTTTATATCATCTCATAAAGAAAAATTCTATGCTCTGTCTAAAAAAAGGCGGGTGAGTAATGTCAGAGACATAACTGGATGTCGTGAATACGAAAAAACTGACACGCTCCCATCACTTTTCCGAATATCAGTTAGTAGATTGATTGTATGAATTGTGCAAGCTTTCCTCTTTTTCACTAATAGAATTTGAAGCGATACACCTACATTAAAGTACAGATTAGTTACATTCCACAACTATATATTCAAAACTTCAAACAATTCCTTTTTAATTTGCTAATATAGGAAGCTAGGTACGACAAATTTGTAGTTTATTTTTATTGAAGCTATGAAGTTCGAAGATATCTGATTCTTCTCGAAATTTCGGTACGAGACAATTGCAATGGCCTGGTCTGAAATGTATCTACGATCTTTGGTATGCAAAAGGGTTTCTAATAATAATAATAATAATGATAATAATAATAATGATAATAATAATAATAATAATAATAATAGTTATAATACAGATTAATCTGTATATATGGCAACCCTGTTTCGCATGGCATATTTTCACACGACCCTATACTAGTATAAAGATGTGTTCAACATTCGCTTTCGCATTGCCGTTCGTACTTGAATGAGTTAATGACGGTACAAATCTGCCATCTTTTCGGTGCCATCGTGCTGATGGTGTCTGGTACGTTCAGAGTAGCTGCTTTAACTTATATGACGCTATTTCTCACATCACATTTCCTTTTATACGTTCTAGTGGTAGCGGTGGACGGACGTCCCCTTAGTTAGAATTCCTTTCCTATACGCAGAACGGGAAACAGTGAAACGATATAAAAGAGAGAGTTAGCAGAGCGGCAGCCAGTAATTCTGAATTGGTCGTCGAGCTGTTAGCAGCATATTGTGGAATTTTTACGCAGAAACACCCACACAGGAGGAACAGTTAAGGGCAAGGCAAAGTCCTAATAGGGCTGAAAAGTCACCACTTGTGGCTGAACATCCAATTTAAATCTTAATAATTTAACTCATATTCCAATAAATAGTTATTTAAAAAAAAAATTATTATTTTTCTAACTGTGGAAAAGAAACATCCTCTTTCGGTATCTTCCTCCCGCCGCCGCTCGGCCGAAAACGACGAGGTGCTTGCAAGTGGTGACAGCGGTACTGTCCGCGGTGGAGAAGACGCGGTACGCACAGCAAGGATACGCCAGGAGTATGGGAGAGGAATTCGAAATTGAGGATGTTGGGCGAAGCAGTATTAGTATGGTGAGTCTCCATTATTTTTCTGATTACTTAACCTACAACCAACGAAATTCGACACACGTTTGCTTTAGCTTTAAAAAAAAGCAATATCACCAAAAATTAATGTGAAATTGTGAAACACTTCTGTTAAGAAAAAAAAATGAGCAAATGCACAGAATGTCATCCCATCCTTTGAGTCAATAAAGAATCTCTCTATAATGGCTTCTACATAGTAGATATAAGTTGTCACGCTTTCTCTTCCAGATGTGATTCTTGCTTTCGGTAATAAATAAAACAGTTCACTAACCTGAATTTCGTATTGATAAACTTAACACATTCATACAAAGCATACAAAGCATTCTGAACAGTCCGTTTAAAAGGAATTACCCATACTTGAATGTTGCCACTTATTGTGTGCGCTAAATCATTAGAAAGTAAAATGCAAGGAAAATCTATTAGGTTGACATTAGCGCTTCTACAGAACAATCTTTTCATTGACTCATATAAATTTTTTTTCTGATTTGTTAAACTCGCGCTCACAATGACCAATATTGGTTTTCTAACTCCATTACACACAATCTATCAACTGGTAAACGATATCAGAACTTTTTCTCATGCCTACAGCGGGTTTCTAGAACAGTTATATACATTCCGTTGTTGAGTCATTTGGCAAGCAATAATTTTATTCAAGTTTCCTTAAAAACTGCGGACGTATAGATTACGTTCACAGTTGATTTGTTTACGTTTTGACCACGGTCAATACGGGTGCATGTGTTGAAGAGAAAAAAAACAACACCGCGATAATATTTACAAAAGTGGCCATACTAGCATGAAGGCCTAAGAAGTTTTTTTGCCTTCGTTGAAGAAACACGATAATCAGGACCAGCTGAACAGTTAGCACTGGTGTAATGATTATAAGGTCAAGGTGACCAACCGAACCTCACGCGTATGAGCGAAGGAATCGGTAATTTGACGCATCATTTTGCGAATAAGCAAAAGTAGCCGTACTTCGACTGACATAACAAAGCAAAACAGCGAGATAGGCACCAGGAGTGCATTTTTTTTACATAAATATCTGTTTATTAATCTTATTTTTGTGTATTACATCAACATTTTACAGTACAAGTGTTTTGACCCTTTGGCCTTTCATCTTTGTTGTTCATACGATTCGTTATTAATATTAGGTGTTTTAGTTACTCTTGTTTTACATACTAATGTTTAATCATAATATTTATTTTAATTATTTATAAAATGTCTACCTACTTATAACTATCCCTAACCTAATACGTACAAATTTTGAATTATTTGTATTTCAGAGATTGAGCACCTCTCTTCAAATTTCGTGCAGTATTGTTCGAATTTTTGTTCTAGTATATCCAATGAGGCCATCTCATGTACTTCACTAGTCCTTTTCCAAGGGGGTAGATTTAGAATCATCTTTAAGATCTTACTTTGAATGCGCTGAAGCCTAAGTTTGTGTGTTCGTGCACAGTCCCGCCAAACAGGGACTGCGTATTCAATTGCGGGGTAGATTTTTTTTTTCATATAATATATTTATTAAGGCACAATGCGTTAGCTCTATTATGCCAAAGGCATTTTGTAATAATAAGAATTGTGTAGGTGCTGGCCTCTCATGTTTTACTGGTGACGTTTCTACTCAATGGTAGTGGCCGTATGCTTGTCCGTATGGGTCCACGGAAGACACCCCCGAGTTAAAGACCCGGCCAGTGCCCCGCGTGCTAGTCGACAGGAGTGGTCCTCCGTTCTTGGAATCAGCCAGGTGACGTGAAAATGTATCAAAAATTGCTGCATCCTTCAGTGGGTCCGCGGAAAACACCCCCAGGCTGCAAAGACCTGGCGGGTGGCCCGCATGTGAATCATCGACTGGAGCGGCTTTCCGTGGCAATGATGGTGATGTTGCCGAATGGTATGAAGAAAAAAAAATAGAGAAATAATTGTTAGTATCGATAAAGATGGTAGACAGACGGGGGATTGGGAGAATCGGGCGGATGTTAGTGTCGAACCTATAGGTGAAGAGTATTCTTAGTCTCGAAAAGAGTAAGGAAAACTTTCTATGCCATATACAACGGATCACACTTGTATATTAATGTGTTTAAGGTATTGGTAAATGAGAAGCATATAGGAACTATCCCGACTCGCCAACACATCCCGAACCGGAACCTCAGGCGGTCTAACTCGGGCCCTAAGGGATTCCAGAAGCTCCGATCTGGCGTCACGATACTCTACGCACGACCACACGACATGCTCGATGTCCTGATAACCGTCGCCACAGGTGCAGAGACTGCTCTCCACGAGCCCAATACGCCGGAGATGTGAGTTAAAAGTGTAGTGATTTGACATGAGCCGTGACATAACGCGAATGAAATCACGACTCACGTTCATCCCCTTGAACCAAGGTTTCGTCGATACCTTAGGGATAATGGAGTGTAGCCATCGTCCCAGTTCGTCATTCGTCCATGAAGTTTGCCAACTTTCGAGAGTTTTCTGACGAGAAATACTGAAAAATTCATTGAAGCAGATTGGTCTTTCATAAATATCACCTTCCAATGCGCCCACTTTAGCCAATGAGTCTGCCTTTTCATTGCCCGGAATGGAACAATGCGAAGGGACCCAGACTAACGATATTATATAAGACCGTTCAGATAAAGTTCTCAAATGTTCCCGTATTTTCCCCAGGAAATATGGGGGATACTTTCCTGGCTTCATTGCCCGGAGAGCTTCTATTGAGCTTAGACTGTCCGTGACAATGAAGTAATGGTCTTTGGGCAAGGTTTCAATGATCTCGAGGATGTACTGAATAGCAGCTAATTCTGCGACGTAAACTGAAGCCGGATCATTGAGTTTGTAAGAAGCGGTGATGTTCTGATTGAAGATGCCGAAGCCTGTGGACTCGTTGATATTTGATCCGTCAGTGTAAAACACCTTTTCACAGTTGACTGTTCTAAATTTATTATAAAAAATATTTGGGGCCACTTGAGGGCGCACGTGATCCGGAATTCCACGAATTTCTTCTCTCATGGATGTGTCGAAAAACACAGTAGAATCAGAAGTATCCAAGAAATGAGCACGGTTGGAAACAAACGAAGAAGGATTAATATTCTGAGCCATGTAATCAAAATACAAGGACATAAAACGGGTTTGAGAATTGAGCTCGACAAGCCTTTCGAAATTTTCAATCACCATCGGATTCAGGATGTCGCATCGGATTAGCAATCGATATGAGAGATCCCAGAATCGATTTTTCAACGGTAAGACGCTCGCCAGTACTTCAAGACTCATCGTATGAGTCGACTGCATGCAACCTAAGGCAATACGTAAACAACGGTACTGAATTCTTTCCAGTTTAATGAAATGGGTGTTTGCGGCGGATCGGAAGCAGAAGCATCCATATTCCATTACGGACAATATCGTTGTTTGATACAGCCTTATCAGGTCTCCTGGGTGGGCACCCCACCACGATCCGGTTATTGTACGAAGAAAGTTGATTCTCTGTTGGCATTTTCGTTTCAGATATCTAATGTGACAACCCCAGGTGCCTTTGGAGTCGAACCAGACCCCGAGATATTTAAATGTGAAGATCTGAGCTATGGTTTCACCCCCTAGTTGAAGCTGTAATTGTGCTGGTTCTCGCTTCCTTGAAAATACAACCAGTTCAGTTTTCTCCGTAGAGAACTCGATACCCATCTGAAGAGCCCATGTCGACAAGTTGTCGAGGGTATCTTGCAATGGTCCTTGGAGATCGGCAGCTTTGGGTCCTATAATAGACACAACGCTGTCGTCGGCAAGTTGTCTTAGCGTGCAAGATGTGTTGATACATTCATCAATGTTGTTTACGTAAAAATTGTATAATAGGAGGCTTAAGCATGAGCCCTGAGGAAGACCCATGTAACTGAATCGTATTGTCGACAAATCACCATGCGTGAAATACATGTATTTCTCGGACAACAGATTATACAAAAAGTTATTCAAGATTGGTGAAAGACCATGCTGATGCAACTTCTCTGATAAGATGTTTATGGAAACTGAATCAAAAGCCCCCTTGATGTCTAGGAAAACTGACGCCATTTGTTCTTTACGAGCAAATGCCATTTGAATTTCGGTTGAGAGCAGCGCAAGACAATCGTTCGTTCCTTTGCCCCTGCGGAAGCCGAATTGTGTATCTGAAAGGAAGCCATTAGTCTCGACCCAATTGTCTAGACGAAACAGAATCATTTTTTCGAACAATTTCCGGATACAGGAAAGCATAGCAATCGGCCGATACGAGTTGTGATTGGAAGCTGGTTTTCCTGGTTTTTGAATGGCGATCACTCTCACTTGTCTCCAGTCATGTGGGACAATATTACCCTCAAGGAACTTGTTGAATAAATTCAACAAACGTCTTTTGGCAGGGTCAGGCAGATTTTTCAGCAAGTTGAATTTAATTCTGTCTAGCCCCGGGGCTTTATTGTTACACGACAAGAGTGCAAGTGAGAACTCTACCATCGAAAACGATGTTTCGTTTGTATTCAATGTCGTGACGCGAGAGATCTTCTGTTCCGGAACAGAGTCTGAACAAACTTTTTTAGCGAAATCGAATATCCAGCGGTTTGAATATTCTTCGCTTTCATTAGTGGTGTTTTTGTTGCGCATTCGTCGGGCTGTGTTCCAAAGAGTGCTCATCGATGTTTCTTTTGTTAATCCATCAACAAATTGGCGCTAGTAACCTCGTTTCTTTGCTTTAATTAAGTTCTTCATTTGCAAGTTTAACGCCGCGTAACTCCGATAATTATCAGGTGTTCCATTTTTTCTAAACTTTTTGAACGCTGAAGTTCTTTCCACGTTTAGTGATGAGCACTCTTTGTCCCACCACGGATTGGGAGGACGGATGTTAGTTTTCGCGCCGGGTACACGTTTCGTCTGAGCTTGACTCGCGGTGTCGAGAATCAAGCCAGCCAAAAACTTGTACTCTTCCTCCGGAGGAAGTTCTTGTGTTGTTTCTAGTTTCTCAGATATCGAATTTGCGTAGCATTTCCAATCAATGTTTCGTGTGAGGTCATACGAAACATTGATTGTTTCCGATGGTCTTAATCCGGTGGCGTTTGAAATTACGATAGGCAGATGATCGCTACCGTGGGGATCAGGGATTACCTTCCACGTGCAATCCAACCGTAGCGATGTCGAGCAAAGGGATAAATCCAGCGCACTTGGTCTTGCTGGTGGTGCAGGAATTCGTGTCATTTCTCCCGTATTCAAGATTGTCATATTGAAGTTGTCGCAGATATCATGGATCATAGTTGATCTGTTATCGTCGTGAAGACAGCCCCATCCTGTACCGTGTGAGTTAAAGTCTCCTAAAATCAACGTCGGTGCGGGAAGAAGCTCTATGATATCATTGAGCCGCCGATGCCCAACCGAGGCTCTTGGGGGAATGTAGATGGAAGCAATGCAAAGGTCCTTGCCTTTGATTGTAACATGACATGCGACAACTTCAATACCTGGTATCGATGGGAGGTTAAAGCGATAGAAAGAATAGCACTTTTTGATCCCTAAAAGTACTTCTCCATAGGGATCATCTCGATCCAGACGAATAATGTTAAAATCGTGGAAGTTTAAGGGTATTTCAGAAGTTAGCCAAGTTTCGCACAATGCAAATGCGTCACATTTCAGATTATTTACTAGAAATTTGAAAGGATCTATTTTTGGGATGATACTTCTACAATTCCACTGTATGACAGTGATTGAATCCCTAACCTCCAAGGATGACTTAGCCATCGAAGGATACGATCGCTGAAAGAAGGGGCCAATTTGCAGTCATCTGCTTCAAATACGTTTTCACTGTAGGCATGAAAGCAAATAAAATGCTTTTAGGAGGGTCAGAAATATTCAAATTTTTAAAGATCCAGTCCACAATATCAGAGAACTTGATAAGTCCAGCAGTTTCAAGATGGTTCTCTTGTTGATTTTCAGGGACGCTTGAGGGGCTCGGTGTCCCAGGAAGTGGTGGGAATTCCTTCTTAGAGTTTAGATTTCCTAGACCAGGAGCATTTTTTTTCGGTTTTGCTTTAACATCACTTCCTATAGCTGTAATTTTTCGAGGCCCTTCTAAAGATATCTTCGAACCCTTACTAGGGAGCTTATGAGAGGATATATTTCTTCTTTTCCTAAAGCTATGAGGGACAGCCGAAGATGTACCTTCCAAAGGGTCGTCAGAATCGCTCTCGTCAGTTGACAAGCAGGCATATGGGTTCGTTGTCTGTTTAGGGGGTGTGGCACTTTTCAGCATATCTGCAAAAGAGCGTTTAGAATGTTCCTTCAGAGAACGCTTCATTCTATCACCGCGAAGTTTGTACGCGGGACATGCTGAGAGGTCATGCGGATCCTCCTTACAATAGAGGCACTTTTCAATATTCTTACCGCAAGAACCATCCGCATGGGCACCCCCACAGTTAGCACAACGAGGCTTATTGCAGCAATGGGAGGCTGTATGCCCCAATTGTTTGCAGTTCGTACAATTCATTACCCGTGGTACATAGAGACGAACAGGCAGACGAACCCGGTCCAAGAGGACGTAGTTAGGCAAAGCCGAGCCAGCAAAGGTTACTCGATAAGAATCCGATTGAGGATAAGATTTTGTTCCATCCCCGGTGATCGATACTGAATGCAATCGTTTGCAATCCAGTATCTTGACATTCTTAAGTAAGGGATCTTTGAAACAACCCGCCCCGTACTTAAGAATGTCCTCACAAGTCAGAGTCGAATCGGTAACCACGCCGTCTATTTCGACTTCACGAGCTGGTACGTAGACACGGTAATCCCGCGTAAAGTGCTCGTTTCGAACAATCTCGTTTGTCTGCTGAGAGCTGGTTAACAAGACCCTAAGCTTGTCTGGGCGTACTTTATCAATTCTTTTAACAGTAGGGTATCGCGAGGTCAAGCCGTGAGAAATTTTCAAAAGGTTCAATTTTTTCTCATTTGATTTGGTCCGGAAATAGACCGCGTAAGGCCCGGGCGGGAGTGAAAGCCCATCGAGAAAGTTCTTAATGCGAGACTTTTTATTGTCAGCGGAAGTCTCCATTTTATCATCTGGGGGAGGGGGATTAACAACAGAAGACACTATCATGGCACGGAATTGTCTCCGCGCAGATAACAGTAACGGTATTTAAATTCAGTAGGAGAAAATTAAAAAAAAAACAACTACACTTAGCTTGTAATCCTTATTCTAGGAGCGGCCGTCGGGACTGGTTCTCGTCGACCGATATATCAAACCACGGCAGTGCAAAAAACCTCCGAGGAGGAAAAAGCAACAATTGCCTGTGTTATCTATGTCCAACGGCACTTTCTACTTGTAACGTACGATAACTACACACAGTTTGTTCAATATTATTACTAGGCACTGTTAAAGTCCACCAACTCAATATAAACGATAGAAAACGGAAATTTTCACTTATTTTTATATTGGACGAAAAAAAAATGAATTGCGGGGTAGATGATTTGTTTATAGACAGCCATCTGATTCTTCAGGCATAGTTTAGATGTTCTTTTGCTGCATTGATCACAATTTTCCAGCTTGTAAAATATTCCGTTAAAGCGTCCAGACCTGTCTGTAGTTTATTCTTCAGAGCAATAATGACACGACCTTTGTAAAGAATGGCAGTATCATCAGCAAATTGTGACAGAACACCACCACCTGGAAGAGGTGGGATGTCTGATGTGAAAATGTTGTATAGAATGGGACCTAGGATACTTCCCTGTGGTACACCAGCAGGAATAGTAAATATTTCTGAAAGTGCATTATTCAGAGAAACCTGGAATGCTCTAGCTGCAAGATAATTTTTGATAATTTTAATAAGATACATGGGAAAATTATACCGATGCAGTTTGAACACCAGACCAGTGCCACACATTATCGAATGCCTTTTCAATATCCAATATTGCCATGGCAGTCGTTTTGGACACTGATTTGTTTTGCTGGATGACGTTGTTAACCCTTGTGAGTTGGTGGATGGTGGATCTTCCTTTCCGGAACCCAAACTGTTCTTCCAGAATTATATCCTGTTCATCTGCGAAAGCAAGAATTCGCCTTTGTATTGACTTTTCAAACAGCTTGGATAGGGCAGCGAGTAAGCTGATGGGCCGATAGCTCTTGGAAAAGGAAGAATCTTTCCCCGGTTTCAAAACTGGGATAACTTTAGCTAACTTCCACATTGAAGGGAAGTAACCAAGCTCCCAGCACCTGTTAAAAATTTCAGCTAAGACGACAAATGAGCGAATACTCAAATGTTACAGCTCAATGTTGATTGTGTTGTCGAAACCGGGGGCCTTCATATTTTCGGATTTTTTCACAAAAGCCATCAGCTCATTCGCAGTGACTCTACTTTCCTCAGGAACCAAGCTGTCTGATTGGTCAACCTCAGCTACGCTATCAGGAACGGCTCTTTCATATGGACTAACAATGTTAAGTCCTAAATTGTGAGAACACACAAACTGCTGGCCTAGCGCATTTGCCTTCTCTACTGGTGTGATTAAAGGTATTCCTTCAGCTGCGTCCTGGGGTGACATCAGAGGAGGAATAGGCTTCGGTTTTTTCTTAAGCACCTTCGTTAAGGACCAGAAGGGCTTTGAATGTGGGAGAATTTCTCGAAGCTTTTGCTGGAAGTTCCTGTTGCGAAGCTCAGATATCCTTTCCTGGATTATCCTAGTTAAGTTGTCATAAGTAGTCTTCCGTCTTCCTATCTAGGATGCCAGTTCGTTGATACTGCCTCCGGTAGATATTTCGAAGTCGGATGAGTTTCTTGGTGACACTGTCGATTTGAAGAGAGGAACTCGGCATATGTTGTACTGGAACCGTCCTATCACGAGCGACTGTGATTGAATGCTGGAAGGAAGATAGGGCTGCATCGATTTCCATCGGGGAATCAAGTGGCAAATCGATATTAATATGTTGGTCGGCGATATGTTGAAATTGGACCCAATCGGTGCGATAATAGTTCCTCCGAGGTTGAATAGGCACTGTTTCTGGTGAAGATCCCAACGTCAATATTACTGGAAAGTTATCGGAAGAGAGCTCGTTGAAGACAACCGGAGAGCTGTCTATGGCGATGTTGCTGATGAATATATCCAAATGGAATGAACTCCCGATTTGGAAAGTCGCGTTGGTTGATCCGAAGCGAGGATGTTGTACTGTCCAGCTTCGTAATCTTCGGCAAGTACGAATCCGTTTCGATTCTGTCTTCTGTTTCCCCACAGCTCATGCCGTGCGTTCAGGTCCCCTGCAATGATGAATTTGTTCAGTCGTCGAGTGAGCATAGCCATATCTCGCTTCAATGATGCACACGTACCATCTCGAAGATTGGTTTGTTTGAGGCCGTACGCTGCAATGATGATGATGGGTCCCATCGTCGTTGTAATCTCAATTCCGATGGCTTCTATGAGTTGCAATTTAAAGGCTGCAGATGCCTGTGCTGAGTGGATCGTTTAATGGCAATGGCAACTCCCCCTCCTCTGGTAGTTGCCCTGTCGAGCCTGTGAATCCTGTAATTGGAAATAAAAATAGAAATTTCAGGTTTAAGATGAGCTTCAGTTAAAATAGCAATATCGGCATTCTTCTCTTGAAGAAAGTCGGACAATTCAGCAGTTTTGCTCCTGAGTGAGCAAGCATTCCAATTTACTATAACTAACTCATTATATTGCATATTCGATGATGAATTTCCCTAAGGCGTTGATTTGATCTAACCGCGTTCTGCAGTTTCGTAGTTTTGTTGTCATTGTTTCAAAAATGACGATCAGTTGTTCAGCAGAAAATAAATCACCAGAGTCATCCTTTGCTTGTGGTTGATTATTGCCCCATCCAGGAGGGATTTTAGAGGAAGATTCTTTTTGTTATCCAGCGGCTGAATCTTTTGGATTGCTGCGAGGAAGTGGCGGCAAACTCGGAATATCCCTCTTCGGTGGGAGCCGTGGGAAATTAATTTCATCCTTCTGTGGAACATTCTTGCGCGTTGATTGTTTGCGGGACGCCTGTTGTCGAATTTTTGTGAACTCAGCACGTTTGGGACACGATTTGCTAGTAGATGGATGGTCGCCATCACAGTTCACACATTTTACAGCGATGTCATCTAGTAGGTAACCGTTGGTATTGTGTGGTTCGGCACATTTCCCGCACCGACTTTTCATGTGGCAATTTCTCGCTTCATGGCCGTAGTTCAAACATCCCGATGTACCGGTTTATACTTTTGCCATTCGATGATTATGTGAAATAACGATTTAATCGTTTTCAGGTAGAAAGGCGGCATTTTTTCCTTCTTCTGCAGTTCCTCTTCGACATCAACTGGCCGATCAGCATATTGGTTTTTACTCAGCAAACGGTCGTTTACCTGTACATTACTTGGCTTCAGACGCTTAGCATCCTTTGGATCCTTCTCGGATCTATGGCGGTTTTTACCCATAGCTTGGGTAGGTAGACAACTGCGAATAAAAAATAAAACAAAATCGAAATTAGTCGTAGTAGGTTATTCGTCTATCCACATCGAGTGTTAGATGACGAATGGCACCAGGAGCGCATGTCACGAGGTATATATATATTTAAAACGGTTGTGAACCAACCCGTATGGGCGGAGCCTACCGAAAAACGCGTTGCTAGGTGACACACCAAAACAATCGCGGCCATATTTGCGGCTAAAAGTCGGGCAACCGAAATAAGAACAGAGCACGGGGAAAAAAGGCGGTACGAAACAATAATAATAATAAGCCGACATTGACTTTGAGACGCGTACGGTAAACAATAACGGTCAACCACGTGTATGGTATGATGTTTCGTTGCAGCATATGCCGTCAATGAATTGAATTATTATTGAAGTTATCAAGAAAGCTATTTGATTCAGGACCACTACACTTTTCGCCAGGTATGTGTGTGTTTTGTTTTTTTTGTTTCTGTTTGGGAATTTTGATTGAGAAAATGTGGGTCTATAGCAAGGACTCGTTAGAAATTTTAAGGTGTCACCGCAAATGGACAGACTGAGCGAAATCGAAGAGTACATAAAAAGAGAACACGATAATGTGTATAAAAACAAAACACGACCGAGATCATTACAAGGCGTGTTAGGAAAAACTCAAGCGCTGAAAGAAGCCTTCGAGGAATATACCAATCTAGTGGAGCGTTGCGAATTCCGCTTAACAATTGATGATTGGAACAATTTAACGGATCGATATAGTATTATAAAGGAGAAGTATAACTCCTCGATAAAGATATTGGGCGGTTCAATCGTAATAGACCCAAATCCAGACCGCCCAGCAACACGCAGAGGAAGCATATCTGGGGAAATTAGCAGAAAAGAGACGCTAATAGAACGGCGGAGAACTCAATCAGGTGGTGGGAGTGAGAAATTGCAACGCGAGCAAGGAAACAGTAGTGGCGAAAGCGGAAGTAACAAAAATAAAGAAGACAAAATGCAGGGCGTACACAGAGAATATAAATTTCCTATGCAGGAGGCGATACAGTGTATTCCTGAGTACCAGGGTAACGCTGACGAACTAGAGCCATTTTTAGTCCAGATACAATATTTTGCAGATGATATACCGGAAGGAGAAAACGAAAGATCACTACTCAATATCGTATTAATGAAGTTGAAGGGGAAAGCATCCGGATCTATCAATAAAATACGGGCAAATACATGGGAGGCTATGTTTCACAACCTGAAACGTGAATTCAGCAGAAAAAGTTCGAGTGGGGATATCCAACAGAAAGTGGAAACACTTGAGCAGCGGCAGACAGAGTCTTTTACAGCATACGCCAACAGAGCATTACACATTTATGAGTGTATCGAGGAGATGCAGGGGGATAATCAAACTGAGATCTCGTATGCAGAAAAATGTTTGAGAAGCCACTTCATTGGAGGATTGAGAAACAAGAATTTGAAGCAAGTGGCAAGAATTCCAAGAAACACCACGTTCAGGGATCTTGTTCAGTTTCTTCAACAGGAACATGCAGACTGCGATCACCTAGAAGAAATAGAGCAGAGACTCCAAGCCTGTCGAATCTCATGGAATGGAAATGGCAACCGAACATACCAACAGGAAAATAGGAGTGGACCGAGGAACCAAGAGGCGTATGTCGGACACGGGAATGGTAATAGGCAGGCACGAAACTATAATCAAAATAGTAATTATAGCATCGCGCAAACAAGAACGATTCGAAATACAGAATTGTGTTTAATCGGAGCTACCTTACTTTTTGCCGACAATAGTCTGATACAATTATTGTCGCAATTTTTTATGTATGCGCATGACGCGAATGCTTCCTCTGAAGCATCAACTAATATGTGAAGCTCATTACTTTCGTCATCCCTTGTTTGTAAGTATCTAGGGATTCGTACATTTTCGGCTTCTTTAATTTTATTCAACCATTCAAGCCATTTTTGACACAAATGCTCTGGTAGCTGCTCGTCCCACCCGATACATGAACGGTGCAATTCTTGCAACAAGATTTTCCCGTGAATAGTCATATGCGCTATTAACCCTAAAGGATCATATACGCTTAAAACAAATGACATGACTTCACGATGAGTGGGAATTTTTATTCCTTGAGCAACTTCATTGCCTAGTCTGGTTACGTTCACTATGTACCCGAATGAATCATTAACGTCCCAGTAAACTCCTAAAACCTTTTCCACCATAGAGTCCTTGTCCTCAAACAATTTCTGGCCTTTATCCATTCTCCTTTCGGAAGGAATAGTGTTGGCTAATACTTTATCATTCGTAATAAAGTTACGAATGTGGAACCCAGCTTCTTGTTGTACTTCAATCACATTCGCAACCATTTCTGTTGCCAAAGTAATTTCATGAAAACTATCCAGGTAATCATCAACACAGTGTTGTTTCTCAATCGCAAACACTAAGCCAGGATTCGTTAATGCATATTTTTTAGCATTAAAATTTTTTACTGCCTGAGCACATGATGGTGAGCAAGTCGACCCAAATGTCATTACTTGCATCACGTATACGTCAGGTTTCTTATCAGTTTGGCAACTACGCCACAAAAATCGTTGAGCATGCTGGTCATCCGATTTTATGTGTACTTGATGGAACATTTCCTTAATGTCCCCACAAACCGCCACCTTGCCTTCCCGGAATCTCAATAGTATTCCGTACAGGGATGCTGTTGCATCCGGCCCCGATAATAAATTTGAATTGAGGGATACACCTTGAATCTTTGAAGCCGCATCAAATACCAATCTCAGTTTGGGCGGAACTTTATTCAAGTTACTAACTATAAAGTGAGGTAAATAGTATACACGTTTAAATGGATACTCGATTTCTTCCTCGGTTAATTTTCTTATATAACCTTTCGCTTCATAGTCCTTAAAGGTGGCAATCGCCCATTCTTTTTTGTACATATCCTTATTCAAATTTCTCTCCATTATTCGGAGTCTACTCAAGGCTATATCATAACTCTTTGGAAATTGCACTTCGTCATTTTTCCAAAGTAGCCCAATTTCATAATTATTCTCCTTCTTGCGGAGAGTGTCTTTAATAATTTCTTTCGAGCGTTTGTGCTCCTTGGATTCAGGCGAATTTGCAACTTTTTTCATCATTTTCCTTAATTCATCCTCTTGCTGGATTATCATGACGTGCTGGCTATTTGAACTGCCAAACACTAACCATCCCAGCTTTGTTTTTATGGCTATGGGTTCATTAGCTTTTCTGGTAACGCTTTTTTTCGAAACCAATAAATGGCTATGATTTAGGCCAATTAACAGTTTTGGTTTCTCATACTTGTATTCAGTTAAAGGTACCTTACTTAAATATGGATATTTTGCCTTTAACTCAGGTATATTCATTGACTGAGCAGGTAGGTCCAAATTTTTAACGGTTTTCACATTTCTTAATGCAAACCTTTTCCTACCCGTTCCCGATACCTTCAAGTTAACCGTTCTGCTTTCAGTGGCACTTGAAATGTTTTGAGTCCACTTTAGATTCAGAACTTCCTTGTTCCCTTTTAGCCCCAGTATATTAGCCGTTTCTTCTTCAATAAGCGTTAAAGAAGATCCGGCATCGAGAAAGGCAAGTGTTTTCACTTGTTTATTTCCCGAATGTAACGTTACCGGAAGAATTTGGTAAAAATTATTGCCTTTCGATTCTTGATGGCAATTTATTTCATTTTCCGTTGTATCTTTAGGATCAACATGTATTAATGGATGATGTCTTTGGTTACATCCATTCTGTTTGCAAACCTTGTTCGATTTGCAAAACTTAACTATGTGATTAGAACGTAAGCAGCGAAAGCATAGCCTAGCGTTTTTCACTATTTCCTGTCGCCTCTCAGGTGACGACTGTTTAAACCTTTCACAATTTTCTAAATTGTGATCTAATGTGCAGGTTACACATTTCCTTTGGGATTGACGTTTCGGCTCAGTGTACTTCTTTGGAGAATCTTGGTGCAAGTGAATTCTCCTTTCGTCACCGGCTGTTTTTGATTTCACCTGTGACGTTGCCCTATATACTTTTGCCGTTGGTCTTAACCAATTACACAAGTCAACTACTGTAGGAATACGATTCCTTTCAGCATTAGACTGTAACGTCTCGACCCACTTTATTTGAAGATTGAACGGTAGTTTTTTAACCGTATCATCTATCAACCGGTTATCATATAGATAACCTTTTGCGTCTAACATAGTCATATTATTGACTAAGTTTTCTTGAGCGTCTGATATTTCCACGACGTCTCTTTTTGCCTTATTTAGTTCATGAATTAATTCTTCAAAGACGATTTTTGGAGATCCAAATACTTCTCCAAGTCTGTTCATGATCTCGTTTATATTTTCTGGGTCCAGCATAAGTTGCTGAACGCATCTTGCGGCCTTACTTTCCAATACCGTCTGCAGCCTGGATAAATTTTCTAAATTATTGAATTGACCTTCTCTTGTGGTCTCTTCAAAAATTTTCTTAAATTTAGGCCATTCTCTGGCATTTCCGCTAAATTTAGGCAAAGCTACTAATGCTTGCCTTTTTAGGTAGACCGTCCAATCAGACGAGTTTTCTGACATGGCGTCATCACTTAAATTCTTATTTTGAAATGACGTCACGAGGGATGACATTGTCCTCTCGTGTATTCGCATCAACTCAAAAATCGCCCCATTGCTGGTTGAAGCCTCTGCTTGGAGAGCCATAGTTTTCATCTCCAAGTCTTTTGTCATTGCAGCGTATTCTTTATTCCGCTGCTGACATTTTACACAATACCAGTCTTCTGGTCTTGGTGGCCGTTTATCAAGATTCACACAAGATAAGTGGAACCACCTATCGCACTCATCGCAAGTTATCATTTCGACCATTGCACGATCTTTCTTCGTGCAAAGGCGACAATGTCCATTTGGATTAGACACAAATTCCATTTTAATAAGAACAATTGTTATCTCCTTGAATTCTACTCAAAATATTTGCCTATATCAATTTTCAACAAATATTCTCTAAAATAGTTTAAAACAACTATTCCAAAGTCAGACTAAATAAATTCTTAAGCCAATTAAAGGAATTTGCGTTACGCTCCTCTCTGGAGCCACCAAAATGTCACCGGCTGAACAAGAGCGATTTCTCGTTCGATGACTTCACCCAACACAAGTTCCTAAACTGGCTTAAGAATCTTTGGGTTTGAAAACTATTGTTTCCTTTTTTGTTTAAATCTTTCGGATATCCGGGAAGAAACAAGTAGGGCATAAGAGCGGAAGTACGCTTTTATGCTGGCTACGGTTCTCCAGCGGACTGTACCTAGGGAAGGTAAAAAAAGGAAATGTTATCTAATCGAGGATACTTCACCAAGCTCCAACAACTTCCTTCTCTGGCGATGACTTTGTCCTGTGGGATGAGAATTCGACTGGCGACGACCTTCTATGGCGCTTTCTTTCTAAGTATGAACTAGCACTGACTGGTGTAACTAATAGACTTCCTGTATTTTCAGTTTTCTTAACCTATATATACATGAATCATATGGTAAAATAATGAAAATGTTGCACGACATGCAGTGCAACATTTATTGCTATCTCCCTTTCTCCTTAGATGCTGACGTTACCATTCGTCAGCACAAATTCCTGGTGCCTCACTACTACATAAAGATTTGATCCGATGATAGCACTTGCATTTTGTGCTATCCTTCGCTATTCCCTAACGGCTGCAAGTGCCTTTCCTAGAAGGCTCAAGTTTCAAGTTCAAATCTTGCTTAGCCGTCCTATCTAAACATATGCGGCACCTTATCTGTATGCTCGAAAAGCATGTTAATTATGTTTTCCAAATATTTCCATGACCGTTGCTAGATCGTCGTTTTATTGCATTCTTCGTTAGAGTTATATTTACTACTTTATTACCACAACCCTCAGAGAACAAGTTCTGACCGATATTTGTTATCGCCTCCTTTTGGCGTTTGTTTATGTTTTGTTCCTTCGCATTTCGTCATGGTCCTTGCTAGTTAATTTACATTGCCATCAGCACCAGCTTATCTGGTGTCTCGACCCGAACTTAGGCTTCCGCCGCTATATGAATTAGTGCAATATTAATGCATACGGGATGCGAGATTTGATGGGTAAATAACAGCTCTCATGACTGCGCTGGTAACGAACTATCGGGTCAAATTACTTCTTATTCATAGTGCTCCTTTAAGCACATTTATTTTGGTTGATAAATAAAGTCTATTAATGCCATCATCTGATTAATGCGATTGTAGCAAACACTACGCTCGACAGTAATTATAAATACGGAAGTTTGTGATCCAGCTACAAACCTCAATGTTATAAACCAACACATTCGACTTGATGTTCACCCTTCAGGTAACATCAAGCTCAGTAAGTAAGGGGGCATGCAGCGCCCTTAGCAAATTTTCCTTCGCACTTGTTAGTATTGTAGAAGAAAAAAACTCGTCACCTTTCAGGCAAGCCTTCACGTCAGCGTAAACGCGACGAGCAATAACAAAAATATCTTTTCACGGGCACCGGTCACTGTCATTGACATTGTGGCAGTGGTTTCGGTTCGCGGCTCGCGGCTTTCAGTTGAAATTCGGGAGAAAGTCGGATGAACTTTCTACTTAAAATCACAAGCTCGGCTTGTACTAAAATCTTCGGGCTTCACCCGAAAGTAAATGTTAGGAGCTTAAAAACCCATAGTTGGGAAGAGTTAGCTGTTAGTTAAGTTTTAAAGAGTGCGCGGTAAATAGCCGTTAGTCTCGGGAGTCGACCCGTAGATAAGTTAGTCCGTCCCGTCCGAGTTCTCGTGTTAATAATCGTTTTTAAGTGATATCAATTCGTGTACAATATCGTTATAAAGAAGAGAATTCGCAAAATATGATTGACAGAAAGCATGTTAACAGTTTTTGAATAGTGATAAATAGAAGTAAATATCGGATTTGTAAGCACATAGCCTGATGGTAGCAAGTGGGAGAAGAAACATTCTCTAAGGGATAAGATAGATTGCGTGAACAAAACATATAGCACAAGAAGCATAGACCCACTGTAGTGTTACCGAGAAAAGATAACAAGTGATAACAGTTTTTGCGGAAAATGTGCTACCACTATGTAAAGACGTTATTGTGAATTAATAACACAAATAAAAGTTTAAAGAAGAACAGAAGAAACAAATTTATTATTTTTCTAACTGTGGAAAAGAAACATCCTCCTTCGGTATCTTCCTCCCGCCGCCGCTCGGCCGAAAACGACGAGGTGCTTGCACAAGCACTAGCACGGTTGATGACACATCTTTTTGCTGATCTGGAACTGCAGGTTTTTCACTATTTGGATGACATTATCATCTTTTCGCGCAGTTTCGAAGAAGACCTAGTAACACTGAGGAAAGTAGCAGACAGACTGCGACAGGCAAATCTGACGATATCCCCGGACAAATCCAAATTCTGCGTCAGGAGCTGAAATATTTAGGCTACGTCTTGAATGAAGACGGATGGAAGGTAGAAAACGAAAAGATCAACTGCATCGTGAATTTTCCCTCACCGCAAAGCAGGAAAGAAGTTCAGCGCTTTCTTGGACTGTGCAACTGGTATAGAAGGTTCATCGAGGATTTCGCTCGCATTGCTGTTCCACTGACCGAGTTAACGAAAGCTAAAATCATGTTCCGATAGACACTAGTAGTTGAAGACGCTTTTGTGAAGCTGAAATCGATGCTAGTGTCAGCACCAGTTCTGGTGATGCCCGATTATGCCAGACCGTTCAACATAGCCTGCGATGCCAGTGACGTCGCCATTGGAGCCGTCCTAACGCAAGAAACAGATGGAATCGAACACCCGATAGCGTACTTTTCTCAGAAACTGTCATCCTCCGAACGAAACTACTCGGTTACGGAAAGAAAATGCCTAGCGGTCATTCGAGCAATTGAAAAGTTCCGTGGATATGTGGAAGGCGTCAAGTTCACGGTATTCTGCGATCACGCTGCGTTGTCGTACTTGAAATCAATAAAGAACCCCACGGCGTTAATGTGCAGATGGATCCTTCGGTTGAACGCGTTTGATTTCGACATCAAATATCGTAAAGAAGCGTGCAATGTAGTTCCGGATGCATTGTCAAGGATAGTAGCAACGATTACGTTCTCCACCAACACAAGTGACAACAATTGGTACATCCGTCTTGCAAGAGGCGTAACGAAGCAACCGTAGAAGTTCCCAGACTTCTGTATTGTGTCCAACGAACTCTTCAAGAATTATCGTTACAGGGATGAGCTGGGGCAGATCACGCACAAATGGAAGAAGGTAGCTCCGAGGGACGAACGAGCGGAAATATTAAGAAAATTTCACGATTCGGTCACAGGAGCGCACTTAGGATTCCAGAAGACGCTACAATAAATCCAGACAAACTTCTATTGGCCGAAAATGCAAGAGGACATCGCTCGTTACGTGCGTAGCTGCAAGGTGTGCAAGGCCAGCAAAGCTCCGAATTATCGCATGATGCCGGATATGAGAAAATTGGAACCTGCTAGAATTCCATGGGAGCTGATCTCTTTAGATTTTGTTGGTCCATTCACCAGATCGAAGAAAGGTAACACAGTCATCTTGGTGGTAGTGGATTGGATAACTAAATACGTGATCGCGCACTCCATGCGCAGTGCAGACACTGAGGCGATTATTAACTTTCTGGAAAAGGAGATCTTTCTGCGATTTTCACGTCCAAGGATTGTTCTGACAGACAACGGGAAACAGTTCATTTCGTTGGCATTTCGCTCTTTGCTCAAGAGGTATAACACTGAGCACATGGCCACAACGTATTATTGTTCGATGGTGAATAACGCTGAACGCGTGAACCGTGTATTGATAACCTGCATGAGAGCACTCTTGAACGAAGATCACCGGACATGGGATGAGAATCTGCCTTCAATAGTTGCAGCAATCAACAGTGCAAAGCATGAAGTCACAGGAGTAAGTCCACACTTCGCCAACTTCGGCAGAGAGCTGATCCTACACACCGATCTCTACAGACAGCAGGACCTCAACACCCCGAAGGACTTGAAGTTGGCACAAGATTCTCGGTTATCGAATCTCAAGCGAATCCAAGAATTTATGCTTCAGCGAATTAGAAACTCACACTAAAAGGCAAAGCAACGGTCGTTCAAAGTCGGCGACTTGGTTTGGAGAAGATCGTTATCATCTAAGGCAGACCACTTCAATCAGAAGTTAAACTCGAAATTTGTGCCGGCAATCATTCGTAAGGTTCTAGAAGAACTAGAAGACGTCCCATCTGGTAAGACAGGGAGATTTCACGTGAAAGACATTAAATCAGATTAAAAACAATTAGCACAGCTATGTCCACAGTCGCACACAGGAAACCAGCCTCTACAGGCTTACCGTTAGCGTACCGTGAGAAAACGCACCCAAGTCGAGAAAATTTCAGAGTAAAATGCCTCCCACAGGCGCGCCGGTAGCGGACCGCGAAAAAAACGCACATCGGAACACTCACTAAATCAATAAAGCAAAGCCTTTGCAGGCCAGCCGGTAGCGTACCGGGAGAAAAACGCACAGAGACAGTTCGGCCGTTACCGTAGCGAGAGAAAACGGACAGTCGAAATATAGGCTCGCGAGTCTGATCAATCCAAACAACAGGATAGAGGAAAACGAGCCATAAGACGGACAGATAGGCCGAGGAAGGCCCATGACAACTGGCAGTCGCAGCAAGTTACTTTCGAGACGCCAGGGACGGGATCGGACTTCCTCCCAGAAAAGGCCGAGGATGTCTGTACGTTACCGTTCAGCGAGAAAACGGACTCAAGTTAAGTAATGGCATGAGTTATGTCGACAACACACCCTCAAAACCCAGAAAGTATAACAGTTGAACGAAATTCAAGGGCACGAATCGTGTCGGAAGATTGCGAAACAAGCGGAAATCGCGTTCAATAACTGCGAGTTCCAGGGAATAAGCCTTCTGCAGGCCTGCCGGTAGCGACCCGTGAGAAAAACGCACCCAAGCACCACGATTGGTTAGGAAACTAGCCTCCCACATGCGTAGCTAACTAGCCTCCCACAGTAGCGAGAGAAAGCTGATGGATGAAGGACCGAATCATTTCACCGACGCGACCGAAGTGCATCGAATCGTAGTCGCCTACAAGGATCGAGGAAAACGAACTATGAGTAGCACCAGCTCCCAGAAAAATATGTTCAAAAAACACGCAAGCGGTAGAAGTTCCCCTGAAAGCCTGAACAGGTGCGCAAAGTTCAGTGATACAATAATAGTCTTGTTGGTCGGAGGCGTCACGACGAAGGTTATCAACCCGAAGGAACGCGAATCAAGGGCGCGGTCATAATCCTTGCTTGGGCTCGTGGTGATAGGAGAGACTAAATCCTCTCAAACCTCAAATAAACCAATTTTCCTAAGATTGTCAATTCTGTAGTTAAGCCAATCAATTATTTTTGCATGCTGCATACTGTTTTCTTTGTTATTTGTTGATCTTCTAGTTTAATTTAGCCATTAAGACTGGATAAGATCACTGACTGTTAATACTCAGTGGAAGTTTGAGGAAGGCATACAAGAGCTGAGCCGGATACATTTTAGCCATGTCTTGTTGGCATACGATTACCATTTTGTGCAGACAAGTTCTGCTGTTTAGTTAATGTTGCGGTAGAGAAGAAGATAAGTTTTTGTTGAGCTCAAGATTTGAAGAGCATTCGTTAGGCTCTGGTATATTTGTGTTGGTTTGTGTTGAAGTTTGTAATCGGCACAATCACCGGCACACTTCTTAAAGAAGTGAAAGTTTTAGAAATTTTTCGTGAACCATTCTCGTGCTTCACGAAACATTTTTGCCACTGGGTAGGGTTGTGTAGCGTTATATTAAGGATTTGAGTTAAGTCATGGTGAGATGCATATAAGATAATTGAATCAAGCGTGTAGACAGAGTAAGAAAAATTTAGTGTAACTGGGTGCACTGCTCCTTTTGCAGAATCCGAAAAAGAGATAGCGTATCGAACGATAGTCAGTTGGTCTTCCGGCGTGCTCGAGTTGATACGTGTTTTGCGAGGGCCGTTTTTTCTTCGCCTTTGGCGGCCATTGCGCTGAGCGCGCTTCGGAAAAGGAAGGTTTTGTGCGGCCGGCTATGATGTTTGACTGTATTGTGTATTGAAAAGCTGGCAAAAGTCACGCGGAAAAAAGGCCGTGTCTATCGCCCGCGAGGTAATTAACGGAGGTCATCCAGGTAGAAGCACAAGATCGACGCACGGCAGGCGAAGCTGGCGGCACCCTCAATAGGGGCATTCCGCCATTGTGATCTGGGATCGTGTGTGCGGACGGGAGACGCTGACATTTATTGGTCAGCGGATCACAGTACATTGCCAACGTGGCGAGAAAGTGACATGCAATGCCCTAGAAAGAGAAAATAAGAAAAATAACAAGTTTTGCCTATTTTGACATGAATTCGTCTTACTTTACTATGGAGTGCCTTTTCAAATTTAATTCTGTACAAGAGTGGTGTAACTTTATTTTAACTGTAGTTGTAGAGGCATAGTGTAACATGGGTAAAGTTTGGTACGTATTATATCTTTTCTAGATTACGATTCCATTCAACGGAAATATTACAAGGTTCTAATAAGGGGAACGTGCCATCTGAGCCGATTTGTTCTGATTCCTGATAGGTTCCCATAATAAATTCAAAAATAATTATGGTGGTGGATCCATTAAGTTGTGTTATGAAGATAATCATAGATACTTCTGTTTTCATTAAATGTGGCTATATACAATGAACTATCTTTCAGCATAAGCCCTCAGCTACTATTATTGAACCAAACAATAATCCTTTAACCTAATTTAATGATGAGAAATTGATATACACACTAAGATTCAATTCCGTTGTTCGGTAATTTTTTTAACGAAAGCTTTCGGTAATCAAAAGCTATTAGCGATATTTCGGTACATGAACGTCGTTTTACAAAAATTATGAAAATTTTTACCGGACGATCAGTGTTACGCATATTTTCTTTACAGAATTCTGTAAATATATATACAATTCATACGGTAAATCTGAATAGTCTCCGAGTACGGTAAAACCCTACCGTCCGTACGGTAAAATAATCTTCCAATAACCGAACTTCTGTAGATACTGATTGTCGTGAAAACTAACTGTCAAACAGTTGATAAATGTTCAGTAAGTGTCTTTTTATTAATCAAACGAAAAAAATCTTAAAGAGTTCATCGAATGGATTGAGGTACAGGTGCTAAAGTTTTTGAAACATTAGAACCACTAAAAGCTTTTTGTTTACTTATAGGCAGAGAATAATTTTGTATCACTTGTTCACTTGCTGCCTACACAATTCGTTCAAGGGTAATTTCTTGTGGACTCGACGGATTGTGCAGTGTTTTGGAAGGTGGAATAAAATTATAGCCACAACAGGTTGGATTTTTTTATCATTCGTTTTTTGTGAACATGTGTTGTTTTATGAAATCCGAAAATAAAACAATTTTAACCAAAGGAAGTTAGATCCATTTGGTTTACAGTTTACGGTAGTCGTTTGACAGCTCACCAATTACTGAACGATCGGTAATCAATTTGATTACCGAACGTTCAGCTGTTGAAAATTCGGTAAAAAATTACCGAATTCTGCGAAATTTTCTAAGTGTGTAGTATTAAAAGCGTAATATTTCGGTCTAAACTAGCTTCAAAAAATCACACAATGGAACAATTTCATGCTGAATCCGCTGACTGTTGGAACGACTCCCTTCGATGTGCATGTGTGTTCGTTGTAACAAATAAAGTATTTTTCACTGGTCTAGGGATTTTTTTCACTCACGACTAATTTATAAAAAGGGCGTATGTGATTCAAGCCACATTATTTTCAAACAATTATAACTAGAAATCTATAGCTTCTATAATAAATTTGTGTAAAAAGAAGTTGTAGGTAATCAATTACACTTTCTAAAAAAATTATACACTGAACAATATTTCCAATTTTTCGTGAAATCGAATATAAAGTTATTTTTTAAATTCTCAGTTATCTTACAATAAGATTTAAAAAAAAAATTATCACAAAAAACGTCAAGTTACAAGGAAACTAATGAATGTTTTGGAGCGTTGAAGGGATGATAAATGAAAATTTTTCCCGACGGAAAGCTTTTTAAGAATTTTAGAAAAACGATGTTTTTATAGGAATAAATGTATCTAAGCAATGAAATATTATTCTCCAAGCTACGTTCAATGATAAAGCTTATAGGAAACTACTTTTCAAATGCAGCCATTTTCAAGATAACACATGGATCAATAAGTCCCGAGACTAAAGCAGAGATGGCGCTCGTAGTAAACCAGTAATCACGCCTTTCTAGAGTACTAACCTTTGCTTGAAACGGGTCAAAATTTTAAGTCGATCCGACCAGAAACAGCTGAGTTATCGAGGTTGGAGTAAAGTCGTTTTGTAGTTTGTTTAAAAAATGGACTAAACCGAGTTTCGTGTTTTGATAAAACATTGTTTTTTAATGGGTAAAAACACCGTGCAAGCGAAACAATGGATTGCAAAATGTTATCCGGGCTCTTGTCCATCAAGAGCAACGATTTGTCGGTGGTTCGCCTAGTTTAAACGTGGTCGTACCGACACAAATGACGCGGAACGCTCGGGTAGACCTGTGGAAGCCGTTACACCGAAAAATGTGAGTGAAGTAACAAAAATTATAATGAAAGATCGTAAAGTGAAGCTCCGTGAGATTGCTGAGATGACACAAATATCATATGGAAGTGTATTTACTATCCTTCATGAAAAATTGAGCATGAAAAAGGTTTTTTTCCAAGTGGGTGCCGCGATTGCTTTCGATGGAACAAAATGCACCCAGCCACAAGTCGATGAAAACAATGGCGAAATTGAACGAATTGGGCTTTGATCTGATTCCCTACCCCCTATGCTCGCCAGATTTAGCCCTCATTGACTACTGGCTCTTTGCTGATCTTAAAAAAATGCTCCAGGGAAAAAGATTTGGCTCAAATGAGGAGGTCATCGCTGAAACTGAAGCTTATTTTGAAGCGAAAGATAAACTTTTTTATATACATGGTATTGAAAAATTGAAAAAACGTTGGAACCATTGTATCACCCTAAAAGGTGATTATGTTGATGAATAAAAAAAAATTTTGCAAAAAAAGTTGTTATATTAGGTACCAAATCGAGAATATTGATATTTTATGAGGAAACGTATTTTTTCCTTTTTTACCTTTTTTATGAATATAAAAAATAAATAAAAGATGCCGAGAATCGTATTCTAATCCATGCTGTTCGACGAACTGAGCAAATGTCCGTGTGTGAATGTATGTGTGTATGTATGTGTGTCTGTATGTGTGTCGTCAAAAATATGGTCGAGATCTCAGAGATGACTGGACCGATTTTGATCAAACTAATCGCAAATGAAAGGTCTCCCCGTCACTCTGAACGCTGTTGAATGGTTTTAAGATCGAGTTTTTACTTTTTGAGTTGTACGATGTCCAAATTTTCATTTTTTTGCCTTTCTCATATAGAAAGGTTATGCAATCACTTGAAAAACCGACTAGGGACTACCGACTAGTGTCATATACCATTCGACTCAGTTCATCGAGCTGAGCATTGTCTGTGTGTGCATGTATGTATGTGGTTGTGTATGTGTTAAATAATCTTACTAGATTTTCTTGGAGATGGCTGAACCGATTTTTACAAACTTAGATTCAAATGAAAGGTCTCGTGGTCCCATACGGAATTTCTGAGTTTCATCCAAATCCGACTTCCGGTTCCGGAGTTATAGGGTAAAGTGTGTTCAATATTGTACACTGTCACTTAAACCGACGAAACATAAAACGTAAAAAATATTCTAAACTGGTCTCAAAACTACACAAATCGATAGTCATTATCAGTAGGCAACTAAACAAACCGATTCCGGCTATCCTGGTTCCCGGTATCCGGTTCCGGAAGTACCGGAAATAGTGGTCATATATACCAAAATGGATCTCACTCATTTTTCTCAGCGATGGTTTGAACGATTTCCACAACTTAGATTCAAATGAAAGGTCTTTCGGTCCCATACGAAATTTCTGAATTTCATCCGGATCCGACTTCCGGTTCCGGAGTTATAGGGTAAAGTGTGTTCAATATTGTACACCGTCACTTAAACCGGCGAAACAAAAATGTTCTAAACTGGTCTCAAAACTACACAAATCGATAGTCATTATAAGTAGGCAACTAAACAAACCGATTCCGGCTATCCTGGTCCCCGGTATCCGGGTCCAGAAGTACCGGAAATAGTGGTCATATATACTAGAATGGATCTCACTCACTTTTCTCACCGATGGTTTGACCGATTTCCACAAACTTAGATTAAAATGAAAGGTCTTTCGGTTCCATACGGAATTCCTGAATTTCATTCAGATCCGACTTCCGGTTCCGGAGTTATAGGGTAAAGTGTGTTCAATATTGTACACCGTCACTTAAACCGGCGAAACAAAAAACGTAAAAAATGTTCTAAACTGGTCTCAAAACTACACAAATCGATAGTCATTATCAGTAGACAACTAAACAAACCGATTCTGGCTATCCTGGTTCCCGGTATCCGATTCCGGAAGTACCGGAAATAGTGTTCATATGTACCAAAATGGATCTCACTTACTTTTCTCAGCGATGGTTTGACCGATTGTTGAAATCATAAAAAATGACGCTATCTAACTGTTACCATAACTGCTCAAAGACAGCACAAAGAAAGCAAAAAGGAAATTGGGTTTATTAAAAAGTGTAATAGACAAAAACTCATAAGAAGTGTCAAAGCAACACAATTAATTAAAAAGCTAAGAAGGATAGTCTAGCCGAAACCGCTTGCAAATGGTATTGATGTTTTTTGCATGTGTTATGATATATACATATTTACATTTTTAAACCGATATCTAAAATGTCGTAAACTTTTAGTGGTGTGTTTTTTGTGTAGAATTTGTGCACAATTGATAACAATGTTATTCACATGGAACAGTGAAGTGAGTTTGATGTGCTGCACTCTAAGTGTATATGTCAAACGAAATACGTTGTATCTTCCAACATGACAATATTGCAGCTGGTTATGGTTTATTCAGCAGAAAGCTGCCTCGAAACAAAAAGGCGGGTGGGTAATGTCAGAGACATAACTGGATGTCGTGAATACGAAAACAACTGACATGTTCCTTAACACTTCCGAATATCAATTGTATGAATTATGCACGCATTCCCCTTTTTCATATTTTTCGCAAAAACAAAGAAAGCTTCACTTGATCTCGATTAGTGTGAATTTCACACAGCGAAAAGTGCACAAATCTAAGCAAACTGTTCTTGATTTGCAGTAAACTGAGGATATTTCCCTACGATTTGCAAACAACAAATCCTAATAGCTCTTTAGAAAACTTTTAGAGCCATTAGAACGGCTGATATTGTGCAATGCTCTCCACCGTTGTTTTTTTCCCAATGCTAATGACTGGCAGCTGTGACGTAATCGCTCTTGTCGAAAGCGTGCAGACGACACAAAACACATCTCCTCGCAGTGGCAATACAATCCAAACTGATTCAAGTTTTGTTGAGAGGCTTGTTTCTACCTGATTTCGTTTGTAGCTTTTTCACTAATGGGCGGTCCTAACGGCTATAAAAATAGCCGCATACAGAATTTTAATGTCGATTATTTCATTTCGGATTTGCATATTTTATTGAAAGAAACTATCAAAATGCTGTAGGGATTCGTTTCCAGCATTCAGAAGATTCGAATTGCGTAATTCTCTACGACATTAAACTCTGGAACATTTTTCGCAAAAAAAGGCTTCACTTGATCTCGATTACTGTGAATTTCACACAGCGAAAAGTGCATAAATCTAAGCAAACTGTTCTTGATTTGCAGTAAACTGAGGATATATCCCTACGATTTGCCAACAACAAATCCTAATAGTTCTTTAGAAAACTTTTTGAGCTATTAGAAAGGCTGATTTTGTGCAATGCTCTCCACCGTTGTTTTTTTCCCAATGCTAATGACTGGCAGCTGTGACGTAATCGCTCTTGTCGAAAGCGAAACTAGCTGTGCAGACGACACAAAGCACATCTGCTCGCAGGGGCGATAGAATCCAAACTGATTGAATTTCTGTTAAGAGATTTCCTTTTATGTGATTTCGTTTGTAGCTTTTTCACTAATGGGCGGTCCTAACGGCTATAAAAATAGCCGCATACAGAATTTTATTGTCGATTATTTCATTTCGGATGTGCATAATTTATTGAAAGAAACTATCAATATGCTGTAGGGATTCGTTTCCAGCATTCAGAAGGACCAAATTGAGGAACTCACTGCGATATTCACCACTTTTCGGAACATTTTTCCCGGACGATTTGTTGTACAGCAGCAGATATTTTGTTCTCTTCCTTAGAACGCGTTCTGATTGGCTGGTGTTGACATGGAGCAAATGAGACAGGTTTTTCAATAGTGTACTATTGAAATACTTCAATGCTTTTGCTATACACGTTTAAATTGAAAAATTTCGATTCTATTGGTAGTTAGATTATATAAATCCTTTCACAGATCACTGAGCTATGAGCTTTAAAAATACGAGATAGGCAAACGCGCCTTATGAATTATCCTCTTTGATACTCGTTTATACCAAACATTTCAGAAAAGTTTAATTTTGAATTATTTGAGCAACATTAGATACAACAATAGATATTCACGATCAAAAACTTATCACTCTCTCAGAGGGTAAATTTTGAAAAGGCACCCCATAGTAAAGTAAGTCGTATTCACGACAAAAGAAAAGTAAGAGTCTTCTGTTCAATACATACAGGGTCCGGCACTCGAAGTGTAACCAATTAAAAAGGTCATAAATTCAGTTTGGAAAATTACTTTTTCTTAATTCAAAGTACAAAATGTGTAAAAATAATACAAAATTCAGAATCAATTCACTTTTGCTCGATATGACCACCTTTTGCCTTGACTTGATGACTTGAGAGAGCGAAGGAGTTGCTTCGTTTGGCCGAAAGCGGTCAATTTCCGAACATTGTTTTTTCTGACGAGAAAATTTTTCCAATTGAGCAATTCGTAAACTATCAAAACGATAGGGTTTACTTGACCGACCGTTCATACGTTCACAGTTTGCGTTGTATACTCCTAGTGGGCGGTTGCTTGTCTCTGTTGCTCCTAGTTGATTTCACTTGGGCTACGCCGTCCGGTGTACTATTTGTATCGCTTTTGGAGTGCAAAAAGTTTTCAGTGAGAGAGTCACAGTCGCACAATTGAATGAAGAAAATAATGATTTGAACTAGGTATTAGAAATCAATTATAATTTCTAACAATGCTGACAAAATTTCTCAGTATATATCTCCGAATCACAAAAAACATGCTTATATGAACGCACTTATCCATATCCATATATTGCATAAGGGATTATCATTTGGTTGTTTTGATATCAATATATCGGGCTGTCAGCAAACATTGTGTGTGTCAGAAAGTGAAGTTTACTGCATTAGAGAGATCGTCAATGTGTTCCACATTCAGTTTCAATTGAATTGAATGAAGTTTTACAGCACTCGATGTATTCAAGACTGATTTCGAGGTGTATCGTCGTTTTCTGATATTATAATATCAGAAAACGACGATACACCTCTGATATTATAATATCAGAAAACGACGATACACCTCGAAATCAGTCTTGAATACATCGAGTGCTGTAGTTCATTCAATTCAATTGAAACTGAATGTGGAACACATTGACGATCTCTCTAATGCAGTAAACTTCACTTTCTGACACACACAATGTTTGCTGACAGCCCGAACGGGCAGCATTCAGTCATCACTCGTTTCTCTTCAATCGAGGCTCAGTTTAACCACCGTCAGTTGATCTCTTGAAGTAACAAGATATTTCTTTCAATAGTGTGAGAGCGGCCTTCAAATGAGGTTCATGTAAACATTCGAATTGGTTCAAGATAATAGATGAAAGACAAACCAGATAGTTGAAATATCAATCACAGAATACACATAAATTAATTGTTTCCTCCTTCAGTTTTCATTTTTAATACTTTATTCCATTTATAATACTTTACTCCATTTATAATTCTATTCGTTCGAACTTGCTTACTACCAAGAGCGAAGGCAATGAAGGAGCTACACTACTTGGCACTTGAAACTGAGCAAGCAAAACTTCAAATGACTATCAACGATTAATCAACTGACGATGAATTCCGGGAGCTTCACTTGAAAATGGCAGCAAAAGTCAAAGGAATTAGTAGGGATATGCTGACGGTCAGCGGCCATAAATTTCATTTTCATCTTATTTTATTCGATTGAAAATGAAATTTTACCGCACTGAATACAACCGATCTTGCAGACTACCGATTTCGTCGGTGGATGGTAAAATAACAGCCAACATTAGTTTCTGCCATTTGCAGGTGTCATCGAAAAATGGTTCATACTGTAATGACTACTAGCCACTAGATGGCACATTACTGCTGAAAAAAAATTCGCATTTACGATTGTCTCTACTATTTTGGCAGCTATAAATACGACTTCCCGTACTGTATTTACGGAAAAGACATAAACGAAAGTGAAACTCAGGAAGTCTGCTATAAGCGTAACTATTTTTATTCAAAATCACTATTTTCTTCACTCAATTGTGCGACAGTGACTCTCTCACTCCGAAAGCAATACAAATAATACTCCGGACAGCGTAGCCCAAGTGAAATCAACAGCTACAGAGAAAAGCAACCGCCCACTACGAGTATTCTACGCAAACTGTGATTGATCTTGCTTTATAGATCCAAAACTATGTTTTGAACAGAAAACACTGACCTTTCTTCTTGTTTCGAGGCAACTTTCTGCTGAATAAACCATAATCAGCTGCAATATTGTCATGTTGGAAGATACAACATATTTCGTTTGACATATACAATTCTTCTTCATCTTCTTTTACTGTCATTTGGACAACAAATGTTAAAGGGCAGAGTGACTGTGACTATAAAGCCCTTGAGCTTTTTATTCGAGAGTTGCACCTTGGTTTTCTGGTATGTGCAAGGCTCCCTCGTTCCCTCTCACACCAGCTAGCCGCAAAGTGAGGTAATTTCTGTTTTGCAGATAGTTACATCAATTATATATCTATTTCGATTTCTTTTAAATATTCACATATGTCGCGTAATGTTTCTACGTTTTTACTGTTGAACAAGTCAATTAAACTTCTGAATTTGCCAACGAACCAATATTTTGAACGAGCCACAACAAATTTCAAACAATGCAAAACGATATGTTCTCCCGTTTCTGGTGCATCACAGATATCGCACATATCAACAGATCGGCTGAAAAGTTCGTATCGTTTCTATGAGAGGGCGCCACTAGAATTAAATCCATACCATTTTCAGTTAGTACCAACCTTCAAAATATACGTGTATAAATTTGACAGCTGTCTGATTATTAGTTTGTGAGATATTGCATTTTGAGTGAAGCTACTTTTGTTATTGTAAAAAAATGGAAAAAAGGAATTTTGTGTGTTGATGAAACACTACTTTTTGATGAAAAAAAGTGCCGCCGATTCCAAAAAATGGCTTGATGAGTGTTATCCTGACTCTGCACCGGGCGAAGCAACAATTCGTAAGTGGTTTGCAAAATTTCGTACTGGTCATATGAGCACCGAAGACGATGAACGCAGTGGACGTCCAAAAGAGGCTGTTACCGATGAAAACGTGAAAAAAATCCACAAAATGATTTTCAATGACCGTAAAGTGAAGTTGATCGAGATAGCTGACACCCTAAAGATATCAAAGGAACGTGTTGGACATATTATTCATGAATATTTGGATATGAGAAAGCTTTGTGCAAAATCGATCAAAAACAACAACGAATTGATGATTCTGAGCAGTGTTTGGAGCTGTTATATCGAAATAAAACCGATTTTTTTCGTCGATATATAACAATGGACGAAACATGGCTGCATTACTTCACTCCGGAGTCCAATCGACAGTCAGCTGAGTGGACTGAACGCGATGAACCGAACCCAAAGCGTGGAAAGACTCAACAATCGGCCGGTAAGGTTATGGCGTCTGTATTTTGGGATTCGCATGGTATAATTTTCATTGACTACCTTGAAAAGGGAAAAACCATCAACAGTGACTATTATATAGCGTTATTAGAGCGTTTGAAGGACGAAATTAAAAAAAAACGGCCTCATTTGAAGAAGAAAAAAGTTTTGTTTCATCAAGACAATGCACCGTGTCACAAGTCGATGAAAACCATGCTGAAATTGAACGAATTGGGCTTCGAATTGCTCCCTCATCCACCGTATTCTTCAGATTTGCCCCCCCCCCAGTGACTTTTTCCTGTTCTCAGACCTCAGGAGAATGCTTGCTGGTAAAAAATTTAGAAGCAATGAAGAGGTAATCGCTGAAACTGAGGCCTATTTTGAGGCAAAGGACAAATCGTACTACAAAAATGGTATCGAAAAGTTGGAAGATCGCTATAATCGCTGTATCGCCTCTGATGGCAATTATGTTGAATAGTAAAAACGAATTTTGGCAAAAAAATGTGTGTTTCTATTAAACGACACGAACTTTTCAGCCGAACTGTTATTAATTTCATGTTGAATTTCCAAAATTTTGACCAATCGTGCCCTGTGATTCAATGAGGTAGAAACAGGTGGGGCAAACACAACTCCTTGGTGTTAGTGAAATTAACTTTGCTTCAGCAAGCCAAGTAAAACTAATACCGTTTCCGTTTATTGATCAGAGCAGCCCAAAAGCTGACCCAGAGACGCCCAAACAACGTTTGATATGTTTTTTCTAGCAACCTGAGATCGCTGTAGATCGGACTCCAATCGCGTAGTTTCGCTCTGAATATTTTCTCGGGTCGCACCACGCATCCAACCGAATTTGTTTATTTTTTCTTTTTTTCATGAGTTGTTGTTTAGGGCGCGTACCACGTGTTCGTTTTACTCGGAGTCAGAGTAGCCCGCGTCTCGGTTCAAAAACGAAAACGGTATAAAACCCTCGTGCTTGCTTTCGTCACATCGTTCGGACTAGTTGGCATTGAATCATAGCATGTTTATTTTTTCATGTATGTCGTCATGCCGAACTATTTACAAATTTTTGGTTACCAAAGCAAGCAAGCTATGTGTTCTGCCCCACCTGTTTATATCACATTGCCTGTGATTAGTCTATCCAGTCTATTCATTAAAATGTGAGACTGATTTTGATTACTGAGATTTTTATTGTAATACCATGTCTCTTTATTCACAGTTTGCTGAAACTGATAGAAGGCTTTACCTTTCTCGTATTCATACTCTCGGTACCGTAGATTGGTGCTATCTTTTGCCCTATTTTTGAATAGAACAAACGCGCCTGAAAGCATCATGCAGTTTGGTATTGTTCTACTCTCATTCAGTGCTGCTTTGGCAAGCTTATCAACTATTTCGTTCCCTGAAATATTAGTATGACTAGGGATCCACTGAAGCGTCACGTTCCATTTAATAGCTTTTTCTATAATTCGATTTATAAGTTTTGCTGTCTTAGTTGAATGTTGTACAGAATCAGTCATTAAACAGGAGGATCTCAAATCTATATATATATATATATATATATATATATATATATATATATATATATATATATATATATATATATATATATATATATATATATATATATATATATATATATATATATATATATATATATATATATATATATATATATATATATATATATATATATATATATATATATATATATATAAATGCAGAGATCATTTTTTTGTAATCGCATCACTTAAGAACGGATGGACAGATTTAAATGAATCTTTTTTTGTTTTATTAGTTTCTACCCGCACCCGGTTCGTACATCAAAAAATTAGGAAAATTAGCAGGAAAAGTGGGAAAAATCCATAAAGTTGTTTTGTATGGACAATGGAGTTTTCCGTTGAAATAGTTGTCATTGATTGCTAGATCTACGATTGATGTTTGGCGCGCAACAAGTTGCATAAGTGTTTGGTCGTTGAAGAAAAGAATACTAGATCGTAGAAAAAATCGTTTGGCGCGCAACGAATAGTTTTCACATGCATACTTGATTCATGTTATTTGTCATTTCGAGTCACGTGCTTAATTGCATATCAAAATTATTACTTGCCAAATGACTCAATAACGGAAGGCATATGACTGTTCTAGAAAACCGCTGTAGGCAGGAGAAAAAGTTCTGATATCGTTCACCAGTTGATGGATTGTGTGTAATGGAGTTAGATAAATAAAATTGATCATTGTGAATCAACGAATAGTTTGTGCTGTAGAAGTACTACCACAGCGTAGGACGCATTTGACAAATCCATGAACACCACTGATGTTAGAAGGTGATCTCTTTTATTTTGTTTAATTTGGTTTACTAAAAAGTTTGTACATGTAACTGTTGACATATTCTTTCGAATCCCAAAGGATGTCTCAGGAATTACTTGTTCTAACTCAAGCCAATTTTGCAATTTGATCAAAACAGCTGAATTAATTATTTTTGTTAAAACCGGCACTAAGGAGATAGGCCGTTGACCATCAACGGTCTACTAGTCTCTACCTATTTTTGGAATTACAACTATCTTTAAATAAATTTAGTAAATTCATACGTTTAATGTCAAGATGCATTTGCTCCTTAAGCAAACCTTCAAGTTCGTTTGGTTCACTCACTACACAATACTGTACTTGGTATCTTCTGCTCCGAACGTAAGCGGTTTTGTTATTTCGACTGACTTGGATGAGATGTACGAGCGAAATGAGTTTTTCGTTTCTTGTTTTCTTTCTCTCCAATGCAAAGCACCAGCAGCTGATGCAATCGTTCTTGCTTGAATTGAAACTAGCTTTGCGTACAAACCGACACATCCGCACGCAGTGCCAAATGATCCCAAACTGGTTTAATGCGTCTTCTCGCCTTGACGACCGAAAGGCAAATGAGAACAACGACCTGACCGTTTGAGGTTTTCAACCACGCAGAAGGTGCGCTCTCCGATGCCGCTGTTTGAATGCGTCTTCTCGCCCTGACGTCTGCTTTCATCCAACGCACAAGAAGAAATGATCGATTTTCGACCACGGTTCCCCTTTTATACCGTTCAGTTGAAGATATGTGCCTGACTACCTTAAAATCGTCGTCCTTGCGCGAAAAACCCAAGCAAAAGTAAAGAGTTTTTCGCGTTGTTTTAAAATTTTCAGAAAACTCAATTTTTAGTTATTTGTGGTTATCTCACACTGTTCAAAATATTATCCGACGACAAAATAATTTCCTGGTTCGTAATATACTCGGCTGCTCGGCCATCCATGGAAGTTGTCCATCAATGTCAACTTCCCTTTCAGAGTAGCCTAGATAGCCGTGTAGCGTCGGTAGCGGTTTCCCAACTGGCTAAGAATAATGCTACGGTCCACCTGTACCGATGGTATAAGTCCACCAAACAGGTAAACCATGTGGCATACTGCGGAATTATTTTCTACCAAGAATTGATCCACAAAAATAGGAACTCCTAAGTCAAGGTGTATTTCCGTGCCGAGGACTGAATGGCTGCAAGAGGTTAAATAATGCAGTCATGAACGGAATATTTTGGATATTTCCCATACTGGATACACGCGATGCTTAGCAATCGACTTCTTTGTTAATCGCTTCTGCAAGCAGAGATAAGAAAGCTAAGTGTCTGTGGGTGTCCTCAAGGTGGTGTACTATCCCCACTTTTATGGAACCTAGTCGCTGATGGTTTGTTAAGGAAACTCAATAACCCTGCATTTCCGACTTATGGTTTTGCCGACGATTATCATATATCGTTGATCGGTATAAGCACTCTCTTTGACTCTCTTTGATGATCCATGATCGGTATAAGCACTCTCTACCACTCTCTTTGATTTAATGCAGCAAGCCCTACGATCTGTTGAGCAATGGTGTTGTCAGGTTGGATTATCTGTAAATCCGGGCAAAACATCAATGGTGCTTTCCACTCGTCGTAGGATAAACACAGGAGCTCGTCCGTTACAGTTCTTCGATTCAAAGATTACTGTGGTTGATTAAGCTACATTCGTCGAAGTTTTTCTTGATTCAACACTGAATTGGTCTGCTCATGTTGACATCAGGATGAAAACAGCTCGCATGGCTTTCGGCCAATGTAGATGAGCTTTTGGAAAATCATGGGGACTCAAACCCAGGTACATTCATTGGATCTACACAACTATCGTTAGACCAATTTTGGCATACGGATGTCTTGTATGGTGGCAGAAAGAAGAAGTTGCGACAATTCAGTCAAAGCTAAATCATCTCCGAAGGATGGTCCTAATGGCGATGACAGTAGCATTCACGACAACTCCTACTGCTGCTCTAGAGGCGCTACTGTGCATTAAACCACTACACGTGTTCCTAAAACAAGAATCATTATCTTGTGCATACCTTCTTAAGGTTTCAGGGCTTTGGAACAGTAACCCTTTAGATCAAGCTACTAGCCACACTCGCTTGTGGTATCAAATGGTTACATGGGATGATTATTCACTCGCTCCTAGTGACCTAACTCTCACATGCAGTTTTCCTTTCAAAACATTCAATGTGAGCTATCCTCTTCGTGAGGAATGGTTGACTGGTTATTTGAAACAACTTGATGAACACATAGTTTGTTATACGGACGATTCTCTGTTGAATGGTCGTGTTGGTGCTGGTGTCTACTATCGTGAAATGGAGCTAGAGCAGTCTCTTTCCCTTTGTAGATACTGTACTGTGTTCCAAGTAGAAATCTACGCGATTGTGTGTGAAATACAATCGGCACTTCAGCAGAGAATTTGAAAGCACTCAGTTCGAATGATTCACGGTCGATTCTAGTGATCACATGTCGAACTCAAATTGAAGACCTCAGCATTTCAAATGCTGTTTTCTTCTTATGGGTACCTGGCCATTCTGGTATTACTGGAAATGAATGGGCTTGGCTAGAGTTGGTGCAACGAATGATTTCGTTGGTCCGGAACCAGCTTTATCACTTTCAACTAGTTGGATGAAGCACAAGATTCGTTCTTGGGTTTCATCGAAACATGCCAGCAAAAGGATATTCTCTCGTTTCTCATCCAATGATAAGTGATAAGGAGCTATAGTCAGAAGGGTTCATCGTTCTTCCTGGAGTGAATGGATCCCTTATGTACTCACCTTAAATAGGGCTTAGCAGATTGTTTGGCATACTTTATGGGGTACCGAATTTACTTCTGCTCGTACATACGGCGAATCGTTCTGCATTCTTCCGGGAGTGCAGAATGGTGCCATTTTTGTAAATCTGAAAAATCTCTCGGGGGTTGGAGGTTTTATTAACTGCGCTTCATCAGAAAGAACGCAGATAGTAACAAACCTACATAGGTTTTACAGTAGACTATTCGGGACCTCGTAGAGGTTCAGAATTTACTTCTGCTTCCACTAAATGTGATCCCCAGCAGATTGTTCAGCATCCCTTAGGGATTGAGAATTTACTTCTGCTTTATTGTGTTTTTATTTCGTCAATTTTCCCCATCCTCCTAGTCCAAACCTTACCATTTCCCTTCAATCCTTCCCTCTTATATATCGGGAAAATGATGCTTTAAACAAATTGATGGCAGGGCACAAATCTCCAAATATCAAGGGGAACGTGCCATTTGAGCCAATTTGTTCTGATTCCTGATATTTCGTCAAGCAAATGTAGACTACATAGAAATGGTGTACAATGTTTACTTAGATACTACGCATTATTTTCTACGACTAAGCTGGAATTTCCTTTCATTTTTCGACATACCAAGGTCAAGATGTTCGCAATATTGATTATTCTAGTGTTTCTTTCTAAAAATAATTTACTGGTTCGTAATTGACGGCTAGGTGTATAAAAATTTAATTGCGATAATAAAGAAGGTGATTGAATGCGTTGAGAAATAATGTCGCTGATAAAATAAAGCATTGCAAGCACGCGGCGTTCTTTAAGTTGTTGAATATTGATTAACATGCAGCGTGCTTCATATGGTGGTAAAGGAAATGCTGTCCAGTTTAATTAACGAAGTGCATATAAAAGAAATTGTTTTGAATAGATTCGATGCGTACTTCGTGAATAATATTATATGGATTCCATACTAGGCTGCAATATTCCAAAATAGGTCTGACATATGCACTGTTTTTTTCTATAAGTTGAAATGCATTTACGCACGGAGTGTGGGACTCTCCACAGGACTACCCAACTGTTGATTGGAACTACCCACTAAAATACTTTGGATCTCCAACCCTACCTCCCCGGCACCACCGCTAGGTATTACTTCGGGGTGGAAGGCCATTTTTTTGCTCACAGCACCCTCCCCAGATATATGCAGAACGGGGATCAGCGTCCTGCTCTCGAGGGATCGACCAGTTGGATGACGAGGTCGGTCCAGTGATGCCGGCTGGAGGGTAACTTCCAGTTCAATGGCGCCTCGACGACCCAAAACTGATGCTACGTCGCGGAACTACTCGACTAGTCTCCGCCAAAAGATCTAGTCTACACCGACGGAGGGTTCCCCGACGAGGGAAGTCCTCCCGAACCGGCGCTTACAGTACGCGTCTACGACCCGACCGATAGGATGCCTAAGTCGATCCAATGATTCCGGTTGGAGCGTGACTTCCGGTTCACTGGCGCTCAGTCGATCCTAGCGGTACCACGCGACAATCTACTCATCTAGTCGACATCGACAAAAGATCTAGACTACTCCGACGGGGAGTTCCCCGGCGAAGAAGAATCGACTGGCGCCTCGACGACTCGAATCGGTGTTGTGGCGGCTACTCGACTAGCCCCCGCCGAAGGATCTAGCCTACACCGACAGAGAGTTCTCCGACGAAGGAGGCCCTCCCGAAACCGACGCTTTCTATTCCTGTGAACGCTCGACCGAGAGGATGCCTGGGTCGATCCAGTGATTCCGGTTGGAGGATAGCTTCCGGTTCACTGGCGCCCTGACGATCCTAGCGGTATTACGCCACGATTTACTCGTCTAGTCCCCGACGAAGGATCTAGACTACACCGACGGAGAGTTCCCCGATGAAGGAGGTCCTCCCGAAACCGACGCTTCCGATACCCGTCAACGCCCTCCCTGGGTCGATACAGTGATTCTGGTTGGAGGATAGCTTCCGGTTCACTGGCGCCCCGACGATCCTAACAGTTTTACGTACTACTCGTCTAGTACCCGAAGATGGATCTAGACTACTCCGACGAAGAGCTCCCCGGCGAAGGAGGTTCTCCCGGACCGACGTTTTTTCGCTGATCCCTCTTGAGCCTACTACGGTTGCACGCGGCTGCCTGTTGTTGTTGCGCACTCCATTTTCGCTGCTATATGCCCGCAATTTGGGATGCCGCAGTGGCACATTCTCTGGATCAGGTTCTCCGGTGTGGTGTCAATGTCGCATGCCTCCAGTAGCTCACTCCTTTGAGCCGCGAAACGGGAACATGCGAACAAGACGTGTTCTGCCGTCTCGATCTCGTCTGGGCAGCCAGGACATACAGGGGATGTCGCTTGCAGGGTGGCAAGTGACCGGGAAAATCGGGAAAACCGGGAAAAAGTCGGGAATTTCGTTTCACCGGGAAAAATCGGGAATTTTAGTGCAAATCCGGGAAAAAAATTATTATTATTACACCTAATCTTAGTAAAGATTTTCAGTATCATGATTTTCTTGATCAAACAAATGAAAAGTTGGAGGCAATACTCCATCATATGTTTGAGTTCAGTAAAACTTTTGAAACATCGTATTGTCCCACACAGGCTTTATGGTACACAATCCATTGGAGATGGGGCCAACATCTCATGTTTCGTTCAACAATTTTTGTAAGGGTTTAGCAGCAATTTTTAATGGATCAGAAAGCATCAAAGCTTTCTTAGTTGTTATCAACAACAGCACATCAATCGGATGCTTTTGCTGGATTTCTATTAAATTTCAGAACAAATTTGCATAATATGATTGCAAAAGAAAATTCTTAGGACCCTTCGTGTTTTTGAGTGGGTTTATGATTTTCCGAATTTCATCATAATTTGTCTTAATAATGTCATCTTGAGACAATACTTGTGTTGTAATCTTGGTATTGATTTCAATAGGATTCACAAAATATAAAAAGCTGTCGACTTTGACCTTGTCCACCGTTTGCAACGAGTATTTGATTTCCTTCTTTGAGAGCTGAAATTGGTTTCTGAGAGTTTGCGATAAACCTTAGAAAGGTTTAGAAGATGGTCTGATTTGTTCAGTGAATGTTTAATGTTTAACTTATATTAAACATCATTACCTATGGATTTCATAGTAGGATCACAAGAATTTAGATCATCTCAGTACCTAGAGGCATTGTTTTTCCAGAGCGACAAGAGTTCATTTTAAGAATTTTGGAAGGATTTAGTTCTGTTTCACCAAAATTCAATTTTGAAAGAATATCTTATATGTTGTTAGATGGAATCGGGAGTAGAATTGTTTCTTGTTCGTTTTTAACCTTAGGTATACTTTTTTTAGACTATGCTAGGCTGATATAGTATTGGAATACACTAGAGATGGGTAATCCGCTCACGAACAGTTCAACGAGTTATTTCTCCTCGAATAGTGAGTGACTTAGGGTTCTTTATTCAAGAATGATAGTTCTTTATATAGAAATGAATGTAATCTAATTCTTTAACGATGTATACAAGTTAGTTGCGTTGTAAAGAACGGTTTTGTCCATCTCTAGAATACACTCCTAGTTTGAATTCTAAGAGTCTTAAGAACAACTGATTTTCCAGATAGCCTGGAAGACTCATTTAGTAGTAGTTTTAACAAATACTGAATCGTTCGGAAAATCACAACTTCAATTTTAATTATAAGACTTCAAATTTAATTCCTAATTATTTGGCTTTCAAATGCCTGATGGTATTTCTGGCAATCTAGAAAACACAAACAATAATTTGAGGTAAAAGCTGCACTTAAGATCATTATTAGAAAGAGAATGGAGTCTGAATAAAATTGGTTAATTTTTCAACAAAATTGCACGAATGTTAATGCTGTATTCCTTCGTGAAATGCAAGATTTATCACTTTTATCATACGAACCGATTCGAATGGTATTCGACACTCAGCCCTGCGGGCCTTGGTTCCAAAATCGGTTTTCACAGTAATTGCATAACTTATCTATATGAGAAAGACTTCTTGCCATTGTTATGTGCACTTGGCATAATGAATATTTCATATTTCTAAATCGAGATACTACTCGAAAAAATACTTTTTTTTCAACTCTCGATGTTCTTTTGGATATGGGATTTATTTAGAAATATTCTAAAAAATACTGCCTGTTCTAAAAACCGGGAATTTTTTTATCTCGCTCACCGGGAAAACCGGGAAAAAACCGGGAAATCGAAATCGGAAATTCACTTGCCACCCTGCGCTTGGCCGAACCTGTGAAGGTACCATCTGAAGCACCCGTGGCCTGTGAGAAATTGCGTCAGGCCGAAGTTTACTTCTCCGTGAGGTCTATCTAATCAAGTCGAGACCCTAGGTATGAGCCGATGTGTCCACCTACCCTTGATTGAGCTGTCCCACTCTTGTTGCCTTCTGCCTAGAGAAGCGGCTTTGGAGGCCCTACGGGCGTTCCTGTCTACTCGCATGCTGTAGCACTCCGCGTCTTCCTTCACTATCAGACCGATAGGCATCATACATGCAATCACGCAGGCCGCATCCCTCGATACAGTGCGGTATGCACTGATCACGCGAAAACACATCAGTCAGTGATGCTTCAGTGATCTCGTGGAGGGGATCACGCAATCTCCGGCATGTACCAACGCCTCCTGTTCCGATTTGCGGTTGTTTACCACCATCACCTCTGTTTTGTGGTGTGCGAATTGCAGTTTCCTGCTACGCAGCCAGTCCTCTACCAAGCAGATTGAGTGTGATGCACTCAGTTCGACCTCTTCGATGGATTCGCCGTAGACTGTTAGTGTGACGTCGTCCGCGAACCCGACTATCTTGACACCCGGAAGGAGCCTCAAACTCAGTACTCTATCGTACATTATATTCCACAGGATCGGGACCAAGATAGATCCCTGTGGTACTCCCGCCGTGATTGGAGTGTTACGTGTGCCATCGTCGGTCTCGTAGAGCAATACTCGGTTCTGGAAGTGTCTTTCCAGAATCTTTGCCAAGCTCGGCTAGCTTTGCCTCACTCCGCATGGCCTAGAGCACATCGGCGTACTTTTCTTTGTCGGCCTTAACCAACAAAGCCTCGCCTTTGTCCCTAGTCCTCCTCCCGGGAATGGGCCCAGCATCTTTTTTGACCCTTTTCTTCTTGGCGACTTTCACCCATGGATTCTCACCGGGTTCGCTTACATGGCTCGGATCCGGGGGTCGAGTGCCGAGGTTTGGGTTGAGCCCCTCGCCACGTTCCTTCACCCCATCATTACTGGCAACCATGCCAAAGGTTATACGTTGTGAATAGATGCGGTAGCAACAAGCAACTAAAGTGTATACCGTTGGCTGTAGAGTTGACTGTAAATGTATTTTTCCGATAACTAAATATTACTGGATGTTCGTCAACTTTGATGCAGAGTCCTTGCGCATCGCCATAGAACAGATTCCTTGGGCACAGTTCTATGCTATGAGTGAAACGGATCATATGGTCGAGTTCTTCACTAGACAAATTAATGATGTCCATGATTCCGTTATTCCTTAAAGATTTGTTAAACAACGTAAACAACATAATAAGTGGTTTACTACTGAAATCCATGCAAAAATAATGGAAAGAGACATAGCATATAGAGATTGGATATTTGCTGCGGATGATCAGAAAGACAGATTATGGATGATCTACAAGGTACTGCGAAATCGTGTCACTGGCCTCATAAGACAAGCCAAATTGGACTACTGCAATACGCACTTTGATTTCAGAAACTCCACTAATGTTATATGGAAGCAACTTAAATCATTGGGCCTCGGAAGACAGAAGTGTGAGATCACATGTAACTTTGATCCTGACTTAGTAAACAACACTTTTGCATCTCACTTTACGCATTTTAGCGATGCTACAACTTCGAGTGATTTACGACCCAACGAATGTCTAAATGTCTTCTCGTTGTTCCGAGAAGTTCAGTAGTATGATGTTAGAAATGCCGTTTTTGATATTAAATCGAATGCTGTTGGGTCTGACCAACTATCATGGAAATTTCTGAAAATAATTACTCCTCTCATCATTTTTCACATATCGTCCATCTTTAATAGAATTATTCTGTCCTCATCTTTTCCAAATGCCTGGAAATCGGCTAAAGTAGTACCAGTAAACAAGAAAAAGCATTTAAACACGATCGACAACTTGAGACCAATAAGTATTGTATAGAGACTTTCTAAAGCTTTTGAGAAACTACTGAAATCGCGAATTGTTTCTCATTTAAATCGTAATCGTCTGCTCTCTGATAAGCAGGCTGGATTTCGTCAAGGTCAAAGTGTGAAAACTGCTCTGCTCAAAGTCTATGATGATATTGATAAAAAAAAGTCGAGTATTGCTTCTGCTGTTGGATTTCTCTAAGGCCTTCGATACAATTTCACATCTACGTTTATGCGGCAAACTTCGTTATCTCTTTGGTTTCGATCAACAGGCAGTTGCATTGATAAAATCATATTTATCCGGGAGAACGCAGTTTGTGTGTTGCCACGTCTACATCAGAAAGGGTGCCGGTTGTTTCTGGTGTCCCGCAAGGATCTGTACTTGGACCCATTCTTTCTTCTTCAATGTACATAACGATCTTCCTGACGTTTTGAAAAACTGCGGTGTCCAGATGTTTGCTGATGATGTTCAAAACCTGGTATGACGCATGCGGAGCTTTTGGCGTTGTTAATGGAAGATATGCATGCAGTGGTGCGATGGGCTAAAGATAACTCGTTTTGCATTAACTTTTCTAAAACTAAGCTTGTGCCTTTCGGAGTACATCGTCGAGACACCTCATTATCTGAAGTAGTTATCGACCAAAATATTATTGAGGTCACGGACTATGCTAACAACCTTGGGCTCATTTTTCAAGCAAACCTTCATTGGGGCAGAGCTGTTGCAACTCAGTGTGGTAAAGTTTATGCTTGCCTTCGAACTTTGAGATCAACAACATTCGCTTTGCCTCAACACATCAAATTGAGTTGGAGTAGGCTTTTGCAGCACCAAATGTGGAATAGATTGATTTCGTTCTGGAATATTACAGCGTCGTTGATATTTTTAATTTTCATGAAGAGTTTCATGTCGTCTGCATATATAAGCATTTTCAGATTTTTGAGTATGAAGAAAATGTCGTTTATATGTAAAATGAAAAGGAGAGGCCCTAAGTGAGAACCCTGAGGTACGCTAGAAGTTACATTAATTGGTTTACACAGTATGTTTTGGAAGCATACACGATTCGTTAAGTATGATTTGAGCCATTCCAGAAGAGTATGTTTTATGCCATATTTTTGTAGTTTGTGTAGAAGTAATGGTATGTCAATACGGTCGAAAGCTTTGCTAAAGTCAGTGTAAAGAGTTTCTACGTAGTTGCCAGCGTCCATTGCATTCATAGTGAATGTCATAAATTCTAAGAGATTTGTTGTGGTTGAGCGGCCTTTAATAAAGCCATGTTCATTTAGGGGTTAGCCAAATTTAGTGCTAGGGCACATAACCGTTTTTAATTATTTTTACGTTTCGTCTTTGACTCATCAGTGCAGAGCAGTTCAAATTGAACTGCTTAGTGCTAAACTCGGCAGTTCAATTTGAACCGCTAAGCAGACGTAAAGTTTCTGCTACTTACAGAACACTTTTTGTTTTGCAACGGAGTGCAATGTCTTTTCTGACGTGCCGAACGAAAACGTGTTTTCGACTATTTCTGGCCGATGCAGGTATGGTCATTTAGGGGTTAGCCAAATTTTGTGCTAGGGCACATAACCGTTTTTAATTATTTTTACGTTTCGTCTTTGACTCATCAGTGCAGAGCAGTTCAAATTGAACTGCTTAGTGCTAAACTCGGAAGTTCAATTTGAACCGCTAAGCAGACGTAAAGTTTCTGCTACTTACAGAACACTTTTTGTTTTGCAACGGAGTGCAATGTCTTTTCTGACGTGCCGAACGAAAACGTGTTTTCGACTATTTCTGGCCGATGCAGGTATGGTCATTTAGGGGTTAGCCAAATTTTGTGCTAGGGCAAATAACCGTTTTTAATTATTTTTACGTTTCGTCTTTGACTCATCAGTGCAGAGCAGTTCAAATTGAACTGCTTAGTGCTAAACTCGGCAGTTCAATTTGAACCGCTAAGCAGACGTAAAGTTTCTGCTACTTACAGAACACTTTTTGTTTTGCAACGGAGTGCAATGTCTTTTCTGACGTGCCGAACGAAAACGTGTTTTCGACTATTTCTGGCCGATGCAGGTATGGTCATTTAGGGGTTAGCCAAATTTTGTGCTAGGGCAAATAACCGTTTTTAATTATTTTTACGTTTCGTCTTTGACTCATCAGTGCAGAGCAGTTCAAATTGAACTGCTTAGTGCTAAACTCGGCAGTTCAATTTGAACCGCTAAGCAGACGTAAAGTTTCTGCTACTTACAGAACACTTTTTGTTTTGCAACGGAGTGCAATGTCTTTTCTGACGTGCCGAACGAAAACGTGTTTTCGACTATTTCTGGCCGATGCAGGTATGGTCATTTAGGGGTTAGCCAAATTTTGTGCTAAGGCACATAACCGTTTTTAATTATTTTTACGTTTCGTCTTTGACTCATCAGTGCAGAGCAGTTCAAATTGAACTGCTTAGTGCTAAACTTGGCAGTTCAATTTGAACCGCTAAGCAGACGTAAAGTTTCTGCTACTTACAGAACACTTTTTGTTTTGCAACGGAGTGCAATGTCTTTTCTGACGTGCCGAACGAAAACGTGTTTTCGACTATTTCTGGCCGATGCAGGTATGGTCATTTAGGGGTTAGCCAAATTTTGTGCTAAGGCACATAACCGTTTTTAATTATTTTTACGTTTCGTCTTTGACTCATCAGTGCAGAGCAGTTCAAATTGAACTGCTTAGTGCTAAACTGCTGAACTGCTCTGCACTGATGAGTCAAAGACGAAACGTAAAAATAATTAAAAACGGTTATGTGCCTTAGCACAAAATTTGGCTAACCCCTAAATGACCATACCTGCATCGGCCAGAAATAGTCGAAAACACGTTTTCGTTCGGCACGTCAGAAAAGACATTGCACTCCGTTGCAAAACAAAAAGTGTTCTGTAAGTAGCAGAAACTTTACGTCTGCTTAGCGGTTCAAATTGAACTTCCGAGTTTAGCACTAAGCAGTTCAATTTGAACTGCTCTGCACTGATGAGTCAAAGACGAAACGTAAAAATAATTAAAAACGGTTATGTGCCCTAGCACAAAATTTGGCTAACCCCTAAATGACCATACCTGCATCGGCCAGAAATAGTCGAAAACACGTTTTCGTTCGGCACGTCAGAAAAGACATTGCACTCCGTTGCAAAACAAAAAGTGTTCTGTAAGTAGCAGAAACTTTACGTCTGCTTAGCGGTTCAAATTGAACTTCCGAGTTTAGCACTAAGCAGTTCAATTTGAACTGCTCTGCACTGATGAGTCAAAGACGAAACGTAAAAATAATTAAAAACGGTTATGTGCCCTAGCACAAAATTTGGCTAACCCCTAAATGACCATACCTGCATCGGCCAGAAATAGTCGAAAACACGTTTTCGTTCGGCACGTCAGAAAAAACATTGCACTCCGTTGCAAAACAAAAAGTGTTCTGTAAGTAGCAGAAGCTTTACGTCTGCTTAGCGGTTCAAATTGAACTGCCGATTTTAGCACTAAGCAGTTCAATTTGAACTGCTCTGCACTAATGAGTCAAAGACGAAACGTAAAAATAATTAAAGCCATGTTGTTTGTTTGTTATTACATTTTTAAGTTGATGAAATAGTTTTTCGTTTACAATTTTTTCAAATAATTTTGGAATGCATGACATAATAACGATTCCACGGTAGTTCCGAATGTTAGATTTGGCACCAGATTTTATTATTGATACAAGAAAGGAAGATTTCCGTGCTTTAGGAAAAGTACATTTATTAAGTGATAAGTTAAAAAGTAGTTGTAGTGGTTGTGTAAGTTCTTCATCAAGATTTTTTAAGAATATTCTTAGTATACCTTCAGGTCCAGGCCCTTTTGAGGCGTCTAAGTTTTTCAGTGCTGTCGAAAAGTCATGTTCTGATAGATAGTTTACAGAGATGGAGTTGGAAAATGCAGGTATGAAAGAAAAGTATTCACGGTAACGGTCAGTTTCTGAATAAGATGTATATACTTCTTGAAAAAAATTTGAAAATTGATTGCAGATTTCTGTACTATTTTGCCCTACATGTTCGTCGAGGTGCATTTGAGATGGAAAATTGTTGCTTTTTAGTTTAGTTTTTGTGTAGTTAAAAAAGTTCTTAGGACAAGTTTTTATTTCGTTTTCAATTTTGCGGTTATATTCTTAATGTGTTGTGTTAATGGATATTTTGAGTTGATTGCATAGGTTTAACTAATTTTGAAGATGAGCGTCACTTTTTTTTCTTGAATATCGGATTAAATTATAAATTGTTGAATTTTTATTGAAAAATGATCGGGCTTTTGTTTTTTCTTCCCATGCATGCGATAAATTTTCTGACCACCAATGCTTTGGAGTGTATCTATTTGGAATTTTATTTTTCTCGTATATGTCAGATCTTTAAACTCTATTTTTAATGTTATCAAAATTCAATTTCCTAACTTTATTTCTAATTTTTTTATTCAATATGTATTTCTTATCATCGACTCTGTGCTGGAAGAGCTTAAGTTCTATAATGAGATTATGGCTTCCTATGCCATATTCAAGAGTTTTCCATTCGAAGAGCGTAAGTAAGTTTGGTGTACACAGTGTCAGGTTAATTGCTGTTGATCTTTTGTTCAGCTGAATTGGAATAAAGGTCTTAGATTTATCGTTCAAAAGGATTATGTTACTATCGTTTATAAGGTTCATTACTATTGAGCCTATAAACTATTGCGTCTATAAATTCATTTCCCCACGCATAATGGTGGAAGTTGAAGTCTCCTTCTATCAATATGTTGGAATAGGGTTTGATTGAGATGAAAATTTTTAAGAGATCAGATTTCAATTCAATTTTAGAGATTGTGGGTGCAATGTATGAGGCGACTATTACTAAATCTAATATTTTTACATTAATTGCCATAGCTTGTGTCGCGTTTGAAAGCGGGGGCATTTTCACATTGACGTAACCTATTTCTTGCTTATGGTATATAGCGCTACCGCCATAGCCATCTGTTCTGGATTGCTTAATTCTATGGTACCGAGATATATTATAGTAATTTGTTTTTTTCTTGTGGCTCGTGTGACTAAGTCTCAGATAAGAGAGCTGCTGAATAGTCACCCACAGTTAATACTCGTTGTAATTCATCTATATGTTTAGAAAAACTCTGTATGTTACACTGTACAAACCTGAAATGACTCATACTTAATAAGAATACAATTAAAGAGAAAAAAATAGTTTATATTCGATTTTTTAGATATCGTGAAGTAAAGACTTGTTAAACAATAATGCTATCAAGATTCAAAAATTTTTTGGAACTTTCCATTATTCTATACTGCAATTCTTTTGTGACCCCGGGGCATTGAAGCAAAGCTGTGTAGAAGTTTGCGAGCTCACCCCGTACGTTGCGCTTCACCGTTTCTTAAGCGTTTTCATTGGTTTTTTTTGGTGATGTTGTCCCAACGTTTCTTCTCGCTTGTAGTGAGAGGATTGTTCAATCCTGTTCCCTTTGATTCGTTTGGTGAATTTCGATCTTTGATCAGTTGTTTTGTTGGTCAGAAAATTTCATTTTCTTTGCTACTAAATCTTTACATGGGGCTGGCTTTTTGATTGGAATTCGTTCCTGTTATCGAGTTTATTGATTATTTATCACATTGTGGTTTCCAGCTGTCATGCGTGCAAAGCTGGTTGGGAGTCTCAGAAAATCCGTGATGTTTGCCAAAATATCGTAATGATTTTGTGTTGGGATTGGGGTTATAAGCTCTTTGGCTTCAATGTAAGTCAGATTCAGTTTTGACATCATAGTGTTTATAAATATCTCTCGCTGCCGTGATGGGCACTTTAGATCAGTTTTGCGGTGATCCGAGTTTCGGCAATGGAAACATTTTACCTCATTGTTACACTCATCTTCGTTCTCTTCGCGAACGCGGGAACATTTCGCACACCGCTTCTTAGCGTTGCAAGAAAAATCCTTGTGTCCAAAACGATGGAAATTGTTGCAGAATAAGAATCTGCGCGCGTACGGTCGAATTTTAATTGATGTTCCGAACACCTTCCTTTTTTCTGGCAAGTTGCCAGCACCAAAAGTGACACTCACTCGGCTTGAGGGAATTTTAACTCCTTTCTCCCGATCCCACCTGTTCAGCCTAAAAAGGTTTACCACTGGGTAAACACACTCATAATCCTGGGCGATATCCTCCATTGTGATGTCGGTCGGTATTCCTCCTATTACACCTGTTATGCAAATAAGGTGTCGCGGAATGTACGCCTTATAGCCTTTTTCTACTATCTTAGGTTCCTTAACTAGCATATTCGCCGTAATCCAGTAGTTTAGTAACACGATGATCTTATTTTTCCCCAAATACTTGAGATCTGTAATATGGTTCCGAAAACTCTTGATTTTTCGCAGCATCGATCCAACAGAGATCTTGTTCATACGGTTCGTTTTATCGATTAACTCGATGTAATCACGGTATGGTGCAATATCTCTTGCTACATATTTATACTATTCACGTGGTTGATCATCCGCCATTTTGTGTTCGTCTTTTTTGCCGCCATCGTTTTCTTTATCTGGAGGCAGCGATCCGCCTCCTCCTTCCAAATCCATTATTTCGGTAAAAACGTGTTTAATCCACCTAGCAGTGAGATGATACCTATTTTTATCAATCCGCATGTGTTTTTTGCATGAATATTCTTCGGTGTTTAAGTTTTCATGACATTATTTTAATGACCCTCGTTTTAAGCGACAATTTGAGATTTTAATCACTCATTACTCTGTAATGTCGAAACTGCAAATCGGATCGAATTTGAATCTAGAAGTGTGATAATCGATTAAACATGTCATGATATGTAAGTTCCACTCTAGAGTTTACGGTAATTTAAGGTACTTCCAGAGCCGGTATTCAGGAACCAGCTGGGTTATGCTGATTCGTATGGCCATATGACGAATAAATTACAACAGTTTTGAGTTCAACTTTGAAGCTTTTCGGGATTGTCATCTTCTATATCGGTTTGAATTTTAAAAATTCATCATCATGTAATTCGAGAACCGGAAGTCATAATTGGATAAAATAATTAATTTTTGTATATAAGTTTGTTTTAATTAAAATTTTTGTTTCTGAAATTTGATTAGGCTTTTTTTGAGAAAACGATTGAGCTTTGAGAAACGATTTTATACTGGAACCGGAATTCTAAAAGCGGTATGGCCGAAGTCAGATAAATTCACCTGAGTAGCTGTACACTTTACATTTGTTTCAAAATATTTGAAAATCAGTTAAGACATCTTTGAGAGATCATAGCACGAATTAAATTTTTAGGTGCCTTCTGATCGACAACTGAATACCACTAAAACTGAAAAAAGTTAATTTTTTTATCGACTATCCAAATCTGCTAACCCGATAAACCTGATTAAATTATGTGGAATAGACATTTTTATACAATCCCCGAAACCGGAAGTTGGATCTGACTGAAAAGCAAGATGTTTTATAGAACTTTGAAACTTTTCATTTGAATCTTAGATGATTCTTAGATTTCATTTGCATCTTAGATCGGTTCAGCCATCTTCAAGAAAAATGAGTTACACAATTTTGATTTCGTTTCACATATCATCCTGTAGTTCCGAAACCAGAGGTCGGAACCAAACATAATGCAGGAACTTTGTTTGGGAGCATACGACTTTTCGTATGAATCTGAATTTGTAGAAAAGAAATTTCCGAGAAAATTAATTGAAGTTATTTGTCACACACGCATTTGCTGATCTCGACGAACTGATTCGAATGGTATATGGATGTTATGTTGTTCCAGCATTTATTGCTGTAAGTAGTTTAAAACAAAATAATTAAAAAAAATTCTGCCATCATCTGGTTTATATATGTCATATTCGAACGATTATGTTGCCAAAAACGAGCCGTGCCAAAATCGGTCCGAGGCTAAATGTCATGAAAAAGAATGCTGTACACAATCCTTTTGGTTCTTAGAAACAATTGTATGTAACAGTATAAAAAATCGTGTTTTCCGTTGCTCCCAAGCATTTCTTTGTCATACAGCGCTCAAAACTCCTACTGCTGGAATAGGGGGAAAAGTCGCTTACAGAAAAATTTCGATATCTCCGTTAAAAATGGACGGATTTTAACAATCTATGGCTTGTTGGATAGGTATTACCGTGCGGAATCTAAGTCTGAAAACATATTCTGTTTTCAAGGTCAATTGTGACAGATACTGTCAAAAAACTGAAAATTTTGACATAAAACTTTGTATAACTCAAAAAGTAAACATCCGATCTCAAAACCATTCAATAGCGTTTTGGGTGACGGGGAGACCTTTCATTTGCGACTAGTTTGATGAAAATCGGTCCAGCCATCTCTGAGATCTCGACCTCTTAGTTGACAACACACATACGGACACACACACACAGACATTTGCTCAGTTCGTCGAGCTGAATCGATTGGTATATGTCATTCGGCCCTCCGGGCTTCGGAAAAATTTTCGAAAGTTTGAGCGAATTCTATACCTATTTTTTATATATATAAAAATAGGTAAAAACGCAAAATTTCTCTAATATTTCTGCTATCAATCAACGTAATCCAAAAAACGATCTAAAATCGTCAAAATCACTCTTCAACTAGTTCTTCCAAGAGTTTAATAGTACAGCTCTTAATGAGTGCACGCACGAAGAAAATAGATTGAACCACTCGCGATGGCGTTTCTCATTAAAATGGACATATACAATTAGCGTGCAGCACACGAAACTCACTTTACTGTTCCACGTGAATAATATTGTTCTTTACATTCATATCAATTGTGCACAAATTCTGCACTAAAAACACTCCACTAAGAGTTTACGGCGTTTTAGATATCGGTTTAGAAAATTTAAATATGTATATATCATAACACATGTAAAAAAACATCAATATCATTTGCAAGCGGTTTCAACTAGACTATCCTATTTAGCTTTTTAATGAATTGTGTTGCTTTGACCCTTTTTATGAGTTTTTGACTAATCAACTTGTTAATAAAACCAATTTCATTTTTACTTTCTTTGTGCTTTGAGCAGTTAGATAGCGTCAATTTTTATGATTTCAACTACAATATTAGTTTTTAATGAAAATTTCGTGTTGGATTGAAAATTTGGTAGTTTGTGTCCAGAATATTTGTCAACTAATACCATTCTCTAAAACCAAAAGTGTTTTTAGTCAAATAAAGTTTGAATTTTAACTAATTTATTAGTTATTTTGGCAATTAATTTGTTAAGAACAACTAACTCAAAAACAGTAAAACGATTAAAAGATCGCTTTTGGAAGGTTTCATCACGACTGCAGATACGATGTGAGGTACTGAATCCCGTGGTTATTAATTTCTTGGAAAGGCTAGTCGAGATTCAATCTCAAACAAGATTCTTGAAAGTATAGGACGGAAAACGAATTGAAGAGGCGGCAGGGCTTGGTATGCTCAAAAATAATGTTTCGGCCAACTCAGTGATCCAGCTTCAGTTTACGTCGCAGAACTAGCTGCAAATCAGTATACCCATTCATTGACACTCTGCCCACAGATCACTACTTCATTGTATCGGACAGCCTTAGCTCCATTGAGGCTCTCCGTTCAGTGAAGCCTGGAAAGCACTCACCGTATTTTCTGGGGAAAATACGGGAACAATTGAGTGCTTTATCTACAAAATCATCCCAGATTACCTTGGCTTGGGTCCCCTCACATTGTTCCTTCGGGCCCGAGGTATACCACGCTTCGTACCAGTCCGTGACCTGCCTAGAACTGATTGAGTTGCTGGAAACTACCCAAAACCGCCACACTAACGTCAGAGCACACCAACACAGCATCCCAGCCAAGGATAATCTCTCTCGTTATAATCTGAAGAACGTGAAGATCCAGGAAATTCAAAGTATATCTAAAAGATTTATATCACAAACGAATGATATATTTATATTTCCCACCCTCCTTAAATTCCTTGACTAACTTTTAAAGAGAATGCCGCCCCGTAATGCGGCATCCCTTCTTCTCCTATAACAACAAGACAATCGGCCACGTTAAGCCAAAGCAAATGAGCAAATTAAAATTTTATTTGAAAAAAAAATTGTTTCGGCCTCATTTAGACTTCAAGAACCTGCTACTGTTAATATAGCAGAGTTTACAGCAGTTGATTATAGCTTGAGTGTAATCGTCACGTTATCTACAAACCATTATTACCTTCACAGATAGCCTAAGTGCAATTTAAGCTATTCGCTCAAACGCTGCTGGCAAACATGAACCATTGGGGAAATTTAAAACAGTACATGAATGACATATTGAATAATAATTATCAAATCACTATAGTCTGGGTCCCGGCTCATTGCGTCATTCCAGGCAATGAAAGAGCCGATATTTGAGCCAAATCTGATACTCTCGAGGGTTGGCAAGCTTCTTGGGACAGAGATGATCTGGGTAGGTGTATGCACTAAATCATCCAATCACTACACGTTAGACGCACATCTCCTTCGAATTGGACTTTCCGAGACTAATCATTATGCTTGTGGCGAAGATTATCGGAATATTGATCAAATCTTTTGGACATGCGTGGAGTATCGTGATGTCAGATCTCAAGGAATAAATTCTTTGCGTACCCAAAGTAGACTATCCAACGTCAGAGTTCAAGACATTCTTTCTTGTCGTGATCTTCCATACATGAAACTTCTTTAATATTTCATATAGACAAGTGTAGTTTCCATTTAATAATTTACCCTTTTAAGACTTAGTTCTGACTCCAACTGTGTCCATTGGTTCAACCAATAGCTAAATTTGAATAGAAAATATGTACTGATACAAACAAACTCGAGGTAATTTATAAAATTATCAACAAATTGTATAAAAATAACAGCTTATTTTATAATTTATAGCAGTTAATCGTTTGGTTCAAATAATATTCTTGAGTAGATTTTGTAGTAAATCACAAAATGCATAATCGCAATTTGAAACATGTTTTATTAAATTTAATTCGTTTTGTCTATATTAGAATTATATTTGGATAAGAATTCTATGTTAAAGTTATGCCACAGTGAAAAAGAACATATGTAAACTGCCTTAACAGTTCGGCTGAAAAGTTCGTATCAGTTAATAGAAACACACATTTTTTGCCAAAATTCGTTTTTATTTTTTTTATTATTGCCATCAGAGGCGATACAGCGTGTAATATGAGCATGTAACATTAAACCTTTCACACATTTCAGACCATGTAACATTAAATCTTTCACACATCCCAGACCCAGTAAAATATTCAAAAGTAAATCTTTCCCACACTTCAGACCACACGCACTTGACAAATTTCCATAAAACACGTACTCGACAAATTTCCACTCGACACCAAGTCATGAAGCCCAGAAACCCACTTGAAATATAAACTTCACCTACATAAGACAATTAAATTGTCAGCACTTACTTCAGCCCAACGAAAAATATCGCATTCATACGACAAGTATAAACACGGAAACTTAAGCATCAAATATCAACTAAAAACAATTCAGTTATGTCATTTCCCCGCTTCTCCACTTTCCACACCTCTACACCTCTCTCAAACAGTGCCATATGGCATGACCTAGAATAACGGTAACCCAGGAAAACACACTGACTCGAACCGACACTCACGAGAGTTAAACCTGACTACTCTCAACCTCCCCTCTCTGTATCACACTCACACACTTGTCTAGAAACATTACTCACTCTCTCCTACTCAAATACAATACAATGACCGAGACATGTCATTGGTTAAATCGGATTTACGCTGCGCGTTCTAACTCCTCCCCCCGGATTTTTAGCAATCCATACTGTAAATTACAACTAGCTAAGTTAGGAGAGGATAGGATATAAATAAGTAAATTTTAAAATAAAGAACACAGATTACGTTTTAAACCTGAACTTGTGTTATTACTAAATGGCGACCGAGTGTTTTTCCACCCGCGATTCCGTGGTGTGCAAGTGATAGAATTTCTTAACGATTCTCGGGAATTGAACTTGTGAAACAATTCGGTTTCAGTTAAAGTACTATTGACTGTTTTATACGTGCAAGTGATAGAATTTCTTAACGATTCTCGGGAATTGAACTTGTGAAACAATTCGGTTTCAGTTAAAGTACTATTGACTGTTTTATACGTGCAAGTGATAAGGCAAAAAAAAAAATTTGAAGAAATAAACTCTAACAATGATCAGGATTCAAAATTCGGAACAGTGCAAAAGTGCCTATATTTTTTCAAAGGAAGTTACTACTGCTTCAAAGAAATTAACTTATGAAATAGTTGCAAGCCTGTAAAAAGTGTTCCTGACATTCCACAGTGATGGCAACAAGTTCCAATTATCGGTGATTTGGTGAAGTGTGCGATTTGGCTTAAGTGGCTAACAATAAACAGAATAAAAGAAATTGACTTATGAAATAGTTGCATGCCTGTAAAAAGTGTTCCTGACATTCCACAGTGATGGCAACAAGTTCCAATTATCGGCGATTTGGTGAAGTGTGCGATTTGGCTTAAGTGGCTAACAATAAACAGAATAAAAGAAATTGACTTATGAAATAGTTGCATGCCTGTAAAAAGTGTTCCTGACATTCCACAGTGATGGCAACAAGTTCCAATTATCGGCGATTTGGTGAAGTGTGCGATTTGGCTTAAGTGGCTAACAATAAACAGAATAAAAGAAATTGACTTATGAAATAGTTGCATGCCCGTAAAAAGTGTTCCTGGCATCCCACAGTGATGGCAACAAATTCCAATTATTGGTGATTTGGTGAAGTGTGCAATTTGGCTTTAGTGGCTAACAATAAACAGAATTCAATAACTGATAAACGAGTGTTTAATGATGAAAAGATGCAAATGACGATCGTTATTATCGTTAGTTAGTTCGACTTTCGGTAATTGGTGCTCGTTTGATAGCAGTGAATAACCAGAAAACATCGTGCGACGCTAACTATGAACTACCGGAGAAATTCTGTGTGCAAACAGAAATAAAACAAAACCGTGTGTCACCAAGGAAGGATCCGCTACAGCACGAAGAGACGACGACAACGCTCACACACGAGTACCTGCAACGTGAGGACGAAATGGAAGTAAAACTAAGGTACTGTGCTTAAATTAAGAATTAGGGACAACTAGCTAGGCAAATATCGAGTTGAGACAAAACAACATTTGTGAATAGAGATTATGGGTTGGTTTTCGTCAGACGAAACCATCAATAACACAATAGCCTCCCCGTCGAGGGAAACGGAAGGCATCGCACTCTGCGCGTTGGTAGGGATAGTAATAGGCTATCTGCTACTGAAAGGCCTACTAAAATTACACAAACAATATACGGAAAAGATAGCAGTCAAGGCCGCACGTCAGGTACAACTGACCAACGTTTAAATTTAGACTACGTACACAAACATTTTTAGGCGACAATGGAAAATTCTTATAACGACAAATGGCCTTTAACGGTCAAAGAGAAATTAAATGAAATTAAAATTCGTGTAGAGGAAAAACGCAAACAGGCGATTCCTGAAAAACACAAATGTGGTTATGCATGTATATTCATGTCTAGAAGACTACACACTATATCTTATAATTGCGAAAGGAATGATTTTTTCTTTAAAAAAAAAAAAAAAAATTTTTTTAACGATAAAAATAATATAATGTCCACTTAAAATACGATAAATTTTTATATAAATGTTATGTATATCCAAGCAAAAATGAAATGCAAAATTATAAGGAGCTAGAAAAACTCCACATTTACGTAAAAAAGTCTATAAACACGAAACTATCAGAAAAATTACTCGACGAAAAATTGAATAGATGCCAAGAATTAAAAACAGACCTTGAAAAATTTTTTACAAAAGAACAAGAAATTATCGACGACAAGACTTTCCACAACTTAGTAAAAAATACGAGACTGTGGACTGACGAAATTTGCGAAATAATAAAATTTAAACTCGCATGTATTAAAGCAACCAAAAACGACACAATGACCCAAACAACAACCCCGTTCGACTTACGTCAGGCGACGGCTCTTATACAACCCTACGATGGTTCTCCCGAGAACTTATACACGTTTATCGACTCAGCTAGATTGCTGAATGAGTTAGTTCTGCCAGACCACATGGCCATGGCAATAAAATTTCTAAAAACCAGACTGTCCGGAAAAGCCAGACAAGGCATTCCTGAAACAGTCAACACAATCGATAATTTGATACAACTAGTCGAGGAAAGGTGTAAAATCACGACCACCCCCGAAAGTATCATAGCAAAAATAAACACATTAAAGCAAAAAAACTCAATAAATAGTTTTTGCGATGAAATTGAAACCCTCTGCACAAAACTCGAAAATACCTATGTCGAGCAAAATATCCCACTACCAGTGGCAAAATCAATGAGCACTAAGATAGGGGTAAACGCTCTAATAAAAGGGTGTAACAACACCGAATTAAAAATAATTCTCAAAGCTGGTAATTTCAGCAACATAAGAGAAGCAAACCAGAAAGCACAAGAATTGGGTACAGATGAAATAACCCACTCCCAAATAATGCACACACGTTTTGTTCAACAGCACCAACAACGTGTGAATAATTTTAATAGAGGGGCAAGACAATATAATGCACCCAGATATCCAGTGCAATACAATAGGTATCCACAAAAACAATTATTTCATAATAATAGAAATAATTATAATCATAATAATTTTAATAATAATTTCAACCATAACAATTTTAATGCAAATAATCAAGAATTCCGGCATGAAGGTAATATGCGGAGTAAAACCAATTACCGTGGAAGACCCCGCAGAGAAGGTCAATACCACGAAAACTTCCGAAGGAACGGAAATAACAGAATATTATTAACCAACGAGGAACAGATGGAAATATGGAAATTATAGCGATCTTCCAACTTTTCGTTACCATTTTTGTAGTACGATTTGTCCTTTGCCTCAAAATAGGCCTCAGTTTCAGCGATTACCTCTTCATTGCTTCTAAATTTTTTACCAGCGAGCATTCTCTTGAGGTTTGAGAACAGGAAAAAGTCACTGAGGGCCAAATCTGGAGAATACGGTGGATGAGGGAGAAATTCGAAGCCCAATTCGTTCAATTTCAGCATGGTTTTCAATCATCAATTCGTTGTTGTTTTTGATCGATTGTGAGCTCATGCGGCACCCATTTTGCACAAAGCTTTCTCATATCCAAATATTCGTGAATAATATGTCCAACACGTTCCTTTGATATCTTTAGGGTGTCAGCTATCTCGATCAACTTCACTTTACGGTCATTGAAAATCATTTTGTGGATTTTTTTCACGTTTTCATCGGTAACAGCCTCTTTTGGACGTCCACTGCGTTCATCATCTTCGGTGCTCATATGACCAGTACGAAATTTTGCAAACCACTTACGAATTGTTGCTTCGCCCGGTGCAGAGTCAGGATAACACTCATCAAGCCATTTTTTGGTATCGGCGGCACTTTTTTTCATCAAAAAGTAGTGTTTCATCAACACACGAAATTTCTTTTTTTCCATTTTTTTTTCACAACAACAAAAAGTAGCTTCACTCAAAATGCAATATCTCACAAACCAATAATCAGACAGCTGTCAAATTTATACACGTATCTTTTGAAGGTTGGTACTAACTGAAAATGGTATGGATTTAATTCTAGTGGCGCCCTCTCATGAAAACGATACGAACTTTTCAGCCGATCTGTTAAGAAATAAGCGTATTTATGGAAAATAAAAAATTTATAACAGCTCAATATTTCTATAGAATCTTTGAAAAGTTTTGAAAGACTGATAAGCCTGATAATTCGCAATTAAATACTCACAGTCCGAACTCGCAATTAAATCACTGGCAGACATGAGTAATGTAAATCTATATTGGTGTTTAACCAATATACATTTACATTACTCATGTATGTATCGTTTCTCGATCAACTTTTCATTATATTTTATTGTATATTATAATATGTACATTTGGAATCACTTTTAGGAGAATCTTGTCGAACGTAAACATCATCGGCTGTCCCGGTCAGCTAGATCTGGTCTATCGGATCGTGATGCCAAGCCAACTGCAAGGTATTGCGGAAATTTAGTTGTTTGATTTCAGCTCTAACATTTGTGTTATTTTACCGTAGTGTACGTGATTTATTACATTCTATTGTTTATCGTTACTCACCAACATCAACGCTAAGTGGCGAAGAGCAAGATTTAATATGGAAATATAGGTTTTATCTCAGTACTCAAAAAAAAGCATTGACTAAATTTTTAAAATGTATCAATTGGGAAACCGGTTCAGAAGTGCGTCAAGCACTCACACTTTTGGCAAAATGGGCTCCGATGGATGTCGATGATGCACTCGAACTGCTGAACCCTTCATTCAATCATCAAACTGTTAGACGGTATGCCATATCTCGACTTAATCAGGCTCCAGACGAAGATTTACTACTTTATTTATTGCAACTAGTTCAAGCATTGAAATACGAAAATTTCGATGAAATAATTGTAAGATGATATTTTTTATTTGTGCAATATTTTTATAAACATTTTCATTGTAGAACTCATATTCTAAACATGAATTAGAAAAAGATGTACTGGATTCAATGGACGATAATTTAAAAGAAACTAATTTTGAAATTTATCCAGATCCTGAAGGTAAGAAATCATTGCTCATCTCAATACTATGTTTACATAAAATGGATTTAAATCATTAGGTTGAGAACTTTTATTACCATTTATTTCTGCTATAAGTATGCTTATAACAGAATTAAATGGTAATAAAAAATTTAACCCTAGTGAAATTATTCTTTTCAAACACTCAAACAAAATTCCGCGCAGGTTCAGCTTCATATGATGGGAAGAATGATCCAACAGGTTTTGACTTTCAAATACCTCGGGGTGTAGTTTGATTCCAAATGCACGGGGGGAGGACACATTAGGTATCTGATAACAAAATGCCAAAAAAAGAGTAAATTTTCTCCGAACGATAACAGGATCTTGGTGGGGTGCTCATCCGGAAGATCTAATAAATCTCTTAGTGATGGAATATAAATGCGTTTGCTTTCATTCCACTGCAAACTCTCATATTATCAAACTTGAGCGAATTCAGTATCGTTGTTTGTGAATTGCCTTAGACTACATGCATTCGACACATACAATGAGTCTTGAAGTTCTAGCGGGAGTTCTTCCATTGAAAGATCGTTTTTCGGAGCTTTCATCGCGACTGCAAAGATGTGAGGTACTGAATCCCATGGTTATTAATAACTTCGAAAGGCTAGTTGAGCTCTAATCTCAAACAAGATTCATGACAGTATATTCTAATCATATGTCACAGGCAATCGACTCTTCAAGATATATTCTCATCCGTGATAGCCTCCTAAATGTCCCTAACTCAACTTTATTTTTTGACACATCCATGCAACGCGAAGTGCTTGGAATCCCGGAACACCTACGCTCGATGGAAATCCCAAAAATATTTACAAGTAAGTTCAGGCATATTGACTATGAGAAAATATTTTACACGAACGGATCACGAATTGAAGAGGCTACTGGGTTTGGTATATTCAACCATAATGTTCCGGCTTCATTTAGGCTTCAAGAACCTGCATCTGTTTATATAGCAGAGTTAGCAGCAGTTCATTATAGTTTGAGTGTAATCGTCACAGCTTCTCTAAACCATTATTTTCTCTTCACAGATAGTCTGAGTGCAATTGAAGCCATTCGCTCAAACGCTGCTGGCAAAAATGAACCGTTTTTCTTGGGCAAAATAAAACAGTGCCTGAACGACATATTGAATAATAATTATCAAATCACAATAGTTTGGGTCCCGGCCCATTGCTCTATTCCAGGCAATGAAAGATCCGATATATTAGCCAAATGTGATGCTATTGAGGGTGAAATTTATGAGAGACCGATTGTTTTCAACGAATTCTATAACGCGTCTCGCCAAACACTTGCCAGCTGTAAACTTCTTGGGATAAAGACGATCTGGGTCGGTGAATGCACTCAATTATTCCTAAAATATCGACAAAGACATGGTTCAGGAGATTGGATGTGAGTAGGGACTTCATTCATGTGATGTCCAGACTCATGTCCAATCACTACACGTTAGATGCACATCTCCTTCGAATTGGACTTTCCGAGACTAATCATTGTGCTGGTAGCGAAGGTTATCGCGAAATTGATCATGTCGTTTGGGAATGCGTTGAGTATCATGATGTCAGATCTCAACTAGTAAATTCCTTGCGTACCCAAGGTAGATTGGCCAATGTCCCAATTCGCGACATTCTTGCTCCTTTCTCTTCCATGAGTTCAACCAATAGCTAGCTATCTTATATTGAATAAAATCATTTGAAATATGATACATGCATTGTATGCAGCTCTATTTCAGCTATGGCTGCACGAATGTTGTCCTTTATGGTTTGAATTGTCTCTAGCTTGTCCACATGATACTTATCTTTGACAGCCCCATAAGATTATAGTCTAACGGCGTCAAATCACAGCTCCGAGGCGGCCAAACGACATCCGAATTTCGACTGATAATCCGATCTTCGAAGACTATGCGCGGAAGATCGATCGTAGCGTTGGCTGTGTGGCACGGAGCGCCGTCTTGTTTGAACCAAATGATGTCCAAGTCTTCCTCTTCAAGTAACAGGAAGAACCAATCGCTAATCATGGCGCGGTAGCGCTCGCCATTGACCGCGGCGGCGTCTCCTGCCACATTTTCTAAGAAGAATGTCCCAATGACGCCTCCAGACCACAATCCGCACCAAACCGTCACTCTGTGAGAATGCATCGGCTTCTCCATGATAACGTGCGGGGTTTCCGTCCCCTAGATGCGACAATTTTGCTTATTAACATACCCGACGAGATGAAAATGTGTCTCATCCGAGAAGATGATTTTTTGGCAAAAATCGGCGTCTTTTTAAAGCTGATCACAAGCCCAGTAGGCGAAGCGATATCGCATCGGACAATCATTTTCGTTCAGCGGAAGGATAAAACTATGTTTCTGTCAAATCAGAAGTGACATTAAGGTTATCAATGTCGAAATAACCGCTAGTTCAAAAAAAAAGTTAGATGGCGGACCCTGTATGTATTTTGGATGCCACGACGAAGAAAAACTTATGTATTTCGCCTATGAAATAAACGCGTTTATGGGAAAAATACTCAAACGCTGATAAATAATTAATTTGAATGTTACAGAGATACATTCGAGGAACAGAACTTGATTTTCCGGAGAAAACAGGCCAGAGACATAACTGCATGACGTGAATACGAATAAAAGGATCTGAATTCAATACACAATAAGGGTGTGTAATTCTAGTGTGTCCTACACGTAACCGCGATAAAATCCGTTGTTCTATTTGGCATTCCAGATATGTCCAGTTTTCAAGGTTTCCTTTGATCTTCTGTAAATGATTCTGTGTACTCCAATGCATTATGAATACATCTTTCGAAATTTTTGATGATATCTTCGGCTGGAACCTTGGTATTAAGGAATGATCGCGAATGTCGACCGAGAGGAACCAAATGGTCAGCTTCTTCATTTCCCTGGATTCCCGAATGCCCTGGCAATCAGCCGCTTGTGGACACGATGGAAAGTACAGGGTCAGAATAATTTGGTTGGAATGTGGTTAGTGGTCTTGTTTCAACATCAGATGAAGTGGTCGCGAAAGCGAGATTTCGACTGTGCCTGAATCAGAACTACAACCTGAAGGACTTGATGACATATAAAATGGTGATTTACATTGGTTATGTTTGGGTGTGTTAATCATAATTTATATTTAATTGTGTTTGTTTTATTTTTTGGATCAGAACAGTCAGTATGATCATCCATACCCAAGTAACATTTTTAATATTAATAAATACTTGTAGCTATCTTCAATGCTACATAATAAATCTTGCATTAAAACTTTAAACTCCACGAAAGCCTACTGAAAACCTCTATAATAGCATGTTCCTGCCAAGTGGACCATTCTTCATAAGGTTTATAAAGCAAAGTGAAGAATCAGCATAAAGCTGCGTTAAAACTTCAAATTCAAGATAATTTTGAAACCAGCTTTACGATCAACATTAAATTTATTTGGATGGTATGAATTCCGCTATAAATAAACTGTCGTTTTGATAATATTTTTCTTGACTATATGTGTCATGTCTGCGTTGAATGCAATCGGTAAGAATTCATTGAATTTTATTTACAAGTTTGAGGCTTTAACCGAACGTAAAAACTTCATGCGCTTTTATTTTTATCGTGAATGTATGGATAAAAATAAGAATTATAACCATTCGCCTTGAAATAAATACGGTTTTTGCAAAAGTCTCCATGATTTATGAAAATTATTTTCTGTGATTCATCGTCTTTTTTGTATAAAACTATTTCGTGGCGGTAAAACTTGTGCATACGTTCTGAACATGAATTATAAAAGTCCATCATACTTCCTCGTTTTTGCATTTCGAAGTTTATTTGATGTCAATAAAGGCTAGAGCAAAGAACATCATAATGGCGGCCATGAAATTTTCTCTAATGCAAATTACACTTAATCTAAGAAGCAATGAATCAAATAGCCCACAACAAGAGTGTCATAAATGTACTTTAGAACCCTCAAATTTGCTCTGAGTGGAACTGTCATTAAATGAACACGCACACACACAAAACTAGATTTATGAAAGAATTTAACTGACAATAATGTTTTAAAGAGAATTTTTTAAAGCAATATTAAGAGTGTTTGCATGGTTTTATTCTAGTACAAATTGATTTATTTTTAGTCCAGTTGTTAGTCTAGGTAAAAGGTTTTATAGAAGCTTTAAAAACTATGATATTACTTGTCAAAAGCGATACTTATTATAGTTGTTATAAAACAAGTAGTGATTGAACAAGCAATTACAAAACTCCTATAAATTATAATCAAAACCATAAGGCATTCGAATTGTTACTTGGGTAGTACTTACGATGTTTCAGACGTCGTTGAATCTGTGGCTAGGGTAATTCCGGCGGAATTATTTTTTACCAAGAATTGATCCACTAGTTTCCTATTCCATGTCGTAAAAGGTCACAAAAATAGGAACTCCTAAGTCAAGGTGTATTTCCGTGCCGATGGCTGAATGGCTGCAGGAGGTTAAACAATGCAGTCGTGAACGGAATATCTTGGGGTTTTCTTTTACTGTGTTAAGCGAAGCTCTGGCACAGTGGACGACTTCATTCTTTGCAACTCGTGGGATATAAATGATTAAAACATCCAAAAAAAATCCTTACATGGTTCGCTATAGGCAATTATAAACCAATATATTTGGTTTCTTGTAGTTGTTGTACGGTTAGTGCTGGAGGTGAAATGTTCGTTACTCTAATTGATAATGGTGAGAGTGGCACAAATCAATCTTCAGCATAAACGTACAGCAAATATGAATCTATCCAGACTTCTGCAAGAAGGTAAAGCTTCTACAGGGTGATTTTTTAAGAGCTTGAGAACTTTTTTAAACAATAAAACGCAAAAAATTTGCAAAATCTCATCGGTTCTTTATTTTAAACGTTAGATTGGTACATGACATTTACTTTTTGAAGATAATTTCATTTAAATGTTGACCGCGGCTGCGTCTTAGGTGGTCCATTCGGAAAATCCGCTTTTTTATCGACAAATTTTGTTCAGCGATGAGGCTCATTTCTGGTTGAATGGCTACGTAAATAAGCAAAATTGCCGCATTTGGAGTGAAGAGCAACCAGAAGCCGTTCAAGAACTGCCCATGCATCCCGAAAAATGCACTGTTTGGTGTGGTTTGTACGCTGGTGGAATCATTGGACCGTATTTTTTCAAAGATGCTGTTGGACGCAACGTTACAGTGAATGGCGATCGCTATCGTTCGATGCTAACAAACTTTTTGTTGCCAAAAATGGAAGAACTGAACTTGGTTGACATGTGGTTTCAACAAGATGGCGCTACATGCCACACAGCTCGCGATTCTATGGCCATTTTGAGGGAAAACTTCGGAGAACAATTCATCTCAAGAAATGGACCGGTAAGTTGGCCACCAAGATCATGCGATTTGACGCCTTTAGACTATTTTTTGTGGGGCTACGTCAAGTCTAAAGTCTACAGAAATAAGCCAGTAACTATTCCAGCTTTGGAAGACAACATTTCCGAAGAAATTCGGGCTATTCCGGCCGAAATGCTCGAAAAAGTTGCCCAAAATTGGACTTTCCGAATGGACCACCTAAGACGCAGCCGCGGTCAACATTTAAATGAAATTATCTTCAAAAAGTAAATGTCATGTACCAATCTAACGTTTAAAATAAAGAACCGATGAGATTTTGCAAATGCGTTTATTGTTTAAAAAAGTTCTCAAGCTCTTAAAAAATCACCCTGTATAGCTTTGTTTCAAGGATCATATTTCCAAAAGGGAATTTTCTACGTTGGAAAATTGTTAAACCCAGTCTTTGTTGCCTTCAACAAGACCGGTGTGACTAATCCACGTGAAATGCCTCGAGCATGCATACTTGCAAATAGTGCTCTCGATGTTTCTCTCATATCGGAGCTCACAACTCGGGATATTTGTGCTGTCACAGTTGGTATGACTATTGATGGCATAGACAGAAAATATATCTATTGTTCGGCATATTTGCCGCATAACCAACCTTCGCCAAGCGATGACTTCAAAAAGGTTGTATCATACTGTTGCAAAAGTGATTTACCGCTTGTAATCGGCAGTGACATAAATGCTCACCATATAATTTGAGGCAGCACAGATATAAATTCGAGGGGCTCTGATATGATGGAATTTGTGAGCAGTACAAATACAGGAAACCGTCCAACTTTTGCGAGATCTGGAAGAGAGGAGGTTTTGGACGTAACTCTCTGCTCTGATAGAATTGCGCATGAGTTGGTGAATTGGTTTCGTCTCCGATGAGCTCGAACCTTCGTTGTCTGATCATAAGTACATATTCTTTGATCATTCAAACGTTAAATTTGATATTATCACATATCGTAATCCCAAATCTTCAAACTGGGACCTCTATGAAGAGAGCTTGGCGAGTAGATTTTACGGGTACCAACCAACAATTGAAACCCCAATTGATTTGGAAAATGTTGTCGACGAGACAAATTCACTAATAGTTGCAGAATATGAAGAGGCTTGTCCACTTCGGATTGTGCGAGCTACTAGAGGAACTCTTTGGTGGAATGCTGAACTTGCTAGACTAAGTAAACTATGCAGAAGAGTTTGGAACCACCGACGCAGAGATGGGTCGGAGGCATTCGTGTCGGCTTGAAGGGAGGGCTTACAAAAATGCTCTTCGATCGTCTGAGCGAAGTGGTTGGAAAAGCCTCTGCACAAATGTCTCTAGTCTCAACGAGGCTAGCAGATTAAATAAGTTAACTTTAATGTCAGTTTCTTGAGAACTTCAGATGGTGAACACTTGTCTGATGAAGGTGATGTAGTTCACTATCTTTTTAACACTCACTTTCCAGGATGTATGGATCCATCACCGACAGCTCTTCCCGAGACTTTTTCAGGTAGTTACGATTCTTGGGCCCTTGCTCGAAGCGTTATGACGATTGAATCGGTCAAATGGGCAGTTGAGAGTTTTGCTCCGTACAAGTCTCCTGGAAAGGATGAAGTTTTCCCAGTGTTACTGCAGAAAGGGTATGAACATTTCAAACATGTTTTGAAGAAAATACTTACTTGCGACTAAATTCCAAGAGCCTGGCAGGAAATAATTGTCAAATTTATTCTCAAAGGCGGTCGCGATACTTATGAGGAAGCGAAGAGTTTCAGGCCTATCAGTCTAAGTTTATTTCTTCTTAAAACAGTGGAACGCATAGTAGATCACTATATCAGGAATGTTCGTCTGGGCGTGCATCCGCTACATGGAATGCAACATGCTTACCAGCGTGGAAAGTCAACTACAACCCTGTTACATGTTGTTGTGTACAACATTGAAAAAGCTTTCTCACAAAAGCAATCTTGCTTGGGAGTTTTCCTAGATATTGAAGGTGCCTTTGATAACGTGTCTTTCAATTCAATTCTGAAAGCAGCCCGTGGTCATGGCATACCTTCAAGTATCACAAATTGGATACACGCAATGCTTAGCAATCGACTTCTTTGTTCATCGCTTCGGCAGGAATCAGAACAAATTGGCTCAAATGGCACGTTCCCCTTCGGCAAGCGGAGATTAGAAAGCTGAGTGTCTGTGGGTGTCCTCAAGGTGGTGTACTATCCCCACTTTTATGGAACCTAGTCGCTGATGGTTTGTTAAGGAAACTTAATAACCTTGGGTTTCCGACTTATGGTTTTGCCGACGATTATCATATATTGATGACCGGTATAAGCATTAACACTCTCTTTGATTTAATGCAACAAGCCCTGCGATCTGTTGAACAATGGTGTTGTCAGGTTGGATTATCTGTAAATCCGGGCAAAACATCAATGGTGCTTTTCACTCATCGTAGGATAATCACAGGAGCTCGTCCGTTGCAGTTCTTTGGTTCAGTGGTCACTGTGGTCGATCAAGTTAAATACGTCGGGGTTATTCTTGACTCAAAACTGAATTGGTCTGCTCACATTGATTTCAGGATTAAAATAGCTTGCATGGCTTTCGGCCAATGCAGACGAGCTTTTGGTAAATCATGGGGACTCAAACCCAGATATATTCATTGGATCTACACAACTATTGTTAGATCAATTTTAGCATATGGATGCCTTGTATGGTGGCAGAAAGGAGAAGTCGCGACAGTTCAATCAAAGCTAAATCATCTCCAAAGGATGGTCCTAATGGCGATGACAGGAGCATTCACGACAACTCCTACTGCTGCTCTAGAGGCGCTACTGTGCATTAAACCACTACATGTGTTTCTAAAACAAGAAGCATTATCTTGTGCATACCGTCTTAAGGTTACAGGGCATTGGAACAGTAACCCATTAGATTGGAGCAGTCTCTTTCACTTGGTAGATACTGTACTGTGCTCCAAGCAGAAATCTAGTTAAGTCGAATCTAGTGATCGCATGTCGAACTCAAATTGAAGATCTCAGCATTTCAAATGCTGTTTACTTCTTATGGGTACCCGGCCATTCTGGTATTACTGGAATTGAATGGGCTGATGAGTTGGCTAGAGCTGGTGCAACGAATGATTTCGTTGGTCCTGAACCAGCTTTACCACTTTCAACTAGTTGGATAAAGCACAAGATTCGTTCTTGGGCTGCATCCAAACATGCCAGCTACTGGCGCAGCTTGCAAACTTGCGCTCAGACAAAAGCATTTCTACCAGATTTAAATCTGAAAATGTCAAAGTGTCTACTGGACATTGCAAACTCAATTATCACATGGCTACTATTCAACGTGCTGAGTATTATTCGTGTGATTTGTGTAAATGCGATTATGGTACTTCATATCATCTGATATGTAACTGTCCCGCATTGACGCAGCTACGTATCCGGGTTTTTGGTTCTCCATACATGGTTGAGTCTGTGTATGCGGAGCTAAAATTGAAGGATATTCTCTCGTTTCTCACCCAATGTGGTAAGGAGCTATAGTCAGAAGGGTTCGTCGTTTTTCCTGGGGGGAATGAATCCTTTCTGTATTCACCTTAAATAGGGTTTAGCAGATTGTTTGGCATCCTTTGGGGGGTACCGAGTTTACTTCTGCTCGTACATACCGCGAATCGTTCTGCATTCTTCCGGGAGTGCAGAATGGTGTCGCTTCTGTAAGATCTCTAAATCCTCTCGGGGGTTGGAGGTTTTATTAACAGCAGACTGTTCGGGACCTCGTAGAGGTTCAGAATTTACTTCTGCTTTTATGTGTTTTTGTGTCGTCAATTTTTCCCATCCTCCTAGTCCAACCCTTACCATTTCCTTTCAATCCTTCCCTCTTATATATCGGGAAAATGGTGCTGAAAACAAATTGATGGCAAGGCACAAATCTCCAAATATCAAGGGGAACTTGCCATTTGAGCCAATTTGTTCTGATTCCTGATTCCTGAAATGTGATCCTCAGCAGATTGTTCAGCATCCCTTAGGGGTGCAGAATTTACTTCTGCTTTTATGTGTTTTAGTGTCGTCAATTTTTTCCATCCTCCTAGTCCAACCCGTACCATTTCCTTTCAATCCTTCCCTCTTATATAGCGGGAAAATGATGCTAAAAACAAAACGATGGCAAGGCACAAATCTCCAAATATCAAGGGGAACGTGCCATTTGAGCCAATTTGCTCTGATTCCTGATATCTGCGTTTATTTTAAGATCCGTGAACGCAGCCCGCAGTTCCGCCAATTCGGAAAGAAATTTGCGGTACTGCTCACTAGATTCATTGAGCTGTTTTTTAAGTTCCATTATCTCAAGATCCTTAGAGTTATCGACATATTTACTATTTGCTTTGTAAAATGTTTCTAATACTTCTCGCAGTAAAAGTATTGTTCGATCTTTTTCGTCTTTAGCAGGGTTTAAACGACTTTTTAACGCGTCAGCAGAGATGGCATTTCACTAGAGTGATACACCAGTGCGTATGTTTCATTTCTACACTGCGGATACATTTGCTGTGCTCCATACAAAGAGGAAAGCGCACTTCTTCCCAGTGTCCATTATACACACTTTGTGTGCGTGCCTGTGTTGGAAGAAGCTGGTGCGAGAGAACCACATTAATTTCTCTCACGTGCTCTCGCCTAAATATACCCAAGTGATCACTGGCGCGTGATGGTGAGCGAACACTTCTGTGAACTTCATTTAATAGAGAGTAGATCTGGCCTTGCTATGAAAAACTTGCAAGAGAAAACGAAACTGCAACGATAAATTGTTTTGTTTTACTGATTTTGCGTGCCCCACTCACTTATACACAAAGCACACAAGAGTGTTCACCGGCGTGTACACCTCTGTGAAAGTATATGCGTTCACCTTAGAGAATTTGCTAGCTCTGCTCTAGCACTTTGGTGCGATTGAGTTGAAGAGGTAAAAGGAAATGAACACGTGCATATTTTATATAACATTGGTATATATGTGTGAAAGAGAAGTGCTTCGGGAAAAGATAGTTTAAGAGAAACTTTCATTTTTATGATGTTCATCTCCTGTATATACATTAGGCATTTGCGGCTTCTGGTAGAGTGACAACCTTTACAATTATTGCCAAGACTTGGTAGGTTACATGGAATATCACGCTTCATTGTATATTTCCCACTGCAGTTTAGATATATTTCTTCACTAACAGTCTTTTTAAAGACTAACAATTAGTCAGCCTCTCTCAAGGCTATACAAAGAGTGATATTAGAGTGACTAAGTGATACAAAGAGTGATATCAGAGTGACTAAGTGATATTAGAGTGACTAGGAAATTAATCAGCCTTTTTTAAGGCTAGCTATTCAAAGAACTATTCTTCGAACTAATCAGTCTTTATTAAGACTACCACAAAATCAGTCAGTCTTATGAAGACTTTTCCAAACTAGGAGTCTAATCGAAGATTAATTTAGCCTAGTTAATTAAATTTAAAATTTCATTCATTTCAAAAATCCCTGCATCCAACCGGAAAGGCAACAAGGCTAAGGCTAAAAATAATTCTATACGGAATAAATCACAATCCGTTATTCAACATTTTTCTAATAACATTCACGATCTTATAGAATCTGAATGTAAAAATAAAAGACAACGGACGGATTTCCCTTCCGTTGATTCTATGCCGTCTAACATTATTTACGAGATTCTTCCTGAATCCGATTGTTGCGACATAGAAGAAAATTCTTCAAAAATTCCCAAAATGGACGCTTGCCGTTCTGGGAAGAAACATCAATCTATGCCACCAGTGACGGTGATGATTTCCGACTTCAAAGCATTCCGTACTGAGATTTCTACTTTTCTCCCGGAAGTAAAAGTCTTATTTTAAATCGGACGAAGAGGAGAATGTCGAGTTTTGGTTGATAGATTGGAAGATTAGGAACGTCTTATTCGATATTTGTCCGAGAAACTTCATAAATTTGATTCTTATAATATAAAATCAGACATATCCTTCAAGGCTGTCTTGAAAGGCTTATCAAATGATCAAAGTACTGATGAAATTAAAAATGAACTGAAAGAATTGCTTGGTTTTGCCCCTTCCCAAGTAATACTTATGAAAAAAGAGCGAATGGTACTTCTAAACCACGCTCTGGAATTTCCCATGAACTTTACCTAATACACTTCAATCGAAGTGATGTAAACAATTTGAAAACTTTAGAAAAAGTACGTTTCATTTCCCACATTAAAATTCATTGGAAACATTATAAATGGCATAATCGTATTGCAAACTTAACGCAATGTCGTCGTTACCAAGGCTTCGGCCATGGAACCAAAAATTGTCATATGGATATACAGTGTTTGAATTGTGGTAAATCGCATTCGAAAGACGTTTGTCCAATTAATGAAACTACTGATAAATTTTCATGTTCAAATTGCTATGGAAATCATAAATCCAATTATTTGAAATGTCCTGCCAGGGAAAAAATTTAAATGCTCGTTCGTTTAGACAACAAGTCAAATCAACGACCTTAAATTTACAGAACATACCTGAAAATCAAAAAACCGTTACAAATGCCACGCCTAATTCTTCTAAGGTACTGATTTCTTCGAATTTAAAACAAAAAACAGGTACGCCTGCCAATTCGTCTTCTAACGAAAACAATTCATTGTCAGGTAGATCGACCTCGTCATCTTCTTCTAATGTCAGTTATGCTAGTATACCACCTATTTCTTCTAATGTAAATAATCAAAACACAGGACCGCCTTGCATTTCATCTTCTAACGAAAACAATTTATTAATAGGTAGATCGGCCATATCACCTTCTTCTAATGGCAGTCTACCTACAACTATTCCTTCAATGCCATTCGCTTCTTTAAATGAAGTTGATTTAGGCGATATAACTGAAAATAAAATGATCTACCTACAAGATCAACTTTTTCAAATGATCATCCGAATGAATTCGACTTCATCACTTTTTGAAGCATTTCAAATCGGATGGCAATTTGCAAATAATATTATCATAAATTTAAAATTTAACAGTGATGTTAAATAATTATTTGTGGGGACGGGTATAGTGTGATGGGTAAGTCGATGCCTTTCACGCAGCCCGCCTGGGTTCGATTCCCAACCCCGCACATAGGGTCAGAAAGTTTTTCTGGCCCGAAGAGGCAAATGACCTTAAGGTTAAAACCTCTATAATCGAAAAAAAAAATAATTATTTGAATATTTTAAATTGGAATGCTCGATCTTTAAAATTGAGTGAAGATGAATTTTATAATTTTCTCAAAGTTCGCAAAATTCATATTGCCATTGTGACAGAAACTTTTCTTAAACCAAATGTCAAATTGAAAAATAATCCACATTATGTGGTTCATCGATTTGACAGGTTTACTGGAATGGGTGATGGAGTTGCCATATTTGTCCAACGGCAAATTAAACATCGAATTTTACCTTCTTTCAATACTAAAGTTATTGAATGCTTGGGAATCGAAGTGGAAACCATTCATGGAATTTATTTCATCGCTGGAGCATATTTGCCATTCTATTGCACCGGCGAACAATTAAATTTCTTTAAAGGCGATTTGCAAAAACTCACAAGATATCGACCGACATTTTTCGTAATAGGGAACATGCTAAGCATGTCCAGTGGAATTGTAGGCAAAATAACAGTAATGGTAAAATACTTCATAATCAACTCTCAGCTGGTTACTTCACAGTTCTTCATCCCAGTAATCCGAATTGTTTCTCTTCCGTGAAAAACCCGTCTACAATTGATCTGGTTCTAACAGATCAAAGTCACATTTGTAGTGAACCGATTATACATGCTAACTTTGACTCAGATCATCTTCCTGTAACATTCAGACTTTCCAACGAAGCTTTAATTAATCCAATTAGTTCTATATTCAACTATCATAGAGCTAATTGATTGGATTACAGATCTCACATTGAAAATCATGTGGATCATGAAACTATTTTAGAAAATTCTGCGGACATCGACACAGCAATTGATAATTTGAATCATTACATTATAGAAGCTAGAAATCTTTCAGTTCCCAAAGCTCAAACTAAATTATGTTCTCCTATCATCGATGACAATCTTCAACTGCTCATTCGGTTGAAGAATGTTCGTCGACGACAATATCAACGTTCTCGTGATCCTACTATGAAAAAACCCTTCTTAATCCACCTAGTGGTGTGATAATGCCTTTCTCTTCTTTCATAACAGTCTCATGAAAATATGTTTCATACTTTTATTAAATAATTTTGGACACTAATTTTGACAACAATTGATGAAGATTGATTCGAGTAGTTCACAAAAGCATGCTTCAGTGTTTATGTCAAACAGTCAGCATCATTTTTCCAAACTAGTGCTTGACATTTGCGTTGCCTATTTGTAATCAGTGATGTTAATCTAAATAACCCTTCTTAATCCACCTAGTGGTGTGATAATGCCTTTCTCTTCTTTCATAACAGTCTCATGAAAATATGTTTCATACTTTTATTAAATAATTTTGGATACTAATTTTGACACCAATTGATTCAGATTGATTCGAGTAGGTTCACAAAAGCATGCTTCAGTGTTTATGTCACACAGTCAGCATCACTTTTCCAAACCAGTGCTTGACATTTGCGTTGCGTATTTGTAATCAGTGATGCTAATCTAAAAAAAGCCTTCTTAGTCCACTTAGTGGAATTTTCATATATCTTGAAAAATCACCATAGGGGGGAGTACATGAAATTTTCGAAATCGAAAAAAAATTTTTGATGCCAAAAGGCTTAGAATTGCATGAAACGTCGAGATTTAGTGTCATCTCGAAAAAAATTTTTTTTTGAAAAAGTCGGCTTTTTGAGACTTAGAAAAAATATGAAAACATGAAAAAGTCCCAGAAAGTTGATGTTTTCAAAAAAATTTTTTTTTGAGATGACACTAAATTTCGATGTTTCATGCAGTTTTAAGAGTTTCGGCATAAAAAAAATCGATTTTGGAAATTTCATGTACTCCCCCATATGGTGCTTTTTCAAGGTCGAAAATTGTCAAACCTTTACCACCGGGCAGCACCCCTTACGCAATTTTGGCACCCATATATATATATATATATATATATATATATATATATATATATATATATATATATATATATATATATATATATATATATATATATATATATATATATATATATATATATATATATATATATATATATATATATATATATATATATATATATATATATATATATATATATATATATATATATATATATATATATATATATATATATATATATATATATATATATATATATATATATATATATATATATATATATATATATATATATATATATATATATATATATATATATATATATATATATATATATATATATATATATATATATATATATATATATATATATATATATATATATATATATATATATATATATATATATATATATATATATATATGTATATATATATATATATATATATATATATATATATATATATATATATATATATATATATATATATATATATATATATATATATATATATATATATATATATATATATATATATATATATATATTCAAGAGCGGTAAAAATCAATGTGTTTTGTCGGTTACGTCACTTATACCATCATATATCTGGAACCAAAAGTCACAACCATTTGATCTTCGAAATTGATTAATGGCTCGACAGTAGCTTTCAAACGAGCCCAAGTTTGTTAAAATCGGTTCAGTTATCTCTGAGAAAATTGAGCGCATTCAAATACAACGCTTTTTGTCGGTTACGTCACTTATACAATCATATCTCCGGAACCAAAAGTCACAGCCATTTGATCTTCGAACTTGATCAATGGCCCGATAGTACCTTTCAAACGAGCCCAAGTTTGTTAAAATCGGTTCAGCCATCTCTGAGAAAATTGAGCGCGTTCAAATTCAACGCTTTTTGTCGGTTACGTCACTTATACAATCATATCTCCGAAACCAAAAGTCACAGCCATTTGATCTTCAAACTTGATCAATGGCCCGACAGTAGCTTTCAAACGAGCCCAAGTTTGTAAAAATCGCTTCAGCCATCTCTGAGAAAATTGAGCGCGTTCAAATATCTTCTAAAAGTGCACACACACACATACACACACACAGATATTTTCCGATCTCGTCGAACTGAGTCGAATGGTATATAACACTATGGGTCTCCGAGGCTCCGTTCGAAAGTCGGTTTTACCAGCAATTCTAATACCTTTCTATAGAGAAAGGCAAAAAGTACAGGTGTGTAATGTCAGAGACATAACTGGATGTCGTGACTACGAATAAAACTGACACTTTTACTTTATACTTCCGAATATAAATTAGTTGATCGATAGTGTGAATTGTGCAAGTTTTGCCCTTTTACACTACTAGAATTTGAAACGATACACCTAAACTACAGTACAGATTAGTTACATTAAACATTCTGACACACAAATATTACGAAATCACCAGTATAGTTCCTTATCCTAAAATAATGGTGGTTCTGAAAAGAACCTTTCATGAAGGCGTTCGTGATGATTTGAGTTTAAATTCCGATGGATACCATTCACTTCTGATGGATACCGCTGACTTCCGTCTTCTATTTCCAGGATGACCTGTTGTCCATGAATGCGAAACTGATATGTGTTCTGTTGGAGCCTCCTGCTTCTTCCGCTTGCGGTAACAAGCTTTGTATTTCGCTTGGAGATTCCTCGATCGCACCATAATGAACACGATGACAACGACAGCCAAATTCGAAATGAATGGCTTCTGAGCCGGTGATATATTTTATATAGCAAATCTGCAGAAAGTTTACTACAAACTACAACTGGTTGAAAAATGGGTTGTATACAGTATAGTGAAGTAAAATTTCGCATAATTCTTTGGGTATAAAATCATGGTTCTAAATGGCACCTTAGAAAATTTTAATGTCGATTATTTCATTTCGGATTTCAATATTTTAGTAAAAGATACTATCAAAATGCTGTACGGGATTAATTTCTGGCATCTCAGAAGAGCCAAATTGTATAACTTTCTATGATATTAAACACGGATTGAATATAAACGATTTTAAACACTGTTTCGAATTTAGAACTGAATTTAGAATTTAGAAAATTGCAAAAAACTGATCAAATTATCTTAGATTTGCACTACACTGATAATTTTACTAAGAAGCAATCTTCATAGTTCTTTAGGTAACATTTAGAGCCATTAGAAGGGCTGATTTGGCATAATGTTCTACATTGTTGTCCATTTTCCGTTGTATTTTGCTCCAATGCAAATGGCCACCAACAGGATGATGTAATCGATCTTCTTCGAAAGAAAACTGGCTCTGCGACCGGAGCGTTTGAGGTTTTGTACAACGCTAAAGGTCTGCTCTTATTACTAGCGACTGCTCCACCTGACGACCGAAGTCCAAATGAAAGCATTGACGACTGCTGCTCCCGACGATTGAAGTCCAAATGAAAGCACGACCTAAGCGTTTGAGGCTATATATAGCACGACGTCCGCTTCCATCCAACGCACAAGAAGAAATGATCGATTTTCGACCACGGTTCCTCTTTTATACGCAGTCAGTTGAAGATATGTGCCTGACTACCTCAAAATCGTCGTCCTTGCGCGAAAAACCCAAACGAAAGTATAGAGTTTTCCGCGTTGTTTTCAAATTGTGAGAAAATTTAATTTTTGAATTGTTTGTAGTTATCTCACACTGTTCAAAATATTATCGTAAATTCCTGATCATATTTTTGAGGAAATAATGAAAGAATTATGTTGCTGCCATTAATACAAGCCGAGATATTCCCGATTAAGTTCTCCTCAATCTTCCATATCGCTAATTTTGAAAAGGCACCCCATAGTAAAGTAAGTCGTATTTAGTTAAGGATTTACAAAAAGAAATAAAACATAGGTTTACTCTTTTGCGAAATGAAAATTTCGCAAAAGAAGTTGAACAAATTAAACCATATTCTAAACCTTTCTGGAAACTTTCTAAGGTTCTTAAGAAACCTCAGAAACCAATTCCTGCTCTCAAGGAAGGAAATCAAATACTTCTTACGAATGGCGAAAAAGCTCAAAAACTTGCTCAGCAGTTCGAGAGTGTCCACAATTTTAATTTCAACGTTGTGAGTCCTATTGAAAATGAAGTCTCACTGAAATTTGATCATATTTCAACCCAAGTGTTATCACAAGATGACATTATTGAGACGAATTTTGATGAAATTAAATTAATTATTAGGAAATTCAAAAACATGAAGGCTCCTGGTAATGATGGAATTTTTAATATTCTTATTAAAAATCTTCCCGATGTTACCTTGAGACTCCTGGTTAAAATTTTCAACAAGTGTTTTTCATTAGCTTATTTCCCAAAAAGATGGAAAAACGCTAATGTAATTCCTATCCTGAAACCTGATAAAAACCCAGCAGAAACATCAAGTTATCGACCAATTAGCTTACTTTCTTCTATCAGTAAACTTTTTGAAAAAATTATCTTGTTGAGAATGATGTCTCATATAAATGAGAATTTAATTTTTTTACCAGAGCAGTTAGGATTTCATGAACATTCAACTACTCATCAACTTGTCAGAGTAACGAACATGATAAAAGCAAATAAATCTTCTGGCTGGAGTTGCTCTTCTAGACACAGAAAAAGCATTCGACAGTGTTTGGCACAAAGCTTTAATAGCAAAAATGTCTGATTTCCAGTTTCCTATTTATTTGATGAAAATGATTCAAAATTATTTAATTGATCGTACTCTTCAGGTTAGCTATCAGAATTGTAAATCTGAATTGCTACCCGTACGAGCTGGTGTTCCGCAGGGTTCGAGCGTAGCTCCAATCTTGTATAATATTTTCACTTCTGATCTTCCAAATCTACCCGTTGGTTGTCAAAAATCGCTATTCTGTGACGACACAAGTCTGTTAGCCACAGGTAGAAATCTAAGAGTGATCTGCAGTCGCCTACAAAAAATTCAAATATTTTCAGTGATTATCTGTCAAAATGGAAAATTAAACCGAATGCAGCAAAAACGCAATTAATTATCTTTCCTCATAAGACAAGAGCTTCTTTTCTTAAACCAAACCATAATCACATTCTCAAATTGAAGGGCTGAAATTGACATGGTCTGATCAAGCTAAATACTTAGGTTTAACGTATGACAAAACACTCACTTTCAAAGATGACATTGAAGGAATCCAGGCAAAGTGTAATAAATATATTACATGTTTATATCCTCTTATAAACAGAAATTCTAAGCTCTGTCTAAAAAACAAATTGTTAATTTATAAACAAATTTTCAGACCAGCCATGCTTTATGCAGTACCAATTTGGTCAAGTTGTTGTTCCACCAGGAAGAAAACGCTTCAAAGGATTCAGAATAAAATTCTGAAAATGATTTTGTAGCGTCCTCCCTGGTTTAGTACAAAAAGTTACACAGACTCACAAATATAGAACCATTAGATATAACGTCACATAATATTATAAGCAAATTCCGACAAAAATCGATGCAATCTTCAATTGAATCGATTCGCTCTCTGTATTAGTTAGTATATAAGTTCCTTTTCCCCATTACACAATACAAGTAGATTTAGAATTTTCCCTACACAAAAATCTCAGAATTGCGGAAGCAAATGATGTCCTCATGGTAACAACCAAATCATATATATATATATATATATATATATATATATATATATATATATATATATATATATATATATATATATATATATATATATATATATATATATATATATATATATATATATATATATATATATATATATATATATATATATATATATATATATATAAGTTATAATTCGGGTGGTCCGAGTATGAAAAAAATATAAACTTTATTTAACTCAATAAAAAGATTTACAATTGCACAAGACGACTTCTTCACTAGAACTGACTAAACTGGCTCATTCCAAATGGTTTTGTTTGTCGATCCTGTTGTGTCAGCATTCCTCATCCGGTTGGTTACTGGTAGCTTGATTGGTTTGTTGGGTCATCGATTTATCCGTGGTGTACGTGGTATCTTCTGTCCGCGTGTCGGTTATGAATATTGGCTGGTCAGCTGTTTTTGTGGTGTGGTCGCGATATCGAGTTAGGGTACTGGATGGATTTTCCGTAACGTCTCCCTCCTTAAGCATCAAGCGTTCTCGGTTGATTTTTCAAAAGTTCAAATCTCGGTATCGGGATGACTCGTGGTTTTTTACTTTCGGTTTTATTTCCGGTTGTTGTGACTATTATCTCAGTTGCTGTATCACTTGCCTTTGTTGTTGTAGGTGATTTCGGCAACCCATCGATTTGGAGTTTCGTTCGGTATGACTTCCTTCTACAGAGATAAATGGATAAACAAAGAAATGTTAGTGTTAGGAAGCAGAATCCTCCTAGTGTCGCTTCTTTCTGTGTTTGGTGTAATGATAGTTGGATTTCGCTGACTTCTTCCAAGTTTTGTATCCTTGTCAAAAGGTTATCTTCAGCTTTGGTTGTTTCTGACTTCGTTTGAAAGCTTTTGCTGTATATTGGTATGAGATAGTTGTCTTTGTGTATTAATTCTGGCTTCCCGTGGAAAGTTAGATTGTGTATTTTCACTGTACAGTTTTCAATTTCTATTAGTGTTGCTTCGGTTATTGCTTTGGGTTTACCACATGAGTCTGATACTTCGATTTTGCTATTGGTATCTATTAAGATGATGCCTTCTAAGATTTCTATGATTTTCGGGGGTTCTTTCGCTCGTGTAACTGAACATTTTGGTGTTTGATGAACAAGAAGATTAAGGATGCATTCGTCTTCAAGTGGAAGGTGGTTACTGCAAATATCGCATTTTGTTGTTTGTATGTAGACTTGGTTTCTGTGTTTCGCTACTAGTTGGATGTGCGTGTTGATGCGGGTCCCGTTGATATTGAGTGTGTGGAGTTCCAGCAAATCGTAGAATTTCTCGTCCAGTATAGGGATTTTTATAAGTATGGCTACTTGGTTTCTACTGATTCCTATACTAGCTGTGCAAAAACGAAAAATTTCATCTGTGTAATTTATTTTGATATCTTGATCTTTTAGCTTTTTAAAAATAAAATCCTTTTCTTCTAATGAAAGTATGTTTCTGTTAATAAGGTTTAGTTTGGAGAATTCTACTTGGTCTTCTATATCATTTATCAGTTGGATTATCTCTTCTGTTTTCCAAATAAGGTTTATAAATTCTAAATCTGCTTTAATGCCTTGTGATGAATTGAATTCTCTGAATAATTTTGCGTTAATCTTTTTCAAAATTGCTGTAATATTGTTTATTTTGTTCTGAAAAATTTCATTGATTGTGATCTGTTTCATCTGATTATTAGCGAGTTTGTTTTCCTGCTCGTTTAATATACCTAAATTTTGCTGAATCATTTTCAAGTCGTTATTGTCTGGATTTCCTGAAATATATTTTATTGCTGTTCCTAAAGCATCGACTAAACCTCGTTTCTGTCTTCTTGGCATAAGGCTGTATAGTTTATCTTTGGCTAGTTGTATTTTGGATTCGAGTGTGTTTTCTAAATGGTCGCTAATTTTTACTGCTTTCGCTATTTTCTCGATATAATTGATGTTGTATTCTAGTGTTTCCAGATCAATTTTGTGTATTATCCTATTGTATCCTATTTTGATTCTGACTGTCTCGATTTTCGTTGCTAGTAGTCCATTAGTGTTTGTTATCTCTTTATATATGGTGGCGTTTATCATGCTGAGTGAGATTATTCTGCGAGTAGAAGGACATTTTAGATGTTTACTCATTTTAGACGATTTTTGTGGATTTTAATGTCATTATTGTCTTCAAAGGTAAGTTCATTGTCTTGTTTAACTTTTACGATTTTATACAGATTTTTATCTTTTGTTAGTCTTTGTGCTATTTTAATATATTTTTCTTCGCCTGGGTCTAATGTTTTAGGTGGTTGTTTGTGTGCGTTGTTATCCTCGTACTTTGTTCTTCGTTTATCGAGTTCATTTTTAACCTTTGATTGAAGTTTATGAAAATTTTCTGTTATTTCTAAAGTATTTGTTGTATTTAAAGTGTTAAATATTAAATCGCGCGGTTTAGCCTTAGTAGCTTCATGGAAAGTGTTATTGTAGATATCGATCGCGACGTTAACGTGTTCTTTGAGAGAGAGATCGTTGAATTGTTGTTTCGTTGATCTAAATATTTCAATAAGTGTGGAATGGAATCTTTCAACTGTACCGTTCGCGTTAGAATTGCTGGCGAAATGTATTTCGATTCCTAGATCATTTAAGAATCCGATAAAGTCGATTGATCTGAATGATGGTTCTTGGTCGCTGACTATAGTATTTGGTCTTCCAAACTGACGTATGTGCTCAGTTATAGCATTTTTCATATCTATTATTGTTCTTGATTGAAGGTGAATTGCATTTGCAAATTTGGAAAAGGAATCTACTATAGTTAGCCACTTTTGACCTTTCAGGAAAAAGACGTCAATGTGGACTCTATCGAACGGTGTCTCGCCGAAAGTGCTTTTTCTAATTAATTTTGGCGGTTTCCTGTCATATTTTGCTTTTTTGCAAATATCACAGGCACCTATGAAAATTTTGAGCTTTCTTTCGATCTGTGGAAAAAAATATTTTACTAATATTTGGTGCTTGTTCTCCTTTGTGCCTCTATGCCCGTAGTTGTGGACTTCTCTGATGATTTCGTCTTGTTGAGTTTCCATTCTTACGTCTTCTAGGAGTATTTCTGAAATGAGAATCTTGTAGGTTCTGTTAGTGGAGAAATATTTTTTGTAGGTTTCCTGGGCCTGTTGAATTAGTGAAATTGGCATTCTCATGCAGTTTGTTCCTTGATCATGTCGTTTTCTGTAAACTCATGTTTTGATATTATGTGCCGGTGGTATTTCGGAAAAACTTGTTCGTACGATGTTATGTCTTTGTTGCCTAATTTTAAAATGATTTGATTCCTGAAGAGGTTAATTGGTTTTTCAGTACAGGGTATGAAATAATCATCACTCGTGTCTGCTGAGTGAACTGTTTCTAGATCATCACATTCACTTGAGGATGGTTCTACTTCTATACTTCTTAGGGAATTAGCGTTTAGAGTCTGATTTTCTGGAACTATGTTGATTCTCGAGAGAGCGTCTGCTACGACGTTTTGCCTGCCGGGTTTGTATACAATCTCATAGTCGAACTCTCCTAGGTTAAGCTTCCATCGAACGATTTTACTGTTCGTGTTGGTTAAGGAATATGTAAGGGGTTGATGGTCTGTAACTAACTTGAATTTCCTTCCGTAAAGATATGGTCGGAAATGCTTTACCGCCCACACGATTGCCAGTAATTCTTTTTCGGTGGTACAGTAATTTTCTTCTGTTTTATTTAATGTCCGTGAGGCGTATGCTATTGGTCTATCTTTTCCTATTGTCCCTTGCGAGAGAACAGCTCCAATCGCATAGTCGCTCGCGTCTGTTGTTAAAATGAATTCCTTACTAAAGTCGGGATATGTTAGTACGGGATCCATGGTTAGTATCTTTTTGCATTTATGAAAACAGTCGTCGATTTCAGGTGTAATTTTGAATTCTATGTCTTTTCTTAGTAATTTTGTCATTGGTTTTACCACCTTCGCGAAGTCTTTTATGAACCTCCGGTAGTAACCTAGCGTGCCCAGAAATTGTCTGACTTCTTTTTCACATTTTGGCATCGGCCAGTCTCTAATTATTTTAATTTTATCCGCGTTAGGCTTCACTCCGTCTTCTGACACCGTGTGTCCTAAAAATTGAACTTCCTTTCTGAAGAACTCACATTTATCCAGCTGTATCTTCAGACCGGCGTCTTTCAACTTTTTCATTACTCGTATCAAGTCTTTTTGATGCTCTTGCAGTGAGCTAGAGAAAATGATTATGTCGTCCATATAGACGAAACAACACACTCCTATTAGTTCTCGCAAAATGCAATCCATTACTCGCTGAAATGTGGCAGGTGCGTTTTTCAGGCCGAAGGGCATTCTGGTAAATTCGTATTTTCCAGAATTCACGGAAAACGCTGTTTTTTCGGTATCTGCCTCGGCTAGTTGTATCTGGTGAAATCCTGATACTAAGTCGATTGTTGAAAAATATTGAGCTCTACCCAATTTGTCGAGTATGTCTGTTATATCCGGAATCGGATATTTGTCATTTACTGTTTTTTCATTGAGTTTTCGGTAATCGATCACTAAACGAAATTTTTTTTGTCCAGATGCATCGGCTTTTTTCGGTACTATCCATACGGGAGAGGTGTATGGTGATATCGACTCTTTGATAATGCCGTCTTTTAGCATCTTCTGTACCTGTCTTTGTATCTCTCCTTCAAATATCTGAGGATATTTGTAGGATTTTGTATAAATTGGTATATTGTCCGCTGTCTTAATTTCATGTTTAATTTTATGTGTAAATGTCAATTTTTCAGATTCTGAGTGTAGTATTTCTTTATTTTGATTGATGACGGTTTTTAGCGCTTTCTTTTCTTCGTCGTTTAGATGGTCTTCCCGAAAGTTATATTTTTGGTTAATTTCTTGCTTATTTGGCTCTTGGATTACCTGAAATTTGTCTGTTTTAATTTTAATTTCATTTAAATTAATTTCCAACGGAATGTCGGAATGATTTTGTATTGCTACTATTGCTGTTCTGTTTGTGCTCCGGTAAAGCCCAGGTAATAAAGAAAATTTTCCCAAATTCATTTCGTTTTGTATCCAGAAGTCTCCGTCTTTTACTGTCTGTACTGGGACATATTGAAATTTTTGTTCGGTCAAGTTGATTTTATTCTGAGGTGGAAAACGTTTTTGCATTGTCAACTCCTTTCTTCCGATTTTTATCTTATTTTTAGCTATATCAATCTGTGCTTTGATGTCTCTTAGTGATTCGTAACCAATTAAGCCATCAAAGAACTCGTGAAATTTGAAAATGTAAAATTTAAGTTTTTTATTAATTTGGAAAATGTCGAAGGTGGCTGACTTTTCGATTTTATGCGTTCCGTGTATGTTTGTTACTTGTATCCCAGTCTCAGATTTGCAATTTTGAAGGTTAACATGCTCTGGTGAAATATAATTTTTGTTCGCTCCTGTGTCGATCAAAAACTTCATTTCCCCCTTGCTAGTAAGTATCGTAATATATGGTATAAAGTTATTGTTTATTATGTTTCCAGTCCTTTTCCTTCTATTATGTGAAAATTTAACTCGTCTCCTAAGAAAAAGTCGTCGTCATCTGAATCTAAAACTGTTTCATCTAATTGATTAGTATCATTATCTATCTCTGCTTCTCCCTCGTGTGCATTCACTTGGTTTGATCTAACCGTTCTCATGGATACGTCATCGTCAGTAGCTGGTTTTAAATGTCTGAATTTCCCTGATGGACCGGGTTTTTGTGCATTATGTGAATTGGTCGCGTTGTGAATTTGCGGTGGCTTAGATTTGTTTTGGTAGTTCGGTTTCGAACTCGAACAAGGTGTTTTATTATCAAGTTTCATTCTGTAAGCCGCGTTTGCATATTGCACCGTGATATTGTATGCCTCCTCGAGAGACTCGAGTCGGTAACTTCTCACGTGCATGGACAAGGTGTCATTTAGTCCGTCTATGAATCGGGTTACTGACATTAGGCTTATTAGGTTATTTATAGCTCTGGTTGAGTCTTTATAGTCGTTCATGACAGCTGCGGTACTCTTTATCGCTGTGTCTATGGATTTGACTTTATTATAGAACTCACTCAAAGTCTTTTTCCCTTGCCTTATGTAGAAAAGCGATTGAATGTGAGATGTCAGATCTCTTCTGTCGCCGTAGGAGTTTAGAAGAGCCTCCTTGATCGATTGCCAATCTTTAGGATTTCCGGCTGCAATTAATACTTCTTTGGCTTCTCCTGTTATTTTATTCTTCACGGCTCTAATGATTTGGTTATAATACGGTGTTCCCGTATAACTTCCGAATAACTCTAGCGTATTTTCTGTGTCTTCGAGCCATGCTTGAGTTTCTTTTTTATTGCCACTGAACGTAGCTAAATTTTTTATTGGGTCAGGTGTCCGGTAATTTAAAAACGGATCATCTGCCCTTTCGCGCATTGCACTAATTTGTTGTATTAGTGCGTTTTGGTTTTCTGTGAGGCTGCGGATTTGCTCCATCAGCTCATCAGCGTTAATTTGCTGTGCCATTTCTCTGTTTTTGTCAAAAGTTTTAGCACGGTTCATAAAATATTTTCTTAGTTGAAATCAAAAGTATTTTTTTTTTTTTGTATGAGGTCGAAGTTTACACTAAGTTTTAGCACTTACTTGTGTTTCAAATATTCACTTTAAAACACTTGTTAGTATTATCACTGTGTTCACTTTTTGTTAATAAGTAAAAAAAATTTTACTACTTACAGAAGAGTACTAATCCTCATCTGGAGTTATAGGTGTCGTCTTGGCTGGTTGGTTTGTAGGTTGTGACTGGGTCCTTCCTTCGTCCTGTGTTGCACAAGCTGTATGATATTCACTCAACAGCGGTTTTTTTACCGGTAACACAAGTGTTCACTATGAACTTCACTTAAAAAGGTCTTTCGTTGTCCTTAAATTTTTCTATGAAGCTCTTATTTGCACTAAGATCACTTCACTAGTTTCACTTAAGTTTTCAACTTATAATTCGGGTGGTCCGAGTATGAAAAAAATATAAACTTTATTTAACTCAATAAAAAGATTTACAATTGCACAAGACGACTTCTTCACTAGAACTGACTAAACTGGCTCATTCCAAATGGTTTTGTTTGTCGATCCTGTTGTGTCAGCATTCCTCATCCGGTTGGTTACTGGTAGCTTGATTGGTTTGTTGGGTCATCGATTTATCCGTGGTGTACGTAGTATCTTCTGTCCGCGTGTCGGTTATGAATATTGGCTGGTCAGCTGTTTTTGTGGTGTGGTCGCGATATCGAGTTAGGGTACTGGATGGATTTTCCGTAACGTATATATAATAGGGCTGAAGAGTCACCACTTGTGGCTGAACACCCAATTTAAATCTTAATAGTTTAATTTTAACTCATATTCCAATAATAAGTCATTTAAAAAAAATTATAAAAGTTATTCGGGTAAAGAGGAATAAGAAAACGTTAATATTAACAATGGAGTATTAGAAATTTTACCTTTGTTTGTCTTGCTAATTCGACGTACGCCGATTTCCTTTTGAGTTACCGTACCTTACCTAACAGCTATAGGTCTGGGGTGTCCTTTGCTGTATCAAGCATACGTTTCCACATAACTCGGTCCATGGCTGCACGTCGCCAGCCACTCAAGGCACGGATGCTTCTGAGATCACCCTCCACTTGATCGATCCACCTTACATATAACTACTTATCCAAAAGCTATATATATATATATATATATATATATATATATATATATATATATATATATATATATATATATATATGTATATATATGTATATATATATATATATATATATATATATATATATATATATATATATATATATATATATATATATATATAGCTTTTGGTTAGGTTGTTATATTTTGAGTATAAAAAAAGCGGTTTTTGATTATATCGGGGGCTTAGTAGTTTAACCGTTCGTCCGGTGGGATATTTATGGTGTTTGATAGGTCAGGCCCGGAAAATAAGTGCTTTAGATAGGTCAGGCACAAAATTATGTGCTGTAGGAAAGGCAGTGTGTTATAATCCAGTAAGAAATGAAAGGATAAAATAAATAAGTGCGGTTTGTCGATTTTTACAAAAAAAATGAGAGTAAAATTCGTTAGTGAAAAGAAATACTTCTCTCGCCGCTCTGGTACGTCGTATACATCTACAAAACGCTCATTAGACCAGCTGTTCTCTACGGCCACGAGACCTGGACTATGTTGGCAGAGGACCAACGCGCCCTCAGTGTTTTCGAAAGAAAGGTACTGAGGACCATCTATGGCGGAGTGCAAATGGAAGACGGAACGTGGAGACGGCGTATAAATCACGAATTGCATCAGCTGCTAGGATAACCACCTATCGTACGGACAGCTAGATTCGGACGTTTACGATGGGCTGGGCATGTCATAAGGATGTCGGGCGACAGCCCAGTGAAAATGGTTCTTGAATATAATCCGACTGGTACAAGAAGAAGAAGAGCGCAGCGAGCAAGGTGGATCGATCAAGTGGAGGGTGGTCTCAGAAGCATCCGTGCCTTGAGTGGCTGGCGACGAGCAGCCATGGACCGAGTTATGTGGAAACGTATGCTTGATACAGCAAAGGACACCCCAGGCCTATAGCTGTTAGGTAAGGTAAGGTAACTAAAAAGGCAATCGGCGTACGTCGAATTAGCAAGACAAACGAAGGTAAAATTTCTAATACTCCGTTGTTAATATTATCGTTTTCTTATTCCACTTTACCCGAATATGTATACATCGAGCTGGTGCGTACGATGGCGAGGAAATATTTCCCTGCTCACTTACTTTGTTATAAATGTGGTAAATTCAGTCATGGTAGTCGGGTGTGCCCAAATGAAGAAATATATCTAAACTGCAGTGGGAAATATACAATGAAACGTGATATTCCATGTAACCTACCAAGTCTTTGCAATAATTGTAAAGGTTGTCACTCTACCAGAAACCGCAAATGCCTAATGTATATACAGGAGATGAACATCATAAAAATGAAAGTTTCTCTTGAACTATCTTTTCCCGAAGCACGTGCTTTGGCTCGCAAAGAAGTGGAGAAGAACAATTATGCTCTCCTATGTGACGAAGAGCAAGCCAAATTTCTCCCCTCGCACTGACAACTTCAACGAGAGCACTTCTCTTTCACACATATACACCAATGTTATATAAAATATGCACGTGTTCATTTCCTTTTACCTCTTCAACTCAATCGCACCAAAGTGCTAGAGCAGAGCTAGCAAATTCTCTAAGGTGAACGCATATACTTTCACAGAGGTGTACACGCCGGTGAACACTCTTGTGTGCTTTGTGTATAAGTGAGTGGGGCACACAAAATCAGTAAAATAAAACAATTTATCGTTGCAGTTTCGTTTTCTCTTGCAAGTTTTTCATAGCAAGGTCAGATCTACTCTCTATTATATGAAGTTCACAGAAGTGTTCGCTCACCATCACCACCATATATTTAGGCGAGAGCACGTGAAAGCAATTAATGCGAAGATGTGGTTCTCTCGCACCAGCTTCTTCCAACACAGGCACGCACACAAAGTGTGTATAATGGACACTGGGAAGAAGTGCGCTTTCCTCTTTGTATGGAGCACAGCAAATGTATCCGCAGTGTAGAAATGAAACATACGCACTGGTGTATCACTCTAGTGAAATGCCATCTCTGCTGACGCGTTAAAAAGTCGTTTAAACCCTGCTAAAGACGAAAAAGATCGAATAATACTTTTACTACGAGAAGTATTAGAAACATTTTGAAAAGCAAATAGTAAATATGTAGATAACTCTAAGGATCTTGAGATAATGGAACTTAAAAAACAGCTCAATGAATCTAGTGAGTAGTACCGCAAATTTGTTTCCGAATTGGCGAAACTGCGGGCTGCGTTCACGGATCTTAAAATAAACGCAGCTAACAATGCTTGCCAACACGTGAGTAATATGGTGATGGTCCCACCTCATACCCCTACAAAGGTGTGAGCAGAACGAGTTATCGAAATGATAATTAATATTTTGCACATATCTTAACCAGTAAACAAAAGAAAACGATCTGATTAATCTAGCAGGTATAGATTCTTCTTCAAAAGAACGACTGACCACAAAATAACATTCAAATATTTCGGATATACTATCCAGGGGTAACTAAAAAAATTTCCAACCCGTGAAGATCCTTGATCACATCAGGAATCGAACCCGATATCTTTACTAGTATCAGACAGTAATTCACCTGGCCCTTCCCGCCGGACCAGTTCATCGCTACACGCATCAGCTACGATGGAGTAACGAGACTGCGGATGAGCAGAGCCAAGCCCAATTCCATCAACAACTGTCGATCCCAATTAGTTTCCCGAATCTATTCCTTAATTTATTAATCAAACCTTGCGATCAAGGTCAAGAGCAAACTTAACACACCGAATGCTAAGGCTATTCGGCCAGTCCTGTTCACGTCCAGATCACAAACCAGGAAATGTCTTCAAAATCTAAACATGAATATCCAGATTCAAAACCCAAAAAAAACTGTTCCAGGAAATCTAAACTCTCGTAATCTCAGTAGGAGCTGAAACTGGTAAGTCTCGAAGCCCTGTCAAACGACCATCTCCCACTTTTTCCATTACTCTTGCCACAGATTCAACGACGTCTGAAACATCGTAAGTACTATGGATGATCATACTGACTGTTCTGATCCATAAAATAAAACAAACACAATTAAATATAAATTATGATTAACACACCCAAACATAACCAATGTAAATCACCATTTTATATGTCATCAAGTCCTTCAGGTTGTAGTTCTGATTCAGGCACAGTCGAGAATCTCGCTTTCGCGACCACTTCATCTGATGTTGAAACAAGACCACTAACCTCATTCCAGCCAAATTATTCTGACCCTGTACTTTCCATCGTGTCCACAAGCGCACTGAAATTTAGATGATCAAATCGCTCAAATGACCTCTGCACAAGCCATTTGTAAGTAACAATGGGACATGCAGCAGTCGAACATGCAATCAAACCCGCACTCTTGGAATTCAATGGAATCTAAAGCTAGAGCTATCGCATTCCGAAACAAACGCAACTAGGCTAGGAAAGCAATTGTGGTCGTCAAAAGTATGAGCTGGGTCAGGTTCCTTGACGAGATTCATCCGGAGACTTCAACTAGTGAACTATGGAGACGCGTTAATGCTCTGAGTGGTAAAAAATGACACACAGGTTTTTCGATGATGATGATTGATCTGATTATCGTACAGCCAGATGAAACAGCGAAAGCATTGGGACAACATTTTCCTTCATTGTCTGCTATCGCAACTCTACCACCTAAATTCATTTCCATTAAAATTCATGTTAAATTATTTCCAAATCAACCTATTTCGGCATATGAACTAACCTTGGTAACTTTGGATTTGTAACTTTGGATACTATATCAAACGTTTCTTAACGAATCGAAGCTTCCATGTAGGTATTGGAGGGTATCAATCATAGCTTTTTACGCCGAGTACTCGGGGTCACTCTTGATCGAAAACTATCTTTTATCCCCCACTTCAGATTTGTGACAGTCGCAAACGATTAGTACGTACTATCAGCTCTCGTCATACAAGATGTAACCGACAGCTCTCGATCAATAAAAGCAAATCGATTTTTTCAGTCGTACCCAGAGATGCCAGATCTGCAGATTTTCCTGTAAATAATGTATAGTGCTGCAGACATTTTTTGTTGTGCAGACTTTTGATAATCGAGTTTTTCGCAGACTTTCGTCCAAATTAAAAGACTTTTGAAATTGCCGCAACCTTTTTTTTTTTGCTCGCCAAGTAAGTTTTGCACGGCATACTTAATAGAGAAATTGCTGCCAGAAAGACATGCTTGCTGACTGCAGATTTTTTTTCACATTTACAGACTTTTGAAACCCTGTATGCAGATATTTGAAATTTTTACCTGTCATCTCTGCCCCTACCTATCACGGCCCTATTCGTCGGCTTCACACCTTTTGTCTAGTACACCTGCGGAGAACGCATATGTGAAGGCTGTCCTTCCGTTCCGCTAGACGGTGACCCTGGTGGCTTTGCGGCGGGCTCTCAACTTTCTATTTACAGCGAGTTCCTTACCAAAACTAGTATGTCTTCATCGTATCCTAGACCGGCCTCGGTACGACACAGCTCCCGATACGGACTCATCTCTATCTCGCTCAATTCGATCAGGAGTCTCACCGGCTCTTGCGCATATTGCGTACCATCAATTAGTCCATCGTCGATTTTCGAATCATGTCAAAATATTCACCAATGGTTCGAAGGCAAATGAAAGAGTCGGAATAGGATTAAGTTGCATTGAAAATGGTATATCATTCCAAATGCCATCTTCCTGTTCCGTTTTCTCGACCAAGGCAGCTGCAATTTGGTTGGCACTTACACGGAGACCGCCTGACGTAGCGGTAGTAATTTTCTCATCTGATAATTCCGCCTTGAATTCCGGTGTATTCTGTACGGCGTACAATGTAGGGATAATGGCACAGGAACAAATCTCTTCAGTGGGCAATCTAATTCCGCTACGGCTAACACCAACACACCAGAGAATTAAAATTGTCCGTACAGTTCGAACCGGTGTCCACAACAGATTACCTTGGGTAGGGTCTGATTGAGGATCGGATCGATAGACAAATTTTTGTGGTTCTCTCGGCGGTGCTCCAGAACGGATGGACGAAGTTCGATAGCGACTCGGAACACTGAAACGAACTATACTCGATGGCGACAGGCTCAAAAGCAGCAGCAATCGGAATTCTCACTCAAGCAGCGGATACCAAACCTCAAATGGTGTTCTTTCGGTGGCAGAAAAGAAATTCCAGGTTTAACTCTTTAATTTTATTTCGCGATGTTTACTGTACAATGGTTACAACAATAATAAATTTTAGTGCGTGAAACGATTTCTTATATACTATTTTTCAGTTCGACGTGTGCATTCATTCAGCAAGGATTAAGCCCCACCCCCTTTCAATACAACAACACGAATTGCGTGTTAGCAGAGAATGCTTGTATGGGGAGACTTTCCTATGCGGACATGAATGGACATGATCAATGCGTGTGAATTTTAGGGAACAGATAAAAGCTATTGGATTAAATTTGAGTACAGTGGGGAATATGGGAGCGGGAATGTATGACAAAACAATCATTTTGGGAAAAGACATTTTTTTCGGACCCTGTATGTATTGTGGATGCCACGACGAAGAAAAACTTATGTATTTCGCCTATGAAATAAACGCGTTTATGGGAAAAATACTCAAACGCTGATAAATAATTCATTTAAATATTACAGAGAGAAATCTAAACATGAATATCCAGATTCAAAACCCAAAAAAAACTGTTCCAGGAAATCTAAACTCTCGTAATCTCAGTAGGAGCTGAAACTGGTCTCGAAGTCTCGAAGCCCTGTCAAACGACCATCTCCCACTTTTTCCATTACTCTTGCCACAGATTCAACGACGTCTGAAACATCGTAAGTACTATGGATGATCATACTGACTGTTCTGATCCATAAAATAAAACAAACACAATTAAATATAAATTATGATTAACACACCCAAACACGACGAAGAAAAACTTATGTATTTCGCCTATGAATTTTGGCATTCCAGATATGTCCAGTTTTCAAGGTTTCCTTTGATCTTCTGTGAATGACCCTGTATACTCCAATGTGTTATGAATACATCTATCGAAATTTTTGATGATATCTTCGGCTGGGACCTCGGTATTAAGGAATGATCGCGAATCTCGACCGAGTGGAACCAAATAGTCAGCTTTTTCATTTCCCCGGATTCCCGAATGCCCTGGCAATCAGCAAATTGTAGGAAGTGAATCACAGGCGGTTTCAATTGCTTGTATGTAAGGATGGTAGAATATGTTCGATACCGAACGCATAATGCAGGGAAAAAATTACTCATGTCTTGTCTTTTCCCAAAATGATTGTTTTGTCATACATTCCCGCTCCCATATTCCCCACTGAACTCAAATTTAATCCAATAGCTTTTATCTGTTCCCTAAAATTCACACGCATTGATCATGTCCATTCATGTCCGCACAGGAAAGTCTCCCCATACAAGCATTCTCTGCTAACACGCAATTCGTGTTGTTGTATTGAAAGGGGGTGGGGCTTAATCCTTGCTGAATGAATGCACACGTCGAACTGAAAAATAGTATATAAGAAATCGTTTCACGCACTAAAATTTATTATTGTTGTAACCATTGTACAGTAAACATCGCGAAATAAAATTAAAGAGTTAAACCTGGAATTTCTTTTCTGCCACCGAAAGAACACCATTTGAGGTTTGGTATCCGCTGCTTGAGTGAGAATTCCGATTGCTGCTGCTTTTGAGCCTGTCGCCATCGAGTATAGTTCGTTTCAGTGTTCCGAGTCGCTATCGAACTTCGTCCATCCGTTCTGGAGCACCGCCGAGAGAACCACAAAAATTTGTCTATCGATCCGATCCTCAATCAGACCCTACCCAAGGTAATCTGTTGTGGACACCGGTTCGAACTGTACGGACAATTTTAATTCTCTGGTGTGTTGGTGTTAGCCGTAGCGGAATTAGATTGCCCACTGAAGAGATTTGTTCCTGTGCCATTATCCCTACATTGTACGCCGTACAGAATACACCGGAATTCAAGGCGGAATTATCAGATGAGAAAATTACTACCGCTACGTCAGGCGGTCTCCGTGTAAGTGCCAACCAAATTGCAGCTGCCTTGGTCGAGAAAACGGAACAGGAAGATGGCATTTGGTGTACGGCGTACAATGTAGGGATAATGGCACAGGAACAAATCTCTTCAGTGGGCAATCTAATTCCGCTACGGCTAACACCAACACACCAGAGAATTAAAATTGTCCGTACAGTTCGAACCGGTGTCCACAACAGATTACCTTGGGTAGGGTCTGATTGAGGATCGGATCGATAGACAAATTTTTGTGGTTCTCTCGGCGGTGCTCCAGAACGGATGGACGAAGTTCGATAGCGACTCGGAACGCTGAAACGAGCTATACTCGATGGCGACAGGCTCAAAAGCAGCAGCAATCGGAATTCTCACTCAAGCAGCGGATACCAAACCTCAAATGGTGTTCTTTCGGTGGCAGAAAAGAAATTCCAGGTTTAACTCTTTAATTTTATTTCGCGATGTTTACTGTACAATGGTTACAACAATAATGAATTTTAGTGCGTGAAACGATTTCTTATATACTATTTTTCAGTTCGGTGTGTGCATTCATTCAGCAAGGATTAAGCCCCACCCCCTTTCAATACAACAACACGAATTGCGTGTTAGCAGAGAATGCTTGTATGGGGAGACTTTCCTGTGCGGACATGAATGGACATGATCAATGCGTGTGAATTTTAGGGATCAGATACAAGCTATTGGATTAAATTTGAGTTCAGTGGGGAATATGGGAACGGGAATGTATGACAAAACAATCATTTTGGGAAAAGACAAGACATGAGTGATTTTTTCCCTGCATTATGCGTTCGGTATCGAACATTCACCCGCCGGGCTACGATGTGGATCTGTAGATGCGAGTGCTTGATCATTCTCTTCAATTGGCAGAGGTGCGAGTTTGGATACTGAGCGACGGTATACCCCAGTCGATGTTTGTACGTCTACTACTCTGACTATAGAATCATTGCCAGGATACACATTTAAAATTTTGCCCAATTTCCATGACTGGGAAGGAAGGTTGTCTTCCTTTATTAAAACAATGAGCCCAGGCACCACGTTGGGGGAACCTTTTATCCACTTAGAACGAGCCTGTAGTGTATTGAGATACTCGTTTGACCAACGTTTCCAAAACTGTTCCTTAAGAGACTGCAAATAGTTCCATCGGGATAAATAATTAACAGGTATATTTTTAATACTGGGTTCAGGGATAGCCACTAGTTCTCTGCCAATCAGAAAATGTCCCGGAGTCAAGGCACAAGGTTCATGTGTGTCCGATGATATTGCAATGAGTGGGCGCGAATTTAGGACCGCTTCAATTTGCGTGAGAACAGTATAGAATTCTTCAAACGTGAGACAAACATTGGACAGAATCTTACGCAAATGAGTTTTCGTACCTTTCACACCAGCCTCCCACAATCCACCAAAATTAGGAGATCGTGGCGGAATGAATTTCCATACAATTTCTCTTGCGGAACAAAACTGGTCTATTTTTCCCTTGGCCTGATCGTCGCGAAACATCAAATAAAGTTCATGGAGATCTGATCTGGCACCAACGAAATTTGAGCCGTGATCGGAGTGTATTTCTTCTACTAATCCTCTACGACTAACAAATCGGTGCAAAGCAGCTATAAATGCCGCTGACGACAAGTCAGAAACCAATTCTAGGTGAATAGCTTTGGTAGCAAGGCATATGAATATACAGATGTAAGCCTTTACTCGAACGAATTTTCGGAGACCAGTCCTCACAAATATCGGTCCGGCAAAATCTACACCTGTCTTGGAAAATGGATCAGATGGAACAACACGGGCTGCTGGTAAATTACCCATCATGGGTTGAAGACATTGTGGACGAGATCGGAAACAGATTATACATTTTCTTAGCACCTTACGAATGGTTGATTTGGCATTAATTATCCAAAATCTCTTACGCAAAAGTGACATCAAGCCGGAGGGACCTAAATGAAGGTTTTCTAAATGCATGTCTCGGATTAATAAATCGCAAACTGGATTTTTACTTGGTAGTAATATTTGATGTCGGGCTTCATAAGGTAGACGAGAGTTTTTTAATCTTCCACCAACTCTTAATAAACCATCCACAAACACTGGATCAAGCGTGCCTAGATGACGACTAGGTTTTCCTGATGAAATCAAACGAATTTCATCCGACATTTCAAGCCGTTGAATCAAACCAACTATAGTAAGCATTGACTTTCGTAATTCTGGTACCGTCAATCCTTTGGAATGCATACGATTTGCATGGCTAGATCTACAATTAGCTGCAAATCGTAGGACATATGCAATAACTCTTTGCAATTTCCGAAACGAACTGTAGGCTACAAGAAAAGGAACATCTTGTAAAACAACTGCGGCAGACATAATTGTCACATTTTGTATGATTTCCGGAAGCTCTGCATCCAGAGGAATATCAGGATAGAAGGTTTCGTATCGATGGGATTTTAAAAAACACGCTCCGTTCCACCATAAATTATTTTTCGAAAGAGCCTGCGGGAGTTGCCCTCGGGACACAATATCGGCTGGATTATCCTCTGAACGTACGTAAGACCAATAGAAGCTTTCGGTGATGGTGTTTATCTCTGTCACACGATTGCGAACAAAAACTTCAAGCTGAGTGGGAGACTTCTTTAACCAAGCTAGAACAATACGACTGTCGGACCATAGACAGACGCGCCTGGTATCTAATTTTAACGATGATATACATTTCTGAACTAGCCTCGAAAGTAACAAGGCGGCACATAATTCCATTTTAGGAATTGTTAATGGTTTTAATGGAGCAATTTTTGACTTACTACAAAGCAAAGAAATTTTAACATCGGTATAAGAAACAGCTCTTAAATAAATGACAGCTCCGTAAGCGCGATTGGAGGCATCTGCAAAACCGTGCACTTCAAAATATTCTATGCATTCTAGTCCAACGAAACGTGGAATTTTAATTTGGTTTACATAACTCAATGATTCTCTGAATAAAAGCCAAGACTGCAATATATCGTTTTCTAATGGATCATCCCATCCTAATCCATCTTTCCATAAACGCTGCATAATTTCCTTCGCCAGAACTATTACCGGGGCCACCAACCCTAAAGGGTCGAACAGACGGGAGATCTCAGAAAGAACAATACGTTTGGTTGGTATAGACGAAGTTGGTTTCAAATCACAATGGAAACGAAAAATATCGTTTTCAGGGTCCCACAGTAGCCCTAGAGTTTTGATAACCTTGTTTATATCAGAAGATTCGAATTCAAGAAACTTTTCGCGATCTTCTTCAGGAACAGTATCAAGAATAGTGGAATCACTCGCACACCATTTATGCACCGGGAAGCCACCGGAATCAAACAAGTTTGTTAAATCACAACGAAGTTTAATGGCCTTTTCAATGGTATCTGCTCCAGATACCACGTCATCTACGTAGCAATCTTCTTCAATTGCCTTAGATGCTAATGGTAAACGGTGATATTCATCTCTAGCTAATTGTAATAATGTTCGGGTGGCCAAAAATGGGGCGCTAGATGTTCCATAGGTAACGGTTGTCAATTCAAGGATTTGTAAGGAGTCATCGGGACTATCCCTCCAGAAAATTCGCTGTAAGCTGGAATGATTTTCATTAACACGGATTCTTCTGTACATTTTGGAAATATCAGCTGTTATTGCGAAACGATGTTTTCTAAATCTGAGAATTATGGAGAAAAGATCATCTTGAACTGTGGGTCCAATCATCATAACGTCATTTAGTGATGGACCAGTTGCTCGAGCCGAAGCATCAAAAACAACTCTCAAACGTGTGGTGGAACTGCTTGGTTTCAGAATTGCGTGGTGTGGCAAATAATGAATAAGTTTTCCAGGGAGATCTTCGGATTCGAGAACTTGTTTGCAATGGGATAACAATTTGTATTCATTAATGAAATCAGTATAAGCCTTTTTCAAATCGGGATTTTTCTTGAAACGATGCTCAAGAATGTGGAAACGTTTAAGAGCTAATGAGCGATTATTTTGTAATTCGCTAACGGCTTCTTTAAGTGGCAGATGAACAGTATAAGTGCCATCGTGGTTACGAATTGTGGTTGAACGGAAAATTTGCTCACATTCTTGCTCTTCTTTGGACACAGCATCAACAAGTTCGACCGATTCAACATTCCAAAATTTTTCGATGCTTTCCGAAAGTTGTTTGAGATTAGCTGTATAACAATGCTGATTTTCATGCAGATCTTCAGCACCACCAGCAACAACCCATCCCAAACGGGTTTCCTTGAGGATTGGTAAATTTTTACCGAGAGTTATCTGACCGGGGAGCATTAAATGGAAAAATAACTTTATTCCAATTAATAGACTAACTTCTCCTGGAGAATGGAAATCAGGGTCGGCAAGAGATAAACCGGAGGGAATATTCCAAGACCGATAGTCTAATTTTTGTCCTGGAAGGGGACCAGTCACCACATCGGTGACCAAACATTCTATTTGAGCATGATAATCAGTACAACGGGAATGGAACCTAAGTGTTGCCTTTTTATCCAACACCGATCTTTTACCGGTGGCACCAAATACTTCAACATGAGTTGGTATCTGTTCTATTTCCAAGTACTCAACAAGGGAACGGGAAACCAAATTTGGTTGGGAACCACAATCGAGGAAAGCACGGCAGGGATGGGGATTTCCATGGCTGTCCAAGACGTCAACCATGGCCGTTAGTAGAATAGTGCTATCCGATCGACGAACCTTGTGAATTGAATTGGAAAAAGACGATTCATCTACGGGTTGGGGAGATGATTGAGAACTAATGACCACTTGACAATCTCCTGATTTTGGTTTTGGATTATCAGATTTCAAGTTATCAGTAACAGATTTTGGATCGTTTACGGCGGGATTTACATTGGGCTTTGTTATCTTGGGCTCATGTAACAATGTGTTGTGTCTATTTTGACACTCCTGGCAAGTTCTGTTGGACGTACATTTCGAGGAAATATGGCCTTTCCTCAAACAATTAAAACATAGATTCATTTCTCTTACCTTAACTCTACGTTGGGGTACCGTTAAAGCAAGAAACTTATCGCACTTATAATTGGGATGGCTCGCACTACAAATCTCACAAATAGCACTACTATTGGAAACGGGTGCAATCGTAGCAAAAGATTTCGCTGGGGGCAGTTTTGAAGTAATTTTTTGACTAATATCCTTGGTTGATGTTGACTTAGGATGACTGGATTCGCAACGTTCAAGCAAAGAACATCGCTCCTTCAAAAATTGAATGGTGTCTTCATACTTGGGAATCTGCTTATGAGGAATGGTTGCTTCCCACTGTTTCCTTGTCTCAGTGTCGAAAGCATCAGATAGAACGACGACGACCAAACGTTCAGAAACGCCTTGTAGATCCTGTTTCAGCAGCCTCAAACCTTCGACGTGACGAGTTGTTTCGTTCAAAAGCTCCCTCATTTGCTTGGAGCATTCCTTATGCATGCGTTTAAGGCTCAGCAATCCATGGATGTGAGAGTCCACTGCTTTCCTTTCATCTTCGTATACGTCCAGCAGTAGCTCCCAAGCGTGGGCGAAATTTCCTTCTCTAAGCGTTTTTGGATCGATGAGTTTGGCAGCGGAACCGCCAGAAATTGCCCTCTCGAGGTGATGCAATTTGACGGCATCAGAGTCTCTGGATTTTGATATGATGTCCGAGAACACCTGCTGAAATCTCGGCCAATTTTCCGGTTTCCCATCGAACGAAGGAATGGGAATCGGAAGCGGTTGCTGTTGGACTACAATCTGCGGTTGATACACACTTGAAGGTAGAACTGCTGATCCTGTTGGCAAGATTGGTTGCGGGCTCGACGATTGAATGAGTGCTTCCACCATAGTTGCAGTTTCAGTATGCAGTGATTCAAATTGGAGATACGTGGCATCATTATCATCTAACTTTTCAGGCGGTGATAGTCCAATAATTTGATGGTGTAAATTTAGATACTCCTGATAATGGGCTTCTAAATTTCTTAAATACACTTTTAACTGAGCTAGTGTGAACTGCACAGCGCCAGCACCCGACACTTCTTCGACGGTTTTACGGATTCTGGTCACTTTTGCCTTGGTTTGACCACGAAGATGCACGAGTGTTTTTAACTCGACCATTTTATCACTTTTTTGCGGTGTGTACATTAACGACATCAGTTCAATTCAAACAATCACTTATTTAGTTCAATCAAGCACAAACACTATTATCTTAAATGTTCAATCACTTGGGTGTTCACCATTAACTGTCTTGCCGAAACTTGTTCGGACGTGTTTCCACTTGTTCACTAGTCTCTCGCGCGGACTATACTTTCGAACGCGAACGACTCAAATCTGGTCAAATGTTCACGGATTTCACTTCTCCACCAGAGCAGGATAAAACTACTCCAGCTGCAATCGCAAGCTACCGATGCTGCTATCCGGTTCGAAGGACCAAAACAATGTACGGCGTACAATGTAGGGATAATGGCACAGGAACAAATCTCTTCAGTGGGCAATCTAATTCCGCTACGGCTAACACCAACACACCAGAGAATTAAAATTGTCCGTACAGTTCGAACCGGTGTCCACAACAGATTACCTTGGGTAGGGTCTGATTGAGGATCGGATCGATAGACAAATTTTTGTGGTTCTCTCGGCGGTGCTCCAGAACGGATGGACGAAGTTCGATAGCGACTCGGAACGCTGAAACGAGCTATACTCGATGGCGACAGGCTCAAAAGCAGCAGCAATCGGAATTCTCACTCAAGCAGCGGATACCAAACCTCAAATGGTGTTCTTTCGGTGGCAGAAAAGAAATTCCAGGTTTAACTCTTTAATTTTATTTCGCGATGTTTACTGTACAATGGTTACAACAATAATGAATTTTAGTGCGTGAAACGATTTCTTATATACTATTTTTCAGTTCGGTGTGTGCATTCATTCAGCAAGGATTAAGCCCCACCCCCTTTCAATACAACAACACGAATTGCGTGTTAGCAGAGAATGCTTGTATGGGGAGACTTTCCTGTGCGGACATGAATGGACATGATCAATGCGTGTGAATTTTAGGGATCAGATACAAGCTATTGGATTAAATTTGAGTTCAGTGGGGAATATGGGAACGGGAATGTATGACAAAACAATCATTTTGGGAAAAGACAAGACATGAGTGATTTTTTCCCTGCATTATGCGTTCGGTATCGAACATTTGGAATGATATACCATTTTCAATGAAACTTAATCCTATTCCGACTCTTTCATTTGCCTTCGAACCATTGGTGAATATTTTGACATGATTCGAAAATCGACGATGGACTAATTGATGGTACGCAATATGCGCAAGAGCCGGTGAGACTCCTGATCGAATTGAGCGAGATAGAGATGAGTCCGTATCGGGAGCTGTGTCGTACCAAGGCCGGTCTAGGATACGATGAAGACATACTAGTTTTGGTAAGGAACTCGCTGTAAATAGAAAGTTGAGAGCCCGCCGCAAAGCCACCAGGGTCACCGTCTAGCGGAACGGAAGGACAGCCTTCACATATGCGTTCTCCGCAGGTGTACTAGACAAAAGGTTAGAAGCCGACGAATAGGGCCGTGATAGGTAGGGGCAGAGATGACAGGTAAAAATTTCAAATATCTGCATACAGGGTTTCAAAAGTCTGTAAATGTGAAAAAAAATCTGCAGTCAGCAAGCATGTCTTTCTGGCAGCAATTTCTCTATTAAGTATGCCGTGCAAAACTTACTTGGCGAGCAAAAAAAAGGTTGCGGCAATTTCAAAAGTCTTTTAATTTGGACGAAAGTCTGCGAAAAACTCGATTTTCAAAAGTCTGCACAACAAAAAATGTCTGCAGCACTATACATTATTTACAGGAAAATCTGCAGATCTGGCATCTCTGGGTACGACTGAAAAAATCGATTTGCTTATATTGATCGAGAGCTGTCGGTTACATCTTGTATGACGAGAGCTGATAGTACGTACTTATGACAGGTAAAAATTTCAAATATCTGCATACAGGGTTTCAAAAGTCTGTAAATGTGAAAAAAATCTGCAGTCAGAAAGCATGTCTTTCTGGCAGCAATTTCTCTATTAAGTATGCCGCGCAAAACTTACTTGGCGAGCAAAAGAAAAAGGTTGCGGCAATTTCAAAAGTCTTTTAATTTGGACGAAAGTCTGCGAAAAACTCGATTTTCAAAAGTCTGCACAACAAAAAATGTCTGCAGCACTATACATTATTTACAGGAAAATCTGCAGATCTGGCATCTCTGGGTACGACTGAAAAAAATCGATTTGCTTATATTGATCGAGAGCTGTCGGTTATATCTTGTATGACGAGAGCTGATAGTACGTACTAATCGTTTGCGACTGTCACAAATCTGAAGTGGGGGATAAAAGATAGTTTTCGATCAAGAGTGACCCCGAGTACTCGGCGTAAAAAGCTATGATTGATACCCTCCAATACCTACACGGAAGCTTCGATTCGTTAAGAAACGTTTGATATAGTATCCAAAGTTACAAATCCAAAGTTACCAAGGTTAGTTCATATGCCGAAATAGGTTGATTTGGAAATAATTTAACATGAATTTTAATGGAAATGAATTTAGGTGGTAGAGTTGCGATAGCAGACAATGAAGGAAAATGTTGTCCCAATGCTTTCGCTGTTTCATCTGGCTGTACGATAATCAGATCAATCATCATCATCGAAAAACCTGTGTGTCATTTTTTACCACTCAGAGCATTAACGCGTCTCCATAGTTCACTACTTGAAGTCTCCGGATGAATCTCGTCAAGGAACCTGACCCAGCTCATACTTTTGACGACCACAATTGCTTTCCTAGCCTAGTTGCGTTTGTTTCGGAATTCGATAGCTCTAGCTTTAGATTCCATTGAATTCCAAGAGTGCGGGTTTGATTGCATGTTCGACTGCTGCATGTCCCATTGTTACTTACAAATGGCTTGTGCAGAGGTCATTTGAGCGATTTGATCATCTAAATTTCAGTGCGCTTGTGGACACGATGGAAAGTACAGGGTCAGAATAATTTGGCTGGAATGAGGTTAGTGGTCTTGTTTCAACATCAGATGAAGTGGTCGCGAAAGCGAGATTCTCGACTGTGCCTGAATCAGAACTACAACCTGAAGGACTTGATGACATATAAAATGGTGATTTACATTGGTTATGTTTGGGTGTGTTAATCATAATTTATATTTAATTGTGTTTGTTTTATTTTATGGATCAGAACAGTCAGTATGATCATCCATAGTACTTACGATGTTTCAGACGTCGTTGAATCTGTGGCAAGAGTAATGGAAAAAGTGGGAGATGGTCGTTTGACAGGGCTTCGAGACTTCGAGACCAGTTTCAGCTCCTACTGAGATTACGAGAGTTTAGATTTCCTGGAACAGTTTTTTTTTGGGTTTTGAATCTAGATATTCATGTTTAGATTTTGAAGACATTTCCTGGTTTGTGATCTGGACGTGAACAGGACTGGCCGAAGAGCCTTAGCATTCGGTGTGTTAAGTTTGCTCTTGACCTTGATCGCAAGGTTTGATTAATAAATTAAGGAATAGATTCGGGAAACTAATTGGGATCGACAGTTGTTGATGGAATTGGGCTTGGCTCTGCTCATCCGCAGTCTCGTTACTCCATCGTAGCTGATGCGTGTAGCGATGAACTGGTCCGGCGGGAAGGGCCAGGTGAATTACTGTCTGATACTAGTAAAGATATCGGGTTCGATTCCTGATGTGATCAAGGATCTTCGCGGGTTGGAAATTTTTTTAGTTACCCCTGGATAGTATATCCGATGTGGATGTGGTCAGTCGTTCTTTTGAAGAAGAATCTATACCTGCTAGATTAATCAGATCGTTTTCTTTTGTTTACTGGTTAAGATATTGTGGCAAAAAGGAGGTTCTTTCTTTGACAGAGAAGACCGTTTCCCGTCTTGGTTACTGAATGAATAATCAATTTATTTTCTGCATTTTTTTTCTGAATAATATTTTCGTCATTTTGTTTCCTTTTGTCGGCTCTAGTTTGAACCTTTAAAATAGACATATTACTTAACATGTCTGTGTTAATTTTAATCCTAGAGAGCGCGTCCGCTCCTACATTTAATTTACCTTGTACGTATTCTACTTCGAAGTCGAATTCTTCGAGGTCTAAACGCATTCTTGTTAATTTTGAAGAAGGATTTCTCATCGAAAACAGATAAACCAATGGTCTGTGGTCTGTTTTGACAAGAAATTTTCTTCCGTATAAATATGGTCTAAAATGCGTGATGGCCCAATGGATTGCTGTCAGCTCTTGTTCAATTGTCGACTTATTTGATTCGCCTCTGGTGAACGATCTACTTGCGTACGCTATTGGCAAATCAATATTGTCGTGTGTCTGAGCAAGAACTGCACCGCAAGCCATTTTGGAAGCATCTGTGATTACGATAAATTTCTTGTTGAAGTCAGGGAATTGTAAAATTGTTGGCGTTAAAAGTAGATTTTTAAGTGTTTGGAAGGATTGTTCGCATTCGAGCGACCAGTCAAATTTTGTATTCTTTCTAAGTAATTTGTTTAATGGGTGTGCTATTTTGGCAAAATTTTCGATAAAACGACGATAGTAGTTACAAAAGGCTACAAATCGCCTAACTTCATCTGCATTTGTTGGGATGGGGTAGTTTTTTATTGTTGAGAATTTTGATGGATCTGGCAAAATTCCTTTTTCCGAAATGTGATGACCCAAGTATGTGACGTCATTTCCGAAGAAATTACATTTTGCTGGATTTAGTTTTAAATTATATTTCCTGAGTTGTTGGAAAACCATCTCTAGATTTTTCAAATGGTGGTTGATTGAACAACCCACCACGATGATGTCATCAATGTGCAAGAACGCACACTCTGGTGGTAAACCACTCAGAGCGATTGTCATCATACGTTGGAAGCTATTGGGTGAAATGTTTAGTCCGAAAGGTAATCTATTAAATTCATAGTGGCCTGTTGAACTCGAGAATGCTGTGTATTTTTTTGAGTTTTCTTCTAATTCGATCTGATGAAATCCTGACATCAGGTCGAGTGTCGTAAAATACTTTGCTCGACCTAAATTATCAAGTATCTCATCGATTCTTGGTAATGGAAATTTATCCGCAATAATTTTTTTGTTTAATTGGCGAAAATCAATTACTAATCGCCATTTTTTATTTTCAGTAGTTGATTTTTTCGGTACTAGTAAAAGAGGTGAGTTATACGGGGATACGGAAGGTTGGATAATATTTTCATCAAGCATGTTATTAATTTGATTATTTATTTCTCCTTTGTGGATTTCGGGTGTTCGGTAATTTTTTATGTAAACTGGTGATTTATTTTCTAGATTAATTTCTTGTTTGTAGAAATTGTTTGCACTTAACGGATCATCCTTGAGTGCGAAAATGTCGTTATATCTATAGCATAGGTCTATTAATTTACCTTTAGCATTGATTGGTATATTTTTAATATTAATCTGATTTTGTAAATCTAGTATTCGTTGATTAATTTTTCGTTTAGAGTTTTTATTTTCGTTTCCGGCTGCTTCGTAGTTGCTAGTTGGGATTATTTTGATTTTTTCTATTAAATCATTAAAAGGAATCTGTACGAAACTATCGCTAGTATTCATAATATTTACATATTGGGCACCAGGAGTGATAAGCGCGTTTGAGTAGTTCACTCCTGGCTTTATTTCACATTTATTTGGCATCATGTTTTCAGGCATATGTTGCATTCGTAGTTTATTAGAAAGTCTCTACCGAGAATTCCGTCTGTAAAGATAGGTAGCTTATCATTAACTATTTCGAATTTATGTGGTATTAAATTATTATTTAGTTTAATATTAGCATATGTGCTACCTTCGGTTTCCATTTTACCTTCGGTAACACCATTTATAATACAGTTCTCATTCATGTGAATAAGTATATTTGGCTTTAGTGCGCTTTCTTTTAATATAGAGATGTCTGCACCTGTGTCTACGATTAGTGTGACCGGTTTGTTACAGACATCTAATTTTAAAATTACAAAATTTGTATAACTTATCTCGCAATTGAATATTTTCATTGCTGGCTTGCTTGATTCGTTAACCGAGCTTGAATGTGACCCACATTCTGGTTCACATCCATTCTCATGTTTTGATTTGTCTTGATTGTCCCATTTGCACTTTGTTGCTGGCCGACGTCTTGGGGACCAGACGTCAGCTCCGATGTGTTTTCCGCAGCCATCACATTTCTGTTTGGATGTGTGTTGCTGAAATTGGTGTTGGAATTATTTCTCCAGTTACTGAACATTTGTTGAGGCAGGTTATGCCATTGGTTAAAATTTGGTCTCATTTGGCGCCCTTGACTTTGATTTGCTTGGTTAGGCATTTGTTGGTTGTTTTGATTATTCCAACCACGCTGTGCTTGGAACCGTGGCTGAAAAGGCATATTGAAGAATGGTATCGGTTGTTGTTTAAACTGACGACCTTCACCGTTACTTTTTTGCTGTATATTCGTTTTATTCGTTTGCATTTTTGCAAATAGTATCTTTTCTTCGCAGGCCGGGTTTACTTCTAGCACTTTATTTATCGCTGAAGCTAGGTCCGTGAATGTTCCTGCTCGAAGAATAATTGATGTTTTTTTCATTTTTTAGACCTTCCGCCATATGTTTAATTGCTTCTTGGGTAGCCATTTCTTTGGTTACCTCGCCATTAATTTTTTTAGCTACATATGCAGTCTCTAGTTGCGTTGCTAGGGTTTCAATTTCGTTGGTAAATGTGATTATGTCAGACTTTTGTTTGCATAATTTTAGTTTAGATTGCACTGCTCCAACGGAGGCAGGTGCAATGGTTTTTATTTTGTCTATTATGGACTCGACGCTTTCGGGTTTAGCGGCAAATGCGTTTCGCGCTTTGCCTCTGAGTTTAGATAATACGATGCTGATAACTAATTGTTTGTTATCGTTTGTCACCATTGTATTAATAATGTTTAGTGCATCGATGGGACTGGTCAGGTTTAAAGGATTTCCATCGAATTCGGGCATTAAAGCCGTCACCGTTTTTATGGTATTTTCTATATTAGTCATTTTGCTTTTTGCTTCTTTGTTTTGTATTATTATTGCTTTTACTACCTTTTTAAATTTGGGTAGTAGCGATGGTTTGGCATAGACTAACTTGGTATCTATTAAATTGAAAATTTTTCCGGAAAGCAATTTTGCTTCTCGGTTGATTAAATTGAAATAGTCTGAGTCTAGGGTATCTTCTAGCTCAGCAAGTTTTTCGTTGATGCTATTTTGTGCGAATTGTACTTCACTTCGTTTTATTTGCAGAGTTTGGGTCGAATAAGTTCTATTTGGGGATTTTCTAAAATTAGTTTCTATTGTTTTTAATATTGCTAAATATTCATCAATTTTTTCCATTTAGTATAATTCATGATTTCTAATTATTATTAATTATTCATAATAAATTTTGCCTAAATTCCGATAGTCACTCTTACAGTTCGTGTTTTTTCCGGTTGGTGTGGAAATATTGTAACAGCGAATTCAATATCGCCTTCTGCTTCTAAAAATTGCTTTTCGAATTGTTTTGTGCTAGTAATTTTCTTAGCTTGCATCTCTACTTCTCTGAAGTATTCAACCATTTCGTTGATTTCTTCGTCTAACTCTTTATTGTACGGCATTTTTTTTATATTAGGAAAACAAGATTTTGTAAAGTATATGATGTAAAAAAAAATTTCTTCTCTCTTTTTTTTTGAATAAATTTATTGATAATGAGCTACTTATCTTTAAACTGTTGCTGTTATCCTCCTGGCTGCTCGCTCCGCTGCTCTTTCCGTGACCAACTTATTGAGCCTGTATATGGCTTTGCCTACGATATAGGCTCCCGCTGTAACTGCCAAAAGTACTACTGCCCAGGTTTGGGCATCGTTGGAGGTGTATATAATATTCGACATTGAATCCTCCGACGAGAACCAACCCATGTTTTTCTTGTATTTATTTTATTTATTTTTTTTTTTTATTTTTTTTTCACTGTTCTTGGTATCAGTGCCAAGGTCACTTTTTGCGTTCGGTTTTCGCTAAATCCTTATTTAAGTTGTTTTCACATTCTAACGCTAGATGCTTAAAATCGGAACTGTATAACTGTTTTTTTTTCACTGTTCTTGGTATCAGTGCCAAGGTCACTTTTTGCGTTCGGTTTTCGCTAAATCCTTATTTAAGTTGTTTTCACATTCTAACGCTAGATGCCTAAAATTGGAACTGTATAACTGAGTGTTTAATGCAATGATTATTGCAATGTATTTCACTAGGTAGTAGTAGTTTCTTCACTCATTAAACTTTGTATGTAACACTAAAACACTTCCGTACTATCCGCTACCAGAAGTTACATTTCACGCTTCGTTCATCAATTCCGAACAGTGCTGAAACCGCAAACGAAACCAAAGCTTATCCATTTAGTTCAAGTCCTTAACTTAACTTTTTTTTGAGGGTCTTAACTTTGACCACTGTCACTGTCGCCATGTGGCAAAAAGGAGGTTCTTTCTTTGACAGAGAAGACCGTTTCCCGTCTTGGTTACTGAATGAATAATCAATTTATTTTATGCATTTTGGTTTTTATAAAATGTACAAATTTTCTCTGTGTACGTGTAGGTTTGACGAGAAGTCTTGAGACTTGACAATTACATATATCGAAAAGGTTTTGGTAATGATTATATGGAGAAGGCTAGTGTTTAATAAACAATTGAAGTTATTTATTTTCCTTCGCGCGAGGCGGAAAATCCACGCCAGCGGCGCAATGGTTTAAAGTGTTTATATTCATTGCGTTACTTTGCTTGTGCGCTGTAAGCAGTTCAAGTGTTTAAGATAGGAGGACCGTTTTTGGTACCGAGCATAATTTCGGCTGTGTCGGTCCAACTCATAAAATATTTAAAGTTTATGATTTGTAAAGTGCCGATGCATCAAATCATAAAGCTGTATGTGCTACGATGTATGACTGATTTCCGTACAAAGTATTCTCAAGAAGACGTTTACAATGTAACTACATTGTGTCGAAATGAAATAAAATGAAATGTACTATTGCAATTGTTCTGAGTGTTTAACGTGGAAAACGTGGTGGTTTTGTAATTCCGCCACAATATGTGCAAAATATTAATTATCATTTCGATAACTCGTTCTGCTCACACCTTTGTAGGGGTATGAGGTGGGACCATCATCATATTACTCACGTGTTGGCAAGCATTGTTAGCTGCGTTTATTTTAAGATGTGAACGCAGCCCGCAGTTTCGCCAATTCGGAAAGAAATTTGCGGTATATATCTACATATATATATATATATATATATATATATATATATATATATATATATATATATATATATATATATATATATATATATATATATATATATATATATATATATATATATATATATATATATATATATATATATATATATATATATATATATATATATATATATATATATATATATATATATATATATATATATATATATATATATATATATATATATATATATATATATATATATATATATATATATATATATATATATATATATATATATATATATATATATATATATATATATATATATATATATATATATATTGCAATGCGATCGCGTCGCTTGTGTTCATAATCAATTAACTCGCTCGATGGTACATGGCTGATGCAATATGTTAAAATAGGCATCCGTGAGCACCGCAATAACTTTACTAATATACTATCTGTACTAGCTAAGGTATAGTGAAATATGGTTTTATAATATCTTTATATGATTTCGGCCTGATATTGATCTGTGATAAAATTGGGGTTGTTGCATGCCCCATTACTTACTGAGCTTGATGATACCATCAAGTTGATCGCACGGGTAGTAAATTGAAAGGTTGTGTTGTCTTAATGTAAAACTTTGAGCCCTAAGATTGCCGTTACAAAAGATTAATAATTCTTCGTTTCTTATTTTTTCTCCTTTTTTTAAACCTTTTACACATTCATTTATTACATATTACATTCTTCCATTTAAATATTATATGAAGTTAGCTTCCCTAACCTTACAATGCCGTAGCGTGTGCTTCCATTTCAGTCCCAGTGCCACCTTGTAGTCGCTTTTGTCTGTACCTTATCTGTGGGATGGGGTGATCGAACGGTTGCTAGTCTCGGACTCTGGGTGCCGTGTCGTTCCCTTTATAATAGCTCCTTCTTCTCGCCTGGGTTCATAGTTAAACATCTCGGTTAATATCCTCCGGTTTGTTGATAATAGTTTGAGAATTAATTGCTGTTTCGTTTGAATTTTTAGGGGTCATGGAAATTATTGCATTATTTCGTACGATGTGTTGAGGCTTCTAACGTATCTTCAAAAATGTTTCGCCTGGTTTCGTGGTTGCTTTCTCGTGTTGGATTTAACAATGATCATTAAATTCTCTATGCTTGTTCCTGGCATTCAGTTGAGCTTTGACGATGCTTACTGAGCGAAACACGGGGTAGTACCTTGTATTGTTGTGGCACCCCCGCGCAGATCATTCTGAACGGTGCCGACTGCGTTCACTTCATTCTTGTCTTATTGTATGTAAAATACGGGATAGTACTTTGGGCTGTTGTGGTGCACTCGCGCATCGTCTTTAACTGTGTTGACGGTCCCCTTTGTCTTCGACTTGCCACCGCATTCGACCACACCCTCTCGTTCTCTTAGGTAGCTTTGCTATGCTACCGACATCCTTCCCTCTTGCACGACCGCGATGAATACGTTGGATGCACACGTTGGCCAGGGCTCCGATTACTTCTACAAATAATCTCCTAATAAACTTGCATAGCTGTAACTTGTATCTAATACTCAATTGTTAACCTTTCTATAATGTATTGTTTCCACCGCGTGTATATACAAATCAATTTTCGTAAGCACTTGTAGGATCGTGTTTTTTTATTATTTCATTTTTATTTTGTACACTCTTTCTATCAATCTAATCTATCTTTGGCAATCAACACACTATTAGCTTTCCTTTAACCTGTAAAAGTAGAACGTTTCGTTAGAGTTGTTGCATGGGAAGATTGTTGCAGGGGTCCGTTTTCTGTAAATCTTTTGTTTCTACTCAAATTATTATCCTTTTTTTCATTGGTTCTGAAACTCGCTTCCATGCGATGTTTCAGCTCATCGATACATGCATGCTGCTTACATATTGCTTTTCTCTATCCATCGACTTGTTTATCCTTAATTTACCTTTGGTAATTGCTATCTTCCTTCTTTCTGTTTAGTTTTTGCTTTTCATCCAGGTCGAATGGTCAGTTCCATGCAGCAACTAATCCCCCTTACTTACTAAGTGTGTTTTCGGCGGTCTATATTGATCTGAAAACATACTTAGATTTGTCTTTTAGATTAATTTGAATACAAATTGTGAATAAATCCGATATATATGTTAGTATACATTGTAAAGTGGTTTATTGATTTCTTTTATGTTCACATATGAATTGTATTTCCCTTCATCCTTTCAACACGTTTTTATAAATCTTAAGTATTATTAATTAATTCCCTATTGATTTGATTTATGTATTATCCCTTTATACGACCCTGTATGATTCGTTGAGTGTTATATTTATTTTGTCATAAATAATTTGAGATTTCAAGCAAAATCCGATTTTCTTTTCATTCTGGGGTCCGGCTCCCCTTGTCCACACACACTTGTTTTCACACTCATACTGAAGAAATTGCTAAAATACCTTTATGGCATAGGAATTATATGTTGGCCAACGTCGTTTTGGTATTCGTTACTCTGTCCACTAGTTTGTTATATCGTTCTCAATTTGTTGTCCTCTAACGTTTTGTCGTATTCTAATTCCATCACGTCATTGTTGAATTTTTTTTTCATTATATTAGTTTAATGTCTAACTATGAATATATATTATACTATATATATACAAATATATTTGTGCTGACCTAATGTTTAGCATGTCATTTTATTTTGAATCCATAAAAACTATTAAAAAAGAATCCCGTTTGAGTATCCCCTTTTAGTTATATCCTTTTACTACTACTTGATATTGTTTCCCTTGTATTAAGTTTGCTTTCCATTGTAAGCAAAAATGTTTTTCATAATTCTCTCTTTTGTGATATTTTATTGTTATCTTTTTATTGTTATTCCACTGATTTCTATGCATGGATTGTTTCTTTTTTCACATAACTTCTTTCGTAATCCATAGATCCATCCGAGTTGGTTTTTAGTTTCCATTTGGTTTTCATATTGCATACTCAGTCAACATCTTGACAACATTGATTTTGTTTTATTTTGTTTTAATCTAGTTTTTTTTCTGTTTTTGTAACATATCATAGCCATAATTCAGCTTTGAGTTATCCCTTTCTTTTCTAAATACCTGTATATTGTTTTACGTATCCTAGTTTTTCAAAACGGTTTTTTTCTCCTTTGATACTTTTGACCCCGATTTCTTTAATATTATGTTCGTTTCACTACTCGTACACGTTTAAATAACTCTTGTCCGATTTTACATTAACTTATCTACACTTTTATGTTGCATATTCAAACAATATCGCTTTGTCGAATATATTTTTAGCTAATAATATTCATATTTTGTTAACTTGAATTTCATCTTGATTTTGTGTTCCAAAATCTCACACTTGATTTAAAAGTCTTTCTTTTGTTACACTTTTTCATGACTAATAAACTTCAATTCGATCTTTATCCTATTATTTCGTGCTTTCATTTGTATATTGTCTTATAATATGCTAATTTTTATTGTTTATTTGTTTTTTTTTTGTATACAGTAATCACTATTCTTATACAATTATACTGGATGAAAGGTTATCTTCTCAGTTAAAATTATATTTATATTTATTTTTAAAATATTGCGAGTGATTACGAGTTTTGTTTTTTTTTTCATCGATCATTCGGTATATCTTTTCAATCGATTATTATGGATCTTCTCAAGCCTGTTTCCATTTTTAATTGTAGTTGTTTGTTCACTAGGTAGAGCGACTACTTCATATGGTTCTCTCCAAAGTGATTGTAATTTTTGGCCTGCGCCTGTGGGATTGGCTTTGACTAACACTAAGTCTCCCACATTGGTTGCCATTCGTTCGAGTTTTTATCATACAGCTCCTTACGTTATTCTTTTGAATTAATTAAATATTTTCGTGCTTAATGATGCAATCGCTTGAATGATGATCGCATTTCATTCACATAATCTTCATAGTACATTCCATCATTGTTATATTTGTTCATTGAATTAGGAATATTTGCTCGTTTCACATGTAATTACTCAAACGGAGTGTAACCCGTTGATGCGTTAATCGTAGTATTATATTCAAATGTAAAAAATGGTAAAAGTTGTTTTCATATTCTAGGATCGTTACCCACATATTGTCTAACATATGTTTTCAATTCTCTATTGGATCTTTCGACGAGATTTGCCTGCGGATGTATGTAATTTTCTTAATTTTTAAAATTTTACAGATATTTTTCATTAATGAACTAACAAAATTTGATCCATTATCCGTTACTAGTTCAGCGGGTGTCCCTAATCTACATATATAGTTATTTACAAAAGTTTGAGCAACCGTGAAACTCTCTTGATTTTCCACCGGTGCTACAACTAAATATCTAGTCAGATCGTCTTGCATAACAAGGCCGTCTTTGTTACCCCAGTCAGACTCTGGGCGTACTACTATATCCATGTACAGTTTCTCGAATGGTTCCAACGATGTCGTAGTAATTTTCATTGGAATTTTGTTTGAACGGCCAATTTTATTCTTCTGACAAGAATCACATTGTCTAACAAAATTTTCGATATCTTTGCGCATATTAGTCCATTGGAATAGCGGACTCATACGCTCTGCCATCCATTTGCCTCCAACATGTCCACCTAGAGGAGCATCGTGGAATTCTTTCAATAAAGTTTCGCTATCTTTTTCCGGCACCCACATTCTGTCTTTTTCCGGTGCGTATAGTGTGAAAATTTTATCAAATTTTTCTGCGATTAACCTCAGTACATTTGATTCGGGAATTTTCTGCATATTTCGGTAGGAAATTATCTAAATGGTTTTCGCCCCTCTCATGTCTTCGGGACAATTACTGAAACCATCTACTAACCCATCTAATAGAATTTTTGTGTCGTTTAGTGATTTACTTGAGCCATTCAAAACTAATCCCCATATTTTATGTCAGGAATTGCAATTTTCTTCCTTTAAAATAGTCTTTTAAACCGTGTGGTAAATCTACCAGTTCGGCTAGTTCTTTGTATGCTGATCTACTGTTTACTATTGTTTTATGTTTTGAAAATTTCAGCAGATCAAATTTGATATCATTGCTATTTATGCATATTTCACATTCGTCGAAATAAGAAGATGTTCCTAAGTCTTCTGTTTCGTCCCATCCAAAATCGATGTTTTCTAATCCGTCCATGTGCGGATTCCATTCTGTCTTTTGTTTATTTTCAAATAAAGTAAACCTGCCTGATTCGTCTTTAAGTTGTTTTGAGGCAGTTGTTTTATTTTCCGCGTCTTTCCGCTTCGCAAGTTCATTTTTCTCCGCTTGCTGCTGTTGACGTTTCTGTTGTCTAGTGACTATTGATATAGGGTATAAGGACTCTGGACAAAAATCTGCCACAACATTGTCTTTACCTTGTTTGTTGCGAATATCTATTTCGAGTCCCTGTAATTTTAGACGTAGTCGCGTAAGGGTTGCCGAAGTTTTTTGTCGTGAATACGACTTACTTTACTATGGGGCGCCTTTTCAAAATTTACCCCGTACCAGAATGGGTAGAACTTAACCATGAAAATCTCTTGTTGTACTTAACCCAACAAAATATTTTTTTCTACAAGCTAAAGGAAATATGATCAGGAATTTGTGATTGAATTTTCAACAGCGTGAGATAATCACAAACAACTCAAAAACAAATTTTTCTAAAACTTTTGGAAGCAAAGAGAAAAACTCATCATGCTTGCTTACTTTTTTCGCACCCGGACGACAGTTTTGAGGTAGTCTCAGACGAAGCGATTCACCTTTAATCAGCAGCAGCCAAATCAGATCAGATGGTATGAAGCCGCAAACGTTTAGGTTGCGCTATCGCTTCTAAAGCATCATTTGAATAGGATTTTGGAACCAAATTCCACCTGAATTTTTAACTTAATTTTGATTTTAGAACGTAGTTTTGGAATTTAGTTTCAGAATTTAGTTCCAGAATACGGATTCAAAACTTAAAACTTTGAAAACTGAATCCTACTTCTAAATTTTGGAACTGTTCATTGACTAGATTTCGAACTAAATTTAGTGCCCTAATTTGAGTTCAGAATTCGTATCCAGTATTTTCGATCTGAACCAGAATTTTGAAAGTCAGTTTTAGAACCTGAATTTAAGGTGAAATGTAGCGGAATGCGAAAATCGCGTTTTTGATCAATTATTCAAAAACTAGACCGATTTTCGAAAAACCAAAAACACTTAAGTTTTCGAAATCAAATTTATCATAACTAAGTATTCTTAGAATTTTGAAATTTTACTTTGCCGAGCCGTAATTGGTTTTTGAAATGTATAAACGGTTACTGTTCTGTTCCACGAGGATGATTTTAGAACTGAAAAGTAGTGTTTGTAGCAGAATTTCACAGAGAATCTGAAAATGCAACTCAAAATTATAAAATTTTAGCTGAAACAACCAAAATTTGAAAAAGTTTACATAAACTTTTCCGAATTTTTTTTATTGCTTGCGCGCTGCTGTTTCGTATTGAGGTGGTGTGAGAAATGCACGGTGGGCACGGAGGCATTATATCGTGAGCAAAAATTACATATAAAATTATGACGTGAATTTATGCAGCATTGCGAGTTGAATACAATAAAGGTATTATTTTAGATTGTAGCAATTTTTATAGCAAAACTATAACTTCATCATTGACAAGCTAGTGAATGAAATACAAACCAAGTATTATCGTGATACAAACAATGTGATAAACATTGAAAAACAATAGGCATATACAAGGTTAGCAAGTTGGTCAATACATATAACTACATATAACCTCATGTTAGTCATTCATAATTACTCATGATTTATAACTCTAGTGTAAGAGTAATCACTAAAAATAACGATTGAATTTGCATATATTCAAAGTGTGAAGGATTCAAAAATCCATTATGTCCAGTTTTTTTTACAAGCCAATATAACGAGAGGTAAGCCCACTGCGCTCAATCATTGAAAAAAGGTTTTGTTTCTATGTGTCCATTTTTCTTGGTATGCTTTGTGTGACGGTTCGTTCAACTGAAGCGGATAAAATTTTGCGCGCATTTTATGACGCTACATTTCACCTTAACTCCTGATTCCAGTTTAGTTCTGAGTACATCACCCTTATTCAGATTAAGCGTGCTGGAATTGAATTCAGGAACTTGGGTTCTGGAACAAAATTTTGGAACTGGATTCAGTGCTTTAAATCTGATTCGAAATTCAAGTTCAGTATTCAGTTCTAGAATTAAATTTGGATCCTGAATTGTGAAAATGAGTTCAGTTCTAGAATTTTAAGCCTAAATTCATGAACTGAATTCTTGATCTGTATTCCGAACCTGAATTTTGCAACTGAATCTGGAGCTAGGCCCAGGTTCCGAATTCAGTTCCAGTTATACCTCAATATACATGCTTCGTTTAAATTCCAAAAGCAAGGCAGTAAAAATTATACAAATAAAACAATCGATCAACTAATATGAACAATTATTGATATTCGGAGGTGTGAACGAAGCATGTTTGTTTTGTTCGTATTCACGTCCTTCAGTTATATCTCTGACATTACCCACCCGCCTTTTTTTAAGTGCCATATTGAAATGAGAGGTCTTTGATCAGTAAAGACAATGAATTTCTGGTTGTAAATATAATGTCTGAAGCGGGTTACTGCCCATACAATCGCCAACAGTTCCTTTTCGATGGTGTGGTACCTTCTTTCGACACTTACCAGGCCCCTGCTTGCGTAGGCTATTGGTCTCTCAACCGATTTTTTCATTAGAAAGTACTACTCCAAGGGCGTACTCATTAGCGTCTGTTGTGATTACGAACATGTCTTTGTAATTTGGTCTTACCAATAGTGTATCTGAAGTTTCTTAGTTCAAAGGCTTTTAGACACTCGTTTGTCCAAACAAACTTCACATTCTTTCGCAAGAGATCGTTCAGTGGTTTACGTTTCTCTGCTATATGTCTTATAAATTTTACATAAAAATTTACTGTCCCTAAAAATGAACGGACTCCTTTAACCGTCCTGGACGCTATCATTTTTTTAATTGCCTTAATGTTTTCCTCCGTAGGCCGGATGCCTTCCTTGTCGATTGCATGACCTAAGTATTTTATTTCTGTTTTTTAAATTATACATTTTCCTGGCTCGATTTTTAAATTATATCGGCGCAATGCCCACAAAACTTTGCACAAGTTCTCGTTATGTTCTTCAATAGTTGAACCAAAAACAATTATGTCGTCCAAGTAGACTATAGCTTTCACGTCTTTTATTTCATAAAGCACCGTATTCGCACATTAATCGCTGAAAAGTGAATTGACTATTTCGTAAACCCATAGGCATTCTTGTGAACTCAAAGTGACCTTTTGGAGTTGAAAACGCTGTCTTGGCAGCAAACTTTTGGGTTAATGGGTACTTGGTAAAATCCCGATTTTAAATCCAAAGTGGAAAAATATTTACTGTTTCCGATATTATCCAAAACTTCGTCGATAAGTGGAATTTGGTATACAGATGGTTTTGTTACTAAATTTAGAGCCCTAAAGTCAACCACAATTCTGTATTTCTTGTTGCCAAATTCATCGTCCATCTTAGGAACACATAAGACTGGTGCATTCCACGGACTCTTACTAGGCCTTATGATACCTTGCCTACGCATTTCTTCAATTTCTTCATTAATATGTTTTTAGTGGCTTCTGGAAATCTGTATTGCCGTTTATTGATAGGCACGTTTGAAGTAGTTTCAATTTCATGTACCGCTGCATCAGTGATAGTTAATTTATCCCCCTTCAAATAGAAGACATCGCTATACGTTGTCATAATTCTCTCTATGCCTACAAAGTTTTCTCTTTTCAAGTGATCTGTATTCAATGTTTCCAGTACTTTATCCGTCCGGTTCTGACCAGTTGTTTGACCGTATCTCTTATTTTCCGTTAAACTCAGGTCTTGATTTGATTCTAAATCAAGTAAATATATATCTTCCTCGTCGCAATATCTATCTAACAAATCTTGTTCTTTTTCATTAGTTATGTTAGTTCCACAAAAGGGAAGCATACTATCTGAACGATCGTCGTTGTTGTATACTTCATTGTTGTTCTGAGGCACAACACTCATGTTTTCATTTTCATTCACTTTTTGGTTTGTTTCATGTTTATCATTCTTTGATATACCGCGCTTGACTTCATCATTTACGATGATTAATTCATTTTTGTCATTCTCCACATTATTTTTAATATTTTTCTTGATTGTACTCTCTCTACTTGTTGATTTATTTATGTAACAATTGTTGTCGGATTTAGCTGCGCTTTTTGACAAAACCTTTGGTTTTTGTTTACTATCACAAACTACTTTGTTTTTTTCATTATTCATGCGGTTTGATATTTCAATGTTGACTTTATCGTTATTTGCAGCACGCGTTAAATAATTCTCAGCTCTGTTGAAGTTTTCTTTTTCCGATATTTTAATATATTCTGTTGTAATGTACTCGTTTGGTACCCTTAGGCACTCAAAATTCTGAGTGACATAAATTGTATATATCTTAAAAAACTCTGCTCCAATGATTCCAGGAACACATAAATCTTTTACTATGTAAAACCTAGCTCTGTATTGAGTTTTTCCAATAATCAACGTGATTTTCACTGACCCAATAGTCTGTGATTGAGTTCCACCAAAGCCTGCAATGTATAAATTATCTTTATAGTTTATTTCCTCTGCTCTTATTTTCGCGACAGTATCCCATCTCATCACGTTATAAAAGGCTCCAATATCGAGCATATATTTAATTTTTTCATTAGGTCTATTTACTGAAGCAATTCTCACTAACAATTGATTGTTTTTAGTACAATTTATTTTCAACAATTCATGTGGTTGCATACTTTCTTATTTTCGCGACAGTATCCCATCTCATCACGTTATAAAAGGCTCCAATATCGAGCATATATTTTGTCGTGAATACGACTTACTTTACTATGGGGTGCCTTTTCAAAATTAGCCTTATGGAAGAATGGGCAGAACTTAATCGTGAATATCTCGACTTGTATTAAAGGCAGCAACATAATTCTTTCACCATTTCATCAGAAATATGATCAGGAATTTAGGATAATATTTTGAACAGTGTGAGATAACCACAAACAACTCAAAAATTAAGTTTTCTCAAACTTTGAAAACAACGCGGAAAACTCTTTAGTTTTGCTAGGCTTTTTCGCGCAAGGACGACGATTTTGAGGTAGTCAGGCACATATCTTCAACTGACTGCGTATAAAAGGGGAACCGTGGTCGAAATTCGATCATTTCTTCTTGTGCGTTGGATGCAAGCAGACGTCGTGGGACCAGCAGCTTCGGAGAGTGCGCCTTCTGCGTGGTTAAAAACCTCAAACGCTCAGGTCACAACTCTCATTTAGACTTCAGTCGTCAGGTGGAGCAGTCGGCAATGAAAGCAGACCTTTTGCGTGCTATAAAGCCTCAAACGCTTAGGTCATGCTTTCATTTGGACTTCAATCGTCGGGAGCAGCGGTCGTCAATATTGAGAGCAGACCTTTTGCGTGGTGCCAATCCTCAAACGCTTAGATCGTGCTCTCATTTGGACTTCAATCGTCAGGTGGAGCAGTCGTCGATGAAAGCAGACCTTTTGCGTGGTGCCAAACCTCAAACGCTTAGGCCGTGCTCTCATTTGGACTTCAATCGGCAGATGGAGCAGTCGTCGATGAAAGCAGACCTTTTGCGTGGTGCCAAACCTCAAACGCTTAGGTCGTGCTCTCATTTGGACTTCAATCGGCAGGTGGAGCAGTCGTCGATGAAAGCAGACCTTTTGCGTGGTGCCAAACCTCAAACGCTTAGGTCGTGCTTTTATTTGGACTTCAGCCGTCAGGTGGAGCAGTCTTCGATGAAAGCAGACCTTTTGCGTGGTGCCAAACCTCAAACGCTTAGGTCGTGCTCTCATTTGGACTTCAATCGGCAGGTGGAGCAGTCGTCGATGAAAGCAGACCTTTTGCGTGGCATCAAGCTTCAAACGCTTAGGTTGTGCTTTCGTTTGGACTTCAGCCGTCAGGTGGAGCAGTCGTCAATGAAAGCAGACCTTTTGCGTGGCATCAAGCTTCAAACGCTTAGGTTGTGCTCTCATTTGGACTTCAGTCGTCAGGTGGAGCAGTCGTCGATGAAAGCAGACCTTTTGCGTGGTGCCAAACCTCAAACGCTTAGGTCGTGCTCTCATTTGGACTTCAATCGGCAGGTGGAGCAGTCGTCGATGAAAGCAGACCTTTTGCGTGGTGCCAAACCTCAAACGCTTAGGTCGTGCTCTCATTTGGACTTCAATCGGCAGGTGGAGCAGTCGTCGATGAAAGCAGACCTTTTGCGTGGTGCCAAACCTCAAACGCTTAGGTCGTGCTCTCATTTGGACTTCAGCCGTCAGGTGGAGCAGTCGTCAATGAAAGCAGACCTTTTGCGTGGCATCAAGCTTCAAACGCTTAGGTTGTGCTTTCGTTTGGACTTCAGCCGTCAGGTGGAGCAGTCGTCAATGAAAGCAGACCTTTTGCGTGGCATCAAGCTTCAAACGCTTAGGTTGTGCTTTCGTTTGGACTTCAGCCGTCAGGTGGAACAGTCGTCGATGAAAGCAGACCTTTTGCGTGGTGCCAAACCTCAAACGCTTAGGTCGTGCTCTCATTTGGACTTCAGCCGTCAGGTGGAGCAGTCGTCAATGAAAGCAGACCTTTTGCGTGGCATCAAGCTTCAAACGCTTAGGTTGTGCTTTCGTTTGGACTTCAGCCGTCAGGTGGAGCAGTCGTCAATGAAAGCAGACCTTTTGCGTGGCATCAAGCTTCAAACGCTTAGGTTGTGCTTTCGTTTGGACTTCAGCCGTCAGGTGGAACAGTCGTCGATGAAAGCAGACCTTTTGCGTGGTGCCAAACCTCAAACTCTTAGGTCGTGCTCTCATTTGGACTTCAGTCGTCAGGTGGAGCAGTCGACAATGAAAGCAGACCTTATGCGTGATTAAAAACCTCAAACGCTCAGATCTTAGTTCTCATTTGCTTCCGGTCGTCAAGGCGAGAAGACGCATTAAACCAGTTTCGCATCATTTGGCACTGCGAGCGTATGTGTCGGTTTGTACGCAAAGCTAGTTTCAATTCATGCAAGAAAGATTGCATCAGCTGCTGGTGCTTTGCATTGGAGAGAAAGAAAACAAATGAAAAGTGGACAACATTATATAAAATCAGCCTTTCTAATGGCTCTAAATGTTATCTGAAGAACTATTAAGATTACTTCTTTGAAATTCGAAGGTAGAAATCATCAGTTTAGTGAAAACCCAAAAAAAATTGATTCGGTTCGTGCACTTTTCGCTGTGCGAAAATCGTTCGAGATAAATGTTCCGAACTGTGGTAAATATCGTAGAGAACTCCACAATTTGGTCCTTCTAAAAGTCAGAAATGAATCCTGTACAGCATCTTGATAGTTTCTTTCAATGAAATATGCAAATCCGAAATGAGATAATCGACGTCAAAACTCGTTGAAAATTTTAGTAGTGAAAAGGGGGAATGTTTCGCAATTCACACAATCCATCAACTATCAATTCGAATTCGAAAGTGTAAACAAATCGTGTCAGTTTTATTCGTATTCACGGCATCCAGTTATGTCTCTGACATTACACACCCGTACTTTTAATTTTTCATAAGGCCTATTTACTGAAGCAATTCTCACTAACAATTGATTGTTTTTAGTACAATTTATTTTCAACAATTCATGTGGTTGCATACTTTCTTGCAATTGCTCCGTGAAATTTTTTGTCGTTCTTGTACACTGCCTACCCTGTAGACTAAGCTTGGTTTGATCTTCCGTTTGGTATTTTTCCTGTACCTTAACCTCGTTACCTGCCTCGTATTTCGAGACTCTGTTCTCCTGTTTCTGATGAGTTTCATACAATTCCGCTTTTGGTTCGAATGTGAGAGGTATTTTCTGTAAGCATATCCACCCTCAGTCATTGTGCATGCTAAGAACATACTTATTCATAAATCTCATTCCCAAAATACCTCCTGGAGTCAATTTTCCACTACGTCGAACTTCGTTCGGAAAATTCTTCCTGCGATTATGAAATTTAGTTCTACGGTACCTAATGTTTTTCTAACGGTACCTGTTACCCCAGAATATTCTATGACTTCGTTTCCATTAATTGTATATGCTCCCATGTACTCTGCGTTTCGTCTACTTATCATGTTGCCACTTGCTCCTGTGTCTACTAGGAAACTCATTTCCTTATTTGGTCTGGTTGCCGATCTCAATAATATCATAAATTCGTAGTCTTTTGTCTTATGTAGTTTAATCCATATCCCTTCTGGAGGTTTTTCCTTGAAATTATTTGCGTTCGAATATCTAGATGCTCCATATCTCCTTTGATCAGGCACATTTCTGGTTCTGATGTGATCATAACTTCGCAATATGTTTCTATTCCTGTATGTCATGCAGTTCACCCACAGTTATTTTGCCTTATATTTTAAGTGTTTACTATCAAAATTGCTATCTTCGATCAAGCACCTGTCGTTACGATAAAATTCGTTGTGTAAATTTCGGTTGTATTTATGGTAATTTTCAATTTGTCCCTCTGGATAACATTTATATTTGTTGTTTGGACAGAGTTTTGGTTTATCAATTGCATGGTAGAATAGCATCCGATTTTCAATATTTGTTAATAAATAGCTGATTTTCGCCTCCTCTGTTAGGAATCTTATTATATCTTGAAACTTAAGGTGTCTGTGATTTTTTGCTATTTGCTTTAAGTTTTTATTCGATAATTCTGCTATAAAATGAATAGTGAATGCTTTTTCTGCGAAGGATTTTTGTACTTCCTCCGTACCTTGATTCTCTTGTTGAGCGTCAATAAATTCCATTATTCGAAGCACTCTTTCAGCGTACTCTTCAAAAGATTCTACATATATTGTTCGAGAGTTTCGACCCTGATAAGAATATCTTCTACTGAAACTAGTAAGTATCACATTTGCTGAAGGTTTTTCATTCGCACCTTGCGGGATTTGCTCCGCAAATAACTTATTTGACATAAAAATGGTTCCAGTTCATTAACTGAACCATGAAATTCTGGTATACATTGTATTGCAATCAACATCGGAAATCGATAGGCACCACCGCCTTCAATATTATTTTCGTTCGTCATTGTCAATGTGACTTTAATTCGCTATGCCGCTTCATGTTTTTAACTAGTAGCTCTTCATTTCATTTTTATACTCTTATATCTTTGTAAAACCTCTGTTGCATGTTTTTACGAGCACCATTTATAACATATGCAGGAATTTTTCAAACAAGTTTTGTTTTCACTACCCCCACCAGTATGAGATTAATTTCCCTCGACTACCTATTATTTTTTAACAGTGATAAACTACGATCTTGACTGTGGTTATGGTCGACAACCAAAAATAACAATCATCGTAAACAAACTGGACCTAGTTTTAAATTACCGGTCATTGTATGACACATCGCAATATAAGAAGCCCTGCACGAGCAACTTTCGCCCGGATTTGCATTTTTGCCCCCACACCAATTATAACACGGCGGTTTTAAAATTTGAATCAAATGAACTAATAACATCAGTTTTTATCATATTATGTGTTGAAGATTATGGGAAACGCAAAACCACTGTTAGAAATCTTTTGTCGTGAATACGACTTACTTTACTATGGGGCTCCTTTTCAAAATTAGCCATATGGAAGAATGGGCAGAACTTAATCGTGAATATCTCGACTTGTATTAATGGTAGCCACATAATTCTTTCACCATTTCATCAAAAATATGATCAGGAATTCAGGATAATATTTTGAACAGTATGCGATAACCACAAACAACTCAAAAATTAAGTTTTCTTAAAATTTGAAAACAACGCGGAAAATTCTTTACTTTCGCTTGGGTTTTTCGCGCAAGGACGACGATTTTGAGGTAGTCAGGCACATATCTTCAACTGAATGCGTATAAAAGGGGAACCGTGTTCGAAAATCGATCATTTCTTTTCGTGCGTTCGATGGAAGCAGACGTCGTGGGAGTGGAATCATCAACCAGCAGCGACGGAGAATGCACCTTCTGCGTGGTTACAACCTCAAACGCTCAGGTCGCATCTCTCATTCGCTTGCTGGCCATCAAGGCGAGAACCAGCAGCGACTGAAACTGGATTCTGAGTCTGTTATTGGATCTAAATTTAGGTCTTGAACTCAGGGTCCAGTTCTCTATTCCAGACTTCTATTCGGTTCTTCTTAAAACCATAATAATACTCCTAAAAAATTATGCGGAATTTACTTTACTGTACCTCTATACAACCCATTTTTGTCGTGAATACGACTTACTTTACTATGGGGTGCCTTTTCAAAATTTACCCTCTGAGAGAGTGATAAGAATCAGAACGCGTTCTAAGGAAGAGAACAAAATATCTGCTGCTGTACAACAAATCGTCCGGGAAAAATGTTCCGAAAAGTGGTGAATATCGCAGTGAGTTCCTCAATTTGGTCCTTGTGAATGCTAGAAACGAGTCCCTTCAGCATATTGATAGTTTCTTTCAATAAAATATGCAAATCCGAAATGAAATAATCGACATTAAAATTCTGTATGCGGCTAGCCGTTAGGACCGCCCATTAGTGAAAAAGCTACAAACGAAACAAGCCTCTCAACAAAACTTGAATCAGTTTGGATTGTATCGCCACTGCGAGCAGATGTGTTTTGTGTCATCTGCACGCTTTCGACAAGAGCGATTACGTCACAGCTGCCAGTCATTAGCATTGGAAAAAAAAACAACGATGGAGAGCATTGCACAATATCAGCCATTCTAATGGCTCTAAAAGTTTTCTAAAGAACTATTAGGATTTGTTGTTCGGAAATCGTAGGGAAATATCCTCAGTTTACTACAATTCAAGAACAGTTTGCTTAGATTTGTGCACTTTTCGCTGTGTGAAACTCACAGTAATCGAGATCAAGTGAAGCCTTCTTTGGTTTTGCGAAAAATGTTCCAGAGTTTAATGTCGTGGAGAATTACGCAATTTGACCTTTCTGAATGCTAGAAACGAGTCCCTTCAGCATATTGATAGTTTCTTTCAATAAATTATGCAAATCCGAAATGAAATAATCAACATTAAAATTCTGAATGCGGCTATTTTTATAGCCGTTAGGACCGCCCATTAGTGAAAAAGCTACAAACGAAATCAGGTAGAAACAAGCCTCTCAACAAAACTTGAATCAGTTTGGATTGTATCGCCACTGCGAGCAGATGTGTTTTGTGTCATCTGCACGCTTTCGACAAGAGCGATTACGTCACAGCTGCCAGTCATTAGCATTGGAAAAAAAACAACGATGGAGAGCATTGCACAATATCAGCCATTCTAATGGCTCTAAAAGTTTTCTAAAGAACTATTAGGATTTGTTGTTCGCAAATCGTAGGGAAATATCCTCAGTTTACTACAATTCAAGAACAGTTTGCTTAGATTTATGCACCTTTCGCTGTGTGAAACTCACAGTAATCGAGATCAAGTGAAGCCTTCTTTGTTTTTGCGAAAAATGTTCCAGAGTTTAATGTCGTAGAGAATTACGCAATTTGACTTTTCTGAATGCTAGAAACGAGTCCCTTCAGCATATTGATAGTTTCTTTCAATAAATTATGCAAATCCGAAATGAAATAATCAACATTAAAATTCTGAATGCGGCTATTTTTATAGCCGTTAGGACCGCCCATTAGTGAAAAAGCTACAAACGAAATCACATAAAAGGAAATCTCTTAACAAAAATTGAATCAGTTTGGATTCTATCGCCCCTATGAGCAGATGTGTTTTGTATCGTCTGCACAGCTAGTTTCGCTTTCGACAAGAGCGAATTCGTCACAGCTGCCAGTCATTAGCATTGGGAAAAAAACAACGGTGGAGAGCATTGCACAATATCAGCCGTTCTAATGGCTCCAAAAGTTTTCTAAAGAACTATTAGGATTTGTTGTTTGCAAATCGTTGGGAAATATCCTCAGTTTACGGCAAATCAAGAACAGTTTGCTTAGATTTGTGCACTTTTCGCTGTGTGAAATTCACAGTAATCGAGATCAAGTGAAGCTTTCTTTGTTTTTGCGAAAAATGTGAAAAAGGGGAATGCGTGCATAATTCATACAATTGATATTCGGAAGTGTTAAGGAACATGTCAGTTGTTTTCGTATTCACGACATCCAGTTATGTCTCTGACATTACCCAACCGCCTTTTTTTTACATTCAGATTCTATAAGATCGTTAATGTTATTAGAAAAATGTTGAATAACGAATTGTGATTTATTCCGTATTGAATTATTTTCAGCCTTAAGCTTGTTGCCTTTCCGGTTGGACGCAGGCATTTTTGAAATGAATGAAATTTTAAATTAAATTAACTAGGCTAAATTAGTCTTCGATTAGACTCCTAGCTAGCCTTAAAAAAGGCCGATTAATTTCTTAGTCACTCTAATATTACTCTTTGTATCACTTAGTCACTCTAATATCACTCTTTGTATCACTTAGTTAGTGATTCAGGTAGCCTTGAAAAAGACTGAAGCCTTGAATCAATGAAACTCTAGGTAGCCAGAAAAAAATTCCAGGAGCCAAGAGCTATACGCGTGCGGTGCGAACGACTGTTCAACACCGACTGACCTCAAAAGCTTTTTGACCCGCTTCTGTCCACGTAAACTTAACATCATACAAGCTAGTTGTCTTATGTTCGTGCCTCGACCTGGAAGGCTTCTTAGTGTCAGTAGAATCCATAGTACTTGCCAAGCACTAACTGTACACTAAGAATTGGCTGCGAAGTCTGTTGAAACAAAAAGGCTACATTCCACAAAAGGAATGTAATGCCAGGACTTTCATTTTCTCGACTTTTAGATTATGTCGGCACAGAGCCTCTTAAACTTTCCGTAAGTTTTCATTATGTTCTTCGATGGTAACTCCGAAAATCATTATATCATCCAGATAGACGATTGCTTAACCCCTTCTATCTCATAAAGTACCGTATTCATCAATCATCGGAACGTCGACGGGCTGTTACGCAAGCCCGTAGACATTCGTGTAAATTCAAAATTACCTTTTGCTATTGAAAATGCGGTCTTAGCTGCATCTTTTGAGTTTTTAGGTACTTGGTAAAACTCTGGTTTTAAATCCAAGGTAGAAAACTATTTACTGTCTAGTATTTCGTCAATTTGTGGAATTGGGTAAACTAATGGCTTTGTAATTAAATTTAAAGCCCTGAAGTGCACCACGATTCTGTGTTTCTTGTTACCAATTTCATCGTCCTTTTTGGGAACACATAGGAGTGGTGCATTCCACGGACTTTTGCTAGACTTTGTGATACCTTGTTTACACATTTCTTCAATTTCTTTATTGATATGCTTCTTCATAGCTTCTGGAAATCTGTGTTGCCGTTTATTGATAAGCACATTTGATGTGGTCACAATTTCGTGCACTGCCGCATCGGTAATAGTTAAGTTGTTCTCCTTCAGATAGAATTCATCGCTCTATGCTGACATAATTTTCTCTATATCCATAAAATTTGTTCGTTCTAAATAATTTGTATTTAGTGATTCTAATACTTTATCGGTTCGGTCCCGACCAGTTATTCGACCGTATCCGTAAGAATTACGTTTTGATTTGTATCTTAATCAAGGAATATTGCCCGGGACCTGACAAAGCACTACTCGGCAGTAAAATCAATTGGCGAGGTTTCGTCAAACAAGTTGCGTGTTGTTGTGTCCGACCTGAAGCAAGCAAACGAGATTGCCAGCGAGTTGTTCACGAGGGAGTACCTCGTGTACGTCCCGTCTCATGTGGTGGAGATCGGCGGTGTTGTCCGTGACGAGAGCCTGACAATCGAAGACCTGATACTGGAGTTTGAGCATTTGCACCCCAAATCGATAGACGGTAAATTACGTACGCGGAAATATTAAAAAGAACGCCTTCATCGCACCCTGAGAACCCGTTTTCTCTCTTGCTAGTTGAAGAAGGTAACTCTGACGACCTCGGCAAAGGAACATCTCACCCATTTCCTTTAGGAAGCAGAAAAAGACTAAATTCGGTCTCTTCCAAGCTTCCTCGTAACGGCATTAGACTGTATTCATCGTAGAATAATAAAAAAACGAAAAGTACTGAATCTGAACCGAAGATAATTCCACCAGGTTTGGAAAACTATAATAAGGAGTATCCAGCACTTCCAATAACATCAAAACACCCTAATAACTCCAAATCACAGAAAGTAAATCAGATAAAATCTGGATTGTTGAGATTCACTGATATCATTAGCTAGATACTAACAGCCTTCAATATTGCTGATCCTCTTAGAAATCTTTTAGCTGCTTTGATACCAACAGTAAGAACATTTTTAAAACAGTTGTCTGAACAATGACCCATCCTCTCAGCGATCGTATCCTTCGACGGCTAATTTATCATCAGAAATCGAGGATATTATCACTGTACTGTGGAATTGCAGAAGTATCATCCCAAAACTTGATTCTTTCAAATACCTAAGAAATATTCGTAACTGCGATGGATTTAGCCTGTGTGAAACATAGCTTACTTCTAACATTACCTTAGACTTCCACAATTACAATGTTATTCGCTTGGATCAGGACGACTCTTATGGAGGGGTACTTTTAGAAATCAAAAAGTGCTATTCATTTTATAGAATTAATCTCCCCTCGATACCAGGAATTAAAGTTGTTGCTTGCCAAATTAACATTAAAGGCAAAGATAGCTTCCATCTACATTCCTCCCAGAGTCTCGATAGGGCATCGACAACTCGCAGACATCATGGAACTTCTTCCCACACCATGGTTAGTTTTTGGAGACTTTACCTCCCATGGTACGGGATGGGGCGGCCTATATGATGATAATCACTCTTCGTTAATCCAAGATCTGTGTGACAACTTCAATATGACCATTCTTAATACGGGAGAAATGACACGGTATCCTAGACCTCCTTACCGCGCAAGCGTGTTGGACTTATCCATGTGCTCGACTACGCTACAGTTAGATTGCAAGTGGAAGGTAACCTATGATCCTCACGGTAGCGATGTTTCGTATGATCTCACGCGAAACATTGATTGGAAAAGCTTCGCGAGCTCGATATCGGAGAAAGTAGATATATCACAGGAGCTTCCTCCGGAGGAAGAATAGAAGAGAAGACGAAACGTACACCCGGCGCGAAAACTAACATTCGTTCTCCCCACCCGTGGTGGAACAAAGAGTGCTCAGAGCTGAGAAAAAAAAAGTATCAGCTTTTATCGTATTTAGAACTAACGGAACATCTGAAAATTACCAGATACACGCGACGTTAGAACTCAAAATAAAAAGTTTGACTAAAACTAAAAAAAGTGGTTATTGGCGACGGTTTGTTGACGGAATAAAGAGCGAAACAGCAATGAGCATTCTTTGGAATACGGCACGACGCAGGCGCAATGGTAATCACGCGAAGGAAAGTGAGGAATATTCATATCTCTGGATATACGAATTCGCCAAGAAGGTGTACCCTGATTCTGTCCCGCAATAGAAGGTATACCAAGTCCCAACATCAAGTTCGAACGAAACACCGTTTTCAATGATGGAGTTTTCACATGCGCTTTTGTCATGCCCCAGGGTTAGACAGAATTAAATTCAACTTGTTGAAAAATCTGCCTGATTCTACTAAAAGACGCTTATTGACAATTGAGTCGAAACTAATGTTGCTGCTTTCAGATACTCAATTTGGGTTCCGCAGGGGCAAAGAAACGAACGATAGTCTTGCGTTGCTCTCAACAGAAGTTCAAATGGCATTTTCTCGTAAAGAACAAATGGCATCAGTTTTCCTCGACGTCAAGGGGGCATTTGATTCAGTTTCCATTGATATTCTATCTGAGAAGTTGCATCAGCATGGTCTTTCACCTGTGTTAAGGCCATTGTCCAAGTACAATGCGCGCGGGTGGTTTTAGGAAATTTTCGATGGAAATTTTGAAAAATTGGTTAAAACCAAAAACATACAGATCTTTGAAATACTTTTGTCTATCTACAGGATGAAAATGGCTGAAAAATTCGGACGATTTTTCGAGTCTTATCAAAAATAGCTCTGAAAAATTAGTGTTTTTGTGATATTTCCCAATTATCAGGAAAAATAATGCGATGACATAATTTTTTTTTCGAATAAACCTTATGATGGCTACAAAGATTACATTCGGACACATTTTTGGAAAATCTTTTCACGCTTTTCATAGAAAAACCACGAATTTCAAAAATTTATACGAAATCGGTTATATGAAACTCGTTGATTGTTCATGAAAAGCGTGAAAAGGTTTTCCAAAAATGTGTCCGAATGTGATCCTTGTTGCAGCATAAGGTTTTTTTTTTAAAATTTCATTCCATCGAATTATTTTTTCAAATAATTGTGAAAGATTACAAAAAAAGTACTTTTTTCAGTGCTATTTTTGATAAGACTCGGAAAATCCTCCGAATTTTCCAACCATTTTCACCCTGTAGATAGATAAAAGTATTTCAAATGTCTGTATGTTTTTGGTTTCGGCATATTTTTCAAAATTTCCATCGAAAATTTCCTAAAAGAACCCGCGCGCATGGTACTTGGACGATGCCCATAAACAACTTTTTATCTAATCTATTGTCTGAGAAACACATACATTTCGAGCATGGTGATTTGACAACGTTACGATTTAGTTAGATGGGTCTTCCCCAGGGCTCATGTTTAAGCCCCCTCCTATACAATTTCTACGTAAACGATATCGATAAATGTATCAACACATCTTGCACGCTAAAAAACATGCCGACGACAGCGTTGTGTCCATTATAGGACCCAAAGCGGGCGATCTGCCAGGGCCGTTATGAGATGCTCTTGACAACTTATCAAAATGGGTTCTCCAACTGAGCATCAAATTTTCTACGCAGAAAACTGAGCTAGTTGTATTTTCGAGGAAGCGAGAACCAGCCCAATTACAGCTTCGACTAAGGGGTGAAACCATAGCTCAGGTCTTCACATTCAAATGTCTCGGGGTTTGGTTCGACTCCAAAGGAAACTGATATCTGAAACAAAAATGCCAGCAGAGAATTAACTTTCTTCGTACAATAACCGGGTAGTCTCGGGGTGCCCACCCAGGAGACCTGATTGTCCGTTATGGAATATGGATGCTTTTGCTTCCGATCCGCCGCGAAAACCCATTTCATTAAGCTGGAAAGAATTCAGTATCGTTGTTTGCGCATTGCCTTGGGGTGCATGCAATCTGCTAGTACGATGAGTCTTGAAGTGCTTGCGGGTGTTCTTCCGTTGAAAAACCGGTTTCGGAATCTCTTATATCGATTGCTCATCTGATGCGACATCGTGAATCCAATGGTGATTTGAAACTTCGAAAGGCTTGTCGAACTTAATTCTCAAACCCGTTTTATGACCTTGTATTTTGGTTACATGGCTCAGAATATAAATCCTACTTCATGTGTTTCCAACCGTGTTCAACTCTTGGATACTTCTAATCCTACTGTATTTTTCGACACATCCATGAAAGAAGAACTCGTGGAATTCCGGATCCCTTTACGCCCTCAAGTGATTTCAAATATTTAGATCAGTCGACTGTGAGAAGATGTTCTACACTGACGGATCACAACTCGATGGGTCCACTGGCTTCGGTATATTCAATGATAACTTCACCGCATTCTTTAAACTCAATGATCCAGCTTAAGTTTACATCACAGAGCTAGCTGCAATTCAGTATACCATTGAGATCAAAAACACTCGAATTCAGTGCTCTATTTGAAAAATCATACCAGATTACCTTGGTTTGGGTCCCCTCACATTGCTCCATACGGGCAATGAGAGGGCGGACTCACTAGCCAAGGTAGGCGCACTTGAAGGAGATATCTATGAAAGACCAATCTGCTTCAATGAATTTTTCAGTTGCTGTCATCAGAAAACTCTAGCCAGCTGGCAATATACTTGGAATAGTGGAACTCTGGGACAATGATTACACTCAATAATTCCACAGGTATCGACGAAAGCTTGGTTCCGGGGGTTAGACGTGAGCCGAGACTTTATTCGTGTAATGTCAAGGCTTATGGCTAATCATTATATGTTTGCATTTGCGGTGAGGGTTATCATGACATCGAGTTTGTTGTTTGTACGTGTGTCGAGTATTGTGATGCCAGATCTCAACTCATAGATTCCCTTCGGGCCAGAGGTATACCACCCTTCGTATCAGTCCGCGACGTCTTGGCAACACGGAATCTTCCTTATCTACAACTTCTTGAAAACTATCAGTGCTCAAATTTAGTGCTCTCCCTATCTCTTTCTCGTCTACAGCTCTATCGCACTCTTTTGTCGTGAATACGACTTACTTTACTATGGGGTGCCTTTTCAAAATTAGCCATATGGAAGAATGGGCAGAACTTAATCGTGAATATCTCGACTTGTATTAAAGGCAGCAACATAATTCTTTCACCATTTCATCAAAAATATGATCAGGAATTTAGGATAATATTTTGAACAGTGTGAGATAACCACAAACAACTCAAATATTAAGTTTTCTCAAACTTTGAAAACAACGCGGAAAACTTTTTATTTTTGCTTGGCTTTTTCGCGCAAGGACGACGATTTTGAGGTAGTCAGGCACATATCTTCAACTGACTGCGTATAAAAGAGGAAACGTGGTCGAAATTCGGTCATTTCTTCTTGTGCGTTGGATGCAAGCAGACGTCGTGGGACCAGCAGCTTCGGAGAGCAGACCTTTTGCGTGGTGCCAAACCTCAAACGCTCAGGTCGTGCTCTCATTTGGACTTCAGCCGTCAGGTGGAGCAGTCGGCAATGAAAGCAGATCTTTTGCGTGGTATAAAGCCTCAAACGCTTAGGTCGTGCTTTCATTTGGACTTCAATCGTCGGGAGCAGCGGTCATCGATAATGAGAGCAGGCCTTTTGCGTGGTGCCAAACCTCAAACGCTCAGGTCATGCTCTCATTTGGACTTCAGTCGTCAGGTGGAGCAGTCGTCAATGAAAGCAGACCTTTTGCGTGGTATAAAACCTCAAACGCTTAGGTCGTGCTTTCATTTGGACTTCAATCGTCGGGAGCAGCGGTCATCGATAATGAGAGCAGGCCTTTTGCGTGGTGCCAAACCTCAAACGCTCAGGTTCGTGCTCTCATTTGGACTTCAGCCGTCAGGTGGAGCAGTCGGCAATGAAAGCAGACCTTTTGCGTGGTATAAAGCCTCAAACGCTTAGGTCGTGCTTTCATTTGGACTTCAATCGTCGAGAGAAGCGGTCATCGATAATGAGAGCAGACCTTTTGCGTGGTGCCAAACCTCAAACGCTCAGGTCGTGCTCTCATTTGGACTTCAGCCGTCAGGTGGAGCAGTCGGCAATGAAAGCAGATCTTTTGCGTGGTATAAAGCCTCAAACGCTTAGGTCGTGCTTTCATTTGGACTTCAATCGTCGAGAGAAGCGGTCATCGATAATGAGAGCAGACCTTTTGCGTGGTGCCAAACCTCAAACGCTCAGGTCATGCTCTCATTTGGACTTCAGTCGTCAGGTGGAGCAGTCGGCAATGAAAGCAGACCTTTTGCGTGGTATAAAGCCTCAAACGCTTAGGTCGTGCTTTCATTTGGACTTCAATCGTCGGGAGCAGCGGTCATCGATAATGAGAGCAGGCCTTTTGCGTGGTGCCAAACCTCAAACGCTCAGGTCATGCTCTCATTTGGACTTCAGTCGTCAGGTGGAGCAGTCGTCAATGAAAGCAGACCTTTTGCGTGGTATAAAGCCTCAAACGCTTAGGTCGTGCTTTCATTTGGACTTCAGTCGTCGGGAGCAGCGGTCATCGATAATGAGAGCAGGCCTTTTGCGTGGTGCCAAACCTCAAACGCTCAGGTTCGTGCTCTCATTTGGACTTCAGCCGTCAGGTGGAGCAGTCGGCAATGAAAGCAGACCTTTTGCGTGGTATAAAGCCTCAAACGCTTAGGTCGTGCTTTCATTTGGACTTCAATCGTCGGGAGCAGCGGTCATCGATAATGAGAGCAGGCCTTTTGCGTGGTGCCAATCCTCAAACGCTCAGGTCATGCTCTCATTTGGACTTCAGTCGTCAGGTGGAGCAGTCGTCAATGAAAGCAGACCTTTTGCGTGGTATAAAGCCTCAAACGCTTAGGTCGTGCTTTCATTTGGACTTCAATCGTCGGGAGCAGCGGTCATCGATAATGAGAGCAGGCCTTTTGCGTGGTGCCAAACCTCAAACGCTTAGGTCAAGCACTCATTAGGACTTCAGCCGTCAGGTGGAGCAGTCGGCAATGAAAGCAGACCTTTTCTGAATTTAATTCTTGAACTCAGATCCAGTTCCTAATTTCAGAATTCTTCAAATCGGTTCTTTTTAGAACCATAATAATACTCCCAAAGAATTATGCGAAATTTTTCTTTTCTGTACTCTATACAACCCATTTTTAAATTGGTTGCAGTTTGTAGAACTTCCTTCTGATTTGCTATATAAAATGCATGGCACCGACTCAGAAGCCATTCATTTCGAATTTGGCTGTCGTTGTCAACGTATCGATTATGGCGCGATCGAGGCATCTCCAGGCGAAATACAAAGCTTGCTACCGCAAGCGGAAGAAGCAGGAGGCTTCAACAGAACTCGCAGAAGGAGAGCCGAGTCGGCTGTTGAGACGCGTTGAGCAGACAGTAGCAGAGCCGAGTGATGGAGGTGGTTCGTTGAGTTCGCAACCGAGTGGAGTACAAGATGAGCACTCGAATGGAATCCGATCAGGTATGTTATTATCACTTATTCTGAATAGTGACGTATTGATTTTCCGATCGGATCCAAGCTACCCTGGATTTCGACAGCGTTTTTAGAAATATCAATAATATTCGTTCGAAGTTCTAGTGATAATATTACGGATAGCAGAATAACGGTTCTTGATATTTTCCAATAATCTTACATCCTGTTGATTAACCTTAATGCGCGCTGAATAATCGATATTTCATATGATCGATTTTATTACTTCAAAACTTTTAATGTCATTTAGTAATTTGTTCATTACGATTAGTATGATTATTATTATTATTATAATTATTATTATTATTATTATTATTTATTATTATTATTATTATATTATTATTATTATTATTATTATTATTATTATTATTATTTTATTATCAAAATTATAATTGCACAACGGAAGTACACATTTCAAAACGGACCATTGCAATTGTCTCTTAATGAAATCTTCGTACTTGAAAGTTTTCATTGAAATTACTTCAGAAATTTGTTGTACCCAGCCTATATTAGTATATTAAAAATGAATTGTTTTACGCTTAGAATATATAGTTTTGCATTCCATTACTAGCTGCCGAGAATGAAATGTATGAATGGTTTTTTATTTCTTTATAGATATGATGTGTGTTTATGAAAGGGCTGATCGCGAGTTCAAAAAGCGGTTTACTGATAATGAGTTTGGTGTAGTGTGTAGCGTTTGCGATCGACTATGGTTTCAAAATGATTTGAAAACGATTAACAGAGAAGAGGAAAATTTGCTTATTACATTAGCTTCTTTTGAATCCACAGATAACTTTAGAGCATGTCAAACATGCCGAAGCAGTTTGAGACGTGGGGTTGTACCTAAGCTAGCAAAAACGAATGGTTTTGTATATCCCAATCGTCCGCTAGGTCTACCTCCACTTGATCCCATAAGTCAGCTGTTTTTCAAAGAAGGACGTATCTTACAAAAGTAAACAAATCGAGCTTCTCTCTCCTACCAATAAATGCTTCAAAGTCCTACAATTTTGTCTAAAAATTCGTATTTTACAAAAATCTCAATCTTAGTAATACGAAGAACTATGAAAGGCGAAACTGTCATTCCATTTGTTTACGCAAGTTTCGCCCTCCGTGTTCCATGCCAACAAACAGGGCGATACTTCAATTGCTAGTAAGGAAGGGCGAAACTATTTATTTTCTTTATTTTAGATGGTTTCCGAACCGTTTATTACTGGAAATAGTAAAAGAGACAATAAAACTACTCACAGATTTGTCTTAGTCGCGAAAATCAGCCAATTTCATGAAAAATGCGCAAGGGCGTATCTTTATAATTCACACAGGAAGTATAAAAGTGAACAAATCGAAAAGGGCGAAACTCTTTTTATGTTGATTTATTCAGTGGATATATAAGGAAAGTGGTAACATTTGCGTGCCTTTTGAAGATAAACTAACAATTCATCGACAAATCATAAATTGATCTGAGAATATACGATAATTTCTAAACACGATTTGAAACCAAAGTCGAAACATTCCTCGATGATTTTCTCCATTTGCTGTCAATGTTAGATTCGCCGTTCTTTGAAAAACAGCTGAAGTGAGAGACTCATCTCACCAAGAATACCTTTTATGCAGATTCGCCGTTTGCGTCATGCTGCAGGTAGTCATTCAATTATGGGACAAATTATTAATGTACCAGTAGATGTTTCTGAGATGGTTCGCGTGCTTCCTAGAAACATTGATGATGATTATTCATTCAATGTTAGCATTAAGAAGCATTCGATTCACAAATCATCCTATTTGAATGGATTCGTTAAAAAAGCTACTGTGAAAAAGTGGCTTATGTACCTTGTTGATACTCCATTATACCGTCGTTATAATATAGTCATCAATCAAGATCAACTAAACCAGTTTGACCACTCATCGTCAACATTACTTGATCCTGACAACGAGCTGGAATGTATTGATTCTGAGAGTGATTTTGAGCTTTTAATTGGACAACAACAAACGCTCCTTTGGAATGAAGACCAGTGTTTGGAAATTGCACCCGCTCAGAATAGAATTCCTCTGTCAATAATATATGACGAATTTGCGGAAGAACTCTCATTTCCAGATATTTATTTCGGGCATCCACGCACTTATAGAACTGATGTTCATGTTACACCATTTATGATGGCTACAAGTGAGCTCAGGCGCCAGGATAGGCGAGGTGCCAAACCGAAACACCTGTTGTATATGGCAGCAAAAATAATGCGACTTCGTGTTTCAGAAGGTTTGCACAGCACTTTTAAGTGTATGGGAACTGCGAATATAACTCGCGAAATGTTAAAGAACCGAGAGTTCTTGGAGACTTGCATTGAGCGTAATTTATCGTTTCTCAAATCTATCCCAAATTCAGTTCAATATTGGCAACAACGTAAGCATGATGTTTTCGCTATGATTAGACAACTTGGAAGACCAACAATATTCATGACTTTGAGTGCCAATGAAACTCGATGGCCCGAATTGTTAAAAATTTTACATCGACTTTCTGATGAACATATCGCTAATTTAGCAAACCCAGTAGATCAACTGACTGCTTTGCAGCGAGCTACACTCGTTAGTGAGGATCCAGTCACTTGTTGCATTTATTTCAATAAACTCGTGGATACCTTGCTCAACATATTATCTTCGTCAAGATTTAGTCCCTTTGGTGAATATTATGTGGTCGATTGTTTCAAAAGAATAGAGTTTCAGCATCGTGGCAGTCCACATGCACACATTTTGCTGTGGTTAAACAATGATCCTAAAGAAACAATTTCAGAGGACATGCCCGCTACAATTGAACTTATTAATAGACTTTGTTCCATCAATTCTAACAGTAATCAGGTAGATAAGCATACATTTATCTGTTACAAACGGAACGAAAAGCGATGTCGTTTTAATATCCCATATTGGCCCATGGATCAAACAAGAATTATTTTGCCAATGCCATCGAATGACTCCCGTCGTAATCGGTTGTTGAAAAAAGGTGAAGAAATGCGCGAAAATTTGAATATAAAAATTTATGCGACATTAGATGAATACCTTTGCGATTGTAATTGTTCATACGATGACTACTTGGATGTAATTCGTGCCTCCACACCAAGACCTATAATTCTTTTGAAACGTTCCATGGAAGAACTTTGGACCAACCCGTATAATAAATGGGTTGCAAACAAATTACTGTCAAACATGGATCTTCAATTTATTCTAGATGAATATTCATGTGCTGCGTATGTTGTTGAATATGTTAATAAAACGAACAGAGGTATTAGTAACTTACATCTCGAATTAGTTAAGTTACAAGAAGAATACCCTGATCATGATTATGCTTCATTACTGAAAAAAGTTAGTATTAAAATGCTAAATTCAGTAGAAATGTGTGCCCAAGAAGCTGCTTGGTACTTACTACGTCAACCAATGTCAGAAGCCAGCCGGAAAGTACAATTTATACCCACCATGTGGCCACATGAACGTATAAAGTCTAGAAAGCATACTAAACAAATGGACGAGGAAGGAATTGATGATGATTCTACCGATGTTTGGACGCTGAACATAGTACAAAAATATGAAAAGCGTGCAGATCTCGATGACATTTGTTTAGCTGACTTCGTAGCGTGTTACACGAAGGATAACAGTAACACGAATTCGTATAAGAAGCGAAATGCACCTCGCATAGTGCGATGGTTGAAATATAAAATGTCTGAATTAAACGATTACAAGCGTGAAATGGTTCTTCTGTTTCTACCATTTCGAAGTGAAGCTTGTGATATTCTTGATCGTAACAAGTTCATAGATTTGTATGATCAAAATAAAACTATCATATTCGACAAGTTAAAAGAATATGATTGTGATATTAAGTTGGAACAGATCGTCGAAGAATATCTTCGTGTTTCAGAAGAAAATGAAAGTGATGATCAACAAAAATCCAACGATAAACACAATGAGTACGTACGGGCCATAACTATGGAGCCCAACGATGATGATATAGAACAGTTGCCTACTGGTGCTCTGTCAGCTGTCATCAAAAAACGTACCAATGTCATGAGCAAACAGGATTATTGTGCTATGGTCAGGGCCACAAATGTAGATCAAAGAAAATTGATTTTACATTTGATTGATATTTTGCATGCGTTCGACGGTATGAACACGCCTTTGCAGATATTCTTCACTGGCCCCGCAGGATGTGGTAAAACGTTTACTCTGAAAATATTGATGGAGACTTATAATCGTTTTAGTCAAGCACACAATTTACTTAAAAATGCATATGTCGCCTGTGCATCAACAGGGAAAGCAGCGGTAGCTATTGGAGGCACTACAGTTCATTCTGCTTTTCGAATTTCAATGGCACGTAGAAGTAGTTCAAAACTTGGGTTCGAAGCACTTCAACTGTATCGCAATGCTTTTGCAGGCGTTAAAGCGATTATTATCGACGAAGTAAGCATGATTGGCGCAGATATGCTTAATATTATTCACACTCGGTTGCAAGACATCACTGGGAACTATGATGATCCTTTTGGCGGAATTCATATAATATTCTGTGGTGATCTTCGCCAACTGCCACCTGTGAACGCACGGCCAGTTTTCAAGCCATGTAAAAACTCTATTCTTGGACCTGTACTCTGGCAATCACTTAATTTCTTCCCATTAGTTCAAGTTATGCGACAAGCTGACATTGAATTTTCTTCCATACTTACTAAAATAGGTAATGGTATGCCACTTACTGATTCTGAAAATGAGCGTATTGAAAGCCGCTTTCGAACAGCTGAGTGGTGTAAACAAAATGTTCCGAATGCTATACGTCTCTTCCATCGCAATATGGATGTTGAAAGATATAATACGGAAGCATTGCGTGAACGAGAGGGCTATGATTTTATTGTCAACGATGTTTTCACAGGTTATCGAAATGCGGAACAACTAGCTAGTGCTAGATTAAAGATGCATAAGATGAGCGTAGTGGAAACAGGCGGTCTACCTTATCTATTACGGTTGACGCTTGGAATGCCCTATATGATCTCAACTAACATTGATGTCGAAGATGGGCTAGTTAACGGGGCCATAGGAGAGCTTAAATTTATCGAACATGATGATGATAATCCCGAAGAGCGCATTATTCGATTATGGCTAAAATTTGAGAGTAATATTATCGGTGCCAGTTTAAAGGTCAAATCTAGACCTTTAGTGTATTCTAACCCAGGTCAACTGCAATTTGATTGGGTACCTATATTAAAACGATCAGCCAATATTAAGCTTGGTAGCATCAACTGTAAAAGAATTCAATTTCCGATAGTTAGTGCATGTGCACTCACGGTCCATAAATCGCAGGGAGGTACATTTTCTGAAATTGTACTTGACTACGATAAATCTTTGGAACAACAACTAGTATATGTTGGATTGTCACGGGTGACAACAATGGATGGGCTTTACTTAACTAACCAAAAGAACTTCTTCAAATTTTGGCACTCAAAGGGTAGTGATTCGCCCAGAATGACGGAACTGAGAACAGAGTTAAACCGACTATCCAGTCATAAACTATCCACAATCAGTGACGCACTGTTGGATTTTATCGCTATGACAAATCAAGGTTTAAGCTTAATCAGTTTCAATGTTCAAAGCTTAAATGCTCATGCTTCAGATATTTTCACTGACAATATACTAACCAAAGTTGATATTTTAGCATTTAGTGAAACTTGGTTGGACAATTGTTCTGCAGTGAGTATAACAGGCTATAATTGCATCGCCGAATATAAACGTTCTAATTGTAGAGCTGGTGGTGTTGCAATTTACCTAAAGGACACTGCGTCTTTGATTGCTACTGTTCATAAACTCGAACAACTTAGTGAGCAATATGATGAAAATTTGTTGTTGGCTGACAATTTCGGCGACATATGTGCAATCGATATTATGCTAAATGGTATAAAAACACTGTTAGTTGTTCTATATATTTCGCCAGATACAACTTACAAAGAGAAGCAATTTTTCATCACGCGTAATTTATTTTTATATTCTCGTAAAATTACACCGATGATCGTTGTGGGGGATTTCAATATAGATGCCTCAAAACAAGATAATATTAAATTCATTGATTTCATGAGCAAGTATATGAAGCTGGATATGGAATCTGATCCTTCACAAGCTACTACGCTTGGAGGCACATGTATCGATCTTGTTTTTGCTAGGAACATCAATGTAGAAAGCCGTAGATATATTTCATACTTTTCATATCACAGGCCTATTGTATCATTGATCAATCCAGCAACTTGAAGTTTCCTTTACTGAAAGATTGTAATCGATTGTGAACGCTATACCTACACAAACCATATCAGTATCGCACCCACGGACAACAGCCTGGTCAGCCTGGAAACAGATGAAGGAAGTCAGCGGTATCCATCGAAAGTCAACGGTATCCATCGGAATTCGAACTCAACTCGTCACTCTCCATCACGAACACTTTCATAAAAGGTTCTTTTCAGAGCCACCATTATTTTATTATAAAGAACTATACTGCTTATTTCATAATATTTAATTGCGTTTCAGAATGATTAATGTAACTAATCTGTAATCTAGTCTAGGCGCATCGTTTAAAATTCTAGTAATGAAAGAGGGGGAAGTTGCACAATTCAAACAATCGATCAACTACCAATTCGAATTCGGAAGTATAAATAAAGCGTGTCATATTCGTATTCACGACATCCAGTTACGTCTCTGACATTACACACCCGTACTTTTTTACGTTACTGAAAGTATGGCCTGTATAAACGATGATTCGGAGCAACTGACTGCCTTGAACTGACTGAGTTGCTGGAAGCTACCCAAAAACATCACACCAACAAACCAATCCAGAATAATCTCTTCCTTGCTACAAGCTGAAGAACATGAAGATTCATTGAACGCAAAGTGTGTCTAAAAAATGTACATGCCACAAACGAATGATGTATTCAAATTCCAATTCAATACTGTGTAGGTCCCACTTTCTCTATGTCCCTTTACTAACTCTAGGGGAGTATGTCGCCTCGTAATACGGCATCCCTTCCTCTCTCCCTAACAACAAGACAATCGGTTACGTTAAGCTAAGGCAAATGAGCCCAATAAAATTTTATTTGAAAAAGAGGAAACATTTGTCTTCATCGTCCCACTCTCTGTATATAAAACCTTTTGTCGTGAATACGACTTACTTCACTATGGGGTGCCTTTTCAGAATTAGCCATATGGAAGAATGGGCAGAACTTAATCCTGAATATCTCGACTTGTATTAACGCAACATAATTCTTGTACCATTTCATCAAAAATATGATCAGGAATTATGGATAATATATTGAACAGTGTGAGATAACCACAAACAACACAAAAATTAAGTTTTCTCAAACTTTGAAAACAACGTGGAAAACTCTTTACTTTTGGTTGGCTTTTTCGCGCAAGGACGACGATTTTGAGGTAGTCAGGCACATCTTCAACCGAATGCGTAAGAAGAGCAACCGTGGTCAATCGATCATTTCTATTCGTGCGTTCGATTGAAGCAGACCTCGTGGGAGTGAATCATCAACCAGCAGCGACGGAGAGTGCACCTTCTGCGTGGTTAAAACCTCAAACGCTAAGGTCGCAACTCTCATTTGCTTTTCGGTAGTTGTAACGAAAAGTTCAAGTTTCAGATGATAGTTCCGCAATATAGGTGTAGAATTCAGAGCCTGCATGCTGAAACTAGATTCTGGAACTATATTCCGGAACTAATTTCAGTTTCGAAATTGTAGTTCTAGAATTAAAACTGAATTCTGAGTCTGTTGTTGGTCCTAAATTTAGTTCTTGAACTCAGGTCCAGTTCCTTATTCCAGACTTCTTCTATTCGGTTGTTTTTTCAGAACCATAATAATACTCCTAAAGAATTATGCGAAAAATTACTTTATTGTACTCTATACAACCCATTCTGGTAGTCATGGCGAAAAATCGTCTTCAAGTTTCAGAGCTTAGTTCCGGAGTATGGGTTGAGAATTCAGAGCCTGGATCCTGTAAAAGAATTCCGGAACTGATTTCAATTTCGAAATTGTAGTTCTAGAACTAAAACCCAACTGAATTCTGAGTCTGTTCTAAGTTCTGAATTTAGTTCTTGAACTCAGATCCAGGAATTCGAACTCAACACTCTCCGTCATGAACGATTTCATAAAAGGTTCTTTTCAGAGCCACCATTATTTTATACAGGTTATTTCATAATATTGTCGCTATACAGGTTATTTCATAATATTGTCGTGAATACGACTTACTTTACTATGGGGCGCCTTTTCAAAATTTACCCTCTGAGAGAGTGATAAGTTTTTGATCATGAATATCTCTTGTTGTATCTGATGAATCAACATAATTCTTTCTACATGCCATCGGAAATATGATCACGATTTTGTGATAAAATTTTCAGTTGTGGGACATAATCTCCAAAATTCAAAATTAAACTTTTCTGAAATTTTTGGTATAAACGAGTGTCAAAGAGGATAATTCATAAGGCGCGTTTGCCTCTCTTGTATTTTTAAAGCTCGTAGCTCAGTGATCTGTGAAAGGATTTATATAATCTAACTACCAATTCAACTTTAACGTGTATAGCAACAGCATTGAAGTATTTCAATAGTACACTATTGAAAAACCTGTCTCATTTGACCCATGTCAAAACCAGCCAATCAAAACGCGTTCTGAGGAAGAGAGCAAAATATTTTCTGCTGTACAACAAATCGTTCGAGAAAAATGTTCCGAACAGTGCTTAATATCGTAGTGAGTTCCACAATTTGGTTCTTCTGAAAGGCATGAATGAATACCGTATAGCATCCTGGTAGTTTCTTTCAATGAAATGCAAATCCGAAACTAATTAATCGAAATGAAAATTCTATGGCTATTTTCATAGCCGTTAGGACCGCCTATTAGTGAAAAAGCTACAAACGAAATCACGTAAAAAGAAACCTCCTATCAAAAATTGGATCAGTTTGGATTCCATCGCCACTGCGAGCAGATGTATTGTGTGTCGTTTGCAAAAGCTAGTTTCGCTTCCGACAAGAGCGATTACATCACAGCTGCTAGTCGTTTGCATTGGTGGAAAACAACGAAAAGAGGACAACGGTGGGGAGCATCACACAAAATCAGCCGTTCGAATGGCTCTAAAAGTTTTCTCTTCGCAAATCGAAGGTAAATATCCTCAGTTAAGTGCAAATCTAGAACAGTTTGATTAGATTTGTGCACTTTTCGCTGTGTGAAATTCACAGTAATAGAGATCAAGAGAAGCATTCTTTGTTTTTGCGAAAAATGTGAAAAAGGGAATGCTTGCATAATTCATACAATCGATCAATTAATTGATATTCGGAAGTGTTAAGGAACATGTCAGTTGTTTTCGTTTTCACGACATCCAGTTATGTCTCTGACACTACCCACCCGCCTTTTTATTTGCGTTTCAGAATGTTTAATATTACTAATTTGTACTTTAGTCTAGGCGCATCGTTCAAAATTCTTGTAGTGAAAAAGGGTCAAGTTGCACAATTCACACAATCGATCAACTACCAATTCGTATTCGGAAGTATAAAGAAAGCGTGTCAGTTTTATTCGTATTCACGACATCCAGTTATGTCTCTGACATTACACACCCGTACATTTTCTTCTCCATTATTAATAAAAGCCCCTGAAACGGAATCATACTAGCTGAACGATCGTTGCTTTTGTATATATTATTGTTGTTCTGAAACAGTACATCAATGTTATTATTGTTATTCATTTTTTGGTTCGTTTCATACTTATTATGCTTTGACAAACTACGCTCCAAGACTTCAACATTTACGATAATTACGTCATTTTTGGCATCCCCTGCATCAGTTTTAATATGTTTCTTGGTTGTTCTATCTCTACTTGGGGATATTTTTTTCTTCAATGATTGTCTGATTTAGTTGTGCTTTCGGGCAGCACCTTTTGGTGTTCGTATAATGTTTTTACCATATTTAGCTTGCCTAGCAGTATCTCTTTTTGTTTGTTAGTGCACACTGTCGTTTCCCTGTGTCTTCTCTCCCGCATGTGTTCTTTACCCTGTACTAAATATAATGATCCTCTCGTACAAGGTCTCACTTTCGTGCTAAACTTTATAGGTTCTTCTTGCATGTATAGTATTCCATTTTTGTTATCTTAACTTGTGACGTATCTATTTATGAATTTCATCCCGAGAATTCCATCGAACCCCAACTCTTAGACTATGTCGAATTTTACTTTAAGATGTACTTCTCGTATTATAAACTCTTCCTCGGTTGTGCCTAGACTTATCCGCGGGATGTTTACCACCCCCGTGTACCGTATTTGCTCGTGTCCGTTTATCTTACCAGAGCCTATTTCCTCCGCACATTTTCTACTGATTAAGTTCGAACTAGCCCCTTATCGAATAAAAGTTTCTTTCTGATATATGGGTTAGCTGTAGATCTTAATTCAATTTCATATGCATTACATCAATTTCTGGTCATTACTTGTAATACCTGTCTGCCTTTCTCTTCGAGTGCGGTTTTGGTTTACTGACCCAAGATTCATCTTGGCTGCCTCTTGCTGTCTCATTTCTTGTATCATTCGATACACTCATAAATGTGTAACGTTCTGATGGCATATGCTGTAAACGACTCGAGACATTACTCTTGGGTCAACAGCATCCATCGGCTGCGAGCTCTGACCTAGTAACGGTTTTACTCATGTCACCTATACTAAGTTTCCCAAAAGTGTGTTGGTTCAGTAGTAGTAGTCAGAAGCAACCTCAACCATCAGCTTTTACAATTGTAATTGGTCTTTCAATTAGGCGCGTACATACCGTTTATTTCGCGGGAAGTTATCATTACCAGTGGTTAAAATGAGTAACAATAATGAAGCTGACTCAATTATGGACTCTATCGAGGAGGACACACTTTGAGAATCCGGTGTAGTTGAAACTGAACAAAAGTGCAATAAAAGTGAGGAAGATGCCGCTTCATCATCTTCCAAGAGGAGACGTGAGAGCTCCGCATCGCGTCCCGAAGATAATAGAAATAGTAAAAGGTTGAAACGAGATCAATCGCTCCGTTTACTCATAGCAACAAGTGGCACTCTCGATAATCACATCAGCTTTATTTTCAACGAATTATACGTGCTCCAGGATGCGGTTCCAGTGGATCAGGACCCGCCTAAGTTTAATGGCTTCGGTTTCCAGACGGGCGATCTCTGGATAGAGGCTGCTAACCTGTCGAGTCTTGACTGGCTTAAAGCGTCAATTTATAATATTTCGTTAAGGAACCCCGCTATAAACCTAACAGTGCGCGATTACTCACCCCCGGCGCCTTTACACAGATTAATGGGGGTCTTCCCCAATTGTGGGCGAAAACGACTTCTCTACGGAGAGATTCTGAGGCACATTGTAAAACTTAACCCTAACCTGAATACGCGCGGCTGGAGAATCCTAGCCCTGACCGGTAACCGCTCGGACGATCGGAGGAACATAATTCTTGGTGTCGACGATGCATCCTTCGTGGATCTGGAGTGCTGCAATTTTCAGATTTTCTACCGTATCACACTTATTCAGTTGCGGTGCAACGACAAGAAAGTTATAGGACGGACTCAAGATCAAAATATTACAAAAATGAATAATTAAATGTATAAATGCAATCTACAAAATTGAAATCAGAATGTTTGGAATTATGTACAGTGTTTGATGAACTAAATAAATGAATTTCTCTATCAAAACGAATTCTCATCTACATAGAACTTTATTTTTGCCGTGTGGTGACCGGCAGGTTAGTACCATTACCTTAAATCCTCCTCGCATTAGCCAGAGTCGGTCCGACAGAGTGACAGAACACACTTCCGTCTGTGAAACCAACCGTTCGACCATTTACCTCAAAGTGCACTCAAGAGTCGTTGTAATCGGTTTCAATAAGTCTTTGAAGCCTCGAATCATGAAATAGAAAGATGGTGGAAGGTCGTCAGCTTAAATGCTGACGCAATTAGTAACTGCTGGTTAATAGCTATTAAACGCTTAGGAATTACCCTTGCCTTCTTCTCCATTGGATCGGTAATTGTAAGGAGATTGTTTGCACATGCATCTTCCATATGTGCGGTACGAAAGTGACGGATGAAGTTGCCAGAGGCAAATCTACTCTGGAAGTATGGACATCCTGATGCGGGATCGATGTTGCAGATAGCTTTATCGCCCTGGCTTACTACCAATGACGACGCAATGTCCGTCAGTGATAGCTGCAGTTTACTGCGGTCTGCTCTAGTTGTAGGCGCCATCGTATGAACACCATACAAATTTTAGTCGTTAATCGTTAAAATAACTCTAAATACGCTCCTCTATCTGAACTCACAGACACTTGATAAATACTTCTTTGATGAATTCGCACTATATCATTATAACCTTGTCTGAACCGGATTCGTTCGGAATACGATTCGAAACCTGACAGACGCTCCCTCTTACGCCTTCGACAAGTGCCGGAAGCCACAGTGATATCTCATTGTTGCTTGTAGAATAATATTTTACCTGAGCTCGCACCTATCTGGCAGTGGGCCACAGTAGTGCACCACTTCATAGTCCAACGCTCATATAGCTATTCGCCTCCCTGTTCGTACCTGTTCTACCAAACCATAGTGCATAACTTCATGGTTGGTCTCGCTCATACAGCCATTTGCCTTCCGCTTCATACCTGTCTCTCCAAACCGTAGTTAGCAATTCGAACAACCTACATATTTTTAGTTAGCTTTTCGAACAACTTATCAGATTTTTTTTCTTAGCTATGTCCAACACTTTTTTAGTTTTTCCACCAACCGATTTAGTACAATCAACACCTGCATTTTTTTCCAAACCCAGGTGTTTCACATATGGTAGTGCCGTCCCCGCTCTGTCGAATGTAATCGACGTGAGCGTAGTACGCGGGATAGGTGATAAGATATGAACGTAGACGCAATGCCTATCCGTGCGCGATATGGATAACAGGCTGGAAGACCGCAGCATGAGGAGATATGTTTAGTAAATCAAGTTTATTGTCAATAAAACTTTTTGCACTGTATCACTACACCATATAGTGGTAAAGTGCGACATTCTATGTCTCTTGTCATCTGATTCTACTCTGGTTATCGGTTCCGTGGATAGTACATGACCTAGTGGAGGTATCGTACTAGGGCTGTACTGCAAGTCTCGAATGTCTTGATTGATCGATGACTTGCGTAATTTCTTTTGAGTTCTAATCCACGATAAAGTTACCCTCTGCTGACATGTAAATTGCGCGTACGTTCCTATCAGTCTACCATATGATGAATCATCTATGGCCCTTGTAGTGAATACATCACCTTACTTGCCTAAGACGTTCCCATCAGTCTACCATATGATGTACCATCAATGGCCCTTGTAGTGGAATACATCACCATACTTGCCTAAGACGTTCCCATCAGTCTGCGGAAGTCTGCCATATGATGTACCATCAACGGCCCTTTTAGTGGGCTTGTCAGCTAAACCGCCTTCTACGTTCTGTTCGGTCTCCCGCACGATGCGAGGCTCACTGACCAACCATAGTGCGAAACACTACGGTTTGGTTGGACAGGTACGAACAGGGAGATATAATGCCTATATGAACGAGTCCAACCATTATGTGGTACACTACGGTTTGGTTGGACAGGTACGAACAGGGAGGCATAATGGCAATATGAGCGAGTCCAACCATGATGTGGTGCACTATGGTTTGGTCGGAGGAGGTACCAGTCGTGCGATTAATGGCTATGTGAGCGGGAACAAACATAAGCTTTGGTCGAAATGGTTATTTGAGTGCAAAAAAACGTGGAACGTTACACCATAAGTTGGTTGGGACAAGAGTATATGGCCGATTGATTGGTAATACAAGCGTAGGTGTATTCTATCGTTTCGGGACGGTACACTACGTGTCATTTTCGAACGATGAGGTAAATGGTCGATCGGTTGGTTACACAGACGGAAGCGTGTTCTGACCGACTCCGGCTAACGCAAGGAGGATTTAGGTGTCTGATGAATGATATACGGCTACCACGTTATATGCGATAGCTAACGACAGTAGCAGGTACTATTATTCGTCCTGATTGGTGTACCATCAAAAACTATGGGAAGTGGTCGGCCGTCAAGGATGGGAATCTTTTGGCGAATGTGCGAATGAAACACGTTGTGGTGAAATTCGATGGCACAGGATTTCGTATCCATCTTGACACGAGAAGAGGAAAGAGGGCGGTGATTTGATAGTTACCAAAGAACGGTGTTGAACGACGGCGGCCATACCATAGTTCATACCAGATGTAACAGCTCATCACTGACTGACTGACCCGGACGAATTCTGGTTCACCAGTAATATACGCTTGTCTCAAAGGCTAAGCCATGCATGTCTAATTACAAACAGATTTAATGTGAAACTGCATAAGGCTCAGTATAACAGCTATAATCAGTGAAGCCACTTTTCGTTGAAGTCAAATCTGAAGATTTTCTTTCAAGTGTATTTATACTAGTACATTTACATAAACTTAAAGCTCTAATCCACAAAGGCTTCCAATAATTACAGATCGATGGCTAATAGAGGCATGATTACAATTACAAAAAAATATGCAGGCGATGTAACAATATTTAATTATTTTCCGTTTATATCAAGAGATATAATGCTAGATCAGGAGATTTCTGGTAAAATAATGCTAAATCCGTTGATTTCATATGATTCATCCGTAGATCCGTAGAAAAGACAGAAATTCGTAGATCTACGGATAAATCTGTAGGGTTGGCATCACTGGCTATAATTTACAAGATAATTTAACTAGTTACTTGGATAACTGGGGAAAATCTAGAGCTAATACATGCCATAATACAGGGACCTTGCGGAACCTGTGCAATTATTGAAATCTGGATAATTTTGTTGATCTTATGGTCTCGTACCGACGATGGATCTTTCAAATATCTGAACTATCAACTATTGATGGTAGTAAAGAGGACTACCATGATTGCAACTCTGGTTCGTGTGTGTTGTTTTGGCGTATGTTGTCTTTTATCGGGTGCTGGCGTTTTACACAAGCCCAGCTGCTATTACCTTGGACAAATTAGAGTGCTCTAAGCAGGCTACCCCTATGGCCGCTAATAACCTTGCATGGAATAATATTTATTGGTTTGTAATCCAGATCAAGAGGTAATTAATTCCGATAACGAACGTGACTCAATCAAATTAAATAGAACGCTATCAGCAATCAGACGATGATCCCATTCGGTTGGTGGTCGGTGCGGCGGGGTGCTGTACGTTGGGCAACCATGCGGTGCAGTTTCTTCGTTCGCGCCGGTTTCGGCGGGCGGTGTAATGTGACCTGATAATGCGTCAACTCATCGAGGTTGACTTCTGCTTAATATGACAATTTGTGTTCAGCAAAGTGAGATTGAGCGATAACAGGTCCGTGATGCCCTTAGATGTGTGGGTTGAGAGAACGAAAATCACGCTACATACATGTGTGTTTCTATTTTGTTCCTACTCTTGTTCGCGAAATTTGTGCTCGTAAACGGTGCTATTATGTACTATACTCACTCACTCGGAGTGCAGTGAGGTACCGTGAGCCCGTGCGCGTGGATGTCTACCACAACAGTGTTTATGCTATTGTATGGTTCTACTGGGGAATCCGATTAGCTTATAAAATCCTAGGCAGAGGATCACTCAGCTCGTGGATCGATAAAGGCCGCTGCTAAATGCGCGTCAGGATGTAAACTGCAGGACACATGAACACCGACAAGTTGAACGCATATTGCACATCGTATATAGGGCCTCTCCTTTTCATTTTACATATAAACGACATTTCCTTCATACTCAACAATCTGAAAGTGCTTATATATGCAGACGACATGACACATGTGTATTCTTCATGGAAATTAAAAATATCAGCGACGCTGTAATATTCCAGAACGAAATCAATCTATTCCACATTTGGTGCTGCAAAAGTCTACTCCAACTCAATGTAAAAAAATGTAACTCAATAACTTTCAGCAGGAAAAATGAAACTATATCTATAAACATACATCTGGGAAACCAACTTGTAGAAAAATGTAAAATTGTACGAGATTTAGGCGTAATCTTAGACTCCAAGCTCACTTTTGTGGAACACTACAATACCATAATCAATAAAGCAAATAGCATGCTGGGCTTTATTAAACGCTTCAATCATAACTTTCAGGACCCATACTCAATTAAATTATTATATACTACATTTGTCACACGTATTTTGGAATATTGCAGCCTAGTATGGAATCCATACAAAATTATTCACGAAGAACGCATCGAATCTATCCAAAAACAATTTCTTTTATATGCACTTCGTAAATTAAACTGGACAGCATTTCCTTTACCACCATATGAAGCACGCTGCATGCTCATCAATATTTAAACACTTAAAAAACGCCGCGACCTTGCAATGCTTTATTTTATCAGCGACATTATTTCTCAACGCATTCAATCACCTTCTTTTTTATCGCAATTTAATTTTTGTACACCTAGCCGTCAATTACGAACCAGGAAATTATTTTTAGAAAGAAACACTAGAACAAATTATGCAAAATATAGCCCAATCAATCGAATAATGTGCCTACCTGGTTCCCGTTCAAGATATTTAGACATGGATTGTATCGGTGCCGATAGGCAATCATCGATACAGGCAATCGGTGGTTGATGCACATACATAGCATACTCCACCCTGGCTTGGATATGCCTTGACGTGTGTAGGCAGTGCATCGACATTCGACCATCCGACAAAAAAGAAGGCCTCAAATAATGTGTGACTACTCCCTAAATTTAAGCATATTAATAAAGGGAGGAAAAGAAACTAACAAGGATTCCCTGAGTAGCTGCGAGCGAAACGGAAGGAGCTCAGCACGTAGAGGTGATATACATCGCGTATCTACCTGATTCCTTGTACTGGAAATTTTTTTATCTACCATAATCAGCGGAACAGTACAAGTTCAACTAGAATGTGGCTTTTACTCTCATAGAGGGTGGAAGGCCCGGCGCTGATGGTAGAAATTTTGTCCATGGAGTCGTGTTGCTTGATAGTGCAGCACTAAGTGGGAGGTAAACTCCTTCTAAAGCTAAATATCACCACAAAACCGATAGCGAACAAGTACCGTGAGAGAAAGTTGAAAAGCACTCTGAATAGAGAGTCAAAAAGTACGTCAAACTGCCTAGGGCTCAAACCCGTTGAACTCGTTAATACGAAGTAGAGTTACTGGCCTGTTGTTGACACACAGGGCATGAGCGAGACCAACCATGAAGTGACGCACTATGGTTTGGTAGGACAGGTACGAACAGAGCGGCGAATAGCTATATGAGCGCTGGACTATGAAGTGCTGCACTACTGTGGTCCACTGCCAGATAGGTGCGAGCTCGCTTTATCTCTCGGGCAACAATGAGATACCATCGTGGCTTCCAGCACTTGTCGAAGGCGTAAGAGGGAGAGTCTGTCAGGTTTCGTATCGTATTCCGAACGAATCCGATTCAGACAAGGTTATAGTGCGAATTCATCAAAGAAGTATTTATCAAGTGTGTGTGTTTAGATAGAGGAGCGTATTTTAACGATTAGCGACTAAATTTGGTGTGGTGTTTATACGATGACACCTACAACTAGAACAGACCGTAATAAGCTGCAGCGGTTACTGACGGACATTGCGTCGTCATTGGTAGTAAGCCAGGGCGATAAAGCTATATCCAACATCGATCCCGCATCAGGATTTCCATACGTCCAGAGTAGATTTGCCTTTGGCAACTTCATCCGTCACTTTCGCACCGCACATACGAAACGTGCATGTGCAAACAATCCTTACAATTACCTATCCAATGGAAAAGAAGGAGAAGATAATTCCTAAGCGTTTAATAGCTATTAACCAGCAGTTACTAATTGCGTCTGCAGTTAAGCTGACGTCCTTCCATCATCTTTCTATTTCATTCTTCGAGTGGGAATGCTTCAAAGACTTACTGAAACCGATTACAACTACTCTTGGGTGCACTTTGAACCTTGTCACAATGAAATGTCTACTCTCGAACACTGACCATCGTTTGAAAGAAATGTTGATAGATGAAATGAAAGGCAAGCTCGTCTGCTTGAAAATAGATTCTGCTGCCCGACACAATCGCCATATCTTAGACATCAATGTACAGTATGCCCTAGACGAGCAGGTGGTCATTCGTACCCGTGGTATGATCGAAATCAAAGAAAGTCAAACGGCGGCGTTCTTGAAATCAAAAGTTATGGATACTTTGGCCGACTACGAGCTTTCCTATGAGAAGATATTTTCCGTGACATGCAACAATGGGGCTAATATGGTGGCAACGGTTAGAAAATTAAACAATGATACGCACGCAATGCCTACAGAGCAGCAGGCTGATGGTAGGAACATAGATGAGCTGGATCAGTCGGATGTGATAGAGGATGATCAACAGTGTGAATGAAACGTTACTGCTGAACTGGCCAATGAACTGTCCGAAAGGATTACTCTTGTGAGATGTGCCGTGCACACCTTACAACTTCAATACTTTATGTTGTTTACAAATCCGATGAGTCTATCCGAGCCATCACTGCAGTTGCTAGAAAATGTAAGCTAGTAAGGTGCTTCAAACCCACCCAACTGGAGTAGGACACGATGGGGTGGTATATTCAAAGTGATGGAATCGTTCGTACATCAAAAAAGGTTTTTTAACCAGTTGTCCGATAATTTTCCTGAACTGCACCTTTCCAATGACTAATGATTCATTGAGCTTGAGCATTACATGATACGTTTAAGCCGTTGTACATCTGCACAAAGCAAATGCAAGAGAAGCACGTGTCGTTATCTGACTTCTATATGACATGGCTGATGGCAACGAGTGAGGCACAGAAAGTTCACGAAAACGCTTTCAGTCCTCATTCACTTCGGTCTTCGAACAATAGATTGAACGTTTTGCGCCATATGAAGATGGTCCATACGGCATTATATCTGGATCCAAGGTTCAACTATCGAGGCTCTAAAATATCCACGGCTGAGGAAAAAGATAAAATTCACCAATACATAGTCGAAACTTGGGAATATATCTGCCAATTAGGTAAAAATCCGGCTAGTACAAGTAGGGAATCGTCAGGGTCTATCGATGATTTTTATCGGTATCTTACGCAAATATTTGGTGAATCCGTGATTCTTGGTTGCGAAACCGGGTTTCTTCAGCAAGTTAAGTCTTAGTACCTAGAACCACGCCAAAAACATAACTAAAACCATTGGTTACGCCGTAAGACTACACACCCAGAGATATATGCAGTAGCAATGGTTGTACGATGATTCTGAGTAATGTATATGATACCGTGAATGCTCAGTTGAATGTCTAGTGAGACAAATATTGTCGTCTATCACTGGCTCATCGCCAGATGAAAGGGGGATATTTGATCATTTAATGAAAAGTTAGAAGTGAGTGGATACGTACAGTGAAAATGATTTGCTTCTCCGGAGCTTCATTTTCTTGGTTCATTGTACATTTCCACTCATTCGATCGATCACGAAGTGCAACTACGGCCGATCTTCTTCAGCTCAACTCATTTCTATCTTTTTCCACTCATTCGATCGATCACGAAGTGCAACTACGGGCGATCTACTTCAGCTCAACTCATTTCTTTTTTCCACCAGCGTTCGCGCTTACGCTTGGTTTCATTTTTCTACTTCTTCGATATTACTTTTATTGAAGAATTGGAACTGTGGATCAATTCGCGATTTACGACCTTGACGCTTCTCCGAATCAGTTCGCATACTTCTCTTGGGGAAAGGTCTGACATTTTCAGGTGGCTTACATCTGCAGTAGGTTCTTTACTGTTTTGTTCGGAGTTGAATCAATATGCGACAAATCCTGCCATTCTGAATTAAATTTAAAAAAATCCTTACATGGCTCGCTATAGGCGATTATAAGCCAATATATTTGGTTTCTTCTAGTTGTTGTACGATAAGTGATGGAGATGGAGTGTTCATTACTTGAATTGATAATGGTTAGAGTAGCACAAATAATCTCCAGCATAAACGTACAACAACTATGAATCTATCCAGACTTCTGCAAAAAGGTGAAGCTTCTACAGCTTTGGTTCAAGAACTATATTTCTAAAAGGGAAATTTCTACGTTTTAAAATTTTTAAACCCAGTCTTTGTTGCCTTCAACAAGATGACTAATGATTAATCCACGTGAAATGCTTCAAGCATGCATACTTGCAAATAGTGCTCTCGATGTTTCTCTCATATCGGAGATCACAACTCGGGATATTTGTTCCGTCACAGTTGGTATGACTATTGATGGCATAGAGAGGAAATATATCTATTGTTCGGCATATTTACTGCATAATCAACCTTCGCCAAGCGATGACTTCAAAAGTGTTGTATCATACTGCTGCAAAAGTTTTTTACCGCTTATAATCGGCAGTGACATTAATGCTCACCATATCATTTGGGACAGTACAGATATAAACTCGCGAGGTTCTGATATGATGGAATTTGTGAGCAGTACAAACCTGCACATAGTCAGTGCAGGAAACCATCCAACTTTTGCGAGATCTGAATGAGAGGAGGTTTTGAACGTAACTCTCTGCTCTGATAAAATTACGCATGATTTGGTGAATTTTCTCGCCTCCGATGATAATAAGTACATCTTCATTGATCATTCAAACGTTAAATTTGATATTATCACATATCGTTGCAGCATATGAAGAGGCTTGTCCACTTCGGATTATGCGAGCTACTAGAGGAACTCTTGGTGAAATGCTTTTTTATATCATTTATTTATACCCGGCTTTAACCTAGTTGCGGTCGTTCACCGGGTTGGTGGAATGCTGAACTTGCTAGTCTAAGGAAACTGTGCAGAAGAGATGGGTCGGGGCAGTCGTGTCGGCTCGAAGGAATAACAAAAATGCTCTTCGACCATCTGAGCGAAGTGGTTGGAAAAGCCTTTGTACAAATGTCTCTAGTCTCGTCTGAATGTCTGTGGGTGTCCTCAAGGTGGTGTACTATTCCCACTTTTATGGAAAGTAGTCGCTGATGGTTTGTTAAGGAAACTTAATAACCTTGAATTTCCGACTTATGGTTTTGCCGACGATTATCATATATTGATGACCGGTATAAGCATTAACACTCTCTTTAATTCAATGCAGCAAGCCCTGCTATATGTTGAGCAATGGTGTTGTCAGGTTGGTTTATCTGTAAATCCAGCAAAACATCAATGGTGCTTTTCACTCATGGTAGGATAATCACAGGAGCTCGTCCGTTACAGCTCTTCGGTTCAAAGGTTACTGTCGTTGATCAATTTAAATTCGTGATTTAAGGATTAAAAGAACTTGCACGGCTTTCGGCCAATGCAGATGAGCTTTTGGAAAATCGTGGAGACTCAATCCCAGATACATTAATTGGATCTACACAATTATTGTTAGACCAATTTTTGCATATGGGTGTCTTGAATGGTGGCAGAAAGGAGAAGTCGCGACAGTTCTGTCAAAGCTAAATCATTTCCAAAGGATGGTCCTAATGACGATGACAGGAGCATTCACGACAACTCCTACTGCTGAGAACTAACTAAAACAAGAAGCATTATCTTGTGCACACCGTCTTAAGGTTACAGGGCTTTGGAACAGTAACCCTTTAGATTAAGATACTAGCCACACTCGCTTGTGGTCTCAAATGGGTACGTGGGATGAGTATTTACTCGCTCCTAGTGACCTAACTCTCACATGCAGTTTTCCTTTCAAAACATTCAATGTGATATATGTATCTTCTTCGTGAGGAATGGTTGTTTGGAACGACAGCTCGATGAACACATAGTTTGTTATACGGACGGTTCTGTGTTGAATGGTCCTGCTGGTGTTGGTGTGTACTGTCGTGAAATGAGGCTAGAGCAGTCTCATTCACTTGGTAGATACTGTACTGTGTTCCAAGCAGAAATCTGTGCGATTCTCTGTGGAATACAATCGGCACTTCAGCAGAGAATCTGTGGTGAACGAATTTATTTTTGTTCTGACAGTCAGGCAGCCTTAAAATCACTCTGTTCGAATGATTCACGGTCGAATCTAGTGATCGCATGTCGAATTCAAATTGAAGACCTCAGCATTTCAAATGCTGTTTACTTCTTTTGGGTACCCGGCCACTCTGGTATTACTGGAAATGAATAGGTTGATGAGTTGGTTAGAGCTGGTGCAACGAATGATTTCGTTGGTCCTGAGCCAGCTTTACCACTTTCAACTAATTGGATAAAACACAAGATTCGTTCTTAGGCTGCATCCAAACATGCCAGCTACTGGCACAGCTAGCAAACTTGCGCTCAGACAAAAGCATTTTTAGATTTAAATCTGAAATTAAATATGAAGATTTCAAAGTGTCTACTGCATTTTTCCAAGCATCATTGCAGTGATCTGGTCAGAGCTCTGACTGGAAATTGCAAACTCAATTATCACATGGCTACTATTCAACGTGCTGAGTATTATTCGTGTGATTTGTGTGAATGCGATTATGGTACTTCATACCATTTGATAAGTAACTGTCCCGCATTGACGCAACTACGTATCCGGGTTTTTGGTTCTCCATACATGATTGAGTATATGTATGCGGAGCTACAATTAAAAGATATTTTCTCGTTTCGCACCCAATGTGGTAAGAAGCTATAGTCAGAAGGGTTCATCGTTCTTCCTGAAGTGAATGAATCCCTTCTGTATTCACCTTAAATAGGGTTCAGCAGATTGTGTGGCATCCTTTATGGGGTACCAAATTTACTTCTGCTCATACCTACTGCGAATCGATCTGCATTCTTCCTGGAGTGCAGAATGGTGTCGCTTTTATAAAATCTCTAAGTCCTCTCGGGGGGGTTGGAGGTTTTATTAACTGTGCATCGTTCATCAGAAAGAACGCACATAGTAACAAACCTAAAAAGGTTCTACAGCAGACTGTTCGAGACCTCGTAGAGCAGCATCTCTTAGGGATGCAGTATTTACATCTTCTTATTTGTGTTTTTGTATCGTAAATTTTCCCATCCTTTACTGACGAACGAATCAGTATATTTAATAAATTTATCCTTGTAAAATCATTCTGTTCAAACACTCAAACGAAAAGTTGATGAGTATCAAACGGTTTATTTGTCGCTTTTGTTAACGCGCAACGGTTGTTGCGTGTAGTATGCGGGAAAAAATATTTCGTGTGTCACAGTTTCTGAAGCATCTTTCCCACGATGTAATTCTTAAATTCATCGGGAAGGAACTCGGTCAACTGCTTGAAAACGTCCTTCAAATTCAGACAAGTAAGAGGCTAGGTTATACTTTTGTAAAGGTCAACAGCCTCACCGTAGCCGGGGAATCTATAAAGCAACACGGCAACAGGCATGAATTCACGATCAACGGAAAAGTATACAAGCTACGTATAACGATGGAAGACGGAGCAGTAGAACTGCAAATCTTCGATCTTCCCGAGGATGTCACCAACGAACATGTGGCTCGTTCCTTTCCGACTACGGTGAAGTCTCACGAGATTTTTCCATGCTTCTCGGGCAGTCTTTTCTTAAGTCCCGAAATTCCATCGAAAACGTTCTGTATTTGCACAACAGAAAAACGGCGCCAGCTCCATCTCTGCAAAAGTCATCTAACGCTTCTCTCCATCTCCGATGCCTTCTAGCAGCCGCAACGCACAGCAAAAAGTTGATGGTAATGAGACAGATAGCTCTCAGACTTCGGCATCCAGTCGGAGCTCACAAAGGCAACCACCTGGGAAAAAGACGAACAGGGCTTGAATTGTAAATCCTCAAACGAGCGAAGCAACAAAATAACACCCGCTGTGAACACTTTGCTTGACATAACTGAATGAGATACCTATATTAGAGAGAAACTGGATGCGTGAGAGTATATGGTACTGAGCTTTCAGTCTCAGTTAACACATGGACTAAGCAACCCATGGCAATGCAATGAAATGAAGGGTTCAATCTCGTTAGTACTGTACGAAAATGAAGAACTATGCTTCACGGCGTGCTACAAGTTGAAAAGCAAGGTCATACAGGCAATTTTGCACGGTGTTTTTTAGTGTAGGTTTACAGAAATCATTTTTGAACATAACGTTTGTGCTCTAAGACCAAATTCGAACGAATTTCAAACATATTTCAAACATTTTATAGCATAAATTTTTCATTTGAGCCCGTCTTCAAAACGATTAATCTAAGACCAAATTCAATCATATTTCAATCATTTCATAGCATTAATTTTGTCGTGAATACGACTTACTTTACTATGGGGTGCCTTTTCAAAATTTACCCTCTGAGAGAGTGATAAGTTTTTGATCGTGAATATCTATTGTTGTATCTAATGAATCAACATAATTCTTGCGACATGCCATCGGAAATATGATCACAATTTTATGACAAAATTTTCAGTTTTGTGACATAGTCTCAAATAATTCAAAATTAAACTTTTCTGAAATGTTTGGTATAAACGAGTATCAAAGAGGATAATTCATAAGGCGCGTTTGCCTTTCTCGTTTTTTTCAAGCTCATAGCTCAGTGATCTGTGAAAGGATTTATATAATCTAACTACCAATAGAATCGAAATTTTTCAATTTAAACGTGTACAGCAAAAGCATTGAAGTATTTCAATAGTACACTATTGAAAAACCTGTCTCATTTGATCCATGTCAACACCAGCCAATCAGAACGCGTTCTAAGGAAGAGAACAAAATTGCTGCTGTACAACAAATCGTCCGGGAAATATGTTCCGAAAAGTGGTGAGTATCGCAGTGAGTTCCTCAATTTGGTCCTTGTGAATGCTAGAAACGAATCCCTACAACATATTGATAGTTTCTTTCAATGAATTATGCAAATCCGAAATGAAATAATCGACATTAAAATTCTGTATGCGGCTATTTTTATAGCCGTTAGGACCGCCCATTAGTGAAAAAGCTACAAACGAAATCACATAAAAGGAAATCTCTTAACAAAAATTCAATCAGTTTGGATTCTATCGCCACTGCGAGCAGATGTGTTTTGTGTCGTCTGCACAGCTAGTTTCGCTTTCGACAAGAGCGATTACGTCACAACTGCCAGTCATTAGCATTGGGAAAAAACAACGGTGGAGAGCATTGCATAAAATCAGCCGTTCTAATGGCTCTAAAAGTTTTATAAAGAACTATTACGATTTGTTGTTCGCAAATCGTAGGGAAGTATCCTCAGTTTACTGCAAATCAAGAACAGTTTGCTTAGATTTGTGCACTTTTCGCTGTGTGAAATTCACAGTAATCGAGATCAAGTGAAGCCTTTTTTCGCGAAAAATGTTCCAGAGTTTAATGTCGTAGAGAATTACGCAATTCGAATCTTCTGAATGCTGGAAACGAATCCCTACAGCATATTGATAGTTTCTTTCAATAAATTATGCAAATCCGAAATGATATATTCGACATTAAAATTCTGTATGCGGCTATTTTTATAGCCGTTAGGACCGCCCATTAGTGAAAAGGCTACAAACGAAAACAGGTAGAAACAAGCCTCTCAACAAAACTTGAATTAGTTTGGATTGTATCGCCACTGCGAGCAGATGTGTTTTGTGTCGTCTGCACAATTAGTTTCGCTTTCGACAAGAGCGATTACGTCACAGCTGCCAGTCATTAGCATTGGTGAAAAAACAACGGTGGAGAGCATTGCACAAAATCAGCCGTTCTAATGGCTCTAAAAGTTTTCTAAAGAACTATTAGGATTTGTTGTTCGCAAATCGTAGGGAAATATCCTCAGTTTACTGCAAATCTAGAACAGTTTGGTTAGATTTGTGCACATTTCGCTGTGTGAAACTCACAGTAAACGAGATCAAGTGAAGCCTTCTTTGTTTTTGCGAAAAATGTTCCAGAGTTTAATGTCGTAGAGAATTACGCAATTTGACCTTTCTGAATGCTAGAAACGAGTCCCTTCAGCATATTGATACTTTTTTTCAATAAATTATGCAAATCTGAAATGAAATAATCAACATTAAAATTCTGAATGCGGCTATTTTTATAGCCGTTAGGACCGCCCATTAGTGAAATAGCTACAAACGAAATCAGGTAGAAACAAGCCTCTCAACAAAAAGTGAAGCCTTCTTTGTTTTTGTGAAAAATGTGCAAAGGGGAATGCTTGCATAATTCATACAATTGATCAACTAATTGATATTCGGAAGTGTTAAGGAACATGTCAGTTGTTTTCGTATTCACGACATCCAGTTATGTCTCTGACATTACCCACCCGCCTTTTTTTCATTTGAGCTCGTCTTCAAAACAATCAATTTGTTTCTTGGGAGTTTATACAGTGCATATGTTCTAGAAACACAACAACCAATGTTTTTTCAATTGATATTCATCGAAACAAAAAGTTATGAATCTAGTTTTCTCAAAGGTATCTTCAATATGAGAACTATTCATCAAATGCTAACCTCATGAAATATACTCATTAGTTGGCGCACATCTTCATGAACTAATGAACGAACGAAGCAACTCTCCTTGCTTTGGTCGTGTGGGAATAGCACAGAGGGTGAAACTATTTTGTTAATATTCGTTGCTTCAATTTGCAAGCCCTACACACGAGGAGAGGAACCTCTATTGCTCTCAAAAATCATATAAAATTTTCGCGCATTGAAAAAAGGCTAGGTGGGAGACTTCTTGCTTTACGTGGTAATAACATCACACTGTGTAACGTGTACGTTCCGTCGGATGCTTCCCGTCGTGGGGAACGAGAGAGATTCTTCAACACAACGCTTGCTTACTACTGTACACATTATTCTCGGAGGCGACTTCAACTACGTGATACGTTCAGGCGATTCAACTGAAAATAACCATAGTCCCATTCTTCAAGCCACTGTTCGGCAGATGCATTTTCGTGATGTATGGCAATCCCTCATCATCGTGAGAATGATTACACATATATCAATCATAACTCTTCATGAAGTTCATCTTTATATCAGCGTTAGCCTTCAAGCCTACAATAACAGTTCTAGTGGAAAAGTTTTAAGTGTCTGTTAAAAAAATTTGTAAAAGGCACACCGAGAATTAGATACATCAGCAATCTTCAGTAACAATTTTTTTTATCTTTGGGCCCCTCCCAAACAGAAATCCTGGGTACGGGCCTGTGCTGTTTTTTTTTTATCACAAGGCTGTCACTGCGAGAATTTGTCTTCCGATACCCGACAAAGTACACGGACAAGGTTTTTGGTCCCTCCGTCCACATCTTCTGACTACCGATTCAATCGATGAATTTCAAATACGGTGGCAGTTTTTGACTCGTCAGCGTCGCAATTTTTCTTCTTGGATGGAGTGGTGGCTCATGTATGCCAAGCCAAAGGTAAATTATTTCTTCCGTTGGAAATCGAAAGTTGTATTTCAAAATTTCTACAGCGAACAGAAATGCCTCTACGGATTGTTAAGACAGACTTACGACGGATATCAAAACAGCAACTCTTTACTTACCACAATCAACAGGCTGATGGCAGAAATGCTATCGCATCAACGACGTTTTTCGGAGATTTTTGTCAGAATGAATAAAAAGTAGGTAGCGGGAGAACCAATATCCACTTACTAGTTGGGAGAACGAGTAAGGTGAAAAACAACGATCGAGTACATAAAGAACGAAAAAGATATAATAATAAACAATTCAATCTCTATTCAAAACCATACAGTCCACCATTTCGCCGAGCTGTACGCGTGCAGCCTTGTCGATGAAGTCGAAAATGATATTCTGTTCCAATGCGTTAGAGTCATTCCCGATCAGGATCCAGAAAACGAAGCGATCATGGAAGCAATCACTACGTCGGAAATTCTGACTGCCATACGCACATGTGCATCCCGAAAATTACCCGGTCCGGATGGTTTGCCAAAGGCGTTCTTCCTATGAACATTCGACATCATTCACCGCGAGCTAAACCTGATATTAAACGAGGTTAGTCGCTCAAATTTTTCTGAATAATTCGTTGATGGAGTGATCGTGCTAGTGAAAAAACGATGGACGGGGGACACCGCAAACCCATACAGGCCTATTGTTTAGTAAACTACGAGTACAAAATTTTCTCCCGGATTTTAAAGCAGCGCATCGGGAGAGTGCTTCGGTCTCACATGGTGCTGGCCGACTCACAAAAATGTGCAAACTAAAATAAAAACACGTCTGAAAACGCGTTCAATGGGATCTAGCAGTACCTGTTTTAATCCACCCAATGGTGTAATGATGCCTTTCTCATATATCATATTGTGGTATTCTATTCAAAATTGTATATGACCACTATTTCCGGTGCTACCGGAACCGGAGACCGGAATCAGAATAGCCGGAATCGGTTTGTTTAGTTGCCTACTGATAATAGCTATCGATTTGTGTAGCTTAGAACATTTTTACGTGCTTTGTTTCGCCGGTTTAAGTGACGGTGTACAATATTGTACACACTTTACCCTATAACTCCGGAACCGGAAATCGGATCCGGGTGAAATTCAGGAATTCCGTATGGAACTGTGAAACCTTTCATTTGAATCTAAGATACTGAATTCTTGAATTTCATCCGGATCCTACTCCCGATTCCAGAGTTTTAGGAAAAAGTTTGTTAAATATTGTACACCGCCATTTAAACCGGCAAAAAAAACGTAAAAAATGCTAAACTGGACTCGAAACCGTTATTCCCAATCTAAGGGTCAAATGAAGGGTCTTATGGTCCTACCAAAAATTACTACATATTTTCGAATACAACAAAAATTTAAGTAGTCTTTTAGAGTACGATGGCAAACTCGTATAAAACATTCAAAATTTGAACAAAAACTAGTAGAGTTTGTACGTGGTGTTAGTTGGTGTACGAAGCGCCTTAGATTATACCGGTTCTCGGATTCCGATGCTGGAAGTACATTTAAAAGTGAACCCACTTCATTTTCTTTAGCATGACCTAAGCGATCAAAGCACTGTTTCATTCTGTAGGTTATACAGTTAATGCATAAATCCCTTGGTTTCTTTCAAAAATAGAAGAGAAATATTTTAAATAGAATACCACAGTATTATGTATGAGATTTCCGATTTCAAAAAGCATTGGTTTTTATTGTGAATACGACTTATTTACTATTGTCAATTAATTAAGTTTTTAGTCGTTGTAACCTGTTTTCGTGGTGGGAGAAGTGTTCTCGTTGCGTTCCAACGAGCTTTGAAGAGCAGATGGTCTGTTCAAATCTCCGATCATTTCGTCATCGTCGTTTTTGTTGTTTTTTTTTGTCACTGATGTATTAGTATTAGTGATGAGGTTAATTTTAGTGGTGTTAAAATCAATGCTAGTTTTAACTGCTTTGTCTTGTTTCCCTAGTACAAAGTTGCATAAGTACCACTCGCGCGCCATTCCAGATACCGGGGAAAAATTCCGCCATATTTCGCTTTCGATGGAAAGAACTTCACCATACTGCGACATATTTTCCCGAACGAACTTATCGCTGGCCTGCCGGGAAGGTTCTGCACGCGTACTTCCATCGAATTGGCCACCATGTACACAGGGATTTTGTATTTAATATTGTCACACTTAACGCTGTGCACCTCGTTGTTAACTGTTGTTAACTTGTTAATTGCATCACTTTCACGTGTAAACATAATGCACACACAGTTAGATGCCTTGCTGAATTGAATCTCAGTTACATTATTAGCGGCTATATGCATTCGTTCTTTAAGTAAGATTTCAATTTGATTTGCGACTGGTCTAACTTTGCAGCGCTTGAAATCAATGCAAATTTAATTTGGTCAGGTTTGGTAGGCCAAGGCTTTGTTAAATCGTATTTGCCCATTTCGTACACCTATTGTTCACTACACTGTACAGTAATTCTAACTGAATCCACTAGAAATGCCATGAACTGATGGTGATTTCACATATATGCATACATACATACACAAAAAATATTTAAATGAGACTGTGTGGATGGCAAGAGAATGACATTATCACACCACTAGGTAGATTAAGAATTGATTTTTGTGGAGACACAAAAAGTTACTATTTAGGCAACGATTGTGTTATAATCATGAATCATGATATTGAAAATGAAAGAAACAAAGAACGAGAATACTTGACCAGGAAAAAAATTTTTAGCCAAAAACCAATCTCTAGTAATTTTGTTACGCTTTTGTCTTATTAAATTTTTGGAAATGCACCCAGGTGGGAAAGCAAAAGAAGACGTAGTCCTACGTCGAATGTTTTTCCTGGATGTTTGGACTAATCCATTATTCGAATGGATGTGGATATTTTAAATATTGATCACATATAGATTCAGTTGCATTAATCTTTTTAATCCTGCTGTTTATTCCAGAAAAAACGATTTTGTACCAATCGGATAGACTTGATACGACGGTAGACAATGAAGCAAACAGTTTTTCAGCATCTAAAGGAATAATCAAGGAGGAAATATCTGCTTCATGTAATTTAGCAACATTTTTGATACAACGGGCATGCAAAAATGCTACATTAGCTAATTACCTATACTGGTATTTATCAATAGAATGCGGCGAGGAATCTGCCAGAAAACAAGATCAGAAAGTTCGCGAAATGTATTTAACAGTTTTGAAAATGTTTTTAAGACAGCTTTCATTGGGTATATATACACAGATTTATACTAATACACAAGTTATCATATTATATTTCAGGGAATGCAAAGTTGAAAATAGTGTATCATAATCTAAATGAGCAGCAGAAATTCATAGACAATTTAGTAAAACTAATTAAAATCGTGGCGAAAGAGCCAGGTAATCGAAAAAGAAAGACTGAGAAATTTCAATTTCTTCTATCGGATGCAGACACTTTAAAAATAAATTTTACCAAGTTTGAACCGCTACCCTTCCCATTGGATCCTGATGTTTTTATCCGTGGAATCATTCCAGAAAAAGTTACTTTATTCAAAAGTGCGCTTATGCCTTCAAAGTGAGTAACCTGATTTTATTTTATTTGAGTGTTTAGTTTTATAAACGGCAGAGTAAGTAATATCGTCTATATGGAATTCTGTTATGAGTTGTTGAAATAGTTTAAAGTGGGTGACGACATATTATATCACTTTTGTGTTAATCCATTGCAAACATTCATGTACCAAATGCGTTAACTTCTTATATGTTATTTTGCTAAGGTCGCAATTCTGGTATGTACGGGTTCTGCATAACTAAGTATAACTATAGAAAGCTAATAGAATTTCTGGAAAACCAAACTTTCGATCGTAGCCTCGGAGATCCCTATCGTCCCCATCGACTTAGCTCGACAAAATCGGAAAATGTCTGTGTTTATGTGTGTGCACGCTTCGAAACACTAAATTTTCTCGGAGATGGCTTAAACGATTTCAACTAGCTTTAGCTCATTTGAAAGCTACTATTGGAATGTGAATCAAGTTCGAAGATTAAGTGGCTGAAATTTCCGGCTCCGGAGATATGATCGTAGTAGCGAAGTAACCGACAAGCTGCACTTTTTTATATACGCTCACGGAGATGACACAATCAAAGCTTCTTTTGGATTGTGAATCGAGTTCAATGCTAAAATTACTAACAGTTCCGATTCCAGAGATGTGATCATATAAGTTTCTATACGCTCGCTTTTCTCGGAGATGACTTAACTGATCGCAACCAACTTAGCCTCGTTTGAAAGCAACTATTGGATTGTGGATTGAGTTTGATGATCATTTTGCTGACACCTCCGGTTCCAAAGATACGATCGTAAAAGTGATCAACGAACCGCGCTTTTCATATATATGCCAAATTTTCTCGAAGACTGAACTTTAACAAGCTTAAGCACGTTTAGAAGCTGCTATTGTACTATGGATTTAGTAGGAAGATCATGCGACTGACACTTCCGGGTCCGGAGATATGATCGTATAAGTGACGTAATCGACAAACTGCACATTTTTTTATACGTTCACTTTTCTCGGAGATGACTTAACCGATTTCAACCAACTTAGGCAGCTGAAGGACTCAATCAATCTGTAGGTACTATTAGGTACTATTGAATTGTGAATCAAGTTCGAAGATCAAGTAGCTGAAACTTCCAGTTCTGTAGTTATAATCGTAAAAATGGCGTAACCGACAAATAGCAATATTTTCTATCCGCACAATTTCATCAGATTTGACTAAAGTTATCTCCGGAACCGGAAGTTCAAATTTATTATTACATTTGGTTTGTGGAATGTGGCCATTGCAACGTAAGTGCTGAAGCATACTTTTGTTATCGATTCGAATCAATCTGAATAAATTTGTATAAAATATGAGCCCAAATTCATGTTAGAGTTTATCTTAATAAACAAAAAATATTCTATTGCGACTGTGAATGACAAGACAAAGGAACAAATTACGCCAATAAGTGGATTTGGAATAGGTTTTTATTCATAACTACTTGTCAGTCAGTGATTTTATTTGTTTGGCTTGTTATCAATACCCGATCAGATCCTCGAAATGAATTTATAACAAACTGAGATATTATTTTCACATAACAATATTTGTTTCAAATTAGGCGGGTTAGTTGTAAGAATAACAAAAATATAACTAAACTTGGCCTAGGTTATAAACAAATTGTAACAAACGTTAATATGTTAATACAAACATCTTATTCATTTGTTTATTTATTTATCTATTTCTCTCCAACTGACCTGGATTGATCTCAATGGAGTTTTTAGTGGAGTGGGGAAAGCCCATTTGAAATTCATCAAATGAGCGTAAAAACCCATCATCATTTTAACATTTTACATATTTGTTTACATAATTACAATTCAAAAACATTAGCCTAATGAAAAAAGATACAAACTTTTTTTTATTCAATAATGTAATATATTTTTAGGCACACTGCTTAAGCTCTAGGATGCCAAGGGTATTTTCTAATCTTAATTAACGACTAACTTGAAACTAGAATAGTATTATTAGACTATGTCATCTCGGGTTCTCGTAAATCCAGCTTTCAGCTGGCGATCGGCAGTGGTCGATGAATTGAGTGTTGCATGAGTCTTCCAGATGGTGTTGGTCCGCGGGAAACACCCCCAGGCTACGAAGGCCCGGCGGGTGGTCCGCATGCTGGTTTTCGACTGCAGCGGTCTTCCGTGGGCGGTGATGATGCTATTTCCGAAGAGAATGAAAGAAAAGTAAATATTGTGGAAAACGTGGTAAAAAGGGGATTTGGGAACAAAATGTCTGAAAACGACAGAGATCTAGTTAGTTGCCATCGAGATGGTAGAGAGACAGGGAAGGGGGAACGAAAAAGTTAGTGACAAAAAAAAATAGATCTTGTTAGTTCCAATGAAGATGGTGGACAGGGACGGGGATCGAGAGAATCGACGGATGTTAGTGTAGAATCTGTGGGCGGAAATTATATTTTCTGAGCGAGGAATAACACATTACACTTGTATATCAATGTGTTTAAGGTACTGGTATATGAGAAGCATATATAAACTATCCCGACTCGCCATGGAGATACAAACATTGTCCAGTGCTAAAAAATAATTGAATTCTACTTATATTCTATCTGAGTTTCCTAAGCCTATTCTTGAAAACAACACTTGATACACAAAAGTCAAAAAGGTCGTACAAACTACTGAAAACATTGCACAATGCCCTAATCGGTTCGTTCTGACCATACTCCGTTCTTCGTAAGTCGAGTCGCAAGAAATTCGGCGCTCTTAGCGTTCTTGGAGGGACATTAATACATATTTTAGAGAATCTCAGGAGCATCAATTTGTCCATTCAGCAGTTTCGCTATAAATACAGCTCTGAGTATATTCCGTCGTTTGTCTAGTGTGTCCATGTCGAGCAAACGACAGCGCTCGCTGTGTGGTGGAAGCTCTGACGGATTACGCCATGGCAGAGATCTAAGAGCAAATCGTAGGAATCGTGATTGTACTGCTTCAATTCTATTGATCCAAACACTGGTGTAAAGACACGAAATATGCCTTACGGCTTCAAGGGCAGCAGTATGAATCAGTAAACTCTTTGGCGATCCTCATGATGAAACCTAGGTTTCTTTTTGCCTGAGCAATTATATGTGAGTAGTGATGTCTGAAAGAGAGCTGAGAATCAAGAAGCACACCCAGATCTTTGAAAACAGTTACTCTTTAAAGTATTTCCCCAGAAATAGTTTAGTTCCAGACTATTGGGATTTTCTTGCCTGTGAAAGAAATCACAGAGCATTTGGACACAGAGGTTGAAATTGCACAATACATAAAAATTGTTTAGGTGCTGCTGAAACTCCATGCAATCAGCTTTTTTATGACAAGAAACAGTTTCAAATTGTCCGCATACATAACCCGAGCAGGGTGTGAGATCAAATAGAAAACTCATTTTGATGTTGTGATGTTCGCATTTATCGATAACTCAATTTGCTGTTGTTTTGGTCGTTTTAAGTGGCAAAACATCAAAATCGAAAGCAAAAAGATGTTCCTATGATATCAAACAGAAAACAATTTTTGCTAACAGCGAAAGCAAACTGAAATCTAAATAAGATATAGATTGTTTCTTGTTGATTGCAAAATTAGTTCTCAATTTGATATTATTATCAAACAACGAAAACAAAACTGGAATGCTTAATCAATTATTGATTTGCTTTGAGAATACATTACTGAAAACAAACAAGTCGCGAGCATAAGCTAAAAATAGATTGGGCAAAAGACCCGGGATAGTATACCTTTAGGCGAAATTACTGGCAACAATAAAAAAGCATCAAAAGCACCAAACACCTCCACAGAGAGAGACTTGAGTTTCGAACCTAGGTGATTTGGATTCCGAACTCTCCGCGAATGCTATGGACTGTGACGTTAAGTTGTGAGTAGATGGAGAATTTTCGATCATATGACAAGCAGTGTTGATTCGCAAAGCTGTATACAGGTAGTTTTAGCCGATGTACACTCGTTTCGTCGCATCCCTCCCGCAGCCATCGTGAATGGCAGTGCGGCTATTTGATAGGTATGAAAATGTGGTCTTTGTCTTTCTCGTATCCAGAAGCTGTAGCATGTGAACATCATAATATCAAATTGAGTTATTTATTTGATCTCACTCTACTCGAGTATGTAATCACTTGGAAATACGAATTTCGAGGCTCAGAAGAGCGAGCACTTTAGAGTGAAGTCTTTTACAGCAAAGGCTCACTGGAGACGTGAATTAGGAATCTGACAATAAACAATCCCAGATCATATGTTATTTCGATTCCAAAAAAATATCTTACTAATTGGGACAATAAACGAGTATCTCACTTCTGCCCACAGACAGCATCACACTGATTTAGCAAGTTTTTAATTCTTGTGTAGACTTAAATTCGGGATCATTCAATGAAGATTAATTGCGGAGCGAAAATTAAGCAATTCATTTGCTTGCTTCAGATAAAATGGATTAAACATAGATAATTCATGGAAATCTGATTATTTGTAGAATAGGGTTTTCAAACTAGTTTTCTAAGTCTTTCAAATATTAATGCAAAATCGCTGTACTATATGGAGCTAGTGTGCTAAAATATGATCTAGCTCAGAACCTAAATTCTACAAAGCTTTTTTCTGAGGAAAGTTGTTCGGGATGTCAAAGTCTACATTATGAAGAAAACGTTAGTTAGGAATTCATTCGCCAAGCGCTTCTACAGTGCTCGAATGTTTCTGATAGAAGACATATTACGATATATCTCCAAAACATGATGATTTAAAACGTCGGTAATTGGAGGTTATAAAATTCTTCCATTTGGTGGCGCTAAAATTCAATCAAATATTCAAACTTCCTAAGACTCAAAATCATACAGATTAGGGGAGAGGTGGAGTTTAATGCGCACCTAAGCTTTACGAAGTTTTACAAATAAAATATTACTTCTATCACGATCATAAACACGTCTACGGAAACATAAAACCTAGTTTTTCAATATCCTCAAATTAACGATTACAATTATTACGAGCATGAAGGCTACAAAATAATCATGTTTTGTTCATAATAGTGCGCGAGGTAAAGTAATAGTGCACAGTGGTACAAAATTATGCGCACAATGAATTTTCCGTAGTACTCGAATACTCGAACTTTCCGTAATACTCGGAATACTCGATGACTCGTTTGGGTCGAAAAGCTGTTAATGACAGATTTTATATTTACGTCTGTCGTGTGAATATAAAATAATAAATTAATTAATTAATAAATTTAATAATTATTAAATTATTTTTAATGTAGACGAATAATGTTAATTGTGTAAAATTTCAATATTAATTGTAAGTGGTAAACATTAACAGGAGCTCACAATGAGATGCGCACTAATATGTACCGTGCCCTATTACCCACCTTTTCTCTAAGTAAGACGGTTTCTTTGGAAAACTTTATGAAAGTTCTAAGACCTATTATATTTATATATGTATATAAAAATGGATGTAATTTTGTATGTTTGTAACGCCATAACTCTGGAATTACTGAACGGATTGCCACCAAACTTGGCACAGATAATTCTTGCTTTTCAGAGATGGTAATAAAAGTATTTTAATGGAGGAGAGATCGTAGCAAGTGTCCTTAACAGGGGGAAGCGGGGGGGGGGGGGTTTAAGATCATAGCAACATTTTGCATATCTTAGATGCTTATATGGCGGTGAATGCAGCAAGTGCCTTTGAAAAGGGAGGTGTAATGTTTCTAACGGTATAACTCCGAAACTACTGAACGGATAGCTATTAAATTGGATTTCACTGAAAATTTTAAAATTTTTAGGAAATAACCTAAAACTCTTAAAATATTTTTGTATTGGACAAACGATCTAAACAATTTTTATGCACAACCCAAACGGAATTGTTAACTGCTAAAATAAGGTTTTATTGTTTAAGGTTTTCCGTAAAATCTCAGAAAATCGGTAGAAGATCGGAAATTTCAAAATTTCTGATATATATTGCGTTCCAACGTTTCTATAAATCAAAGTGAAAATATTGGAATCCGTTTTGATTTCATCTGTTTCAAAGAGACGTAGAATTTGTTTCTATTAATAAAATAAATTTTGTGACAACACGAAAATTTTAAATTATTTCAATGGCTTTGTACAAAAAGAAATAGAACGTAAATTTATACGAATTCCATATACTAACCCATGGTCAAAAAACCAACTAAAATTAAAAAAAAAATTGCTTGATTTTTGTTTTACTAGCAATTAAAAACTAAAAAATATATCTTAAATTTTCCGCTATCCTAAACGACATCAATTATAATCGATAGAATATTAGAATTTAAATATCACAAACTTAGAATTATTTCGAAATGTATAGAATTCGAAAATTATTTGAATTTTCTATTAGTAAACAATTTAGAAAAAGTAGAATTCTGAATTTAGCACAAAAATCATACGAAATTAAGTAAAACTTGTTTTTTTCCACGTAGTTGTGTAATGATGCCTTTCTCATATCTCTCTTATTCTCATATAAAAATGTATTCTTCAAACAGTTTTGTTTGATTTTTGAAAAACATGAAAGCTAGTGCATGAACTAGTGTAACCTACAAATTGAAACAGTTCTCAAATCGGTTAGGCCATCTTTCTCAGTGAAGTGAGTTCCACTATTTCAGGTACTTGTGAAACTGGAATCGCCCCGAATAATGGCTTTGCGGCAGCCTTTGCGATTAGCACCTACCAACCAATCTATTCGCAGCTTAAAGTTGTCTTCGTCTCGAAAAACAACCTCTTCGTTTGAATGCTTTTTACTGAATGAAACCCTGCACCTATGTTATCAGAACTAATTGGCTCAAGTGGCATGTTCCCCTAGTTATTTGGAGATTCGTGCCTTGCGTAGCTTCTCATCAACTTCCTGATGGGAAGGAAAGGATAAAAGGAACATGGAAGGGAATTGAGAATTGAGTGAGGTGGGAAAACAGCACAAAACATAAAGAAATAAGTCGTCCTGCATCCCCGAAAGGATGCTGAACGTTCTGCAGGTGCCAAAATGCACGGTTGATAGAACCTCCAACACCGAGAAGCGTTAGAGATTTTACAAAAGCGACACCATTCTGCATTCCCCGAAGAATGCAGAACGATTTCTTCCCGAATATGCACTTGAATTAATTTGACACTTTAGAAGACAAAAATACCTTATATAGCTAATAAATGACTGATACGAATATTTTTCAATGAAAAAATCCAATGTATGAACATAATTTAAAAAAAAATTAAAAAATATCTCCTCCGCCTTTTTTTATAAACATGCTCGAAAATATTTTTTGTCAAATACAAGAAACGGATTTTGTTTGTTTTCCTCAATGTTAGATATAGCAGTTTAAAAACAACCTGTTTTTGAACTAGTTTTGCTCATAACTTCGGTTCAGAAAACGCTACCTGAACACGCCAGTCATTAAAAAATTGGTTTTAACAAACTCTAAAAGATGTTCAAAGATACCTATACGAAAAGCGAAAAATATAAATGCTAGTGCAAAAAATCTGATTTTTTGAGGAACACCCTAAGTTGCTCTTTAAAAATAGCTGTAACACTAAAACCATTGCAGATACTACTATGATGTCCTCAGCAAAGCTGCTCGATATAAGTTTATCTATAGTTTCGCCGAAAAATGCAGTCCTCTATCATAATACATCCGGAAAATAAGTTTTGGATCACCTTAATAATAAGAGCCACCCTAATACCATGTACATCGACATATGGTTTATCTTCACTGATAATTTGTTTTGAAGACATCATAGCTCTAAAGTATAAGGTTAAGCCACAAATGTATTTGTCCCCCTGAATTGTGGATCCGGACCACTCTGCAATGCAATTTAACTCGGAAATTTTAAAATTTCCGATCTTTCATCTATTTTTTGAGATTCTACGGCAAACCTACAACAAAACCAGAATTTTAGTAGTTATCAAATGCGTTTGTGTTGTGCATAAAAATTGTTTAGATCGTTTGTCCAATACAAAAATTTTTTAAGAGTTTTAGGTTATTTCCTAAAAATTTTAAAATTTTCAGTGAAATCCAAGTTTCAGTTTTTTTTTGTAAATTTTGTTTATAATAAATTTCCAACTAAAATAATAAAAAAAATATATGTCATAAAATTGAAAAGTTTTGAATTCATGTTGTTTTGGCAAAATTTTCCCAATAACACAAATTCTCTGTATTTGTACCAAATTTCTTGAGATTCTTTGAACGGATATATAATTTTGATCATCAATACATTGTTTCTACATACATTGTACATGTCATCGCTTTAATTTTCGAGTTATATACAAACATGTGAAAAAAAATGAAAAATTCATATATATTTATAAATTCATCGATTGTTTAATGTTTTCTTTTGATTGTGCAGGAAAGGTAGTTGAGCGAAAATTGTAGCTGGTATCACTAGCAATCGAATGATGTATAAAAATATATAGGTCATCGCTTTGAATTTCGAGATATTTACGATCATAGTAAAAAGTCTCATCTTTTCTTAGATCATCTATCTACAGTTTTCATTATAACTTTGGGTAGATAACCCTATTTGTCGGTTTTTTCAGTGCATTTTGTTTCTGGAAGTATTACCTTTCCAATGGAGAACAAATTTTGAAGATCGGTTGACTAACAACAAAGTTATGACTCGGTAAAGTTGAAGTTCTCAATATCCGATTCGCGATGCAGGTGCCGCATGAATGCAGATAGGGCACGTTTTGAGCTCTAAAAAAAACTTGGAACGGGAAAAATCTGATTTTCATTAGTTTTTCCTAAAAGATTGCCAATAACGATATACTTAAAATAATCTACAAACTTCACAAAATTCGAGGGTGAAAAATTTATCGAAATTGGTCAAGTAACAACTGAGCTATGATAGCTCAAAGTTACCGTTCCAACTTTTTTTGAGTCTTGGTGCTTCGCGTAACTTTTTTAGGCTTGGTATTAGGAGTGTTAAGTGAGGGCCACGAAAATATTCACAAGAGGCAGGGGAAATAAATATTATTAACCAAGGAGGTAAAATTGATCTGAATTGACGAAGAAATCAGAATGAGAAAACCGTCGACCCAAGCTGATGAAAATAAGTTTACGACAACATTCGAATTAAATGAATTGTTATTCTATAGAACGAAAAATATTATTCTAGCCTTTCGTTATCAAATAATCATTATCACAATCTTGAGCAATTGTGTGGAAATAAGTTGTGTTTCACTACGCTCTGAGTATTTCAACGGCCAGAACAATTTCTAAAATTTGTTTTGCGGCTTTGCCTTCATGAAACATTTTCAAGCAACGCCGGCAATACCGTTAGTTGATTTCTGAACCACAGACAATAACGATCAAAACAACAAACGAGAATAATAGTCAGGACATTTAACATCTTTTTTTAACTAAACGCGAAAACTGTTAGAGAATCTGATATTTAACGTACCCCACCAGAAGGAAATCGTTAACGTCAAATGTATTTTTCATATCAAGTTCCTGAAGAAGGTATTTTTGTGGCTGACGATCAGCGAGATGAGAATGCCCAAGCCGCTTTTCGTCCTCGAAAGAGAATGAGGGCTTTTGGTCGGATCTGATAAAAGCACAGTATGCCAGGAGATCACTAATGGAAATAAACTAGCTTCAGATAAACGTGGCACCAATGATCGCCAACCTATCCATTGTCGTCCAGATATGTGGTGCTACAACAATAATATAAAGGATTATTGGTGTAAAAGCTGCAAAAGTGTTGAGAAACAATCTTTTCATTGACCACGGTTATGGTTCCAAACTACTGCCTCAGGAAGCATTTTTGTAAAACGCAACATAGAATTTAAGGAATAATTGTTCCATTAAAATTTATTTTTGCATTTTTGTATCGCCTAATGGAATTAGTCCTATCTTGATGCAGTTATTAAGTTGTTGCTTTTGAATAATCATTTTTGGAGTTTCACAAATTTTTTGCCTCGCAAGTTTTTTTATTTTCAAAAATAACAGCAAAAAGATAACATAATGTGATATCAATTGAAAAATTGATGAGCTGAGATCATATTAAGATTTCAATGTGATGTTGCTATCATAATAAGATTTCGATTTGCTTTCGTTTTGATGTTTGACTTTGCTCGGGAACTCTGCATCCTGGTGGGATGACAAAAGAAATGTCATTAAAAAGGCGGGTGGGTGATGTCAGAGACATAACTGGATGTCGTGAATATGAAAAAACTGACACGCTCCCATCACTTTTCCGAATATCAGTTAGAATTGTGCAAGCTTTCTCCTTTTTCACTAAACAAATAGGAGGAACAGTTAAGGGCAAGGCAAAGTCCCGCACAAACCGTGCTGGTATGCAGTTCCCAGTTGGGGGCAGAATCCATCGTTTGCTCCGGAATTGGAACTACGCCGAGGGTGCCGGTGCACCGGTCTATCTGGCGGCAGTGATGGAGTACTTGGCTGCCGAAGTGTTGGAATTAGCCGGTAACGCTGCCCGTGACAACAAAAAAACGAAAATCCCTCGCCATCTGCAGCTGGCCATTCGTAACGACGAGGAGTAGAAAACCCCCGTCCTTTTCAGGACGACCAAATCACTGTGATAAAGAAATATTTAAGAATGCTTAAAGTTTAGCCAGTTCTGATACGCCTGGAAGGTAAAATGCGCAAATCAAGTGGAAAACTTTGTTCTAACAATTTGTTCATTTTTGTTTTCGGCCGAATAATAAAGAATTTGCGAATTTACATATTGATCTGTATACGTGGCAACTCTGTTTCGCATGGCATATTTGTATACTAGTATAAAGATGTGTTCAACATCATCACTTCCACTTTCGCATTGCCGTTCGTAATTGTATGTGGTAGTGACGGTGCAAATTATTTAAACTTCTTGTGTGTCTTATTTCGGCAACAGTTGCTCAGAAAATGGTATGAAAGCGAAAAAATTCAACTAGTTCTTTAGGATGATCATTAGCACTTAAAAGTGCTTTGCTGGACTTTTTGGCTGCCTTTCTACCGGCTTTCGGTGCCATCGTGCTGACGGTGTCTAGTACGTTCAGAGTAGCTGCTTTAACTTAAATCACGCTAGTTTTTCACATCACATTTCATTTTATACCTGCTACTGGCAGCGGTGTGCGGACAGACCCTTGGTTAAAAACCGTCTTCTGTTCGCAGAACGGGAAACAGTGAGACGACAGGTCCTCGATGTTGCTCTCGTGTGTTTTGTTTCGGGAACAGTTGCTCAGCAAATGGCTTCAATGTTGTTGCAATACACGTTCAAGTTGAAAATTTTCGATTCTAGTGGTAGTTAGATTATATAAATCCTTCTACGGATCACTGAGCTATGAGCTTTTAAAATACGAGAAAGGCAAACGCGCCTTATGAGTTATCCTCTTTGACACTCGTTTATACCAAACATGTCAGAAAAGTTTAATTTTGAACAATTTGAGATTATGTCACACAACTGAAAATCATAAAATGGTGATCATATTTCCGATGGCATGTAGAAAGAATTATGTTGATTCATTAGATACAACAGGAGATATTCACGATCAAAAACTTATCCCTCTCTCAGAGGGTAAATTTTGAAAAGGCGCCCCATTACTATCCCATCTTACTTTACTAAGTAAGACGTATTCACGACAAAAATAATGAAAACAGCAATGGTCCGAGATTGCTTCCTTACGGAACACCTGATTCGTTAATGAAGTTGTGTGACTCGACATTTCCTAGCTTTACTGATAAAACTCGGCCTAGACGATTTTTTCCAGCATGCAGGAAACCGTGACTGCAACAATGATTGGTTGAAAATTAATCTGAGGGGCGCACACAATGCTCTTGAACATCTTTTCAGTACTATAGACGGAATTCCACCTGGCCCAGCTGATGTTGAAGATTTCAACTTACTTATTGCCGCCATAATATTCTCACCAGAAAATCGAATGTTTGCAATATCTATCGCATTATATGGAACATTTTGAAGGCATCGTTCCACCTGAGTTGAATTAGCCGAGTCTGTATTGAATATTCTCGAGAAGTGTTGTGCGAATAAGTTGCAGGTGCCTCTTAGAGTGTTCGATGTTTCATTTTCAAGGAACATGCTGGAAGGAAGGAAGTCCGTTTTCTTTGCGATTGCCATTAACAAAAGACCAAAGTTTCTTCGGATTTCGTTGCAGATTGGATTGAGTTTTTTGTACGTGCTTAGAGTAGAGATACCGGTTGTACGACCGATTGTTACTAGCTTGAGCAAAATCTTTCCTTGTTATTGGGTTTCGTCGATTGGAATAGTGCCGAAGTGCAGCTGCTCGTAACATTTTAGGCTCACGTAGGTTTCTATTCATTTATTTATTTATTTAATCAACAGACAAATTTAAGTCCTAATGATTGTTTTTAAGAATATTTAAAAAAAAATCTCTTATTCGGCTGTGGGAAAAATGAAAATCGAATCCCGTAGAAACACCGTTGAAGGTTCGTTGCAATCCAATGCACCGTCGATTCCGTAGTTAGTACGACGTAGAGGCAATCTGAGGAGGTTGTTGTTGAGGAGAGCTCTGGAACGAACATTGGTGTTGATTTGACTAAGAAGTGCTGGGCAATCGATATTGTTCGTCAAGACATCGGCAATCAGCATTGCACGGAACAGGTCACGACGCACTTGCAAAGTATCGAGCCCGATAAGCATCCCACGGCTTTCGTAGCTAGGCAGCTGATGAGGGTTGGTCCAGGGCAATTTGCGAAGAGCGAAACGAACGGAACGTCGTTGGATTAACTCAATTCTGAGAACACCGTTAACATAGTGAGGGTTCCATATCACCGAGCAGTATTCGAGTGTTGAGCGACTTCAAACAGTATATATCTGTGAAGCGCTTAGCAGTTTTCATAACAAATTCCAAGCAACGAGAAGCCTTCGTAACTATGTAACCAATATGCTGCTTGTAATTCATTTGTTCGTCTAGATAAACTTCAAGGTCCTTGACACAAGTGACTCTTTCAATCGCTGCATCATGGAGGCAATAATCAAACCGCATAGGGTCTTTCTTACGAATGAATGTGATAATAGAGCATTTGCTAATGTTTAAAGTCATTCGGTTGATCTTGCACCACTTTGAAAAAATGGTCAGTTGACGCTGAAGGTATGAAGCATCCTCTGCACTCTTGACTATTTGGTATAACTTTAAGTCATCAGCAAAAGATAGTCATGGGCCTTCCAGTGAGTAATTTACATCGTTGAAATAAAGGAGGAAAATCAGTGGACCGAGATGGCTTCCTTGAGGTATTCCGGAAAACGCAAAGAACTCCTGCGATAGACTGTCATTGAATTTAACCGCCAGCCGTCGATTGCAGAGATACGATTGCATCCATCGAAGAATACTGGAACCGAAACCCAGCCTATCCAGTTTGGCGATCGTGATAGCGTGATTGATTTTATCAAAAGCTGCGGAGAGATCCGTGTAAATAGAATTCGTTTAGAAGCTATTAGACATAGCATCTATTATGTACGTCGTGAAAGATAAGAGATTAGTAGCAGTGGAGCGTTTCGGCATGAATCCATGTTGAGTTTCCGCGATGTATTGTTTACAGTGGTCGAAAATTGGCTTAAGAACTACTAATTTGAACAATTTATATATGGCGCTTAGGGCAGTAATTCCACGATATTTGTCAATGTTCTTTTTGTCTCCTTTTTTGTGAACTGGAAACATGTAGGAAGATTTCCACATAACGGGAAAGATTCCGGTCGTGAGTGATAGTTGAAACAGTTGGCATAAGGGAGTTACTATTGCACTTGAACATCTCTTCAAGACAACTGTCGGGATACCGTCGGGTCCAGCAGAGTGTGAAGGTTTAAGTTTTACGATTGCCGTTAGTACAGCGTCGATGTCGATATTGATTAAATTCAAAGACAGGCTCGATATGGGAACATTAAGAGCCGCCTGAGAGATTTGGTACTGGCTCTCTAGAAAAAACGCTGGAAAATTTTTTCCTAAACATATCGCTTATCTCTTGCGTGCAGGAACCAGTTTGTTGTTCGTAAAACATGGTCGAGGGTAGGTCCGATTCCTTTCTTAGGTCGTTAACATGTTTCCAAAATGATTTTGGATCGGACTTTAGCCTCCTCTGCACATTGCGCAAATAGTTCGAGTAGCAACGCTTGGTTGTCTTTTTATATACTTTGTTTATTCGCATGTAATTTTGTCGAAACACTACGCCGCCATTCTTCGAGTATTTCTTCAATGCGGTCCTTTTTGAACTTTTCAAACGTATTAGCTCTGCAGTTTGCCACGGAGCCTGTTTGGAGGGCTGGATAATTCGCTTAGGAACGTATTGATCGATTGCATACGTCATAACGTTAGAAAAAGTTTGAGTCGCAAGATTAACATCGTCGTTGTCAAGAATTTCACTCCAGGTCAAGTTAGAAAGAAAAAAAATGATACTATTGTAGTCGGCTTTTTTGAAATTGTAGCTGACGATGCGAGAATCGGTCGTGCGACGATCCATCTGATTCGAGTACAATGTGGAGCGGAGGGCGGTGTCTAACGGATTTCACCAGAGGAAAGGGTGCTGCGATAATTCTGGGTGCACAATCGGATTGGCTCGAGAAGCAGAGGTCGAGTATTCTGCAATACTCATTTTAAACGTGTTTCAATTGACGTAACAGGTTGAGACTGTATCGGTCAAGCAAGTTCGTGATACCAGTGTGGAAGGAAGAATGCAACGCATCTACATACTGGAAACCGTCGGAAGCGGGAAGCCATTTCAGGCCGGGAAAATTGAAATCACCGATAATAAAGATCTCATCAGTAGGTCGCATATGTACGGAAGTAATTTCGTCTATCGATTGTATATGCGTATCGATCAGTGACAGGTCACGTATCCGGTCCGGTGGAAGATAAACCACACAGAGAAATAATGATGAGCTATCACTCAAACTGATCTTCACACATACCTGCTCAACGTTGTTTTCAGAAGCGTTTTGCAAACGACGACGAATAGCAACAAGAACTCCACCACCGATGATTTTGTTACTATTGCGGGAGCTGCGATCGGTTCGAAATACTTCGTAGTTGCTTGTATAGACAGCGTATTTTCGGTCAGCCAAGTTTATGTTAATGCGATGATATCAAAACACTCGTCCGAACAGGCTACTCGGTAATTCTCCTAGCATGAGTTCATACTGCCAGCGTTCTGATAATAAACTTGAATTTGTAAAACGTTTCGAAGAGCAGGTAGTCTATGTGAGTTTGAGCTGGAAGCCTCCCAGTCAATTGTTGAATTGTGCAAGTACTTGCCGGCGACGACGGGTTGGAAGACCTCTTCACCGCTTTCGCACACTGGGCCGGGACGGCTGACGAGCGCTGGCTGCGATTGCACGACTGTGGCGAGGGGATCAGAGGCGTCCATAATACCAACTGCATTGCGTCCCAGTGTCCGGTGAGTAGAAGTCATCGAACTGGAACCGGAGAACGAATCAGCGCATACATAACTGGGTAATGATGAATACTTGCCATGGTGAAAAGTTTGGAAACCCCCTTCGCCGCATCCGCCCGCAGGACCGGCTCGGCTGATGAACGCTGGCGGCGACGGCACGACTGGGGCGGGGGTGTCGGAGGCTTCCATTAATCGAACAACGGTGCGTCCCAGTGTGTTACATTCAGTTATATTCTATTGCCCCAAGGTGGCTTTGGACGAGGGCGGGGTGCGGGAACATCTACTAAGAAAAGGTCACGCAAAACAGAGGAAATTTGTCATAGCTGTATCCACGTCAGCAGCATTATACAGTAGAGAATCCCAGTCGATAACACACAGTGCATTATTGAGTCCGGAAAAGTCAGTCTTCGAAAAGTTGAACATCGTCAAACCGAACAAGCCGAGGACAAGTCAAAGTGACAGAAAGTGGAGGATGATTTGCGTCAACGGCTACTAAAGCCTCAAATGCTTCAGCAGTGATGCAATTCCTTGAAATTTCTTCGTTTATGAAAAGCAGGTCTAGCGTACGGTTGCGCATGTTAGTAACAGTGTTTTTTTGCACCATGTTCAGTAGCGACTTTCCATCCAGCAAAGAAACGTTCGGCCTTGTCCAGGTTGATCCAGATGGATCATGGATAGCAAAACCTGAATAAGTTTCCATCCAAACTAGACCTGGTTGGTTATAGTCTCCAAACAGTAAATGCACTGTGCTGGGATCTATAGATTGAGCGATGTCGAGTGCGGTATCAATATGACTTTGAACAACTTCAACGTTATCGACAGAATCGGGGTAGGTATATACCACACCTACAAATATGTCAGTATTATGGCTGCGAATTTTTACCTAAAGCTGTTCAAGAGCATGATTCAGAACAGATTTACGTTTGGACGAAAGCTGGTTGGAGACAGCGATAAGCGACACCGCCGCGTTTTTTTTCAGCATTTTCTGGATCCCCATCGTTACGGTACACCGTGTACATCGAGCAAAATAATTGAAGTCAATCTTCGTACGTAGCCCTCTAACATTATGATAATACAATAAGATGTGTGATAAAACTGGCTGAGAGTGCGAACGAGACCGATTTGTACTGGAATCAGGAAAGTAGTGAATGCTTTAACTGTACAAGGTACTATTTGACTTGCCGGCAGTGGTTGATTGGAAGATCATCTCCGCTCTCGCACTCAGGGCCGGGACGGCTGTCGACCGCTGACTGCAGTGGCACGACTGAGGCGGGGGGTCAGAGGTTTCTATTATACTAACTTCGGTGCGTCCCAGTGGCCGGAAGAATGATGACATCAAACTGGAACTAGAACACGATTCAGCGCTTGAAATACTGGAAACGAATGGATACTCGCCCAGTCTAGTAGTTTGGAAGCCCCCTTCTCCGCACCTGCCCTCAGGACCAGGGCGCAGGCTGCAGTGGTACGATTGAGGCAGGAGAGTCAGAGGTTTCCATAGTATAATTTACGGTGCGTCCCAGTGTGCTGCATACATTCAATGCTTAGATATTCCTTGTGCGGGCGTTAGAGAGAGGCTCACCAAAGGTTTCCAAAATTTTTGGGTCGATGTTTCCTCAAATTGGCGAAAATATATTGTTCATTGCAATGCAGGATCAAGGCCAACTTTGAAAGGCACAAAGGTCATGTTGCTAATATCAGAACCTTTGGTAATCAGTTTAACTACCACTGGGTCCTTACTTAGCTCGAGGTTGGCTCGCACCATAGCAGAAATCTCGTCGTTGGTGACATCCGTTGGTGATAGCTTCCGTAAATGACATAAGTGGCGAATTTTCGTCTGCCGATTTGGTGATGGATCGGAGATGCGAGTTCTCAAACAATTTGGCACATTCACCACACATCCAAAATAGATTTTTCTGATGCGATGTAAAGTACCCCAACCGAGCGCGGGAAAAACCCGAGCATGCCAAATTGATCATGCATCCACAGTATCCGCGACAAGCAACGGAATCAGCTATGACAACAGATTTTTCCATACTTATGATAAATGCAATAGAACGCCTTCAGTTAGGCTTTATACAAAGCTCTTGTGCATCTTGTGCAAAGCTCTCCACCGTTGTTTTTTCCCCAATGCTAATGACTAGCAGCTGTGACGTAATCGCTCTTGTCGAAAGCGTGCAGACGACACAAAACACATCTGCTCGCAGTGGCGATACAATCCAAATTGATTCAAGTTTTGTTGAGAGGCTTGTTTCTACCTGATTTCGTTTGTAGCTTTTTCACTAATGGGCGGTCCTAACGGCTATAAAAATAGCCGCACACAGAATTTTATTGTCGATTATTTCATTTCGGATTTGCATAATTTATTGAAAGAAACTATCAATATGCTGTAGGGATTCGTTTCCAGCATTCAGTAGAGTCAAATTGCGTAATTCTCTACGACATTAAACTCTAAAACATTTTTTGCAAAAAAAGGCTTCACTTGATCTCGATTACTGTGAATTTCACACAGCGAAAAGTGCACAAATCTAAGCAAACTGTTCTTGATTTGCCGTAAACTGAGGATATTTCCCTACGATTTGCGAACAACAAATCCTAATAGTTCTTTAGAAAACTTTTAGAGCCATTAGAACGGCTGATATTGTGCAATGCTCTCCACCGTTGTTTTTTTCCCCAATGCTAATGACTGGCAGCTGTGACGTAATCGCTCTTGTCGAAAGCGTGCAGACGACACAAAACACATCTGCTCGCAGTGGCGATTGAATCCAAACTGATTGAATTTTTGTTAAGAGATTTCCTTTTATGTGATTTCGTTTGTAGCTTTTTCACTAATGGGCGGTCCTAACGGCTATAAAAATAGCCGCATACAGAATTTTATTGTCGATTATTTCAATTCCGATTTGCATAATTTATTGAAAGAAACTATCAATATGCTGCATCGATTTGTTTCCAGCATTCAGAAGAGTCACATTGCGTAATTCTCTACGACATTAAACTCTAAAACATTTTTTGCAAAAAAAGGCTTCACTTGATCTCGATTACTGTGAATTTCACACAGCGAAAAGTGCACAAATCTAAGCAAACTGTTCTTGATTTGCCGTAAACTGAGGATATTTCCCTACGATTTGCGAACAACAAATCCTAATAGTTCTTTAGAAAACTTTTAGAGCCATTAGAACGGCTGATATTGTGCAATGCTCTCCACCGTTGTTTTTTTCCAATGCTAATGACTGGCAGCTGTGACGTAATCGCTTTTGTCGAAAGCGTGCAGACGACACAAAACACATCTGCTCGCAGTGGCGATTGAATCCAAACTGATTGAATTTTTGTTAAGAGATTTCCTTTTATGTGATTTCTTTAGTAACTATTTCACTAATGGGCGGTCCTAACGGCTATAAAAATAGCCGCATACAGAATTTTATTGTCGATTATTTCATTTCGGATTTGCATAATTTATTGAAAGAAACTATAAATATGCTGTAGGGATTCGTTTCTAGCATTCACAAGGACCAAATTGAGGAACTCACTGCGATATTCACCACTTTTCGGAACATTTTTCCCGGACGATTTGTTGTACAGCAGCAGATATTTTGTTCTCTTCCTTAGAACGCGTTCTGATTGGCTGGTGTTGACATGGAGCAAATGAGACAGGTTTTTCAATAGTGTACTATTGAAATACTTCAATGTTTTTGCTATACACGTTTAAATTGAAAAATTTCGATTCTATTGGTAGTTAGATTATATAAATCCTTTCACAGATCACTGAGCTATGAGCTTTAAAAATACGAGAAAGGCAAACGCGCTTTATGAATTATCCTCTTTGATACTCGTTTATACCAAACATTTCAGAAAAGTTTAATTTTGAATTATTTGAGACTATGTGACAAAACTGAAAATTTTATCATAAAATTGTGATCATATTTCCATTTCGGCATGTCGCAAGAGGGTAAATTTTGAAAAGGCACCCCATAGTAAAGTAAGTCGTATTCACGACAAAATGGGTTGTATAGAGGTTCAGTAAAGTAAATTCCGCATAATTCTTTAGGAGTATTATTATGGTTTTAAGAAGAACCGAATAGAAGTCTGGAATAGAGAACTGGACCCTGAGTTCAAGACCTAAATTTAGATCCAATAACAGACTCAGAATCCAGTTTCAGTCGCTGCTGGTTCTCGCCTTGATGGCCAGCAAGCGAATGAGAGATGCGACCTGAGCGTTTGAGGTTTTAACCACGCAGAAGGTGCATTCTCCGTCGCTGCTGGTTAACTCCCGCTGGCTAGCAAGCGAATGAGAGATGCGACCTGAGCGTTTGAGGTTTTAACCACGCAGAAGGTGCATTCTCCGTCGCTGCTGGTTAACTCCCGCTGCTGCTGCTGGTTAAGGTCCTTTCGCCTCGATGGTCAGCAAGCGAATGAGAGATGCGACCTGAGCGTTTGAGGTTTTAACCACGCAGAAGGTGCATTCTCCGTCGCTGCTGGTTGATGATTCCACTCCCACGACGTCTGCTTCCATCGAACGCACGAAAAGAAATGATCGATTTTCGACCACGGTTTCCCTTTTATACGCATTCAGTTGAAGATATGTGCCTGACTACCTCAAAATCGTCGTCCTTGCGCGAAAACCCCAAGCGAAAGTAAAGAGTTTTCCGCGTTGTTTTCAAATTTTAAGAAAACTTAATTTTTGAGTTGTTTGTGGTTATCGCACACTGTTCAAAATATTATCCTGAATTCCTGATCATATTTTTGATGAAATGGTGAAAGAATTATGTTGCTACCATTAATACAAGTCGAGATATTCACGGTTAAGTTCTGCCCATTCTTCCATATGGCTAATTTTGAGTAAGTCGTATTCACGACAAAAAGAAGCTCTTGGCTTATGAGGAAATATATACAGAAAAAAAATATAAATTTTACAGGTGACAGAATGCTATAAACGATACAATTCACAACTGCTTAATTTTTCAAATGACGCAATATTCCACTCGCACAGAATTTTATATGCTCGAAATGTAATTTGCACTCAGCTACCAAGTGCCGCTGTACAAGGCGAGATGAAAAAACTGCAACAAAGTAAAACGCCATAATTTTTTCATTTTTTTTTAAATTTTATTGAATGAAAGCAAAAAATGTCGGAAATAACATCAAATTTGAGAATCGGTTTAGATTTGTTCGAATTGGCCACCTTTGGCACGAACTATGGCCTTCAAACGGCCAATGAAACCATCACACGCTGCCCGAAAGTGGCTCTGCGGTATTTTGTCCCATTCTCGGCGAAGCGCTTGCTTGAGATGATCGACACTTTGGTATTTTTTAGTGCCAACCTTGCTTTCCAAAATACCCCAGGCACAATAGTCCAACGGATTGGCATCCGGAGATTTTGGTGGCCATTGTGCGGTGGAAATGAAGCGAGGAACCTCATTTCTTAACCATTCTTGGGTGGCGCGTGCTGAGTGCGATGGTGCTGAGTCCTGTTGGAATGTCCAAGGTCTGCAGCCGAAATGTTTGCGTGCCCAGGGCTTCAGAACTCCCTCCAAAATATTTTCGCGATAGATTTGCGCATTTATTTTGACCCCACGGTCGATGAATACGAGCGGCGAGCGACCATCGGCTGTTATGGCGGCCCACACCATCACCATGGCCGGCTTTTGAGTTCTGGTGGCCAACCGAAGTTGCAAATTTTCAGCTGACCTCTCTGGCAAGTAAACACGATCATTTTGTTTGTTTACAAACTGCTGGATAACGAATGGTTTCTCATCGGAGAAAACCAAATTCGGCAGTTCACCACTTTCGGCCAAGCGAAGCAACTCTTTAGCTTTTTCGAGTCTAACTTTTTTTTGCGCATCAGTAAGATCTTGCACTTTTTGGAACTTCAATGGCTTTAGTCCAAGCTCATTTTTCAATATTTGCCGAATGGCATATTGCGATATGTTCAGCTCACGAGCCATTTTTCGGCCACTGCGACGCGGATTTCGTTCAATTCGCTTCTTCACTTTTCGAACCATTTCTGCCGATGTTGCTGTTTTTTTTTCGTCCACTTCCTTGACGTCGGGCTACGCTACCAGTATCACGGTAACGAGCGATGGTACGAGACACAAAAGATTTATTCACTTTTAAATGCTGGAGGGCTCTAACGATAGCCACTTGTGGTTTTCCAGCCAAATGCAAAGCAATCACACTATCACACTTGAATTCCATCACAAATAACTTTTTTTCTGAAAAATTCCCACCAAAATGCTTTTGTGCGCTTGTAAATAATATAATGAGCTGTCACTAGAATAAATCTGACAGCTGTGGGACGAGCGGTTTAGAAATGACAGCAGTCTGAAGTTGGTTGCAGTTTTTTCATCTCACCTTGTATGGATAAATTTATCAATTATTCAATGAACAGATATGAGTTCTGTGGTCCGGTCGAGTAACCGATGTGCTTGTGATCTAATGTTTCTCGGTTCAAGTCCCGCTGCTGCTATCGATCTTTTGTTTTTTTATTTCATTCGAATTCAAGGCATGTAGTTTTCAAATCACACAATTTTACATGTTCTTGATTATAAATTTCGTCTCGGGTTGGCGGTTCAATGCATAGGACGCTGGTTTTACAAGCCAGTTGTCGTATGTTCGAGCCCCGACCTGGAAGGATTCTTAGTGTCAGTAGGATCCATAGTACTAGCCATGCAATGATTCTGTACACTAAGAATCGGCTGCGAAGTCTGTTGAAACAGAAAGGCCAAATTCCACAAAAGGGATGTAATGCCAAGACTGCTTTTTGATTATAAATTTGTATGAAATACGATGCTCTATGTGTGCATTTTATAAGATGTAAAATCAGAAGATTTTTTCGAACTGTGTAATTATTGCGTTTTTGAAGCATTTGGTTTAATTCTCCATTTCGACAGATAATCACTGAAAACATTTAAGCTTCTTTGTAGGCGACTGCAGATCACTCTTAGATTTCTACCTGTGGCTAACAGACTTGTGTCGTCACAGAATAGCGATTTTTGACAACCACGGATAGATTTGGAAGATCAGAAGTGAAAAAATTATACAAGATTGGAGCTACGCTCGATCCCTGCGAATTATACCGGCTCGAATTATACAACATTTTAGCTATGCTCGAACCTGCTCGTGCGGGTAGCAATTCAGATTTAAAATTCTGATAGCTAACCTGAAGAGTACGATCAGTTTAATAATTTTGAATCATTTTGATCAAATAAATAGGAAACTGGACATCAGACATTTTTGCTATTAAACCTTTGTGCCAAACACTGTCGAATGCTTTTTCTATGTCTAGAAGAGCAATTCCAGTGGATAACCCTGAAGATTTATTCGCTTTTGACATGTTCGTAACTCTTACAAGTTGATGAGTAGTTGAATGTTCATGACGAAATCCATACTGCTCTGGTAAATAAATTGAATTCTCATTTATATGAGACATCATCCTCAACAAGATAATTTTTTCAAAAAGTTTACTGATAGAAGAAAGTAAGCTAATTGGTCGATAAATTGATGTTTCTGCTGGATTTTTATCAGGTTTGAGGATAGGAATTACCTTAGCGTTTTTCCATCTTTTTGGAAAGTAAGCTAATGAAAAACACTTGTTGAAAATTTTAACCAGGAGTCTCAAGGTAACATCGGGAAGATTTTTAATAAGAATATTAAAAATTCCATCATTACCAGGAGCCTTCATGTTTTTAAGTTTCCTAACAATTGATTTAATTTCATCAAAATTCGTCTCAATAATGTCATCGTGTGATAACACTTGGGTTGAAATATGCTCATATTTCAATGAGATTTCATTTTCAATAGGACTCACAACGGTCAAATTAAAATTGTGTACACTCTCGAACTGCTGATCAAGTTTTTGAGCTTTTTCGCCATTTGTAAGAAGTATTTAATTTCCTTCCTTGAGAGCAGGAATTGGTTTCTGAGGTTTCTTAAGAACCTTAGAAAGTTTCCATAAAGGTTTAGAATATATTTAATATGTTCAACTTCTTTAGCGAAATTTTCATTTCGCCAAAGAGTAAATCTATGTTGAATTTCTTTTTGTAAATCCGTAACTATGTTTTTCATAGCAGGATCACGAGAACGTTGATATTGTCGTCGACGAACATTCTTCAACCGAATGAGCAGTTGAAGATTGTCATCGATGATAGGAGAATTTAATTTAGTTTGAGCTTTGGGAACTGAAAGATTTGTAGCTTCGATAATATATTGATTCAAATTATCAATTGCTATGTCGATGTCCGCAGTATTTCCTAAAATAGTTTCATGATCCACATGATGATAGTTGAATATAGAACTAATAGGATTAATTATAGCTTCGTTGGAAAGTCTGAATGTTACTGGAAGATGATCTGAGTCAAAGTCAGCATGTGTAATCGGTTCACTACAAATGTGACTTTGATCTGTTAGAACCAGATCAATTGTAGACGGGTTTTCAATTGGAATGGCAAATATGCTCCAGCGATGAAATAAATTCCGTGAATGGTTTCAACTTCGATTCCCAAGCTTTCAATAACTTTAGTAAAATTCGATGTTTAATTTGTCGTTGGCAATATAAATTTTGTGAACTTTGAGAAAATTTTAAAATTCATCTTCATTCGATTTCAAAGATCGAGCATTCCAATTTAAAATATTCAAATAATTATTTAACATCACTGTTAAATTTTAAATTCATTATAATATTATTTGCGAATTACCATCCGATTTGAAATGCTTCTAAAAGTGATTTCAAAAATAGAGTCGAATTCATTCGGATGATCATTTGAAAAAGTTGATCTTGTAGGTAGATCATTTTATTTTCAGTTATATCGCCTAAATCAACTTCATTTAAAGAAGCGAATGGCATTGAAGGAATATTTGTAGGTAGACTGCCATTAGACGAAGATGATATGGCCGATCAACCTATTAATAAATTGTTTTCGTTAGAAGATGAACTGCAAGGTGGTCTTGTGTTTTGATTATTTACATTAGAAGAAATAGGTGGTAGATTTCTACCTGTTATACTAGCATAACTGACATTAGAAGAAGATGACGAGGTCGATCTTCCTGTCAATGAATTGTTTTCGTTAGAAGATGAATTGGCAGGCGTACCTGTTTTTTGTTTTAAATTCGAAGAAATAAGTGCCTTAGAAGAATTAGGCGTGGTATTTGTAACGGTTTTTTTGATTTTCAGGTATGTTCTGTAAATTTAAGGTCGTTGATTTGACTTGTTGTCGAAGCGAACGAGCATTTAAATTTTTTTCCTGGCAGGACATTTCAAATAATTATATTTATGATTTCCATCGCAATTTGAACATGAAAATTTATCAGTAGTTTCATTAATTGGACAAACGTCTTTCGAATGCGATTTACCACAATTCAAACACCGTATATCCATATGACAATTTTTGGTTCCATGACCGAAGCCTTGGCAACGACGACATTGCGTTAAGTTTGCAATACGATTATGCCGTTTATAATGTTCCCAATAAATTTAAATGTGGGAAATGAAACGTACCTTTTCTAAAGTTTTCAAATTGTTTACATCACTTCGATTGAAGTGTATTAGGTAAAGTTCATGGGAAATCCCAGAGCGTGGTTTAGAAGTACCATTCGCTCTTTTTTTCATAAGTATCACTTGGGAAGGGGCAAAACCAAGCAATCCTTTCAGTTCATTTTTAATTTCATCAGTACTTTGATCATTTGATAAGCCTTTCAAGACAGCCTTGAAGGGTATGCCTGATTTTATATTATAAGAATCAAATTTATGAAGTTTCTCGGACAAATATCGAATAAGACGTTCCTAATCATCCAATCTATCAACCAAGACTCGACATTCTCCTCTTCGTTCGATTTAAAATGAGACTTTTACTTCCGGGAGAAAAGTAGAAATCTCAGTACGGAATGCTTTGAAGTCGGAAATCATCACCGTCCCTGGTGGCATAGATTGATGTTTCTTCCCAGAACGACAAGCGTCCATTTTGGGAATTTTTGAAGAATTTTCTTTTATGTCGCTACAATCGGATTCAGGAAGAATCTCGTAAATATTGTTAGACGGCATAGGATCAACGGAAGGGAAATCCGTCCGTTGTCTTTTATTTTTACATTCAGATTCTATAAGATCGTTAATGTTATTAGAAAAATGTTGAATAACGAATTGTGATTTATTCCGTATTGAATGATTTTTAGTCTTAGGCTTGTTGCCTTTCCGGTTGGACGCATGCATTTTTGAAATGAATGAAATTTTAAATTAAATTAACTAGGTTAAATTAGTCTTCGATTAGACTCCTAGCTAGCCTTAAAAAGGCTGATTAATTTCTTAGTCACTCTAATATAACTCTTTGTATCACTTAGTCACTCTAATATCACTCTTTGTATAACCTTGAGAAAGGCTGACTAATTGTTAGTCTTTAAAAAGGCTGTTTCAGGAATCAGGAATCAGAACAAATTGGCTCAAATGGCACGTTCCCCTTGATATTTGGAGATTTGTGCCTTGCCATCAATTTGTTTTTAGCATCATTTTCCGGATATATAAGAGGGAAGGATTGAAAGGAAATGGTAAGGGTTGGACTAGGAGGATGGGAAAAATTGACGACACAAAAACACATAAAAGCAGAAGTAAATTCTGCACCCCTAAGGGATGCTGAACAATCTGCTGAGGATCACATTTTGTGGAAGCAGAAGGAAATTCTGAACCTCTACGAGGTCCCGAACAGTCTGCTGTTAATAAAACCTCCAACCCCCGAGAGGATTTAGAGATCTTACAAAAGCGACACCATTCTGCACTCCCGGAAGAATGCAGAACGACTCGCAGTATGTACGAGCAGAAGTAAATTCGGTACCCCCCTTCTGACTATAGCTCCTTACCACATTGGGTAAGAAACGAGAGAATATCCTTCAATTTTAGCTCCGCATACACAGACTCAACCATGTATGGAGAACCAAAAACCCGGATACGTAGCTGCGTCAATGCGGGACAGTTACATATCAGATGACATGAAGTACCATAATCGCATTCACACAAATCACACGAATAATACTCAGCACGTTGAATAGTAGCCATGTGATAATTGAGTTTGCAATGTCCAGTCAGAGCTCTGACAAAAATACTTCAATGATACTTGGAGAAATGATGTAGACACTGACATTTTCAGATTTAAATCTGGTAGAAATGCTTTTCTCTGAGCGCAAGTTTGCAAGCTGCGCCAGTAGCTGGCATGTTTGGAGGCAGCCCAAGAACGTATCTTGTGCTTTATCCAACTAGTTGAAAGTGGTAAAGCTGGTTCAGGACCAACGAAATCATTCGTTGCACCAGCTCTAGCCAACTCATCAGCCCATTCATTTCCAGTAATACCAGAATGGCCGGGTACCCATAAGAAGTAAACAGCATTTGAAACGCTGAGGTCTTCAATTTGAGTTCGACATGCGATCACTAGATTCGACCGTGAGTCATTCGAACTGAGTGCTTTTAAGGCTGCCTGACTGTCGGAACAAAAATAAATTCGTTTACCACAGATCCTCTGCTGAAGTGCCGATTGTACTCCACACAGAATTGCGTAGATTTCTGCTTGGAACACAGTACAGTATCTACCAAGTGAATGAGACTGCTCCAGCCTCATTTCACGACAGTAGACACCAGCACGACCATTCAACAGAGAACCGTTCGTAAAACAAACTATGTGTTCATCAAGTTGTCGTTCCAGACAACCAGACAACCATTCCTAACGAAGAGGATAGCTCACATTGAATGTTTTAAAAGGAAAACTGCGTGTGAGAGTTAGGTCACTAGGAGCGAGTAAATACTCATCCCACGTAACCATTTGAGACCACAAGCGAGTGTGGCTGGTAGCATAATCTAATGGGTTACTGTTCCAAAGCCCTGTAACCCTAAGACGGTATGCACAAGATAATGCTTCTTGTTTTAGGAACACATGTAGTGGTTTAATACACAGTAGCGCCTCTAGAGCAGCAGTAGGAGTTGTCGTGAATGCTCCTGTCATCGCCATTAGGACCATCCTTTGGAGATGATTTAGCTTTGACTGAACTCTCGCGACTTCTCCTTTCTGCCACCATACAAGACATCCATATGCTAAAATTGGTCTAACAATAGTTGTGTAGATCCAATGAATATATCTGGGTTTGAGTCCCCATGATCTCCAAAAGCTCGTCTGCATTGGCCGAAAGCCATGCAAGCTCTTTCAATCCTGGAGTCAATGTGAGCAGACCAATTCAGTTTTGAGTCAAGAATAACCCCGACGTATTTAACTTGATCGACCACAGTGACCTCTGAACCAAAGAACTGCAACGGACGAGCTCCTGTAATTATCCTACGATGAGTGATAAGCACCATAGATGTTTTGCCCGGATTTACAGATAATCCAACCTGCCAACACCATTGTTCAACAGGGCTTGCTGCATTAAATCAAAGAGAGTGTTAATGCTTATACCGGTCATCAATATATGATAATCGTCGGCAAAACCATAAGTCGGAAATCCAAGGTTATTAAGTTTCCTTAACAAACCATCAGCGACTAGGTTCCATAAAAGTGGGGATAGTACACCACCTTGAGGACACCCACAGACACTCAGCTTTCTAATCTCTGGCCTGCCGAATCGATGATCAAAGAAGTTGATTACTAAGCATTGCGTGTATCCAGTAAGGGAAAAACTTAGCCAGTTGGGAAACCGCTACCGACACTACACGGCTATCTAGGCTGCTCAGAGAGGGAAATTAACATTGATGGTCAACTTCCATGGATGGCCGAGCAGCCGAGAAAGCAGCTGTTAGTGATTCAGGTAGCCTTGAAAAAGACTGAAGCCTTGAATCAATGAAACTCTAGGTAGCCAGAAAAAATTTCCAACAACACGTTTTGCCGGGTACGTAACTTATACAATAATATCTCCGGAACTAGAAGTCGCAGACATTTGATCTTTGAACTTGATCAATGGCCCAATAGTAGCTTTCAAACGAGCCTTAGTCGAGCCCTTCCGATCTCGTCGAACTGAATTGATTGGTATAAAACACTATGGGTCTCCGAGGCTCCGTTCGAATGTCGGGTTTTTCAGCAATTCTAATACCTTTCAATAGAGAAAGGCAAAAAGAGACATCACCTATCGCCTGGTGCTACACAACAAGCATCACATTAAATCATCAACAAGAGCTATAGCGCTGTATCTAAGGCCAGGTACAGGCAGCGTACACAACAAGCTCAGCGAAGACCACTTCGTTGCTCTCGGAGATAGAAGAAAGCTACTCCAGAATACAGCAAATTAGAAATCGTTGGGGTGAGCTTCACACCGAGTACCTGTGGGAATCAGAAAGCGACTAACATATAGATCTGAGATCTTATGTTATTCCAAATCGTAGTATATTGTCGTTTTATATAGTTCAGTTGAGACCAATTGAAGCATAGTTACGATCTTATGGATGAGAAATTAGGAGATCCATCTTTGCCGCTACGCGAAAATTTAAAGGGTCCTAATTCGCATAGAATGAAGTTCTACAAAGGAACTTATTCGGGCCCATGTATATTCGGCGCAAATTGAAACCATTAAATTTATTTCAGATTTCTAGAGACTTGACATTACGATTCTTCGCAACCAAAGAGATAGTCCATTCAGATAAGATCAGCATTGTAGTCGATTTTTGGAGGCTAACGAGATTGGCAACTCTCAGGCGACGACCTCCTACAGGGAAATTACGACAAAAATAAGTTTTGGTGATAAAGATGTGTATTTGGTTCTGGATCTGAATACTGAATCTGGACATGGTTTATGGACCAGAATTTTGACAAAAAATCTAAATCTCATTTCTTGGCTTGAATTCTAGATATCGGTTTCGGGTCTAAATCTGAGGCAGGATTCTGGAGCTGGATTCAGTATTCCAAACAAGATTTTTACTCTAAAAATTTTACAGAGATGCTGGGAATGCACCAGAATCGTGAACTGGGCCAAAATGTTGAAGCATGATTATAGACCCGATTTCTGTTTTCTAAGTGAACATGCATTCTGAACTTGGAACCTGATTTTGTAGTCTGAAACTGATGTAGAATACTTTATTTGAATCCTGAATTTGGAACTGGATTCGGTACATGGATTCTAAGCAAAGATCTGAATTACAGACCAGGATTCTATACTATATTGGAACTCAGAAACTGGGCCTGATTACAGTAACTTGACCTAACCTCTGAACATGAATTTTTGATCTGAGTGCAGAATCTTAAATCGGGACTTCGACTCAGATTCTGGACCAAAATTATTGACAGAGATTTTCTACCTGAATCTGAATTCTGCATCTGGATTCTGGAATTAAATTTTCAACCTGGACTTGGACTTTGGTTCAAGGCCAGAATTCTGACCCCGGATCAACTCCTGACAGAGTTTTTGAACTTGAAACTAGCTGCTGAACCATGGCTCTTCACCTGAATTCTGGTCCTAGTTTCAGAACATGGACTTGGCTTCTTGAACGAAAATCGGGATCCAAATTTTAGGCCTGCATTTTGGACCTGGGTTATAGACCTGAACTCCTGACTAAGTTCTGATCCCAGGCCTAGATTTTGGGTCAGAATTTCTGACAAAAATTTTAGATCTGGTTCTAAATTCTGAACCGGGAAACAGGATTCTGGGTCTGAATTCCGAACATGAATCTGAATTCTGGATCTGACCTCAGAATTCTGAACAAGATTTCGGACTCGAACATTGAAAATCATTCTGACCATCTGGATTCTGGACGTGGACTTGATTTTGTTCTGTACAAATTACATTCATGCAATCAGTTTGGAATATAGACATGATATGAATTTCTAACGAAACATTGAAACTATTTACTACTTTACTGCCCACTAGTGTAGCTGAATCACTGATCTAGACTAATAACATTAACCTAAAAATATTTCAGATTTCAATGTGTCTTTGTTCATAGTAAAATCAAACAGGTCATAAGAAGTGTATCGAAAATAAGGTATCAACAAATTTGTCTTTCAAATTATGATAAAAAATGATATTTTATTCAAACTAAAAATTGATCCTTTATTGTACGAGGTTAAACTTGAGCGTAACGAAAACCGGATGAAATTTAAGTTATTCCTTCACAAATTATCGAACTTATGTTCGAACGCTCTTCTTCAAGTTCCGGACAAGTGTTGCATCACATTTTTTGGACGCTTGAGCCCAAATTTTTTTGAACTCCTGCATGTTCTCAGCTGCTTTACCAGTCATCTTGAAGACCCTCTTCACGATTGCTCAGTAACGTTCGATGGGTCGAAGCTGAGGGCAATTCGGTGGATTGACAAATTGGAAATTTATACTTCTTTTCGCTAGACAATTGAGAGTGGTTTTGGCATAGTGAGTCGTCACTAAATCCGGCCAAAACAGAGGAGGTGTACTATTTTTCTTATATGTGTACGGCGTACAATGTAGGGATAATGGCACAGGAACAAATCTCTTCAGTGGGCAATCTAATTCCGCTACGGCTAACACCAACACACCAGAGAATTAAAATTGTCCGTACAGTTCGAACCGGTGTCCACAACAGATTACCTTGGGTAGGGTCTGATTGAGGATCGGATCGATAGACAAATTTTTGTGGTTCTCTCGGCGGTGCTCCAGAACGGATGGACGAAGTTCGATAGCGACTCGGAACGCTGAAACGAACTATACTCGATGGCGACAGGCTCAAAAGCAGCAGCAATCGGAATTCTCACTCAAGCAGCGGATACCAAACCTCAAATGGTGTTCTTTCGGTGGCAGATAAGAAATTCCAGGTTTAACTCTTTAATTTTATTTCGCGATGTTTACAGTACAATGGTTACAACAATAATAAATTTTATATACTTATATACTTTTCTTATATACTATTTTTCAGTTCGACGTGTGCATTCATTCAGCAAGGATTAAGCCCCACCCCCTTTCAATACAACAACACGAATTGCGTGTTAGCAGAGAATGCTTGTATGGGGAGACTTTCCTGTGCGGACATGAATGGACATGATCAATGCGTGTGAATTTTAGGCAACAGATACAAGCTATTGGATTAAATTTGAGTTCAGTGGGGAATATGGGAGCGGGAATGTATGACAAAATAATCATTTTGGGAAAAGACAAGACATGAGTAATTTTTTCCCTGCATTATGCGTTCGGTATCGAACAATATGAAGGCAGCAATTTCCTCTGGAGACACTCAGATCGATAGATTTCTGCATTTATAGTTCCGTTAGTGTAAAAAATGGGTGACTTCAAACCACAGGAACATATTGCTTGACATACCAGTACCTTTCAACCGAATTTCTCCACTTGAATCGACCTGTCCGCATCGATCACATTCTCCCCAACGACGACAGTAAAGTATTGTGGACCTGGAAGGGTTTTTGAGTCCTCCTTTACATAAGTCTCATCGTCCATCAAAACGCATGCATCCGGACACTGCAAAAGATGCGAATACAATTTCCGGGTTCTTGTTGCTGCTCGCTTCTTCTGTTCTACACTTTGTTTCAAGATTTTCTGCTTCTTGTGGGTCTTTAGGTGATTTCTCCTCTTGATACGCTGGATCAAGACAGACGTTCCTACTTTTTTAGCCAAATCACGTATTGACATTGATTTGTTCTTGATGTTTAGAGATACCACTTTGTGGTCCAGTTTTGGGTTTGAATAACCGGGTTTTCTGCCTCTTCCTAGTTGCTCATGCAAATAATAGTGTTCCCCCAACTTATTAATGATGGTTTTAACACTGGCATGATGAATTCCAAACCACTTCGCACGTTGTCGCATAGTAATACCCTTCTCACTTAGCCATGTGACCAGAACCTCAATTTTCACTTTCTATTAAATACGCGACATTTCAACCGCACAAACAAGTAAACGGAAGAAAGCCGACAACGAATCGCACAGCATGTTGTGATCTGAGCATTAAAAACCATCACAAATACATGCATACAACACAAATGTATGTGGATAGCTTATTTTCGATACACTCCTTAATCTCTATTGAATTGATTGCAGCAAACATCCATTGGATCATTTTGTCCATACTGTGTGCGATGAGCTGATCGTTGTATAAAGCCCGTTCTTTGTAAAGATCTTCCCGGAACATTGATATGAATCCTTGCTAGAACAGTCGGTGTTGAACAGTCGTTCGCACCGCACGCGCATAGCTCTTGGCTCCTGGAAATTTTTTCTGGCTACCTAGAGTTTCATTGATTCAAGGCTTCAGTCTTTTTCAAGGCTACCTGAATCATTAACAGTCTTTTTAAAAACTAACAATTAGTCAGCCTTTCTCAAGGCTATACAAAGAGTGATATTAGAGTGACTAAGTGATACAAAGAGTGATATTAGCGTGACTAAGAAATTAATCAGCCTTTTTTAAGGCTAGCTAGGAGTCTACTCGAAGACTAATTTAGCATAGTTGATTTAATTTAATATTTCATTCATTTCAAAAATGCCTGCGTCCAACCGGAAAGGCAACAAGTCTAAGGCTAAAAATAATTCAATACGGAATAAATCACAATCCGTTATTCAACATTTTTATAATAACATTCACGATCTTCGATCTGAAAAAAATAAAAATAAAAGACAACGGACGGATTTCCCTTCCGTTGATCCTATGCCGTCTAACAATATTTACGAGATTCTTCCTGAATCCGATTGTAGCGACATAAAAGAAAATTCTTCAAAAATTCCCAAAATGCACGCTTGTCGTTCTGGGAAGAAACATCAATCTATGCCACCAGTGACGGTGATGATCTCCGACTTCAAAGCATTCCGTACTGAGCTTTCTACTTTTCTCCCGGAAGTAAAAGTCTCATTTCATATCGGACTAAGAGGAGAATGTCGAGTCTTGGTTGATGGATTGGAAGATTACGAACGACTTATTCGATATTTGTCCGAGAAACTTCATAAATTTTATTCATATGATATAAAATCAGACAGACCCTTCAAGGCTGTCTTGAAGGGTTTATCAAATGATCAAAGTATTGATGAAATTAAAAATGAACTGAAAGAATTGCTTGGTTTTGCTCTTTCCCAAGTGATACTTATGAAAAAAGAGCGAATGGTACTTCTAAACCACGCTCTGGAATTTCCCATGAACTTTACCTAATACACTTCAATCGAAGTGATGTAAACAATTTGAAAACTTTAGAAAAAGTACGTTTCATTTCCCACATTAAAATTCATTGGGAACATTATAAACGGCATAATCGTATTGCAAACTTAACGCAATGTCGTCGTTGCCAAGGCTTCGGCCATGGAACCAAAAATTGTCATATTGATATACGGTGTTTGAATTGTGGTAAATCGCATTCGAAAGACGTTCGTCCAATGAATGAAACCACTGATAAATTTTCATGTTCAAATTGCGATGAAAATCATAAATTCAATTATTTGAAATGTCCTGTCAGGGAATAAATTTTAAGCGCTCGTTCGCTTAGACAACAAGTCAAATCAACGACCTTAAATTTACAGACCATACCTGAAAATCAAAAAACCGTTACAAATGCCACGCCTAATTCTTCTAAGGCACTGATTTCTTCGAATTTAAAACAAAAAACAGGTACGCCTGTCAATTAGTCTTCTAACGAAAACAATTTATTGACAGGTAGATCGACCTCGTCATCATCTTCTAATGTCAGTTATGCTGGTATTTTAGGTAGAAATCTACCACCTATTTCTTCTAATGTAAATAATTCTAACGAAAACAATTTAGTAATAGGTAGACCGGCCAAATCATCTTCTTCTAATGGCAGTCTACCTACAAATATTCCTTCAAAGCCATTCGCTTCTTTAAATGAAGTCGATTTAGGCGATATAACTGAAAATAAAATGATCTACCTACAAGATCAACTTTTTCAAATGATCATCCAAATGAATTTGACTTCATCACTTTTTGAAGCATTTCAAATCGGATGGCAATTTGCAAATAATATTATAATGAATTTAAAATTTAACAATGATGTTAAATAATTATTTGAATATTTTAAATTGGAATGCTCGATCTTTGAAATCGAGTGAAGATGAATTTTATAATTCTCTCGAAGTTCACAAAATCCATATTGCCATTGTGACAGAAACTTTTCTTAAACCAAATGTCAAATTGAAAAGTAATCCACATTATGTGGTTCATCGATTTGACAGGTTTACTGGAATGGGTGGTGGAGTTGCCATTTTTGTCCAACGGCAAATTAAACATCGAATTTTACCTTCTTTTAAAACTAAAGTTATTGAAAGCTTGGGAATCGAAGTTGAAACCATTCATGGAATTTATTTCATCGCTGGAGCATATTTGCCATTCCAGTGCACCGGCGAACAATTAAATTTCTTTAAAGGCGATTTGCAAAAACTTACAAGATATCGATCGAAATTTTTCGTAATAGGGGACTTAAATGCTAAGCATGCCCAGTGGAATTGTAGGCAAAATAACAGTAAAGGTAAAATACTTCATAATCAACTCTCAGCTGGTTACTTCACAGTTCTTCATCCCAGTAATCCTACTTGTTTCTCTTCCGTGAGAAACCCGTCTACAATTGATCTGGTTCTAACGGATCAAAGTCACATTTGTAGTGAACCGATTACACATGCTGACTTTGACTCAGATCATCTTCCTGTAACATTCAGACTTTCCAACGAAGCTATAATTAATCCAATTAGTTCTATATTCAACTATCATAGAGCTGATTGGTTGGATTACAGATCTCACATAGAAAATCATATGGATCATGAAACTATTTTAGAAAATTCTGCGGACATCGACACAGCAATTGATAATTTGAATCATTATATTATTGAAGCTAGAAATCTTTCAGTTCCCATAGCTCAAACTAAATTAAATTCTCCTATCATCGATGACAATCTTCAACTGCTCATTCGGTTATCAACGTTCTCGTGATCCTGCTATGAAAAACATAGTTAAGGATTTACAAAAAGAAATTAAACATAGATTTACTCTTTTGCGAAATGAAAATTTCGCTAATGAACTTGAACAAATTAAACCATATTCTAAACCTTTCTGGAAACTTTCTAAGGTTCTTAAGAAACCTCAGAAACCAATTCCTGCTCTCAAGGAAGGAAATCAAATACTACTTACAAATTACGAAAAAGCTCAAAAACTTGCTCAGCAATTCGAGAGTGTACACAATTTTAATTTGAACGTTGTGAGTCCTATTGAAAATGAATCTCACTGAAATATGAGCATATTTCAACCCAAGTTTTATCACACGATGACATTATTGAGACGAATTTTGATGAAATAAAATCAATTATTAGGAAACTCAAAAACATGAAGGCTCCTGGTAATGATGGAATTTTTAATATTCTTATTAAAAATCTTCCCGATGTTGCCTTGAGACTCCTGGTTAAAATTTTCAAGAAGTGTTTTTCATTAGCTTACTTCATAAAAAGATGGAAAAACGCTAAAGTAATTCCTATCCTGAAACCTGATAAAAATCCAGCAGAAACATCAAGTTATCGGACAATTAGCTTACTTTCTTCTATCAGTAAACTTTTTGAAAAAAATATCTTGTTGAGAATGATGTCTCATATAAATGAGAATTCAATTTTTTTACCAGAGCAGTTTGGATTTCGTCATGAACATTCAACTACTCATCAACTTGTCAGAGTAACGAACATGATAAAAGCAAATAAATCTTCTGGGTTATCCACTGAAGTTGCTTTTCTAGACATAGAAAAAGCATTCGACAGTGTTTGGCACAAAGGTTTAATAGCAAAAATGTCTGATTTCCAGTTTCCTATTTATTTGATCAAAATGATTCAAAATTATTTAACTGATCGTACTCTTCAGGTTAGCTATCAGAATTGTATATCTGAATTGCTACCCGTTCGAGCCGGTGTTCCGCAGGGTTCGAGCGTAGCTCCAATCTTGTATAATATTTTCACTTCTGATCTTCCAAATCTACCCGTTGGTTGTCAGAAATCGCTATTCTGTGACGACACAAGTCTGTTAGCCACAGGTAGAAATCTAAGAGTGATTTGCAGTCGCCTACAAAGAAGTTTAAATATTTTCAGAAAATTAAACCAAATGCAGCAAAAACGCAATTAATTATCTTTCCTCATAAGACAAGAGCTTCTTTTCTTAAACCAAACAATAATCACATTCTCAAATTGAATGGCTTGGAATTGACATGGTCTGATCAAGCTAAATACTTAGGCTTATCGTATGACAAAAAACTCACTTTCAAGGATCACATTGAAGGAATCCAGGCAAAGTGTAATAAATATATTAAATGTTTATATCCTCTTATAAACAGAAATTCTATGCTTAGTCTAAAAAACAAATTGTTAATTTATAAACAAATTTTCAGACCAGCCATGCTCTATGCAGTACCAATTTGGTCAAGTTGTTGTTCCACCAGGAAGAAAACGCTTCAAAGGATTCAGAATAAAATTCTGAAAATGATTTTGAAGCGTCCTCCCTGGTTTAGTACAAATGAGTTACACAGAATCACAAATATAGAACCATTAGATGTAATGTCACATAATATTATAAGCAAATTCCGACAAAATCGATGCAATCTTCAATTGAATCGATTCGCTCTCTGTATTAGTTAGTAAGTTAGTATATAAGTTCCTTTTCCCCATTACACAATACAAGTAGGTTTAGAATTTTCCTTACACAAAAATCTCAGAATTGCGGAAGCAAATAATGTCCTCATGGTAATAACCAAATCATGGGCCAAGATTACAACTCCGTATTCTAGACTACTGCGTACTAGAGTAAACCGCCTTGAGACAAAAAAAAACGTCGTTAAAGTCTTTAGTGTTGCGTTTGATAAGTCCCGGCACGGCAGAAGCTTTAGTTATAACAATCGAAAACTTTTCGGTGAAGCGTAACTTGCGGTCAAGAATTACCCCTTATTCTTTTACTGATGAAACTCGTTTGACTTGATTCGCCATCATTGAGTATTGAAATAAAGTTAGAGACTGAGCTCGTGAAAATGATATGGTATTACATTTATTAACATTAACACTCATGTCGTTTCTATTACACCAATTTATGACACATTCAATGTTCATTTGTAGCGCACAAAAATATACAAGGCTTGTGATGATTCGGTAAATTTTTAAATCGTCGGCATACATCACTTTGAATGACGACAGTTCATTGCAAAGATCATTCACAAATAGCACAAACAGAAGTGGTCCGAGATTACTCCCTTGAGGAACACATGATGTTATATCAAAAAGATCAGAATCAGTTTCAGTTTAGACTCGAACTGAGGTTTTACGTTCTGTAAGATACGAAAGAATCCAGTTTGTTACCCAATCAAGGAATCCATTTCGTCTCAATATTTCAACAGCGTGTGATACTTTCGGATTAAGAACCAGAGTGTTTGACTGTTTTTATTTATTTATTTATTTTTATTTATTTTTTTTTCTCTAATTCATCCGACAATAAAAGGTCTTAATGAATATAATGTAATCAAGTTATAAAATAGTGGAACGTAACACTTTCTGCGCAAATTTATGTGTAGGTTCGCCGAAATCGAAGAGATGTTCAACAGTCCCAAATGTTCTGATGCATGCTGTTATCGGTTCATAGAATCCAAACGTCGTTCGGTGAAATCTCGGTTGAAGTAAACCAGTAGAACGTAGCGATCGTTGTGAAGCACGGAAATCAAGACTCGATAAAAGCTTCGAAGAGTCAATATCGCCGTTTACTATTTTCGCAACAATAATTGCTTGCTGAATTTTTCTGCGCCGTTCCAGTGTATTTCCAATAATGAATGTTTATTTTCATTTCTACTTATCTCTAGCCGTACAATTATTCTTACCGTAACTTATCGTTTCCTACCGGACGTACCTGGAGCGGGAGAAATCGGAAAAACCATAGAGAGGGAGAGAATGTCATGCTAATGGAGAAGGACTGGTAAAAACGTTCACAGCTGTGGCCCAGTTGTGATGTCATAGATTTGGTTATCGACCTCCGCTTTATGCAGGGCAAGCAATCACGAAATATATTGCTAGCTGCCTGCGCGGTGGACTTAGGCCGAGGTAAATGCGATACGCGCATTTCTGTAAGGTTTATGACCGGGATATCCAAATACGTAGAAATGTCGTATTTGGTTTGGGATTGAATGTAAACTGTACTTAGAATGTATCATGCTAGGATGGGATAATTTGTTTATTTATTTATTTACTAATATACATAATCAACAGACAAAATATGGTCCTAATGATTATTTCTAAGTATATTTAAAAAACTAGTTTTAATTCGACTGCGCGGGACATGGAAATCGAAACCCGTCGAAACAGCATTGAAAGAACGTTGCAATTCAATGATGGCGCCATTGATTCCATAATTAGTGCGGCGTAAAGGCATTCTGAGGAGGTTGTTGTTGCGAAGAGCTCGTGCGCGAACATTTATGTTTATTTGACAAATAAGTGCTGAACAATCGACATTGTTCAACAAAACGTCGGCGATTAGCAATGCACGGGACAGATCACGTCGCACCTTCAGTGTATCGAGTCCGATAAGCAGTCCGCGGCTTTCATAACTCGGCAACTGATGAGGATTATTCCATGGTAACTGGCGAAGAGCGAAACGAACAAATCTGCGCTGTATTGTATATCTGTGGAGTGCTTAGCAGTTCTCATTACAAATCCCAGGTAACGTGAAGCTTTTGTAACAATGTACGAGATATGTTGCTTGTAGTTCAGTTGTTCATCAAGAAAAACCCCAAGATCCTTGGCACATGTGACTCTATCTATCGTAGATCCTCGGAGACAATAGTCGAAACGTATAGGTGTTCTTTTCCGTGTGAACGTGATGATCGAGCATTTACTGATATTTAATGTCATTCGATTAATCTCGCACCACTCCGAAAAAATTTCTAGTTGACTCTGGAGGGAAATGGCATCCTCAGTTGTCTTAATAATTTTGAATAACTCAAGGTCGTCGGCAAATGATAATCGTGGGACACTCAGTAAAAAGTTCACGTCATTGAAGTATAGGAGGAAAATCAGTGGTCCGAGATGACTGCCTTGTGGAATGCCAGAAAAATCAAAAAAATCATTAGATAGATCATCACCGATCTTAACCGCCAACTGTCGATTCCAGAGGTACGATTCAGTCCACTGAAGAATACAGGAACCGAAACCCAGTCGGTCCAGTTTGGCGATAGTAATAGCGTGATTTATTTTGTCAAAAGCAGCGGAGAGGTCCGTATATAAAACATCTGTTTGAAAACCGTTTGACATAGCATCTGTTATAAACGTCGTAAAGCTTAATAGATTAGTAGCAGTTGAGCGTTTCGGCATGAATCCGTGCTGAGTTTCTACGATATACTGCTTACAGTGATTGAAAATGGGTTCCAGAACAACCAGTTCGAACAGCTTAGGAATTGCACTAAGTAAGGTAATGCCACTATAGTTGTCGATATTCTTCCTGTCTCCTTTTTTGTGCACTGGGAACATATAAGAAGATTTCCAAACAACAGGAAATACTCCAGTGATGAGTGACTGTTGAAACAGTTGACATAAGGGTGTTGCAATACCGCTGGAACATTTCTTCAAGACAACAGCGGGGATGCCATCGGGTCCAGGAGAATATGAAGACTTCATTTTAACGATAGCCTTTTGGACAGAGCTAATATCAACATTAATGAAATTCAACGATTGACTCAAAACAGGAACGTTCCGTGCTGCCTGGGAGATTTGATCCGTTGATAAAATATCTCTAGAAAAAAACCCCAGAGAATTTCTTCATAAACATGTCGAAGATTTCTTGCAAGCTAGAAGTCGGTTGATCGTTGTAGTACATAGACGAAGGAAGATCTGGCTCTTTCCTTTGCTCATTAACGTGCTTCCAGAACGACTTAGGGTTAGATTTTAATTTCCTCTGCACACTTCGCAAAAAGTTGGCATAACATCGTTTGTCTGTTTTTTTATAAACCTTTCTTGAAATATTTCCTTAGTGCTGTTCTTTTCAAACTTTTTAATTTTCGTAACTCAGCGGATTGCCACGGTGCTTGTCTGGAAAGCTGGCTGATTTGCTTCGGCACATATTGGTCAATTGCATAAATCAGAACGTTGGAAAAGGTTTGCGCTGCAAAATTTATATCATCATTGTCAAGAATTTCAGTCCAGTCCACGTTTGAAAGAAATGCAACAATACTGTTGTAGTCGGCTCTTTTAAAATTGTATCTGACGGTTTGAGAAACTTTACAGTTATCCAACGTTTGATTTGATTCAAGTACAATGTGCAGGGGAGGATGATATCTAACGGATTTCACTATAGGAATTGCTGCTTCGGAAATTCTGGGTGCAAAATCGGATTTACTTGAAAAGCAAAGATCGAGAATTCTGTTGTGCTCATTTTCGACGTGATTCACTTGACGCAATAGGTTAAGACTGTAACGGTCAAGCAGATGGACGATACCGGTGTGAAAAGAAGAATTCATTGGGTCAGCGAACATAAAGCCGTTGGAAGCAGGGTACCATTTCAGGCCGAAGAAGTTGAAATCACCAACAATTAGAATATCATCTGCCGGTTTCATGTGGACTGAAACTACTTTTTCTAGCGTCTGAATGTGCGAGTCAATCAGTGACAAATCACGTGTACGATCCGGTGGAAAATAAACCACACAAAGAAATAAGTAACATGTGTTCAGGCAAATTTGAACCCATACCTGCTCGACACTGCTACCAGAAACGTTTATTATAAGTTGCGCTTTTAAACGTCGGTGAATAGCCGCAAGCACGCCTCCACCGCTTTTCTTCGAACTGTTGCGGGAATCACGATCGCAACGGAACACATCATAGTTCGCACCAAATGCTTGCAAAGACAAAGTACTTTCACTCAACCAAGTCTCTGTCAAGGCGATGATATCGAAACATTCATCCGAACTTGACAACAGGTAGTCATCCAGACATGTATTCATACCACCGACGTTTTAGTAATACAATTGAATATGCGATGACCTTGCCAGAGTGAAAGAATTCGAGCTAGAAACGGGGAAGCAGTCAGTGCATGAATTGTCCACGTTGTTTGTATAATTTCACGACAGCGGCGGGTTGGAAGACCTCTTCGCCACTCACGCACACAGGACCGGGACGACTGGTGAGCGCTGGCTGCATTAGCATGACTGTGGCGGGGCGCTCAGAGGCTTCCATGATACCTTCTGCGGTGCGTCCCAGTGACCGGTGCATTGACGGCATTAAACTGGAACCAGAATACGAATCAGCGCTTGAACGACTGGAAGCGAATAAATACTTGCCAAGGAGCAAAGTTTGGAAGCCCCCTACACCGCAACTGCCCGCAGGACCGTTACGACTGATGAACGCAGGCTGCGGTGGCAGGACTGGGGCGGGCGGGTCAGAGACTTCCACAATGCTAACAACGTTGCGTCCCAGTGAGCCACCTTCAGAAATTACTGAGCGGCTCCTTCTTGCGATGATGCTGGCGTTGGTGACGGATCGACAGCAGATGGATTCCAAAACCAATTTGAACACCACTGGGTCGTTTGACATGCCGAGATTAGATCGTACCATTGCAGAAATTACGTTTTTAGTGACATCCGGTCGGATACGAGACAAATATAGCCAAAATTTGTCCGCCGGTTTTTCGAAAACAGGAACGCTGACGGTGTTTTCTCCTATTTGTTTCGATCCTGATTGGCACTCGAAAGCATCTTGTTCATAATCAGGCCCACGAGGTCTTTTAGCAGGACGACGACGCTCCATATTTGGCCAGTTCGCATTGAAAAGTTTGGGAGGCAGAGGAGCAGGTTTAGATAACGATTTAATTTCGCTTTGTAAACTGCTTATAGCTTCCGTGAGTGATACTAACGGTGACTTTTCATCGGCCGCTTTTGTTATGGAGCGGAGGTGCGAGACTCACAAATATAGAACCATTAGATGTAATGTCACATAATATTATAAGCAAATTCCGACAAAAATCGATGCAATCTTCAATTGAAGCGATTCGCTCTCCTGTATTAGTTAGTAAGTTAGTATATAAGTTCCTTTTCCCCATTACACAATACAAGTAGGTTTAGAATTTTCACTGCACAAAAATCTCAGAATTGCGGAAGCAAATAATGTCCTCATGGTAATAACCAAATCATATATATATATATATATATATATATATATATATATATATATATATATATATATATATATATATATATATATATATATATATATATATATATATATATATATATATATATATATATATATATATATATATATATATATATATATATATATATATATATATATATATATATATATATATATATATATATATATATAATAGGGCTGAAAAGTAATAACCAAATCATATATACATAATAGTGGCTGAACACCCAATTTAAATCTTAATAATTTAATTTTAACTCATATTCCAATAAATAGTTATTGAAAAAAATCCTTGCTAGAAGCATGGGTCAGTCGATGTTACTATTATGCATATCAGAAGAAACGAAAAGTCGTTGATTCAATATTCGCCTGTTTTCCAGCGTGAGTAAATTGATGAAAGCACAGCAATCTTCGTGGTTGCTGAAGCCGATTTAGCCAAGGAAGTCGAATCAGACAAAACATTTCTGCACTCGTTCGATCCGATCGATGTGAACGTTGTGGTATGGGCCAAGATTACAACTCCGTATTCTAGACTACTTGCTAGAGTAAACCGCCTTGAGACAAAAAAACGTCGTTAAAGTCTTTAGTGTTGCGTTTGATAAGTCCCGGCACGGCAGAAGCTTTAGTTATAACAATCGAAAACTTTTCGGTGAAGCGTAACTTGCGGTCGAGAATTACGCCTTATTCTTTTACTGATGAAACTCGTTTGACTTGATTCGCCATCATTGAGTATTCAAATAAAGTTAGAGACTGAGCTCGTGAAAATGATATGGTATTACATTTATTAACATTAACACTCATGTCGTTTCTATTACACCAATTTATGACACATTCAATGTTCATTTGTAGCGCACAAAAATATACAAGGCTTGTGATGATTCGGTAAATTTTTAAATCGTCGGCATACATCACTTTGACGACAGTTCATTGCAAAGATCATTCACAAATAGCACAAACAGAAGTGGTCCGAGATTACTCCCTTGAGAAACACATGATGTTATACCAAAAAGATCAGAATCAGTTTCGACTCGAACTGAGGTTTTACGTTCTGTAAGATACGAAAGAATCCAGTTTGTTACCCAATCAAGGAATCCATTTCGTCTCAATATTTCAACAGCGTGTGATACTTTCGGATTAAGAACCAGAGTGTTTGACTGTTTTTCCAATAATGAATGTGTATTTTCATTTTTACTTATCTCTAGCCGTACAATTATTCTTACCGTAACTTATCGTTTCCTACCGGACGTACCTGGAGCGGGAGAAATCGGAAAAACCATAGAGAGGGAGAGAATGTCATGCTAATGGAGAAGGACTGGTAAAAACGTTCACAGCTGTGGCCCAGCTGTGATGTCATAGATTTGGTTATCGACCTCCGCTTTATGCAGGGCAAGCAATCACGAAATATATTGCTAGCTGCCTGCGCGGTGGACTTAGGTCGAGGTAAATGCGATACGCGCATTTCTGTAAGGTTTATGACCGGGATATCCAAATACGTGGAAATGTCGTATTTGGTTTGGGATTGAATGTAAACTGTACTTAGAATGGATCATGCTAGGATGGGATAATTTGTTATATTACACCTTCACCTTTCGGGAGATGAATGTAACGAAGTGGAATTCATCTAAAACTTTCCTCCAAGTACGTCATTTTGTTATAATGATGATTAGTTCCTGACTAAGTATACAATGTTTATTGTTTAATTAGTCTGTTTTTATGTACTAAATATGATTGTTTTGAGATTGTATGTTCTATTTCACAGTTTGGCTCCAAAATATGTTTAACTCTATAAGGTTCAGAATAAAAAGAATCTAACTTACGCCTGTTTTCATTTTTGAGGTATACTGTTTCATTTTTGTTTATTGATATTGGGTTTATATTTTTGTTGAGGATATTCTGTCTAAATTCCTTTTTTGCTAGTAATCTTTGCTTTGCTGTTTCGTGGGATAATTGCATTTTATATCTCATTTCTTTACTGTACTGCTCAAAATTATAAATTGGATCTATTTTGTTTTTGCTGTATATCTCTTGTGGGAGTTTCGGTTTTACACCAAACACTAGTTCATACGGTGTATAGCCATGATCTGTATGTGGTGTAGAATTATAAGTAAAAGCATAAAATTGTAACCATTCATCCCAGTCAGATTGGTGCTGGTTGACGAAGGATCGCAGATATTCGTTTAGACATCTGTGATTCCTTTCCAATGAGCCAATTGTCTGCGGATGATAGGCTGTTGAGAACGTCTGATGTTCAAATATTTACAGATTTGATCTAGTACTTCGTTTTTGTACTCTGTACCTTGATCTGTTTTTAATTCTAAAAATTTACCATATATTAGTATGAAATTTTCCACCAAAGTCTTTGCTATTATGTTAGCTTCTTTAGTAGGTATTGGTGCATAAACTACGTATTTCGTTAGTTCGCATTGCATTGTTAATGCGTACCGGTTATTTTTGTTTGTCTTTGGTAGTGGTCCGATTGTATCGATTGCCACTATTTAAAACGGTTTTGATGGTGTAGCTGTAATTAGTGTGTTCTCTTTAGTATTTTTAGTTATCTTATTCAATTTGCACAATTCACAGGCCTTGATGAATTGTGAAATTGACTGTTTCATTTTTCTCCACACATAAATTTCTCTTAGTTTGAGGTACAGTCTATGCTGTCCTATATGTCCACCTGTTGGTGTTTCATGGTGCCTTTTCAATATTTCACTTACCTTGCAAAGATCACTAATGAAAATTGCTGGTTTGAAAATTATAATTTGCATGGCTTTTAATGTTTTATTACTCACTTGTTTGAGTACTTCCATGGGAATTAGTTTAAATATTTCGTCTTCTTGAGACAGCGCAATTTTATTTATTTGAAGTTTTTTCATATCTTCTTCAATGTCTGAAAGAGCAAAGCTAATTTGACTTTCATTATTTATTTTATATTCATACTTCAGTATGCCTTTCGTTAGTTTATTGTTTATTATTTCCTTTGCTTTAATATAAATTGAAAATGTTATGCAATTTTTTTCGATTATTGTACTAATTTTAGCTAATTTTTTTGTTTCTGATTGGTTTTCGGTGGTGTACATCGCATGTTGATCAGGCTTGGTTTCACACTCCTCATTTTTTCCAATCGGTTTGGATCTTTGACTTCGTGTCATTGATCGCGTATTCACTATTAGAATCGACTTTTGTTTAACTTCATCAGAGGTAACGACAACCCGTCCGCTCCCACATTGTCCTTACCCTTAATATACTGTATTTCAAATTCGAATTCACTTAGATCAAGTCGCATTCTAGTTAGCTTCGACGTTGGGTCCTTCATGCCGAAAAGGTATACTAGTGGTCTATGATCCGTTTTTACTTTAAATTTTGTACCAAACAAATATGATTTGAAGTAGTTAATAGACCAATGAATAGCTGTTAACTCCTTTAGAATTACGGCTTTATTTTTTTCGCCTGGGGTAAAAGTTTTACTGGCGAATGCAATTGGAAGCTCATCTCCATCTACATTTTGAGATAAAACTGCTCTACAACCAATGTCTGAAGCATCAGTGGTAAGAATAAAAGTTTTCGTGAAGTCTGGGACTTGCAATATAATTGGAGACATTAAATATTGTTTTAGAGTATAGAATGCGTTTTGACATTGTGGTGACCAAATGAATTGATGGTTCTTTTTCAGTAACTGGTGTAATGGATGAGCTATGATCGAAAAATTCGGAACAAATTTACGATAGTAGTTGCAAAATGCTACGAATCGTCGCACTTCGTCACTATTTGTTGGTACTGGGTAATTTTCAATTGCTTCAAATTTTGAATCGTCTGGCAAAATGCCTTTATCGGTTATTTTATGTCTCAAGTATATTACTTCACTTCTAAAAAAATTGCATTTACTTGCATTCAATTTTAAGTTATATTTTCTAAGTCGTTCAAATACCTTTGTTAAATTCGATAAATGATGTTTAATTGAGCATCCTGTTACAATGATATCATCAATGTAGACGAAAGCCATTTCTGGTGTCAGACCAGCCATAGCGATTGTCATCATCCTTTGAAAGCTATTCGGGCTGACATTTAGTCCAAATGGCAATCTTGTAAATTGAAAATAACCTGTCTGGGTCGAGAATGCAGTGTATTTTCTTGCATTTTCGCTTAGTGGTATCTGATGAAATCCTGACATCAGATCCAGTGTGCTAAAAAATTTTGCTCTGCCAAGTTGATCTAAAATAGTATCAATTCTTGGTAACGGAAATTTATCCGCGAGAAGTTTTTTGTTTAGCTGTCTGAAGTCAACAACTAAACGCCAATTTTTTTAGTTATCCTCACCCTTCTTTGGTACTAGTAGGATGGGATTATTATAAGAAGATATGGAAGGCTCGATAATTTTTTCGTTTAGCATTTTATATACCTGCCCATCGATTTCGTTTTTCTGCGAATGAATCATTTTATAGTTAGGGATATAGACTGGTACGCTATCAGTCAGTTCTATATCCTGGGTATAAAAATTGTTGGTAGTAAGTGGCTCATTTTGTGGACAGAAAATGTCGTTGTAATTGCTTATAAGTTTTTAAAAATCGTTTGCTGCGTAGAATGGTACATCCGACTTTTCTATGCTTTTTAAAATTTCATTTGTACGTTGCTCTTTGTTGTTATCGCCTGAATTTGTTTTCAAGTGTTTATAATTTTCTAAAGGTTCTAGTTTTAGGTTGAGATTATTGGTGCTTAAATTAACGGTTGAGTCTGTGGTGTTCAAAATTTTAATAAAAGTGTTTTCTGTTGATATGATAGTACTTCCACAGAACACACCAGGGGTCAATTCCTGTGAAACTATTATCATATCTTTGTTAATTTTGAGATTGTGAAGTTGTCTTATTACTTCACACCTTGGTGGTATAATATATTTTTGATAAATTGTATCTTCAATTGGTAATGAAATAATATTATTATAAATTTTGAAATTTAGCATCCAACATTCGTAATCAATGATGCACTTATGAGAAGAGAGGAAATCTCTTCCCAAAATGCCATCAGTTAGGATTCGAAAGTTGTTATCTACTATGTGGAAAGTGTGGTTGGTAACAAATCCATTTCCAAAATTTAATTCTGTTGTGGTTGTTGCCAGAATTTCGGTTGAAATGTTTGTTATGCCAGTAATTTTTATTTTATTATTAGCGTCTAGTGGGTGGTTATTATTTACTTTGTTAATTTTTATGACGAAGATGTCCGCTCCGGAATCTAATAAAAAGTTGCACAATGAATTAGCCATTTGTACATGAATTTTTACAAAATTTGATGCACAGATGTTCATTGAATAAATCTTCCTAAAAAAATTGTGGTGGTGTTTAAGCATTGTTAGAATTATTCGGAATAACAGTAATACTACCGTTGGGTTGTGCATTCGGGGCTGCATGTTGATTATTCGGTTGTTCTGGTTGTACGAGGAGCATTCGAGGATTTCGATTATTATAAGCTCCGCGACTGTAACCTCTGTTATTGTAATTATGCCAGTTTTGTATGTTTGAATTAAAATTGTTTCTGTATGTGTTGCGGTAGTTTTGGTGTCCTCTGGAATTAGTTCTGCTATTATTATAGTTATTGTAATGTCCGGGGTGCCCATTGCGATGTAAGTATTGTCCACCAGACGTATTTGGTCTTCGACGCCCGCGACTAGTGTGTCGTGTGGTAAAAATTTGAGCAGCGTTGCTCGTTTCTGTAGTGTTTTCTCTTACCTTTTGGCTTGCTGCATTAATGTCAGCAAAATTGCCCGCTTTTAGTATGATTTTTATTTCTTGGGACGTTACTCCTTTAATAAGAGAGTTCAGTCCGCTTTTGGTTGCTAATGAATTAGCCGTCTGCTCAGGGACTCCCTGAGCTAGATAGGTACATTTTAGCCGTAATGTAAGGTTTTCAATTTCTTCGCATAATTCACTGGTTTTAGTGCTTTCCACCTGATTCAATTAGCTACTATGGAGTCCGGGGACTCACTTACTTTACAGCGTCTTTCGACGTCGTCTGCTAACGCTTGTAGCGTATCGCAGTTTCCTAGCCCTAGCCGGGCTTTACCGGTTAGTCTAGTTTTAACGAATTTTAATGCCGTTGCTAGTTGGTTTGCTGGTGTCAGTTCAGCCAGTAAACCTAAGGCGTCTGTAAACGATGATAATGAGTCTGCTGAGCCATCGTACATGGGTACGATGGCAGTCGCCTGCTTCACGTCAAATATTGCGTCGGTCATTGTCTTCCCTTTGTTTGATTCTATACCTAGACTACTTAATATTTGGTTAATTATTTTATTTACTTCGTAATTCCACGACCGGGAGTTTTTTACTAGTATATGAAATTCTTCGTTCGGTATTTCGTCTTCCTTTTCTATTAAAAACAGCTCAAACCCTGCAAACGCCTCAGTGCAATTCCTTCTTTTTGACTCTAACAATTCCCTAGATATGGGTGTGTTTACTGCCTTTTTGCAGTAGGTATAAAGACTTTTTGATATTTCATAGTTATTCATCACCCAGCTAATTTAAAACTCACTAAAGTACGCGTAAATGCATTTTAATTAGTTTTTCTGTGTACTACTAACAAATGGTTTTAAGCATCTGAATAACTGCTTGCCATAGCACATAAATTTAACTTATTTTCATATCTATTTCAAGCACTTGTCTCACCGGGTTGACATCGCCCGTTACTTCCTACCTTTTTGAAAAGTTGGAAAGATGCTTGGAAGGTTGGCAATTTTTTCTTTATTATTTTTGCCCCGTAGGACCACTGTTCCCTTATGGGTAGAAAGTTTTTTTTTCTTCTCTTTTGTCCCGAAGGACCACTGTTCCCTGATGGGTAGAGTTTTTTTTAACAGCCACACACAGTTACACACGGTCTATATTGGCAATGGATCGTGCCGCTTTGAGCGCCTGCTGGCGCATAATTTTTTTAGGCTGAATTGCGGCCATCGCCAGTATTATGGTAAGCTTGATTTCACTGCTTTCGTGAAATTCTGAGTGACTCGATAGTTCTTTAAGAATGTTAACTTGTGCATCACCGCTTTGATGCGTTTGTTTTGACTTGTTGTTTCCCATTTCGGAAAGTCACAATGATTGACCCACAAGTACACTTGAATCGCACCTACGCACTATGTTGATATATAACTTTTTACTGTAAGCCCGTGACACTTGTCAACGGTTCGCCATGTGATACCTTCGGATTAAGAACCAGAGTGTTTGACTGTTTTTCCAATAATGAATGTGTATTTTCATTTCTACTTATCTCTAGCCGTACAATTATTCTTACCGTAACTTATCGTTTCCTACCGGACGTACCTGGAGCGGGAGAAATCGGAAAAACCATAGAGAGGGAGAGAATGTCATGCTAATGGAGAAGGACTGGTAAAAACGTTCACAGCTGTGGCCCAGCTGTGATGTCATAGATTTGGTTATCGACCTCCGCTTTATGCAGGGCAAGCAATCACGAAATATATTGCTAGCTGCCTGCGCGGTGGACTTAGGTCGAGGTAATTGCGATACGCGCATTTCTGTAAGGTTTATGACCGGGATATCCAAATACGTGGAAATGTCGTATTTGGTTTGGGATTGAATGTAAACTGTACTTAGAATGGATCATGCTACGATGGGATAATTTGTTATATTACAAGCGAGTAAATGAGGAAAACAGTCGAAAACTTAAGAAAAATCAAAATATACCGCATCAACTTGTTTTTTCCAAGCTAGTCAATCAGAGTTTCGCTTTTTGACAAAGCTATGCTGATCGTCTGTGAGGATGTGACTTACTGACGGCCTAATTATTTCTGGTTGATGTAAGTAATGAGAGAGATTTAAACAGCATACCGACTCCGACTTTGAAGGACATGAAGGAAAGTTCGTCAAGATTTTTACCTTTGGGAACTAACTTGTGCACTTCGATAGCCTTATTAGTGTCCAATCTTCATTGTACTAATTTGCGTTTGTCCTCCTCAGTGGCTTTAGGATCGAAGCCGGAGAATTACAATCAAAACAAGTCATCGTTGGACTTGCGTGCTGCCAAAAGTATCATAACATTTGGATCGGCATATTTAGTGTCTACTGATGTATCCGAAGTGAACTGATCGAAATCATTGTCTATCCGGGGATTATCACTTGACGTACCTTTTTGTCCGGCTTGTTAAAGTATGGTTGGAATTTGCCGAAGAATTCGACTTATTTTCAAACTGTTGCTTCATCGTCCTTAAATTCCAATAGTGCTTCATTGTGTTCTACACTCACGGCGGCTATTGAATTGTCGAAACTGTATGACGAAAAGTAGCTTTTGCTATTTTTTTGTACAAGTATTGCATATCCAGAAAAGATTGGGGCATTTAACGATCGAATCACGAATCGCAATGGACTGTTTCACACACTTGTGTTAAGATGGAAAGACGATCTACAATATCCACTGCACATAATTTCTATGGCTTTTGCTACCTCGCAGACACAAGCACAATAAGCTGAAGCGGAATCCATTGTTAGGTTAAGGATGCATATTCAGTTTTAAAATTCTTTTGGAATGGCTGGTTAGGTAGCTTGAAAAGAGTGTATTTCATATAAAATTGATGATACGTAGATGGGCGGTTAAGATGAAAACGTAAGTTGTGACTGAATGGATATAAAAATGCAAAAAAAAGTACGGGTGTGTAATTTCAGAGACATAACTGGATGTCGTGAATACGAATAAAACTGACACACTTTCTTTATACAATCCGCATTCGTTTTTTGCATGGATATTCTGAGGTCTTTTAGTTCTCATGACATTATTTTAATTATCGTCGTTTTAAACGGCAAATTGAGATTTTAATCACTCATTACCCTGTAATGTCGAAACTGCAAATCGTATCGAATTTCAATCTTAACGTGTGACAATTCGTATTCCATGAGATGTCGAAGTAGGAGAGAGTTTTTAGAGTTTTTCGTCATTATTTATGGTACTTCCAGAGCCGGTATTCAGGAACTAGCATAACCATAAATGATTCGAATGGCCATAAATTCTATATCGGTATGAATTTTAAAAACTCATCATCTGTAATTCCAGAATCGAATAAAATTCACCAACTATGTATGGGACCTTAAGGTGAAATGTAGCGTCATAAAACGCGCGCAAAATTTTATCCGCTTCAGTTGAACGAACCGTCGCACAAAGCATACCACGAAAAACGGACACATGGAAACAAGAACTTTTTACAATGATTGAGTGCAGTGGGCTTAGCTCTCGTTATATTGGCTTGTAAAAAAGACTGGACGAAATGGATTTTTGAATTCTTCACACTTTGAATATATCCTAATTCAATCGTTATTGTTAGTGATTACTCTTACACTAGAGCTATAAATCATGAGTAATTATGAGTGACTAACATGAGGTTATATGTATATGTAATGACCAACTGAATTGCTGAATACGAAATGACGAACTGTCTGTTTCCTTTTGTGCGTCTTGTTTCAAGAATAAAAATCCATCTACTACAGGGCCGCTTTCACGTTTCAATGGGTCCGGGCTCAAGCAATATTTGTGGAGGACCCCCGAGAACGATTCGATTTTGAAAGCAAAATCAAGCGTTGATTCATTGTATTCATAATAATGGAAAAACCAATGAATTCCAATAAGTTTTCCATGCTGACTGGCTCGAAGCTTACCCTCAATGTTTATCACTTTGTTTGTATATCATGTTAATGAACGATAATACTTGGCTTGTATTCATTTCATTCAGTAGCTTGCTACAATCTAAAATAATACCTGTTATACGATATCACACAGCCAGGCTTAATTGCTTCAGCAACATCAACTCAACAGAATTGGACATTATTAGCATTATAAATGACAGTTACTTAGAAAATAAACAATTTCTTACAATACCCATTTAATTGTATTCAACTCGTTTCTATTTCAACACAAAACCCAATGCTGCATAAATTCGCGTCATAATTTAATGTATTGTATGTATTTTTGCTCACGATATAATGCCACCGTGCCCACCGTGCATTTCTCACACCACCTCAATACGAAACAGCAGCGCGCAAGCAATAAAAAAAAATGCAAAAAAGTTTATGTAAACTTTTTCAATTTTCGGTTGTTTTAGCTAAAATTTTATAATTTTGAGTTGCATTTTCAGATTCTTTGTGAAATTCTGCTACAAACACTACTTTTCAGTTCTAAAATCATCCCCATGGGACGGAACAGTGACCGTTTGTACATTTCAACAACCAATTACGGCTCGGCAGAGCAAAATTTCAAAATTCTAAGAATACTTAGTTATGATAAATTTGATTTCGAAAACTTAAGTGTTTTTGGTTTTTCAAAAATCGGTCTAGTTTTTGAATAATTGATCGAAAACGCGATTTTCGCATTCCGCTACATTTCACCTTAAGTCCTTTAATTTGAATTTTTGTTTTGAAGTTCGATTTGGCCTTTTTTGAGAAAATGATCCAAATCTGCTAACCCGATGAACCTGATTAATTTATGTGAAATGGACATTTTTATACTAATCATCCTGTATCTCCCAAACCAGAAGTCGGATCTGACTAAAAAGTAAGATGTTTTATATGATTTTAAGACCTCTCATTTGAATCATAGAACGGTTCAGCCATCTACGAGAAAAGTGAGTTGCATTATTTAAATTTCGTTTCACATATCATCCTGTGGTTCCGGAACCAGAAGTCGGATCCAAACGTAATTCAGGAACCTTGTTTGGGAATATACTACTTTTCATGTTAATCTGAGTTTGTAGAAAACGGTTGAGTCATCTCCGAGAAAACTGAGTGAAATTATTTGTCACACACGTATTTGTTGATCTCGACGAACTGATTGAATGGTATATGAGTGTTATGTTCTTCCAGCATTTATTGATGTAAGTTGGAGGTATTACTTTCAACTTGAAAATGTCATGAAAATGTCATCATCTGGTTTACATGTCATATTCGAACGATTATGTTGCCAAAAACGAACCGTGCTAAAATCGGTCCGAGGCAAATTGTCATGAAAAAGGATGCTGTACACAGTCTTTTTGGTACTTAGAAACAATTGTATGTAACAGTATAAAAAATCGTGTTTCACGTTGCTCCCAAGCATTGCTTTGTCATACAGCGCTCAAAACTCCTATTGCTGGAATAGGAGGAAAAGTCGCTTACTTAAAATTGGATGGATTTTAACAATCTATGACTTGTTGGATAGCTATTACCGTGCGGAATCTATATTTGGAAACATATTCTGTTTTCAAGGTCAAGTGTGACAGATACTGTCAGAAAACTGAAAATTTTGACATAAAACTTCGTATAACACAAAAAATAAACATCCGATCTCAAAACAATTCAATAGCATTCTGGGTGATGGGGAGACCTTTAATTTGCGACCAGCTTGATCAAAATCGGTCCTGCCATCTCTGTGATCTCGACCTCTTAGTTGGCAACACACATACAGACACACACACATACACACACGGACATTTGCTCAGTTCGTCGAGCTGAATGGATTGATATGTGACATTCGGCTCTCCGGGCATCGGAAAATTTTTCTAAAGTTTGAGCGAATTCTATACCTATTTATATATATATATATATATATATATATATATATATATATATATATATATATATATATATATATATATATATATATATATATATATATATATATATATATATATATATATATATATATATATATATAAAAAGGTAAAAATGGGCCGTATAGAGTACAGTAAAGTAAAATTTCGCATAATTCTTTAGGAGTATTATTATGGTTCTAAAAAGAACCGATTTGAAGAATTCTGGAAATAGGAACTGGACCTGCGCTCAACAACTAAATTCAGAACTTAGAACAGTCTCAGAATTCAGTTTGATTTTAGTTCTAGAACTACAATTTCGAAACCGAAATCAGTTCCGAAATCTTTTTCCAGAATCCAGTTCAGCACACAGGCTCTGAATTCTATACCCGGAGCTGAGCTCTGAAACTTGAAGACGGTTTTTCATCTCGACCATCAAAATGGGTTGTATAAAGTACAGTAAAGCAAAATTTCGCATAATTCTTTGAGAGTATTATTATGGTTCTAAAAAGAACCGAATAGAACTCTAGAATAAGGAACTGGACCTGAGTTCAAGAACTAAGTTTAGAACCAAGAACAGAAGTTCTGCTTTCATTGGCGACTGCTCCACCTGACGATTGAAGTCCAAATGAGAGCATGACCTGAGCGTTTGATGTTTGGCACCACGCAAAAGGTCTGCTCTCATTATTGACGACCGCTGCTCCCGACGATTGAAGTCCAAATGAAAGCACGACCGAAGCGTTTGAGGCTTTATACCACGCAAAAGGTCTGCTTTCATTGACGACTGAAGTCCAAATGAGAGCACGACCTGAGCGTTTGAGGTTTGGCAGCACGCAAAAGGTCTGCTCTCATTATTGACGACCGCTGCTCCCGACGATTGAAGTCCAAATGAAAGCAGGATCTAAGCGTTTGAGGCTTTATACCACGCAAAAGGTCTACTTTCATTGACGACTGAAGTCCAAATGAGAGGACGACCTGAGCGTTTGAGGTTTGGCACCACGCAAAAGGTCTGCTCTCATTATTGACGACCGCTGCTCCCGACGATTGAAGTCCAAATGAAAGCACGACCTAAGCGTTTGAGGCTTTATACCACGCAAAAGTTCTGCTTTCATTGACGAATACTCCACCTGACGACTGAAGTCCAAATGAGAGCACGACCTGAGCGTTTGAGGTTTGGCACCACGCATAAAGTCTGCTCTCATTATTGACGACCGCTGCTCCCGACGATTGAAGTCCAAATGAACGCACGACCGAAGCGTTTGAGGCTTTATACCACGCAAAAGGTCTGCTTTCATTGACGACTGAAGTCCAAATGAGAGCACGACCTGAGCGTTTGAGGTTTGGCAGCACGCAAAAGGTCTGCTCTCATTATTGACGACCGCTGCTCCCGACGATTGAAGTCCAAATGAAAGCAGGATCTAAGCGTTTGAGGCTTTATACCACGCAAAAGGTCTACTTTCATTGACGACTGAAGTCCAAATGAGAGGACGACCTGAGCGTTTGAGGTTTGGCACCACGCAAAAGGTCTGCTCTCATTATTGACGACCGCTGCTCCCGACGATTGAAGTCCAAATGAAAGCACGACCTAAGCGTTTGAGGCTTTATACCACGCAAAAGTTCTGCTTTCATTGACGAATACTCCACCTGACGACTGAAGTCCAAATGAGAGCACGACCTGAGCGTTTGAGGTTTGGCACCACGCATAAAGTCTGCTCTCATTATTGACGACCGCTGCTCCCGACGATTGAAGTCCAAATGAACGCACGACCGAAGCGTTTGAGGCTTTATACCACGCAAAAGGTCTGCTTTCATTGACGACTGAAGTCCAAATGAGAGCACGACCTGAGCGTTTGAGGTTTGGCACCACGCAAAAGGTCTGCTCTCATTATTGACGACCGCTGCTCCGGACGATTGAAGTCCAAATGAAAGCAGGATCTAAGCGTTTGAGGCTTTATACCACACATATAAGAAGAGCTCACTTCGTGCCAAGAAATGTAGCTATTTCAGACATTTTGTCGAAGGTGTGTAAAAAAAAACCTCAATGAGCACTCTTTGGAACACGGCCAGACGAATGAGGAATCGTTACGTGGGAAATGAAAGTGAACCGATGGATATTTGACTTTGCTGAGAAAGTTTGCCCAGATTCTTTTCCTAGGAAGAGTATTGTTCGGGAATCTTCTACAAATAATGGTTTCATTGAGAGCCCCTTTAAATGACGTTATTTTCTATAGCACTCTTGTCTTGTAACAGCAGCGCTTCTGGGTTGGACAGAATTGAATTCAACTTGGTGAAGAATCAGCCTGACCTCGCAAAAAAAAAGTTTGTTGGAATTTTTCAACAAATTTCTTGATCAAAACATATTTCCACCTGACTGAAGGCAAGTGAAGGTTATCGTCGTTCAGAAGCCGGAGAAACCAGCTTGCAATCACAATTCATATTGCTATCTTGCTTGCTAATAGCTATAGTCCTGGGATGTCCTTTCCGTCCTCCATCTGAACTCCGCCATCGATGGTCCTTAGTACCTCTCTTTCGAAAACTCTAAGGGCGCGTTGGTCCTCTGCCAACATAGTCCAGGTCTCATGGCCATAGAGACCAACCGATCTGATTAGCGTTTTATAGATGGTCAATTTCGTGCGGATTGACACATTAAATAATAATTATCAAATCACTGTATTCTGAGTCCCAGCTCATTGCTCCTTTATAGGCAATAAAATAGCCTTTATTTTAGCCAAATGCTCTAGAGTGAATTTTATGAGAGACCAACTGCTTTCATTTTATAGTGCGTCTCGCCAAAAACCATTTGCCAGCATGCATGCTTTCAATGTCCCATTTTGCGACATTCTTGCTTGGCGTAACCTTCCATACATAAAACTTCTTAATCATTTCATTAAGGTCGTTGGAGTTTAGTTTAATTTTTATTTCATTTTTATGTACGTCTCCTTCTTATATATATTATGTATGCCTGTGTTTTTCCGAGACACGATTCACCAAAGGCCTTTTCTAACATTTTCAACGTTTCGGAACACTTAAATCCATTTGCAACACAAAATTTGATGCACGCACGTTGTTCTAAATGTTGTTCTAAATCCATTATAAAAATCGCCACACGAAAATTTTTCAACTTCTTTGTATAGACGCCAAACAAAAACTAATCGTACGATATGCGTCAAAATTTGACAGAATGTGTATAAAAGTGTTGCCAACGTTGAGAGAATAAAAGTTTACCGATTTCACAAGCGCGGGAATTTTAAAATGAAAATTCCGGTTCATTTTTGATCATAAGGAATGTTATATTATTATTTTTTTTTTTTAAATAACTATTTATTGGAATATGAGTTAAAATTAAATTATTAAGATTTAAATTGGGTGTTCAGCCACAAGTGGTGACTTTTCAGCCCTGTTATATATATATGATTTGGTTATTACCATGAAGACATCATTTGCTTCCGCAATTCTGAGATTTTTGTGTAGGGAAAATTCTAAACCTACTTGTATTGTGTAATGGGGAAAAGGAACTTATATACTAACTTACTAACTAATACAGAGAGCGAATCGATTCAATTGAAGATTGCATCGATTTTTGTCGGAATTTGCTTATAATATTATGTGACATTACATCTAATGGTTCTATATTTGTGAGTCTGTGTAACTCATTTGTACTAAACCAGGGAGGACGCTTCAGAATCATTTTCAGAATTTTATTCTGAATCCTTTGAAGCGTTTTCTTCCTGGTGGAACAACAACTTGACCAAATTGGTACCGCATAAAGCATGGCTGGTCTGAAAATTTGTTTATAAATTAACAATTTGTTTTTTAGACAGAGCTTAGAATTTCTGTTTATAAGAGGATATAAACATTTAATATATTTATTACACTTTGCCTGGATTCCTTCAATGTGATCCTTGAAAGTGAGTTTTTTGTCATACGTTAAACCTAAGTATTTAGCTTGATCAGACCATGTCAATTCCAAGCCATTCAATTTGAGAATGTGATTATTGTTTGGTTTAAGAAAAGAAGCTCTTGGCTTGTGAGGAAAGATAATTAATTGCGTTTTTGCTGCATTTGGTTTAATTTTCCATTTTGACAGATAATCACTGAAAATATTTAAACTTCTTTGTAGGCGACTGCAGATCACTCTTAGATTTCTACCTGTGGCTAACAGACTTGTGTCGTCACAGAATAGCGATTTCTGACAACCAACGGGTAGATTTGGAAGATCAGAAGTGAAAATATTATACAAGATTGGAGCTACACTCGAACCCTGCGGAACACCGGCTCGTACGGGTAGCAATTCAGATTTACAATTCTGATAGCTAACCTGAAGAGTACGATCAGTTAAATAATTTTGAATCATTTTGATCAAATAAATAGGAAACTGGAAATCAGACATTTTTGCTATTAAACCTTTGTGCCAAACACTGTCGAATGCTTTTTCTATGTCTAGAAGAGCAACTCCAGTGGATAACCCAGAAGATTTATTTGATTTTATCATGTTCGTTACTCTGACAAGTTGATGAGTAGTTGAATGTTCATGACGAAATCCAAACTGCTCTGGTAAAAAAATTGAATTCTCATTTATATGAGTCATCATTCTCAACAAGATAATTTTTTCAAAAAGTTTACTGATAGAAGAAAGTAAGCTAATTGGGCGATAACTTGATGTTTCTGCTGCATTTTTATCAGGTTTTAGGATAGGAATTACTTTAGCGTTTTTCCATCTTTTTGGGAAGTAAGCTAATGAAAAACACTTGTTGAAAATTTTAACCAGGAGTCTCAAGGCAACATCGGGAAGATTTTTAATAAGAATATTAAAAATTCCATCATTACCAGGAGCCTTCATGTTTTTGAGTTTCCTAATAATTGATTTAATTTCATCAAAATTCGTCTCAATAATGTCATCGTGTGATAACACTTGGGTTGAAATATGATCATACTTCAGTGAGACTTCATTTTCAATAGGACTCACAACGTTTAAATTAAAATTGTGGACACTCTCGAACTGCTGAGCTAGCTTTTGAGCTTTTTCACCATTTGTAAGAAGTATTTGATTTCCTTCCTTGAGGGCAGGAATTGGTTTCTGAGGTTTCTTAAGAACCTTAGAAAGTTTCCAGAAAGGTTTAGAATATGGTTTAATTTGTTCAACTTCTTTAGCGAAATTTTCATTTCGCAAAAGAGTAAATCTATGTTTAATTTCTTTTTGTAAATCCTTAACTATGTTTTTCATAGCAGGATCACGAGAACGTTGATATTGTCGTCGACGAACATTCTTCAACCGAATGAGCAGTTGAAGATTGTCATCGATGATAGGAGAATTTAATTTAGTTTGAGCTTTGGGAACTGAAAGATTTCTAGCTTCGATAATATAATGATTCAAATTATCAATTGCTGTGTCGATGTCCGCAGAATTTTCTAAAATAGTTTCATGATCCACATGATTTTCAATGTGAGATCTGTAATCCAACCAATTAGCTCTATGATAGTTGAAAATAGAACTAATTGGATTAATTAAAGCTTCGTTGGAAAGTCTGAATGTTACAGGAAGATGATCTGAGTCAAAATCAGCATGAGTAATCGGTTCACTACAAATGTGACTTTGATCTGTTAGAACCAGATCAATTGTAGACGGGTTTTTCACGGAAGAGAAACAAGTAGGATTACTGGGATGAAGAACTGTAAAGTAACCAGCTGAGAGTTGATTATGAAGTATTTTACCATTACTGTTATTTTGCCTACAATTCCACTGGACATGCTTAGCATTTAAGTCCCCTATTACGAAAAATTTCGATCGATATCTTGTAAGTTTTTGCAAATCGCCTTTAAAGAAATTTAATTGTTCGCCGGTGCATTGGAATGGCAAATATGCTCCAGCGATGAAATAAATTCCATGAATGGTTTCAACTTCGATTCCCAAGCTTTCAATAACTTTAGTATTGAAAGAAGGTAAAATTCGATGTTTAATTTGCCGTTGGACAAAAATGGCAACTCCACCACCAATTCTAGTAAACCTGTCAAATCGATGAACCACATAATGTGGATTACTTTTCAATTTTACATTTGGTTTAAGAAAAGTTTCTGTCACAATGGCAATATGAATTTTGTGAACTTTGAGAAAATTATAAAATTCATCTTCACTCGATTTCAAAGATCGAGCATTCCAATTTAAAATATTCAAATAATTATTTAACATCACTGTTAAATTTTAAATTCATTATAATATTATTTGCAAATTTCCATCCGATTTGAAATGCTTCAAAAAGTGATGAAGTCGAATTCATTTGGATGATCATTTGAAAAAGTTGATCTTGTAGGTAGATCATTTTATTTTCAGTTATATCGCCTAAATCGACTTCATTTAAAGAAGCGAATGGCATTGAAGGAATATTTGTAGGTAAACTGCCATTAGAAGAAGATGATTTGGCCGGTCTACCTATTAATAAATTGTTTTCGTTAGAAGAAGAACTGCAAGGCGGTCCTGTGTTTTGATTATTTACATTAGAAGAAATAGGAGATAGATTTCTACCTAATATACCAGCATAACTGACATTAGAAGAAGATGATGACGAGGTCGATCTACCGGTCAATAAATTGTTTTCGTTAGAAGACGAATTGGCAGGTGCCTTAGAAGAATTTTCAGGTATGTTCTGTAAATTTAAGGTCGTTGATTTGACTTGTTGTCTAAGCGAACGAGCGTTTAAAATTTTTTCCCTGACAGGACATTTCAAATAATTGGATTTATGATTTCCATTGCAATTTGAACATGAAAATTTATCAGTGGTTTCATTCATTGGACGAACGTCTTTCGAATGCGATTTACCACAATTCAAACACCGTATATCAATATGACAATTTTTGGTTCCATGGCCGAAGCCTTGGCAACGACGACATTGCGTTAAGTTTGCAATACGATTATGCCGTTTATAATGTTCCCAATGAATTTTAATGTGGGAAATGAAACGTACTTTTTCTAAAGTTTTCAAATTGTTTACATCACTTCGATTGAAGTGTATTAGGTAAAGTTCATGGGAAATTCCAGAGCGTGGTTTAGAAGTACCATTCGCTCTTTTTTCATAAGTATCACTTGGGAAAGAGCAAAACCAAGCAATTCTTTCAGTTCATTTTTAATTTCATCAATACTTTGATCATTTGATAAACCCTTCAAGACAGCCTTGAAGGGTCTGTCTGATTTTATATCATATGAATAAAATTTATGAAGTTTCTCGGACAAATATCGAATAAGTCGTTCGTAATCTTCCAATCCATCAACCAAGACTCGACATTCTCCTCTTAGTCCGATATGAAATGAGACTTTTACTTCCGGGAGAAAAGTAGAAAGCTCAGTACGGAATGCTTTGAAGTCGGAGATCATCACCGTCACTGGTGGCATAGATTGATGTTTCTTCCCAGAACGACAAGCGTCCATTTTGGGAATTTTTGAAGAATTTTCTTCTATGTCGCTACAATCGGATTCAGGAAGAATCTCGTAAATATTGTTAGACGGCATAGGATCAACGGAAGGGAAATCCGTCCGTTGTCTTTTATTTTTACATTCAGATTCTATAAGATCGTGAATGTTATTAGAAAAATGTTGAATAACGGATTGTGATTTATTCCGTATTGAATTATTTTTAGCCTTAGGCTTGTTGCCTTTCCGGTTGGACGCAGGCATTTTTGAAATTAATGAAATTTTAAATTAAATTAACTAGGCTAAATTAGTCTTCGATTAGACTCCTAGCTAGCCTTAAAAAAGGCTGATTAATTTCTTAGTCACTCTAATATCACTCTTTGTATCACTTAGTCACTCTAATATCACTCTTTGTATCACATAGTTAGTGATTCAGGTAGCCTTGAAAAAGACTGAAGCCTTGAATCAATGAAACTCTAGGTAGCCAGAAAAAAATTCCAGGAGCCAAGAGCTATACGCGTGCGGTGCGAACGACTGTTCAACACCGACTGAATGTTATATTATATTGTATGATATTATACTGCATTGCATTATATCATGTTATAGTGTACCATAATATTTTATGTTATATCCCAAGTAGCAAACATTGATCTTGTGTTGTATTTCTTAACTCTTCTCGTAACGATTGTGAAATTGGAAAAGCGCACTTTGTTTGTATGATGTGCAACAAGTTTTTTCTTTAATATGTTTCACTTCAGTAATATTTGTTAAGAGAAAACCGGAAATGAAACAACAGACTAACAGACAGGACACTCAAATTAGATTCTTTAACCATATAAACGGTCATTTCGAATATTCATTTATTTGGGACAGTACTCACATGTGTCATGATGGCACCACGTTACCCTATCAAAAACATTCTGTCTGTCATCTAGACTGAGTTTATTTTTTTCATTTACCAACCGAGTTGCCATTCATACAGAATTACCTGTGATGTATTGATTTGTATACCCCCATGCGAATTTCATGCAGGATACAGATTAATTACATATTGCTAAAACTATATACAGAATTGTGCCTACTTCTCATCCTACAACGCAATACAAAATCGAACCCGTTTTGTTACAATATTTACTTGCTTCTGGTCTGCCGTCACTTAATTTCGGGTGAAAATTACCAACACAATCAAAAATAGTCTAGATGAACAACGTTGAGTAAAATAAATGTTTACCTTCCAACATCGCTAAAAAAGTTAAATATATTATCAACGTAATCCAAAAATTTATTGTGACGATTCATTTTCAAATATTTCGATGAAATCAGGCAACCCTGCAAGCAGCTGATCGGTGTTGACAAACGAGGGGAAACCAACTAGTAAAAAAACCTTTATGTAACACAAGGGGTGTATAGATAGTAGATAGTTCGCGCAGTACAATATAGGTGGAACTAGTGCATAACGAAAAATTATTTTTATAAGAATTTACTCATACTGTCATGTCTGTTAGTCTGTGATGAAACTGTTCAAATGAACATAGTGTACAGTCAGTTAACAAAAGCGAGGTAGAACATATTCCTTACAGGTTTTTGAGTTGGTATCACAAGCAGTAATACGAATGATTTTCACATTTGTTATAAAAACTCGTGAAATCTCTTGTCTAACATATCGAACAAAAATAACCGTTCTGTAGCAATCGTGAAACATTCCAATTTTAACATGTTTCAATTGCTGCTTGGGATTATATTATATCATATTATACTACATTCTATTGTACGTTGTGTTATATTATTATATTATATTGTATTGTATTATAAGATGCTATAATACATTTCATTATATTTCATTACGTTATGTTATATTGCATCGTATTATAATATATTATATTCTGTTATATTGTGTAATATTTTATTATATTGTATTATGTCCAATTATATCGATAACGTGGAGCCTCAGGGAGTGCATCAGGATATCTTACAAGTGAAAGAATGGAGGATGGAGTGGAGTGGATTAACAAACTGAGTCACGTGGGGGAAGGGAGAAAATCAGAAATTAGTAAGACGCCCTCTTCTAACCATCAAACCATCAGGCGGGCTTATGCTGGTATAGCGAAATTATTATATGGCTGGATGTTCTTGCTAGAGGCCCCTCAAAATCCATTTTGGCCTTCTTAATAGCAGTTATATGAAAGCTATCTGATAATCAAATTCGAATCTACTGTAAGTTTACCCGCATACACAGGTAATGCCTTAAACTGATGGTGGGTTCACACATACATACGTACATACATACATACGAGACCTTTCCTTTGAACCTAAGAAATCGGTCGAATAATCGCTGAGAAATATGAGTGAGATCCAATATATGACCACTATCTCCGAAAAACGTTTGGTTGGTCTGCGTTCTGATAATGGCTGTAGTTCTGAGGCCGGTCTCGAAAATGTTTTGCTAGTTTTGTTTCGTCACTTTAAGTGACTGTATACAATATTTAACACACTTTAAACTGGAGGTTGGATTCGGATGAAATTCAAGAATTCCGAATGGAACCATAAAACCTTTCATTTGAACCTAAGTTTGTTGAAATCGGTCAAACTATAGCTGAGAAAAAGTGAGTGAGATCTATTTTTGAATGTTTGACTACTATTTCCGGAATAGCCTATGAATAACGCTACGGTCCACTTGTACCGGTGGTATGAGTCGCATTAAGTGACTGTTATGTGCAAGTCCTCGGCGAAAACTATGACCTGTCGTTGATCTATGCCCATCTTTTGTCCCTCAAAAAGATATGCTCTTTCGCTTGCCCTGTTGACGAAATATTAATCGTTGAGGATTTTAACTTTCCCAATCTGAAATGGCGACCAGCTTCGAACGGCTTTCTTTTCGCGGATCCATCGCAGTCATCTTTCCATACTGGCAGTATCAGTTTGCTTGATCGTTACAGCACAAATTTGTTGCGCCAATTCAACTTCGTGACGAATGAAAACAATAAAATACAGGATCTTTGTTTTTCAAGTAAATCCAATTCCGCTCCCAATATTGGTGCTGCAGCCGTGGTGAAATATGCCAAGCACCACCGTCCTTTATGCCTTGAGATAGAAGCTTATCGGCAGTCTCATAGCTCCAATGTGAATGGAATCGTCAGATATGATTATAAAAAAGCAGACTATAGCAAAATCATCAACTTTTTGTCGAATGTTGAAGTTCTCGACAAAGACGATGAAAATCTTGCTGTTCAAACTTGTTCCAATATCTTGACGTATGCTATAGATCATTATGTGCCGAAACGACTAAGTAATGCTTTCAGACAAGCTTCATGGCAAACTACTGAATTGAAACGATTAGAATCATCTAAAAGATCTGCGTGAAAAAAAAATTCCTAGCATGGCAGGTATGCACTGCGCGCAAACTACGTACACATCAACTCTTCATATAAAGGGACAGCAAAACGTTGCTACGCACGTTACCTTAGGAATGTTCATAATAAATTAAAGTCTGATCCTAAATCTTTTTAGAAGTACGTAAACGACCAACGAAAAGAATCGAATTTGCCCTCGTCGATGGTATATGGGATAAGTGTTGGAACTAATCTAGATGAAATTTGTCAACTGTTTTCCGAAAAGTTTTTCCAGCGTTTTCTCCAATGAAGTTTTGTCACCAAACCAAATCGCCCAAGCAGCTATGAACGTTCCAGTATCGCATCAGTTGTTGGATACTATCAGTGTCAATTATCAGCCAACTTTCGTGTCGATCGGTTCACTTCTTTCGGAAGCTCGAGAAACGAAAATTCGCTAACAAACATTCAGTACAGTGTTATTTGCCGCTTTCGTTCGGTATCAAGTATCGAGACTACAATACGGTCCAAAAAACTGCTCGTACAGGAACTCGAATCAGATAAAAAGTACGCTGGTGTAACAAAGAGCAATCCAAAACAGCAAAGGAAACCGAATCAGCCCGTACCACTACAAATTGAACGCTCCCCAGATGTGTATTCGCACAATGGACCTTGATATTGTGTTCCTGCAAGAGATCGAGAACGAACAATTTACATTACCTGGCTATAACGTTATTTGCAACGTAGACCACTCAAGAAGAGGAACAGCGATAGCATTGAAGGAACACATTAAGTTCTCGCATATAGAAAAAAAGCTTGGATGGAAGACTAGTTGCCTTACGTGTGTACGATATAACGCTGAGTAATGTATACGCCCCCTCCGGTACCTCGGAGGCGACTTCAATTGTGTGATAAGGCTCTCTGATGCCACCGTTTCTATTGTGAGCAACAACGTCTCTACGGTTTACTACGGCAGGCGATCGACAACTACTAAAAAGAACCAAACCATGCTCACTACTATTAACCAGCTGAAATCGGAGAGGCTTCTGCATCAAAGAAGGTTCTCTGAAATGTTTGTGCGTAGCAACGAATCGTACATCGCAGTAGAACCGCTTTCGACTTATCAACTGGGAGAGCGAATGAGACGGAAAACAATTATTGAACACTTTCGAAATGAGACCAGTAGGAAGTAGGAAACACCGACACATTACACTGCGACAAAGTCATACCCGAACAGAATGCCATGAACGAAGCTAGCATGAATGAAATCACGACAGCCGAAATTTTGGCTGCAATTCGTACTAGCGCATCCAGAAAATCACCAGGCCCAGACGGTTTACCAAAATATTTTTACTTGTACACATTCGATGTAATCCATCGTGAGCAGAACCTAATACTGAACGAAGCCATCAACTCTAACTTTCCAGCTCAGTTCGTCGACGGAGTGATCGTATTAATCAAGAAACGTGGTGCTGATGATACGGCATGTGCGTACAGGCCGATTATCCTTATTAACTTCGAACACAAAATCCTCGCTCGGATCTTGAAACAGCATCTTGAAAGCATACTGTAAACTCACCGTAAATTAGCAAACTCGCAAAAATGTTCTAACTCCCACAAAAACATTTTTCAAGCTACATTGACCCTGAAAGATAAAATCGCGTTATTGATTGCCAACAAACAAAGCGGCAAATTAGTGTCATTCGATCTCGATCATGCGTTTGATAGAGTAAACCATGTTTATCATGCGCCCTTTCCCATTCAGCGCTCGGTGCGTGCTACTATTCACGATACAATTAAATCCATTACTGCAGAAAGTAGAACAAGTGTGCGGAATAAACCTGATCGTCGCATATGCAGACGACATCAGCGTCATTGTCAGCAATGCAGACCAGCTGGATGAAATGCGAGCTTTATTTAGGCAATTTGAGTGTGTGGCAAGCGCCCGTCTAAATGAAGCCAAAACATTCACTGCGCAGCTTAGCCATGTATCAAAAAGTTACATTACTAAACACATTTATTTCATCAAAAATATGGTACATGTCTTCAAATGTTCTTCCAACAACAGCACACGTGGCTACCATGCGTCCGTACCTTTTCCGTGGACTATACCGATGCAACAATTAGCTCGCAAAATTGAAGAGGGTGGACTACAACTGCAACTTCCGGCGATAAAATGCCAGGCTTTGCTAGTAAATCGTCATCTTTAAGAACTCGAATCCATTCCATTTTACTCCTCCTGCATCAACCAAATCAATACTCGCAGAACAATGCTCTTAACAAACTATTTCAGCGCCAATTGATTGAGCGTACTGACCGTGGCAGAATTGGAACTGCTAGCCCACACGATAACTGGAAACGAATATGGAGAAACATTTCATCGCGTGAGCTACACCTATACTGCGCAGCTCCCTGTACATGTGGGTAAATCAAAAGTGCCAGCATAGACGCTTACAGCACATCATGGGACGTACGGATGGAGAAAACTGTATTCACTGCACTGAACCAGTCGAAACAATACAGCACAAATATTTCGGCTGTCGTAGAGTTAAAGACGCTTACGCACTGCTTCAACAAAAGTTACTAGCAGTGACTAACGGACAACACATCGCGGACAATGATTTGCAAAGGCCCGCGCTAGAAGGAGTACAAAAAACAATTAGAACAAAGATACTTAAATTGTTAACGTGCTACGTCACATCCATCGAGAATACTGTAGATGATAGGGTAGATCTAGATAATTTGAATATCAATCTTCAAATCGTAGTTTGATCAAATATTGACGATGATTTTTATTATACATATATGAAAATGACAAATAAACGTACGAATTAAATTTAAAAAAATTAGTGTTGACCCAGATTCAGTAAAAATGGCTATCGCCAAAATGAAGTCGTCGAGCTCTTCCTGACCCGATCTATTTAAAAAAAATGCTCCATCGGTTTAATTTTACCTATCTGCCAAATCTTTCGTTTATCGCTAACATCTGGGATCTTCCCTGATTCCTGGAAGTTTTTATACATGTTTCCAGTTGATAAAAAAGGAGACTAAAAAGACATCGACAACTACCGTGGAATTACCTCGCTCAGAGCTAATCCAAAGCATTTTGAAATGGTGGTACTTGAATCTATATTCAACCATTGTAAATGGTTTATTGCAGAAATACAACATGGGTTTATGCCGAAACGGTCTACGAATACCAATCTCTTGACCTTCACGACGTTTGTGACGCTATATCCTGCGGTTTACAAACAGACGTTATCTACATGGATTTTTCCGCTGCCTTTGACAAAATTACTCACGCCATTACTGTTGCTAAGTTAGACAGATTGGGATTTGGTTCTAACATGCTGCGTTGGTTTTCTTCATACCTTAATAATCGCCGATTAACAATCAAGATAAATGACTCTGTGTCCAAAGAGTTCATTGCTTCTTCTGGGATTCCACAAGGCAGCCATCTCGGACTCCTGTTCTTCCTGCTGTATTTTAACGATGTGAATCTTTCTCTTGAATGTCCACGCTTATCTTTCGCTGATTATCTCAAGCTATTCTAAATAGTTCGAAGTAACGAGAATGCTGTTTTCCTCCAACACCAACTTGAAATCTTTTCAAAAGGGTGTGAGGTAAATCGAATGGCTTTGAACGTTGACAAATGCTCAATAATCACTTTCACACGCAAAAAAGTTCCTATAAGATACAACTACTGCCTTGATGAAGTAGTGATCAACAGAACCACATGTGTTAAGGATCTTGGTGTAATTCTAGACGAGCAATTGTCTTTTAAGAAGCATATCAACTTTATTGTAAGGAGTGCTGCTCTACGATATGGAACCCATATTACCTTAACGGCTCCCACCGAGTAGAATCAATACAGCGCAGATTCGTCCGTTTTGCTCTTTGACAGTTACCTTGGAATAACCCTTAAGAGCTGCCTAGCTACAAAAGCCTTGGATTATTGATTGGACTCGACACCGACAAACGAATTTTTTAAACATACTTAGAAATAGGAATAGTTTTTAATCATTGGGACTACGCATTGTCTGTTGATTACATGTAAATAAATAAGTAAATAAATTAATATCAGGTGTACAACTTTGCTTCCGCCGTTTTCCGATAAGTGGCTGTACCGGCTGAGGCTGGTCAAAATACATAGATGATAATGCCTTTAATATGAGTGTGTACCTAACGCCTAACGGAAAATTTGCTCGGACCTAATCTCACAAACTCTATAAATCCTTTTTACCCTGACCGAAAGTAGTATCCACAACAAATTAAGGAATTCCATATGAAACTGTAAGACTTTTCTTTTGAACCTATAAGTTTGTGAAAACCGATTTGGCCATCTCCAAGAAAAGTGAGTGAGATCCTTTTTGCAGTTTTTAATCACTATTTCCAATTCTTCCGAAACCGGATTCAGATGAATGGAATAGCCGAAGTTGGTTCGTTTGCTACCAACAAATATGACCTACAAATTGGAACAGTTTTGAATGTAGTTAAACCTATACTTACTATTTCATGCTCTATTTCCTTTACTTCTGCTTATCCGTTTACTTCTGCATATGTAAGTCAAGCTAAACATTATTGATATCACTACACAACGTGTTTTGTTGTTCGTTTTGTGTTTTCTTCTTCTTTCGGTGTTGCACATATTGTCACTCTATATGGCGATTTGAAAACTTTGTCACGCATCGCCCTGTAACTGCGGAACCGGAAGTCGGATCCGGATTAAATTTCACAGTAGCTTTAAACACAGTATGAGATTTAATTCAAATCTAGATTTGTGAAAAGCGGTTCAAGCATCGCAGAGAAATCGAAGTGAATTTAGTTTTAGGAGTTTTTTTTTCTCCATTTTCAGTACTCTCGGAACAGGAAAAGAGAGGACCAATATTGCCGAATTAAGTTTTTATGCCCACAAACTAACAAGCACTGCAAACTAGAAGAATTTATCAGACAGTTTCATGGGATTTGTACTTGTTTTTTCAACCATCGTTCGTGGAAAAATCTTAATAAAATTGATAATTTTCCACTTATCACGCTTTAGTTCCGGAACCGGAAGTCGGATCTAGATAAAATGTTCTACAATTTTTTAGGATATTATAAGACCTTTCATTTGAATCTTAGTTTGCGAGAATCGGTCGAGTTGTTCGAGAGATAATTGAGTGTAAACTTTTTCTCAAATTTTCACATATTACCATATAACTCCGGAACCGGAAGTCACAATCAAATGAAATTCAATAGCAAACTATGGGACCATTATACCTTTTATTTGAATCTTAGTTTGTAAAAATAGGTTCGGCCATCTCTGGAAAAAGTGAGTGCATTTTTTTTCTTATTTTGGTACATATCATCCTATATCTCCGGAACCGGAAGTCGGATCGGAATGAAATTCAATAGCAGGCTATGGGACTATGAGATCTTTCATTTGAACCTTTGTTTGTGAAAATCGGTTTAGCCATCTCTGAGAAAAGTGAGTGCATATTTTTGTTACATACACACACACACATACACACACACACACACAGACATTTGCTCAGTTCGTCGAGCTGAGTCGAATGGTATATGACATTCGGCCCTCCGGGCCTCGATTAAAAAGTCGATTTTCACAGCGATTGCATAGCCTTTCTATATGACAAAGGTACAAAGGAATTTCGTGTGTTGATGAAACACTACATTTTGATGAAAAAAAGTGCCGCCGATACCAAAAAATGGCTTGATGAGTGTTATCCAGACTCTGCACCGGACGAAGCAACAATTCGTAAGATGTTTGCAAAATTTCGTACTAGTCATATGAGCACCGAAGACGATGAACGCTGTGGACGTCCAAAAGAGGCTGTTACAGATGAAAACGTGAAAAAAATCCACAAAATGATTTTCAATGACCGTAAAGTGAAGTTGATCGAGATAGCTGACACCCTAAAGATATCAAAGGAACGTGTTGGACATATTATTCACGAATATTTGGATATGAGAAAGCTTTGTGTAAAATGGGTGCCGCGTGAGCTCACAATCGATCAAAAACAACAACGAATTGATGATTCTGAGCAGTGTTGGGAGCTGTTATATCGAAATAAAACCGATTTTTTCGTCGATATATAACAATGGACGAAACATGGCTCCATCACTTCACTCCGGAGTCCAATCGATAGTCAGGTGAGTGGACTGCACGCCTATTTTGGCCTATTTTGAGGCAAAGGACAAATCATACTACAAAAATGGTATCGAAAAGTTGGAAGATCACTATAATCGCTGTATCGCCCCTGATGGCAATTATGTTGAATAATAAAAACGAATTTTGGCAAAAAATGTGTGTTTCTATTAAACGATACGAACTTTTTAGCCGAACTGTTAGGAGGCCACAAAAATGAACTCTCAAGAGGCTGCAGGAGGTTAAACAATGCCGTCGTGAACGGAATAGCTTGGGTTTCCACTTACTGTGTTAAATGATTAAAACATTTAAAGCAATTTTTCCATGGTTCGCTATAGGCGATTATGGACCTTTTTTTTCTAGTTGTTGTTCGATAAGTGCTGGAGATGAGTGTTAATTACATTAATTGATAATGGTTAGAGTAGTACAAATCAATCTCCAGTACAAACGTACCGGAAATATGAATTTATCCAGACTTCTGCAAGAAGGTAAAGTTTCTATAGCTTTGGTTCAAGAACCATATTTCCAAAAGGGAAACTTCTAAGTTAGGAAATTGTTAAGCCCAGTCTTTGTTACCTTCAACAAGAACGGTATGACTAATACACGTGAAATGCCTCGAACATGCATACTTGCAAATAATGCTCTCGATGTTTCTCTCATATCGCAGCTCACAACTTGCGATATTTGTGCTGTCACAGTTGGTGTGATAATTGTTGTCATATTCAGGAAGTATGTCTATTGTTTGACATATTTACCGCAATTATTATTGTTCGTGTGATTTGTGTGAATTCGATTACGGTATTTCATATCATCTGATATGTAACTGTCCCGCATTCGCGCAACTACGGTTTTTGGTTCTCCATACATGGTTGAGTCTGTGTATGAGGAGCCAAAATTAAAGGATATTCTATCGTTTCTCACCCAATGCGGTAAGGAGCTATAGTCAGAGGGGTTCATCATTCTTCCTGGAGTGGATGATTCCTATCTGTATTGACCCGAAATAGGTTTTAGCAGATTGTTTGGCATTTGTTTTATATATATATATATATATATATATATATATATATATATATATATATATATATATATATATATATATATATATATATATATATATATATATATATATATATATATATATATATATATATATATATATATATATATATATATATATATATATATATATATATATATATATGTATGAAACAGACAAAAGCGGAATACTTCACACACGATATTGCCGCCAACAAACCTATGAAGGTTGTACCATCAACAACACAATAGTCCCACAACAGAGAGAAACCGAAGGCATCGCGCTTTGTGCCCTGGTTATAATAATAGTTAGTTATCTGTTATTAAAAGGAATATTAGAATTACATAAGCAATTCACAAAAAAAATTGCAATAAAGGCCGCAAGACAAATTCAAATGACCACGGTTTAAGAATATCAAAAATATATATATATATATATATATATATATATATATATATATATATATATATATATATATATATATATATATATATATATATATATATATATATATATATATATATATATATATTATAAAATTTTTATATAAATGTTTATTCATTTCCAAGCTAAAATGAAATGCAAAAATATAAGGAGCTAGAGTTAGAGTTCGGATCAGCAATGTTAACTTTTTAAAAACTAAAATTAAACACTTTATTAATGAATCCGGAGTAAAGGATACTAACTAGCTATTACGAACACTCGGCAGAGAAAGAGAGTGAGCGCGTGGCTCGGCTACCTTTTATAATGCAAAAACTGCTAACTATGCGATTCTAACGGCGTGTACTCGTGGCTCGCTGTAGTTGGTCGGCAGTGTTTCCTAACAGCTCCCCTTTTTGAAGAAAAGCTGTCCTCAGCGTTCTGTTTCCAAATCTGTGTTATTCCTGTGGTATGAATGGCACCTCGGAATGTCCGCCTGTTGTTGCATGTGCTGAACTCGTATCTTCTCTGTTCCCATCTTGTAGAATTACTAGTGCTGACCTGCGAGCGATGATTACTTTGAGGACCCATACTGCAATGAATATGATTAGGCTTATAGATATAGATGATATGCCGCCAAATGATAATCATCCAAAAGTTTTGAGGTTCCAGTGGAGATTTTCTGTGGTCAGGTTTAAAATATTGATATGTTATCGTTGTTCCAAATGAAGTTCCTGTAAGTATTCTAATGGAATGCGATTTATAACGAAGGTTGAATTTACCTTCACTCCAGTGGTCGGTATGAATGACTTTGCCGAAATTTCTAGATTACTGTTGGAGAACTCTTCCCCGTCTAGTTTTAGCATACAACTGGAAAATTGTATGAGGAATGTGCCTTTCAGTTCTCGTTGATTGGAGCAGTTGGATGTTAACACTACATTCGCATCGTTTACCAGTATATTTCCATCGTTGATTTTTCTGATGGTTTTACTGTTGTACACTCGTTCTGTAGGACATTGTGCGTTTTCATCTTTAATTATTTGTTGCACACATTCTACCACTGGCTCCAGTTGAGAGCTTGGACAGATATAAATGTGTTTGTATTTGGGGCATTGTGATTTTGTACTATATACTATTGGACCGTTCAGATAATAGGTTGATGTTAGATGAATTCTTGTTTGGTTGGAAATTATTGAGTCCACGAAGTTCATAGTGTACTCCGCGTTTTTTATTTTGGGTATTTTCAGTATGTATATGATGGTTTCTTTACTGTACATGACGTAGGCGCTCGAGATGTCCAGAACATTTTCTACGATTGTTGTTTCTAGACCGCTTCGAAGAAGGATCTGCTTTGCTGTCTTCATCTATTGGTAGCTAATGAGCCGACTGCTAGGAATACTTTGCCTGGCCAAATCTATAGCTTCTTCTATGTATTCTAATTGTTTAATGAGCTCGTCAATGTTGAACAGAAGGTTCAATGAATCGAAATAAGTGCGTGTTTCTTTAGCTGTTACATCAAAATTTCTGAGTGTCATTACAATATTGTTTGATATATTATTGATTCTATTTTCGAAGATGTGATTGGTAGTGATTTGTTTATTGTTCTGATCTATTAGTAAATTTGAAGTTCTATTAATTATTCGTAGATCTTCTGCGTCCGGGCTGCCAGACACATACTTCCAAATTTTACCTAATGTTTCCCATCTTTTAGTTCTAGACTGGGGTTGCAACTTCTGGAAACAAGAGTTTAACGTTTCTATTTTAGAATTTAATAGTGAGCTCATTAACTGTTCTGTTTCTGTCTGTTTTTGAACTTGATAATTTAGTCGCTCTATAGCGTCCTGAATGAGACCTAAATCAATCCGGTGCATTATTCTTATAAAATTATTGCTAAGTCGTGCTGGTCCTAGGGGTATTATTGCCAGAGGGTTTTTGGTCAAGTCGTGTATTTGTATGTCGGTGGTCCCCGTCTTTATCCATGCGAAAAGTCTGAAAATTTAGAAGAAGGACCTGTCTTGAGTTTTTGTGTTTCTCTTATGAGTGTTGATTTGTTTTTCGTCAGTAATAGTTTTGTCTGTCTGACTCTCAATTTTTACAAGTCTGTAGCGATGTCCGTAAGGAGAAGGCTTCGCTCTGCCTTTAACGAGGATCGTTGGCTTATTGATTTTTCTGAATTCATCAGAACGCATAGTTTCCAACTTTGCGTTGTGACTATCGGCCGAAACTTTTATATTATCTTATGCAGTTTGGATTGTTTTTTGCTTTGCCAGATTTATCTCGTCAATGTTTAATGAAGTGGATGTTCCATATATAATTTCTCGTGGTGAGAGATTTGTAGCGGAGTGCTTTGATTCGTTATATAATGCTCGTACAATGTCATGGTTTCGACCTTTCTTCTATTTGCCAAGTACATTTCGAGCAATGTGTTATGGAAGCATTCTATAATCTCATTGCTGTTGCTGCAGCTGGCAAAATGTAGAAAAAAATTTGGTTTTCCAAGAAGTCTTTAAATTTTGCGTTATGAAAACCTGTGGCTTGATCACAGGTGATCATTTTAGAGATTCCAAAAATTTTGAAATATTCCACTAGGGTTTCAATTAACTCATCTGCCGTTTCGTTGCGGATTTTATATATTTGGGCGAATTTTGAAAAAGAGTCCACGAGAATAAGGAATTTTTCAGTTTCTTTGACGTAAACGTCTATGAATACATTTTCGAAAGGTTTCTCGTAAACTCTTCGAGTGATCAGAATTTTGAATGGTTTTCTTTCATACTTGGAAAATTTACAATCTTCACAGTTTTTTATGAAGGATTTAATTTTTCCAAGCATTCCAGGAAAGTATACTGATTTGCGAGTTTACTAGTAGGTTAGCTTGTAATTTCGGTGGTTGAAGTTATGGCATCTCTTGATGAAATCCTGTTGGTCCTGAAATGAAACTAGATCCGGTAGTTTAATATTTGAGAATTGTATTTTTGTTCTTTTAAAATGAGATCGAATTATGTCTTCACACATGTTTGCAATTCCAGGTTCGGCGAAGATTCCATTAGATTTTGTTGGATCGAGACATTTTTTAAGTAGGTCTGTCAGGTCGTCTTTCGTGTAGTCATGTCTGTGAAATATATGTCTAAAGTGATTGGGAAATATCATACAATTTAAGTACGGACTTTTAGAAGGGATATAAGATTTGCGTATAATGATTTGAACTGGATATTTGTTAATAATTTCTGAGTGATACACAGGATCATTTTCGAACAATTCGTTACACAGTGCCTCGTTTAAGTTCAATTCTGAGGATGGAATTCTAGAAAGACCGTCGACAACGACGTTTTGTTTCCCTTTTTTTATAAATTATTTTGAAATCAAATTGTTCCAAGTAGAGTTTCTGTCTGGTAACTCTTCCTGTGGAGTCGGTCAATTTCAACTCCTTCGTAAGAGGTTCATGATCGGTGTAGATCTTGAATTCTCTTCCGTATAAATATGGTCGAAAAGACTTTGCCGCAAAATAAATGCCTAAGAGCTCCTTTGCAGCAGCTGAATATTTTTCCTCGGCTTTTGATAATGTGCGGGAGAGGAAGGCGATAGGTCTTTCTTTTCCATCGACAGCTTGGGCTAGAACGGCACCGATTGCCACGTTTGAGGCATCGGTCGTTAAAATAAATGGTAAGTCGAAATCAGGGTATGCTAGAAGGAGATCGGAAGACATGATCTCTTTCAATTTTTCAAATGCCTCTTCGAAGTCGGGCGTTATCTCGAACGATTTTGGGTTTCCTCTTTATTTTGAAGTGAGAGGTTTGGCTACATGGGCAAACCGTGGTATAAATCGTCTATAGTAGCTTATCGTACCTAAGAATGATTTTAGTTCTTTTGGGTTTTTGGGAAGAGGCCAATTCTTCACAGCCTCTACCTTTCGTGGATTGGGTTTAACTTCTTCGGTTGTTACAACGTGACCGAGGAATTCCACCTCTTTTCTTAAAAATTCGGATTTGTCGCATTGGATTTTTAAGTTTGCGTCTTGAAGGGTTTGTAGACACGGAACGACCGAAATTAGCTCTGCGCCTAATTCGTATTACTGTTTTTGAATTAGTTGATTTTAACAACAAAATTTCCAAAATAACTATAAAATTAGTTAAAATTGAGAATTTATTTGCTGAAAAAAGCTCTTATTTTTAGAGAACGCGTTTAGTTGGCGAATATTCTGGACACAAACCAGCAATATCTAAATCCAACGCGAAATTCTCATTGACAACTAATTTTGTTTTTAAAATCAGAAAATTTGTTTCTATTTATCTATCACCAGTTTATTAGCCACAAAATTCATGAGAAGTGTCAAAACAAAACAATCCATTAAAAAGCTAAAAGGGACAGTCTTGTTGAAACTGCTTGCAAATTGTTTAGATGTTTTACGCATGTGTTACGATATATCCATATATAAATTTCTAAACCGGTATGTAAAAATGACGTAAACTGTTAGTGGAAAGTGTATTTATTCAGAATTTGTGCGCATTTGAAGCGATTGTGCGTAATAATGTTTTTACGCGGAACAGTGAATTGAGTTTCGAATGTTGCACTCTAATTGTACATGTCAAATGATGTTTTTTGTATCTTCCAACCTTCCGGTCCACGCCGTTCGATGTACTACTTGTATTCGGTTTTTATTTTCCGAGTGCTCAAAGTTTTCAGTGAGAGAGTCGATTTCGCGAAGTCGAATGAAGAAAACAGCGATTTAGAAGAAAAATGTTCTAAAAGAAGTTTATGTTTCGCTTATGTCTTTTTCTCCAATACAACATCGTATTTATACCTGCCAATATAGAAAAGACAACCGCGACTGAAAGTTTTTTCGGTAGTAGTGTGCCATCTAGTGGCTAGTAGTCATTACGGTGTTAGCGTTATTTCGGCGACAGAGCGCCATATAGCTGCAAATTGCAGAAACCAATTCAACCATTTATGTTGGTTGAAAACAACGTTTTATTTCTCTAATTCAACTAAAAAATTAGTTGAATGGATATGAAGTGTGCCTTAGCTAAGAAATGACAATTGGTGAATTCAACTAAAAAAATAGCCATTTCAATAAATATTTTATTATTATCAAGGAAATTAGAATTAAAAAATCTAAATTAGCAAAAGTAAGATTTTTTTAGTTGTCTCAAAAAATAACTAACTAAAATCAGAAAATCAACTAATTTTTTCGCCAAAATGCTGATATCGGTCTTTCCGTGGAACTTTTGAAATGTCTTGTGCTGTTCTAATGAAGATGAGAAGATGATTATATCATCCATATAAACGAAGCATCTTATACCGAGATGTTTTCTCAGTACAGAGTCCATTAACCTTTGAAAAGTTGCGGGCGCATTTTTCAGCCCGAACGGCATACGAATAAATTCATATTTACCGTTGTCCACGTTAAAAGCGGTCTTAGGGATACCGTCTGGTTCCACCTCAATCTGGTGGAAGCCACTGGCAAGGTCTAGCACCGTGAAATATTGTGCTTTTCCAAGCCGATCTAAAATCTCGCTGATCTCCGGGATCGGATACCTATCAGCGGGTGTAACTTCATTTAACTTCCGATAGTCTACGACTATACGGTATTTTTTTAAACCAGAATTGTCGACCTTTTTGGGTACGACCCAAATTGGAGAAGTCCACTGGGATGAGGATTCCCGAATTATTCCTGTGTCCAACATTTTCTGAATTTGTGCTGATACGATTTCGCGGAGATGGTAAGGACATTTGTACGTTCTTTGATGAATAGGTTTATTGTTGGTTGTGTTGATAGAGTGCTTGACTTCGTGTGTGAAAGATAACTTCTCCCTATCATTAAAAAATACCTTTTTATACGGCTTAAGGGTTTTCGCTATAAGGCGAATCTCCTCATTATTTAAATGACTGGCTGAAAAATTTAGTTTGCTTATATTGCTTTCGCTTTCTAGTAAATAAGAATCGTTTTTAAATGGCTCAAAGCTGAAGTTTTCTTTTTTGCCATTCCTAGACAGAAAAACCGTCGCTTTGTTGTCGCGGGCTTCATATAAGCCGGGGTTTATAGTAACCTGAGAGCTAAGATTAATCTCCTGCTCGATCAAAAATGAACCGTTCGATGTGGTTGAGATCTCAAAAAAATTTTCTTTACATTCGTGAAAATTCAAATTGGATGGGTAATATTTGGAGAAATGGTATTTCTTATGGCCAATTTGTACAAAGTGATTTGATGTGTCTATAACTGCCTTCATTTTTGCTAGGTTTTCGTAACCTATGAGGCCGTCAAAAAATTTGTGGAACTGAAATACGTGGTACGGCAATTTCTCTTCAAATGAATCGTGGAAAAGATTTATACTTACTACGCTGTCTAGCACGAATCTACCGTTCTTATTAGTTACTATTGCAGGGTTGGTGGTTTTTTTCGCTTTAGCCACGTGTTCGGGATTAATGTATGATTTGTTGGCTCCCGTGTCGACCAGATAGTTGAGATAGCCTTTCGTAGTCGGGAACCGCAAGTACGGGATAAAGTTTAGACTGGTCTTGTGTCTAGTCTGACCAGTTGAAAATTTACGTCACATTCTTCATGAGCGCAATTAGACTCCTCAACGTCGTCGTCATCGTCGTTGTCGTAATCATCGTTATCGTCATCGTCATTGTCATTCTTTTCGTCTATTGCACCTTTTTGCGCTTCGTTATTATTTTGTTCTGTTCGCGTGGCTTTAGGTTTGAATGGTTTTTTTATGAAAGGTTTTACTGGAATCGTACTGTGGAGGTTTGAAAGTGAGTTTTGCTCCGTTTGCATTTTGATTGCTATTATTATAATGGAAAGAAGATTTCGGTTTTGTCGTGGGTTTGCGTGTTTCAGCGTTTTGATTTAATAGAACGGACTGATACACGTCTTCTACACTTTTGGGGTTAGAACTTCGGATTATGCTTGCCAGTGGTTCTTGGATATTATCCAGATACTTAGTCACGGTAATCTTTTCGAGAAGCTCTGTGGTGGAAATAGGATTAAGTAATAAATTTGATTTTATTCTCGACTCTAGCTCTTTCATGTCATTGTAGAATTTTTGGTGGGACCGCTCACCCTTTTTTGTCGTGAACAGGTGATTCAAATTCGTGGCGATATCGCGCTTGTCGCCATAGTGCTCCATCAACACTTTTTTATTTCTGGAATTGTATTTGGATTCCCGTTGGTGTAATGTAATATGTGTCTGGGCTACCATTTCTGCCTTTGATCACGAATGTTTCATAAATTTGATCAATTTCGTCGATCCAAATGAGAAGTTCTCTTCTATTACCGGAGAATTCCGATAATTGTTTTATGGGATCCGGCACGTGGTATACACTAGTGCTATTGGTCACCAATCTTGTAAGCTCGGCCACTTGTTGGCGGAGCTGCTCTAACTCTGTTGTTTGCCGAGTTTCTACCATTTTAAACTGTGAGTGCGATAAAATAGATATAAAGTACTTACAATATGAAAACTGGTGTTAGCATCCGTAGTAATGAGTAGGTCGTGTTTCCGTGGTGGATCCTTTTACAGTTGTATCCTAATCGGTGTCGCTGCTTTTGTAGATAATCAACCGTTGCTTAGCGTGACCGGTTAGTTCTTCTAATAAATGATCACTTGCACAACACTGTTATATGTTTTAAAACCACTATCACACAGATCCTAACGGCTGCGCCAGTTAGAGTTCGGATCAGCAATGTTAACTTTTTTAAAACTAAAATTAAACACTTTATTAATGAATCCGGAGTAAAGGATACTAACTAGCTATTACGAACACTCGGCAGAGAAAGAGAGTGAGCGCGTGGCTCGGCTACCTTTTATAATGCAAAAACTGCTAACTATGCGATTCTAACGGCGTGTACTCGTGGCTCGCTGTAGTTGGTCGGCAGTGTTTCCACTCCACACTTACGTACAGAAGTCTATCAACACAAAACTATCAGAAAAATTACTTGAAGGAAAATTAAATCAATGTCAGGAATTAAAAATAGACCTTGAAAATTTATTTATAAAGGAACAAGAAATCATTGACGATAAGACTTTCCACAACTTAGTAAAAAATACGAGACTGTGGACAGACGAAATTTGCGAAATAATAAAATTTAAAATCACACTCATTAGAGCAACCAAAAACGACACAATGACGCAAACAACAGCAACACCGTTTGACTTACGTCAGGCGACGGCTCTTATCCAACCTTACGACGGTTCTCCCGAGAACCTAGACACATTTATTGACTCAGCTAGATTGCTGAATGAGTAAGTTCTGTCAGACCACATGGCCATGGCAATAAAATTTCTAAAAACCAGACTGTCCGGAAAAGCCAGACAAGGCATCCCTGAAACAGTCAATACAATCAATAATCTGATACAACTAGTCGAGGAAAGGTGTAAAATCACGACCACTCCCGAAAGTATTATAGCGAAAATAAACACCTTAAAACAGAAAAACTCAATAAACAGTTTCTGCGAGGAAGTTGAAATTCTCTGCACGAAACTCGAAAACACTTATGTCGAGCAAAAAATCTCACTACCAGTTGCAAAATCAACGAGCACTAAGATAGGGGTAAACGCTCTAATAAAAGGGTGTAACAACACCGAATTAAAAATAATTCTCAAAGCTGGTAATTTCGCAACATAAGAGAAGCAAACCAGAAAGCACAAGAGTTGGGTACAGACGAAGACACTCACTCTCAAATAATGCACACACGTTTTGTTCAACAGCACCAACAACGTATGAATAATTTTAATAGAGGGGCAAGACAATATAATGCACCCAGATATCCAGTGCAATACAATAGGTATGCACAAAAGCAATTATTTCATAATCATAGAAATAATTATAACCATAATAATTTTAATAATAATTTTAACCATAATAATTTTAATACAAATAATCAAGAATTCCGATATGAAGGTAATATGCGGAATACAACTAATTACCGTGGAAGACCCCGCAGAGGAGGTCAATACGACGAAAATTTCCGAAGGAACGGAAATAACAGAATATTATTAACTAACGAGGAACAGACAGAAAATGCCTCACAAAACGAAACATTAAATATACAATACCACAATACAAACAACGATATTATAAATGATAATGTAAATATAATACCACGTCAGTACGGACAATTACAAAATAATAACCAATACTCAATGAATCAAAATTTTTAAGAAAGACCTTGTATACCATGAATATACACGCCGCTAATTTTATCAAAGTAGGTATAAGAATGACAAATTCGATATGCACATTTATTATAGATTCAGGTGCAGATATATCATTATTTAAAGCAAACAAAATATCTCCACAACAACCAATCAATATAAATAACAAAATTAAAATTACGGGCATTACTGTTGGCGAGATAGAAACCATCGCGTCAACAGAAACAGAATTAATATTTAACAACGAAGTTTCTATGAAACACAGATTCCACCTAGTAAGCCCAAATTTTCCTATTTCTACAGACGGCATCTTAGGCAGAGATTTCCTCTCAGCTAATAAATGCCTAATAGATTATGAATGTTGGATGTTAAACTTTACAATTAATAATATTCCAATAGCAATACCGATTCAAGATACAATTGATAAAAACTACATTATACCAGGAAGATGCGAAGTTATCAGAAGAATGCAAAATTTAAATATCAGTGAGGACATGGTACTACACTCACAGGAAATTAAACAAGGGTTATTTTGCGCAAGTACAATTATTTCACCTCAAAACCAATTTGTAAAATTTATGAATACAACTGACAAACCCATAGATGTCAGTCAATTAGAATTCAAACCAATTTTAGAACCTTTGAGTAAATATACGATTTTGAAAAATAAAACACAAAAAAATTTCAGTAGAAAAAACAAAGTCCTAACTGAACTCGATTTAAACAATGTACCTATATACGCTAAAAACAGCCTGGAAAAATTAATTTCAAATTATTCTGATATATTTTGCCAAAATTAATTTCAAATTATTCTGATACCAGTTTCGCCAAACAATTTTTATACACGAAATATTGAACTGAGCGATAGAGTCCCAGTATGCATTCCAAACTACAAAACTATTCACTCACAAAGCAACGAAATTGCAACACAAGTAAACAAAATGTTGAAAGATGATATAATCGAACCATCCGTAGCACCCTATAACAATCCAATTTCACTAGTCCCGAAAAAATCAGAAAACAATAATGCAAAATGGAGATTGGTAGTTGATTTCCGGCAACTTATGCAGCAGCCCTAATTTTTCCAAAGAAATCTTTATCTAGTACAGACAGTAGACCAGTAGAGTAATAACTGATAACGATGATGACAGTGTATCGATATTCATCAATCATACAGAAGTAATTCTTACATTTACTTACATTGTAGCAGCCCTAATTTTTCCATAAAAATCTTTATCTTAGCTAGTACAGGCAGTAGAACAGTTGAGTCATTGTAATGCCCACGGCTGGCTATTTCAACATATTGCATCAGCCAGAAAAAAACTGTATCACCGATCGAATTAATTGATTATGTACATAAGCGACGCGATCGCAGTGAATTCACGTAGGTGGTAGTTAGTCTACCAGACATATATATATATATAAATATAGGTTTTTGTTAGGTACATATACTTATACCTTTTATACTCAAAAAAGGGTCGGTTTTTGATTTTATCGGGGCTTCTTGGTTCAACTGTTGGACCCAGAACATCGGATCTCGTCGTTGGTTTTTTTCCACTTTGCATCCGTTGGTCGATCTACTTCCTTGTTTGTACCGCAGGCGGGGAATCAGATTAACCAGACGACCGGAATTAGTATCGGCTTGTAACGCAGGACGGTACTAACTGGACGAAGGACTCCACCCCAAAGACTATAAGCGTGTAGCATTTGTTACGCAGGTGCTGCAAACTATAGATTCCATCTAGACTTAGAGGTGGCTTGTGCCGCAGGACATCTCTAACTAGAACCTTGTTCGACCGTCGGTTAACCGGTAGAACTGATTACCGTAGAAGTTAGGGCAGAAGTTAGGTCAGGCACAAAGTTATGTGCTGTAGGGAAGATAGGGCAGTAAAGTGACCAGCTTGGTAAAGCAAAATATTTTCACGGAAAGACCGAAATCAGCATTTTGGCGAAAAAATTATTTAGTTATTTTTTGAGACAACTAAAAAAATCTTACTTTTGCTAATTTAGGTTTTTTATTTCTGATTCCCTTAATAATAATAAAATATTCGTTGAAATGGCTATTTTTTAGTTGAATTCACCAATTCAACTAATTTTTTAGTTGAATTAGAAAAATAAAACGTTGTTTTCAACCAACATAAATGGTTGAATTGGCTTCGGCAATTTGCTGCTATGTGGCGCACTGTCACCGAAAAAAACATTAACACCGTAATGACTACTAGCCACTAGATGGCACACTACTACCAAAAAATATTTCAGTCGCGGTAGTCTTTTCTATATTGGCAGGTATAAATACGATGTTGTATTGGAGAAAAAGACATAAGCGAAACATAAACTTCTTTTTGAAAATTTTGCTTCTAAATCGCTGTTTTCTTCTTTGTTTCGAAATCGACTCTCTCACTGAAAACTTTGAGCACTCAGAAAACAGAAACCGAATACAAGTAATACACCAGACGGCGTCGCCCGGAAGGTTGGAAGATACAAAAAACATCATTTGACATACACAATTAGAATGCAACATTCGAAACTTACTTCACTGTTCCACGTAAAAACATTATTACGCACAATAGTTTCAAATGCGAACAAATTCTGAATAAATGCACTTGTCACTAAGAGTTTACGTCATTTTTACAACTCGGTTTAGAAATTTATATATCGATATATCGTAACACATGCGAAAAACATCTAAACAATTCGCAAGCAGTTTCAACAAGACTGTCCTTTTTAGCTTTTTAATGGTTTGTTTTGCTTTGACACTTCTCATGAGATTTTGGCTAATAAATTTGTTAATAAAACCCATTTCTTTTTTGTTTTCTTTGTGCTGTCCTTCAGTAATGACGGTGATAGATAAATAGTAACAAATTTTTCTGATTTTAAAAACAAAATTAGTTGTCAATGAGAATTTCGTGTTGGATTGAAATATTGCTGGTTTGTGGCCAGGATATTCGCCAACTAAACTCTTTCTCTAAAAATAAGAGTTTTTTTTTAGCAAAGTAAATTCACAATTTTAACTAATTTTATAGTTATTTTGAAAATTTTGTTGTTAAAATCAACTAATTCAAAAACAGTAATACGAATTAGGCGCAGAGCTAATTTCGGGCGTTCCGTGTTACAACCCTGGATTTAATGTCAGGATTCCATCAAATACCCTTAGAAGTAAACTCTAGGAAATTTACAGCATTTTCGACCCAATCCGGTCACTTTCAATTTAAAAGATTACCGTTTGGTTTAAAAATCAGTCCAAACAGTTTTCAACGATTGATGACAATCGCAATGTCAGGATTAACACCTGAGCATGCTTTTGTATACATAGACGATATTATAGTAGTTGGATGTTCAATCCAACACCACCTTCAGAATTTAGAAAAAGTTTTTGAATGTATTAGGAAGTACAATCTTAAACTAAACCTCAATAAGTGTAAATTCTTTAATACAGAAGTAACATATTTGGGTCACAAAATTACAGATAAAGGAATACTACCAGATAGTAACAAATATGAAGCAATAAAAAATTATCCTACACCAACAAGTAGCGACGACGTGCGAAGATTCGTTGCCTTTTGCAACTATTACAGAAAATTCGTCCCAAATTTCACAACCATAGCTTACCCATCAAACCAATTATTAAAGAAAAAAGGCGGGTGGGTAATGTCAGAGACATAACTGGATGTCGTGAATACGAAAACAAGTGACATGTTCCTTAACACTTCCGAATATCAATTAGTTGATCAATTGTATGAATTATGCAAGCATTCCCCTTTTCCACATTTAGGCTTCACTTGATCTAGATTACTGTGAATTTCACACAGCGAAATGTGCAAAAACCTAACCAAACTGTTCTAGATTTGCACTAAACTGAGGATATTTACCTTCGATTTGCGAACAACAAATCCTAATAGTCCTTTAGAAAACTTTTAGAGCCATTGGAACGGCTGATTTTTTTTTTTTTTTTTTTTTTTTGTAATTTTCTCCACCGTTGCTTTTTCATCCATGCAAATGACTGGCAGCTGTGACTTAATCGCTTTTATCGGAAGCGAAACTAGCTTTGCGAACAGCACAAAATACACCTGCTCGCATTGGCGATAGAAATCAAACTGATTCAATTTTTGTTAGGAGCTTTCTTTTACGTGATTTCGTTTGTAGCTTTTTCACTAATGGGCGGTCCTATATTGGCAGGTATAAATACGATGTTGTATTGGAGAAAATAACATAAGCGAAACATAAACTTCTTTTTGAAAATTTTGCTTCTAAATCGCTGTTTTCTTCATTCGACTACGCGAAATCGACTCTCTCACTGAAAACTTTGAGCACTCAGAAAACAGAAACCGAATACAAGTAATACACCAGACGGCGTCGCCCGGAAGGTTGGAAGATACAAAAAACATCATTTGACATTTGTTTATTTGTTTATTTGTTAAAATAATCCATCTGACAATTAAAAGTCTTAATGAATAACACGAAGTACAACGAACAAACTTATAACAAGGATACACTTAATAATTTCTGTGAGAACTTGTGCGTCGGCTCACCAAATTCAAAGAGATGCTCAACTTTGGAAAATGCACGTATGCATGCTGTCATTGGTTCATGTTGTCCGAAAGTAGTACGATGAAATCTTGGTTGAAGTAGACTCGTCGAGCGTAGAGATCGCTGAGAAGCACGGAAGTCAAGAAGAGATAACAATTTTGGTGAATCAATATCGCCATTGATTACTTTAGCCACAAGTAACGCTTGCTGCATCTTTCTTCGTCGCTCTAAAGATTCCAGGCCAATCAGACGACAGCGGTCAGTGTACGGTGGTAAATCCAGAGGGTTTTGCCATGGGAGGTGCGTTCTATTCGTAAGTTCCAAACGAGTTGATACGGGCTCCAAACCAAACACGCATTTTCGAGTAATGGACGCACCAACGAACAGTATAGCGCTTTTAGACAGTACGGGTCTTCGAAGTCTCGGCTAATTTTTACTATGAAGCCGAGTTGTTGTGTTGCTTTGGAAATCAAAGTTGATCGGTGTTGGTTAAAGGTAAGCTTAGCATCCAGCAAAACGCCGAGGTCATTGACAACGTCGACTCTTCCAAGAGTTTGTCCATCGATTTGATAGTCGAATATTATGGGGTTGGTTTTGCGATGGAATGTTATAACTTGACATTTCACGGTACTGATAATTAAAAAATTTCTTCAGTCGGTGTTGAACAGTCGTTCGCACCGCACGCGTATAGCTCTTGGCTCCTGGAATTTTTTTCTGGCTACCTAGAGTTTCATTGATTCAAGGCTTCAGTCTTTTTCAAGGCTACCTGAATCACTAACTAAGTGACTAAGTGATACAAAGAGTGATATTAGAGTGACTAAGTGATACAAAGAGTGATATTAGAGTAACTAAGAAATTAATCAGCCTTTTTTAAGGCTAGCTAGGAGTCTAATCGAAGACTAATTTAGCCTAGTTAATTTAATTTAAAATTTCATTAATTTCAAAAATGCCTGCGTCCAACCGGAAAGGCAACAAGCCTAAGGCTAAAAATAATTCAATACGGAATAAATCACAATCCGTTATTCAACATTTTTCTAATAACATTCACGATCTTATAGAATCTGAATGTAAAAATAAAAGACAACGGACGGATTTCCCTTCCGCTGATCCTATGCCGTCTAACAATATTTACGAGATTCTTCCTGAATCCGATTGTAGCGACATAGAAGAAAATTCTTCAAAAATTCCCAAAATGGACGCTTGTCGTTCTGGGAAGAAACATCAATCTATGCCACCAGTGACGGTGATGATTTCCGACTTCAAAGCATTCCGTACTGAGCTTTCTACTTTTCTCCCGGAAGTAAAAGTCTCATTTCAAATCGGACGAAGAGGAGAATGTCGAGTCTTGGTGGATGGATTGGAAGATTACGAACGTCTTATTCGATATTTGTCCGAAAAACTTCATAAATTTTATTCATATGATATAAAATCAGACAGACCCTTCAAGGCTGTCTTGAAAGGATTATCAAATGATCAAAGTATTGATGAAATTAAAAATGAACTAAAAGAATTGCTTGGTTTTGCCCCTTCCCAAGTAATACTTATGAAAAAAAGAGCGAATGGTACTTCTAAACCACGCTCTGGAATTTCCCATGAACTTTACCTAATACACTTCAATCGAAGTGATGTAAACAATTTGAAAACTTTAGAAAAAGTACGTTTCATTTCCCACATTAAAATTCATTGGGAACATTATAAACGGCATAATCGTATTGCAAACTTAACGCAATGTCGTCGTTGCCAAGGCTTCGGTCATGGAACCAAAAATTGTCATATGGATATACGGTGTTTGAATTGTGGTAAATCGCATTCGAAAGACGATTGTCCAATGAATGAAACCACTGATAAATTTTCATGTTCAAATTGCAATGGAAATCATAAATCCAATTATTTGAAATGTCCTGTCAGAGAAAAAATTTTAAACGCTCGTTCGCTTAGACAACAAGTCAAATCAACGACCTTAAATTTACAGAATATACCTGAAAATTCTTCTAAGGCACCTGCCAATTCGTCTTCTAACGAAAACAATTTATTGACAGGTAGATCGACCTCGTCATCATCTTCTTCTAATGTCAGTTATGCTGGTATATTAGGTAGAAATCTATCACCTATTTCTTCTAATGTAAATAATCAAAACACAGGACCGCCTTGCAGTTCTTCTTCTAACGAAAACAATTTATTAATAGGTAGACCGGCCAAATCATCTTCTTCTAATGGCAGTCTACCTACAAATATTCCTTCAATGCCATTCGCTTCTTTAAATGAAGTCGATTTAGGCGATATAACTGAAAATAAAATGATCTACCTACAAGATCAACTTTTTCAAATGATCATCCAAATGAATTCGACTTCATCACTTTTTGAAGCATTTCAAATCGGATGGAAATTTGCAAATAATATTATAATGAATTTAAAATTTAACAGTGATGTTAAATAATTATTTGAATATTTTAAATTGGAATGCTCGATCTTTGAAATCGAGTGAAGATGAATTTTATAATTTTCTCAAAGTTCACAAAATTCATATTGCCATTGTGACAGAAACTTTTCTTAAACCAAATGTAAAATTGAAAAGTAATCCACATTATGTGGTTCATCGATTTGACAGGTTTACTGGAATTGGTGGTGGAGTTGCCATTTTTGTCCAACGGCAAATTAAACATCGAATTTTACCTTCTTTCAATACTAAAGTTATTGAAAGCTTGGGAATCGAAGTTGAAACCATTCATGGAATTTATTTCATCGCTGGAGCATATTTGCCATTCCAATGCACCGGCGAACAATTAAATTTCTTTAAAGGCGATTTGCAAAAACTTACAAGATATCGATCGAAATTTTTCGTAATAGGGGACTTAAATGCTAAGCATGTCCAGTGGAATTGTAGGCAAAATAACAGTAATGGTAAAATACTTCATAATCAACTCTCAGCTGGTTACTTTACAGTTCTTCATCCCAGTAATCCTACTTGTTTCTCTTCCGTGAAAAACCCGTCTACAATTGATCTGGTTCTAACAGATCAAAGTCACATTTGTAGTGAACCGATTACACATGCTGACTTTGACTCAGATCATCTTCCAGTAACATTCAGACTTTCCAACGAAGCTATAATTAATCCAATTAGTTCTGTTTTCAACTATCATAGAGCTAATTGGTTGGATTACAGATCTCACATTGAAAATCATGTGGATCATGAAACTATTTTAGAAAATTCTGCGGACATCGACACAGCAATTGATAATTTGAATCATTATATTATCGAAGCTAGAAATCTTTCAGTTCCCAAAGCTCAAACTAAATTAAATTCTCCTATCATCGATGACAATCTTCAACTGCTCATTCGGTTGAAGAATGTTCGTCGACGACAATATCAACGTTCTCGTGATCCTGCTATGAAAAACATAGTTAAGGATTTACAAAAAGAAATTAAACATAGATTTACTCTTTTGCGAAATGAAAATTTCGCTAAAGAAGTTGAACAAATTAAACCATATTCTAAACCTTTCTGGAAACTTTCTAAGGTTCTTAAGAAACCTCAGAAACCAATTCCTGCTCTCAAGGAAGGAAATCAAATACTTCTTACAAATGGTGAAAAAGCTCAAAAGCTAGCTCAGCAGTTCGAGAGTGTCCACAATTTTAATTTAAACGTTGTGAGTCCTATTGAAAATGAAGTCTCACTGAAGTATGATCATATTTCAACCCAAGTGTTATCACACGATGACATTTTTGAGACGAATTTTGATGAAATTAAATCAATTATTAGGAAACTCAAAAACATGAAGGCTCCTGGTAATGATGGAATTTTTAATATTCTTATTAAAAATCTTCCCGATGTTGCCTTGAGACTCCTGGTTAAAATTTTTAACAAGTGTTTTTCATTAGCTTACTTCCCAAAAAGATGGAAAAACGCTAAAGTAATTCCTATCCTAAAACCTGATAAAAACCCAGCAGAAACATCAAGTTATCGCCCAATTAGCTTACTTTCTTCTATCAGTAAACTTTTTGAAAAAATTATCTTGTTAAGAATGATGACTCATATAAATGAGAATTCAATTTTTTTACCAGAACAGTTTGGATTTCGTCATGAACATTCAACTACTCATCAACTTGTCAGAGTAACGAACATGATAAAAGCAAATAAATCTTCTGGGTTATCCACTGGAGTTGCTCTTCTAGACATAGAAAAAGCATTCGACAGTGTTTGGCACAAAGGTTTAATAGCAAAAATGTCTGATTTCCAGTTTCCTATTTATTTGATCAAAATGATTCAAAATTATTTAACTGATCGTACTCTTCAGGTTAGCTATCAGAATTGTAAATCTGAAATGCTACCCGTACGAGCCGGTGTTCCGCAGGGTTCGAGTGTAGCTCCAATCTTGTATAATATTTTCACTTCTGATCTACCAAATCTACCCGTTGGTTGTCAGAAATCGCTATTCTGTGACGACACAAGTCTGTTAGCCACAGGTAGAAATCTAAGAGTGATCTGCAGTCGCCTACAAAGAAGTTTAAATATTTTCAGTGATTATCTGTCAAAATGGAAAATTAAACCAAATGCAGCAAAAACGCAATTAATTATCTTTCCTCACAAGCCAAGAGCTTCTTTTCTAAAACCAAACAATAATCACATTCTCAATTTGAATGGCTTAGAATTGACATGGTCTGATCAAGCTAAATACTTAGGTTTAACGTATGACAAAAAACTCACTTTCAAGGATCACATTGAAGGAATCCAGGCAAAGTGTAATAAATATATTAAATGTTTATATCCTCTTATAAACAGAAATTCTAAGCTCTGTCTAAAAAACAAATTGTTAATTTATAAACAAATTTTCAGACCAGCCATGCTTTATGCGGTACCAATTTGGTCAAGCTGTTGTTCCACCAGGAAGAAAACGCTTCAAAGGATTCAGAATAAAATTCTGAAAATGATTCTGAAGCGTCCTCCCTGGTTTAGTACAAATGAGTTACACAGACTCACAAATATAGAACCATTAGATGTAATGTCACATAATATTATAAGCAAATTCCGACAAAAATCGATGCAATCTTCAATTGAATCGATTCGCTCTCTGTATTAGTTAGTAAGTTAGTATATAAGTTCCTTTTCCCCATTACACAATACAAGTAGGTTTAGAATTTTCCCTACACAAAAATCTCAGAATTGCGGAAGCAAATGATGTCTTCATGGTAATAACCAAATCATATATATATATATATAATAGGGCTGAAAAGTCACCACTTGTGGCTGAACACCCAATTTAAATCTTAATAATTTAATTTTAACTCATATTCCAATAAATAGTTTTCTATAAAAAAAAAAAAAAAATTTCTTCTACACCAGCCAACGAAAATATTTAAAAGTTCCTGGAGACGAACACAGTCCTCAATATACCGAACTGCCAGATACAGCTTCAGGTCATCAGCGTAAACCAGTCTGCATCCAACGCCAAGTAGTAAAGTAGCGTCGTTAAAGAACAGCACAAACAATAGTGGACCTAGGTTACTACCCTGAGGAACACCAGATTTATTCGTGAAAGGAGAAGAAATACACGAGCCTAACTGCACACGTAGCACTCTGTCGCATAAATAAGAGCTCAGCCATTTAACGAACATTCTCGAAGCGCCTAGTCGGGATAATTTTGTTACAAGTATTTCATGATCTATTCGATCAAACGCTGCTTTCAGATCAGTATAAATTGCATCAATTTGAGATTTTTCTTCCATCCGAGTGATACAGGTAGATGTAAAATCCAACAGGTTCGTGTTCACCGATCGTCCAGGCATAAAACCATGCTGATCAGTAGAGATGTACGTTTTAGTTTTGGAAAGTACGACAGTGCTAACTACCAATTCAAAAAGCTTCGACGCTGCTGACAAACTGGTTATACCACGGTAACTTCGTACATTTAGGCGATCGCCACTTTTGAATACTGGGAACATATAAGACTGTTTCCAGATTGTCGGAAATACGCCTTGCTCGAACGACTTATTGAATATCACACACAAAGGATCAGTCAAGACGTGGACGCATCGACTATAAACTACTGCTGGAATACCATCAGGTCCAGTAGAGTATGATTTTTTCAACCTTTTTGCAGCGGTGACGATCATATCCGGAGTGATTTCAAATGTGCTTAAATCCACTAGACTAACAGGAACGTCCATTGCGGCGGTTTCAGCCTGCGTGGCAGAGGCGGTACTGTTAGCAAAAACAGATGCGAAGAAACTTGCAAACAGTTCACAAGAATCAAATGTACAAGTGGATTCTACCCCATCAAAACGAACGTTTGGAGGAATTGACGAGCATTTTCGTTTCGAGTTGACGAAGCTCCAGAATTTTTTTGGGTTCCGTCGTAAGTCATTCTGCACTCGCATAACATAAGCTTTGTACAATCCGGTATTCAGTAAACGATATTCATCGCTGGACTTTTTGAAGTTTTTCTTAGTTTCAGTAGAACGCCAACGACGGTGTTTACGCTGCCATGAATTCCGTTCACGTTTCAGAGCTCGAAGACGAGAATTTGCCCACGGAGGAGAAATCGCACACTTTACAAAAGGCAAATTTAAGTTTAGCCACTCCAACAAAAGATCTCGAAACTGCACAGCCATATCATCCACATGATCGAGCTCCTTGAGAGGTTTCCAATTTATGTTTCGAAGAAACTCAATCAAAGCATCAAAATTAATTCTCCTGTAGTTTAATGCTCTCGGTTTATTCAAAGGAGCAGCACGACTAATATCTTCATCACAATTAATTGAAAACGATATTGTCAAGGGAGGGTGATGAAGGTCAACGGGTAGCAGTGGAGCAGTACAATTATTTATATTCAATTGCTGCTCGGAAGGGCCAAAAACCAGATCGAGAATACGTCCGTTGTGATTCTTTTGTTTGTTTGCTTGGGAAAGGTTCAAATAGTCCATACCGTCGATCAAAGCGGTGCTAGCAGCGGTGAGCTGAGAGAAACCCGAATTTATATTTCCATCGATTCCATCCGTCCACACAATGCGTGGTTGATTGAAATCACCACACACCAAGACTATATCATTAGGTGATGATTTACTGATTATCTCCGATACAGAACAAATGTGCGCATCAATAATACCAACGTCTTGACTTTTATCGGGAGGAATGTACACAGCACAGATCTGCAGTTTTCTGCCTCGCACGGTGGCACTAGCACACACTTGCTCTAGATAACGACCATTCACAGTTTCGATTAATGAGCACGAGTGCGCTTGTGAAACGGCGATCAAAACACCGCCAAAACTCCTTTTGTTACTATTTTCTGGACTCCTATCACAACGGAACACGTTAAATGAGTTTCCAAACAGTTGTAACGAGTTTATTCGGTCGTCGAGTCCAGTCTCCGTCAGAATGATGACGTCGTAACAGCAGTCATGCGTAGCCAGGAAAATATCATCAACCTTTGTCCTTAAACCTCGTACGTTTTGGTAATAGATCCAGATTTGATTATCGTTATCGCCATGCTGAAACGCGTTGTCATTAAGTGCTGGAATATCTGGATTTAAACAAAAATACTCGCCTCTGGTGGAAACCCTAGGGTTTCCACCGTCCGCAGTGCATCGCAATGGAATGTGCCTCCTTACGAACTGTTCGAGCTGGGGGGAGACATTCGCCGGTCGAAGTTTTTTGGCTGGTTAATAAATTCCCGAAACAGTAATCCAACCGGCCAACACGATGGGTCCAGTGCCTTTGTTTTCATGTCAGGATTCAGTCCAATTTTATAGGACACAAATGACATGCCAGATACATCCTTGCTTTTTGGTACAAGCCGTACTAAGTTGATTGGATCATTCAAATCCAGGCAACGAGCGACGATTTTCTGGACGTCACTGTCCGAGACTAACGGGTTCAACCCTGAAAGGTACAACCAGAACTTTTCCACGTTGGTACTAACAGAAGACACGGAAAGATCATTAAAATCGATCTGACTGGTTCCATGGTCGGATGGGGCTTGAATGGTAGTCGTTTCATCCACACGACGGCGTTTTGAGTTTCTAGGCCATGTGGGATTGTCCGGTTTAGGCCATTCGGGCTGGTTTACTGATCCCGTTATATTAATGATTTTATCGTTCAGGACAGCCACCGCATCCGAAAGCTGTTGTACTTGAGCTGTTAAATCAGGTAACAAACTCTTAGAATTAGGTGGCTCACTGGAAGTTACTTGACGTTGATCATCAATATAGGCGCGAATGCTACGACCTTGAAGCTCCTCCCTGCATTTGGTGCATATCAGCATAATTTTGCCGAGAGCAAAAGCTTCCTTCAAACCCCTAGTGTTGATGCCGCAGCAGGTTTGGTTGATATGCAAAAAGACATCGCAAAAACCACATCGCATGGGCTCGAGATCGTTGATCTCATTTTGGCACTCGCCGCATTGTTTTTTATCCATTGCGTCTCTCTTCAAATTCGTAGCACACGCCGATGGATACCGAAGAACTTAACGAAGTCGATGAAGCTGCTGTCAGCGACGATAATGGATACGCACACAAAGCAAGCAACCAATCACTTTTGGTAGAGTTTACTCGGGGTTTACCGGCACGTAAAACTTGGATCAGTTAGAACTCCACACGGAAATGCTTTCAAAACGTCTAGCCAAAACGAATCACAGGTAACCGCTTCCAAACCAGACGTATTTACCAAATTAACTTTAAATTTTTAAATTGGAACGGCTGATTTTTTTGTAATTTTCTCCACCGTTGCTTTTTCATCCATGCAAATGACTGGCAGCTGTGACTTAATCGCTTTTATCGGAAGCGAAACTTGCTTTGCGAACAGCACAAAATACACCTGCTCGCATTGGCGATAGAAATCAAACTGATTCAATTTTTGTTAGGAGCTTTCTTTTACGTGATTTCGTTTGTAGCTTTTTCACTAATGGGCGGTCCTAACGGCTATAAAAATAGCCGCATACAAAATTTTAATTTCGATTATTTCATTTCGGATTTGCATAATTTATTGAAAGAAACTATCAATATGCTGTAGGGATTCGTTTCTAGCATTCAGAAGGACCAAATTGAGGAACTCACTACGATATTCACCACTTTTCGGAACATTTTTCTCGAACGATTTGTTGTACAGCAGCAGATAACAGGTCGGCTGAAAAGTTCGTATCGTTTAATAGAAACACACATTTTTTTGCCAAAATCGTTTTTATTATTCAACATAATTGCCATCAGAGGCGATACAGCGATTATTGCGATCTTCCAACTTTTCGATACCATTTTTGTAGTACGGTTTGTCCTTTGCCTCAAAATAGGCCTCAGTTTCAGCGATTACCTCTTCATTGCTTCTAATTTTTTTTACCAGCGAGCATTCTCTTGAGGTCTGAGAACAGGAAAAAGTCACTGGGGGACAAATCTGGAGAATACGGTGGATGAGGGAGCAATTCGAAGCCCAGTTCGTTCAATTTCAGCATGGTTTTCATCGACTTGTGACACGGTGCATTGTCTTGATGAAACAAAACTTTTTTCTTTTTCAAATGAGGCCGTTTTTTTCTAATTTTGTCCTTCAAACGCTCTAATAACGCTATATAATAGTCACTGTTGATGGTTTTTCGCTTTTCAAGGTAGTCGATGAAAATTATACCATGCGAATCCCAAACTACAGACGCCATAACCTTACCGGCCGATTGTTGAGTCTTTCCACGCTTTGGGTTCAGTTCATCGCGTGCAGTCCACTCAGCTGACTGTCGATTGGACTCCGGAGTGAAGTGATGGAGCCATGTTTCGTCCATTGTTATATATCGACGAAAAAAATCGGTTTTATTTCGATATAACAGCTCCAAACACTGCTCAGAATCATCAATTCGTTGTTGTTTTTGATCGATTGTGAGCTCACGCGGCACCCATTTTGCACAAAGCTTTCTCATATCCAAATATTCATGAATAATATGTCCAACACGTTCCTTTGATATCTTTAGGGAGTCAGCTATCTCGATCAACTTTACTTTACGGTCATTGAAAATCATTTTGTGGATTTTTTTCACGTTTTCATCGGTAACAGCCTCTTTTGGACGTCCACTGCGTTCATCGTCTTCGGTGCTCATATGACCAGTACGAAATTTTGCAAACCACTTACAAATTGTTGCTTCGCCCGGTGCAGAGTCTGGATAACACTCATCAAGCCATTTTTTGGTATCGGCGGCACTTTTTTTCATCAAAAAGTAGTGTTTCATCAACACACGAAATTCCTTTTTTTCCATTTTTTTCACAATAACAAAAGTAGCTTCACTCAAAATGCAATATCTCACAAACTAATAATCAGACAGCTGTCAAATTGATACACGTATCTTTTGAAGGTCGGTACTAACTGAAAATTGTATGGATTTAATTCTAGTGGCGCCCTCTCATAGAAACGATACGAACTTTTCAGCCGATCTGTTACTTTGTACTCTTCCTCAGAACGCGTTCTGATTGGCTGGTGTTGACATGGGTCAAATGAGACAGGTTTTTCAATAATGTGCTATTGAAATACTTCAATGCTTTTGCTATACACGTTTAAGTTGAAAAATTTCGATTCTATTGGTAGTTAGATTATATAAATCCTTCCACAGATCACTGAGCTATGAGCTTTCAAAATACGAGAAAGGCAAACGCGCCTTATGAATTATCCTCTTTGATACTCGTTTATACCAAACATTTCAGAAAAGTTTAACTTTGAACTATTTGAGATTATGTCACACAACTGAAAATTTTATCATAAAATTGTGAGCATATTTCCGATGGCATGTAGAAAAAATTATGTTGATTCGTTAGATACAACAAGAAATATTCACGATCAAAAACTTATCACTCTCTCAGAGGGTAAATTTTGAAATGGCACCCCATAGTAAAGTAAGTCGTATTCACTACAAAATCAAAAATTTTCATGGACAATAGAGTGCCAACATGCATTTACAATTCTAAAATCATTCCTAATGTCACCAAAGATTCTACAATACCCAGATTTTAACGAACAATTTATCGTAACCACAGACGCTTCAGACGTAGGATGTGGTGCAGTTCTATCACAAATAATTAATGGCAATGATTTACCTATAGCATTTGCCAGCAAAAGTTTCACTATCGGAGAAAAAAATAAATCAGTAATTTTGAAAGAATTGACAGCAATACATTGGTCAATTAATTATTTTAAGTCCTACCTATACGGACGCAAATTTACTATACGAACGGACCACAGACCGTTAGTATTTCTATTTAATATGAAAAACCCAACCTCCAAATTAACTAGAATGAGGTTAGATTTAGAGGAATTTGAATTTTATATAGAATATATCCAAGGTAAAAGTAACGTTGAAGCCGATGCGTTATCACGCATAATAATGTCCTCAGATGAATTAAAAACAAACAGTATTTTGATGATTAATACAAGGTCAATGTCAAGAAAACAAGAACTAATAAAAAGGAAAAAGAACAGGATAAATTAAATGATACCAAAAATACTAATCATAAGAATAATTCAAAAAATAATAATCCTTGCATCAACAGTGAGCTTGATCAACTCTCTGTTTATTCAACGGAAACTCCTAGCGAAGTAAGAAACTTATTGAAAATGAGGTGTTTTTTCGAAAACAACCATATTATAATTGATACATATCAAGGAATACAGAAACAAAAACCGATGCATCGTGTAATTACAGAAATAAGAGATATCAGACAAACACTCGTGTTTGCAATCTCCAAATATGAAGAAGAAATGAGAAAATTAAAAGTTAGCAGAGTAGCAATCTCTTGCAATGATAAAATATTTGAAATGGTACCTATGGAAATGTTTAAAGGTCTCGTCCTAAAAACAATCAAAACATTACAAATTATTATCTACAAACCACCGAAGTTTATTAGTAAACCTCAGGAAATACAAACAATATTAAAGAATCGCCATGAATTACCAACAGGAGGACACATCGGACAAAACAGATTGTACCTCAAATTAAGAGAAATATATACATGGAAATTTATGAAAAGTTCAATTGCTAATTTCATCAAGGCCTGTGAAATTTGCAAAAAGAACAAAATTAATAAACATACTAAAGAAAAATTACAAATTACTAATACACCTAACAAACCATTTGAAGTAGTGGCAATCGATACTGTTGGACCATTACCCAAAACAATGCATAATAATAGATACGCTGTAAGCATACAGTGTGAACTAACCAAATACGTTGTATATATACCCATACCAACCAAAGAAGCTAACATCGTAGCTAAAGCGTTAGTAGAAAATTTCATTTTAACTTACGGTAAATTTCTTGAGTTGAAAACCGACAACGGAACCGAATATAAAAAGGTTCTAGAACAAATTTGCAAATTATTAAAAATCAAACATACATTTTCGACAGCTTATCATCCTCAGACAATTGGTTCCTTGGAATGAAATCACAGATGCCTCAACGAGTTTCTGCGATCCTTTATCAACGAACATCAATCCGACTGGGATGATTGGTTACAATATTACGCATTTTCATATAACACAACACCAAACTCAGATCATGGATATACACCCTACGAACTAGTATTCGGTGTAAAAGCCAGACTACCACAAGAAAATTACCCAGACAAAAATGAACCAATATATGATCTCGACATGTACAATAAAGAATTACAATACCGACTACACAAATCACACGAAATTGCAAACAAACATTTAATACACCAAAAAGAAATTAGAAAATCAACAACAGATCACCTGTCCAATCCAATAGAAATACACGTGAACGACATAGTGTATCTACAAAACGAAAATAGACGCAAGTTAGATCCATTTTATATAGGTCCTTTAAAAGTTACACAACTTCAGGATCCAAATTGCGATATACAAAAATTACAATCAAAAGAAAAAACCATTGTCCACAAAAACAGACTTATTAAAGCATAAATACTCAAAATTGTAATATCAAACTATTAGAATTTAAGACTCAGCTACCGAGCTTAACGCCACAAAAACAAAAAAAAGAGAGAATTCAAAAACAAAATCATTGACGTGATCGTAAGTGAAGTTTTACCCAGCTTCTCTGAGAAAAACTGTCAAATTCGGTTAGTTTAACTATAAGAAAACATTGTAATATACATTAAAATTGTTTGAGAGTTAGAACGTAAAATCATTACCTTAATCCCCTAAAGCACAGCAGAATGATTTCCCTTCGTGACATCATTCTTCCAAAAGGAGGATGATGTAATATGAGACATTGGCATTAAATCTCTAACACTACCCAGATCACATGCACCTAACAGAAACCCATAAAAATCACCCAGATAAGAAAACCTAGAAACATGTCATGAAAAGCCAGAAACCCACTTGAAATATAAACTTCACCTACATGAAGCAATTAAAGTGTCAGCACTTACTTCGACTCAACGAAAACACCGCGACCATACGACAACAATAAATAAGGAAGCGTCAGCGTCACGTTTCAAATCGTTATGTAACCCAAAAACAAACAAAAAACAGCTATGTCATTTCCCTTTTCTTCACGTCCCACACCTCTCTCAATCAAGTACCATACGACATGACCTAGAATAACAGTAACCCAGGAAAACACACTGACTCGAACCGACACTCACGAGAGTTTAACCTGACTACTCTCACCCTCTCCTCTCTGTATCACACTCGCACACTTGTCTAGAAACATTACTCACTCTCTCCTACTCAAATTCGCCTCAAATGGCCGATATGTTACTACGAATGCCATTGGTTAAATCAGATTTACGCTGCGCGTTCTAACTCCTCCTCCCGGATTTTTAGTAATCCATACTGCAAACTCACTTAGCTAAGTTAGGAGAGGATAGGATATAAATAAGTGATTGATTTAAATAAAAGATTCATTCTTAAATGATAAGTCAAACAGAAGTGTTTCTCTGTTATTAAAAGAAATATCCATGGTGTACGAAACCTATTAAACAAGGTAAATTTTGAATAAACGACAAAAAGTAATACTATCGGAAAAACAATCACTTAATATTTTATCCCAACCATCTGAAAATTTAATAAGGATATCAGTAGTTTTTAATCGTGATATTGCACATCCGTTCAAAACCAAACCAAAAAGAGACCACACAGCACTTTTCTTCCAACAGACTTTGAACCTATACACTGATGAAGGTTACAAATTGCACACAAAAATACCGGTATCTGTGTCTGTTACTATTTCGTGACATATACTGGAATTAAATGGAACAAAGTTTTCTTTAAAATCGATCAAATTTTGGTTTCTTGATGTCATTTAGTTTTTAAATTAAACTAGAAACTGTTTCATATATAAACTATGTTTTTAATTTCCCAAAGTGATGTGTTGAAATTTGATGGTTTAAGATTAATTGAAAAATAATACAAGGTTTTTTACAGCTCACACTACAATTATGCGTATAGACGAAAATTATGACACATGTTTTTTCTAGGTTGACATTTTTGACAACAGACACAACTGAATACGTTGCTATTTTCAAACATGGAGACGATTTGAGACAAGATCAATTAATCTTGCAAATGATAACATTGATGGATAAACTTCTGCAAAAAGAAAACTTAGACTTAAAACTCACGCCATATCGTGTTTTAGCAACCAGTTCGAAGCATGGATTTATGCAATATATAGAATCAATAACGGTTGCTGAAGTACTAAATTCTGAAGGAAGCATCCTTAACTTTTTTCGGAAACATCACCTGTGTGAGACAGGTCCTTATGGTATCGTTGCTGATGTTATGGACACATATATAAAAAGCTGCGCTGGATATTGTGTAATAACTTATTTGTTAGGTAAATGTAGAATGTGGAATTAATGTAGAATGTACAAAATGTTTGGTGTTTGTTGTAACTTTTGTAACTTATTTCAGGTGTAGGAGATCGTCATTTCGACAATCTGCTTTTGACAGATACTGGAAAGCTATTCCATATAGATTTTGGTTACATACTAGGTCGCGACCCAAAACCGATGCCTCCTCCAATGAAACTGAGTAAGGAAATGGTTGAAGCGATGGGTGGTATATATTCTGAACACTACCATGAATTCAGAAAACTTTGCTACACGGCTTTTCTACATCTCAGGCGCCATGCAAACGTGATGCTTAATTTATTCGGTTTGATGGTAGATGCATCGATTCCAGATATTGCACTAGAGCCAGATAAGGCTGTCAAGAAAGTAGAAGATAATTTACGTTTAGATCTTTCTGACGAGGAAGCTGTGCAGCATTTGCAAAATCTACTGGACTTATCAATAACTGCGGTTATGCCAGCATTGGTAGAGCAAATTCATAAATTAACTCAATATTGGAGAAAATGAAATTATATTTGGAGTTACCATAGAATGATGATTCTAAAGTGTGGTCATTAAACACAAAAATACAACTTCAAATTCAATACAAAAATATTCATATTGTCTTCAACTAACTGCATCGGTCGTTTCGTAATATCTAAAAACAATACCCATTTCATGAAATTGAATGACTCCCCTACAGTCATGATATCAACAATAAAGACCGGATGATTTCACCACGAAAGGATTTAAATTTATTAAAACATATTCCTCTCATTACTTAAATATCATATTAGGTAATTCGTCATTAATTATGAAATCTATATTATTATTTGAACCAAATGATTAACTTCTATAAATTATAAGATAAGCTGTTGTTTTCAGACATTTTGTTGATAATTTCATAAACTATTTAGAGCTTGTTTGTATCATTACATAATTTCTTTTCTAATTTAGCTATAGGTTGAACTCATGGACGGAGCTGGAATCAGAACTAAGTCTTAAAAGGGTCATTTATTTAATTGAAACTCCAATTGTCTTTATGAAATGATAAAGAAGTTTCATGTATGGAAGGTCACGACAAGCAAGAATGTCTCGAACTGGGATATTGGATAGTCTACCTTGGGTACGCAAAGAAAAGTATGTCTATTGTACGGCATATTTGTCGCATAACCTGTTTTTGCTGAGCAATGCTTCATATTATAAGCAAAGCAAAGTCTTGGTATTACATTTCTTTTGTGGAATTTGGCCTTTCTGTTTCAACAGACCAACAGACCGATTCTTAGCGTACAGAATCATCATTGTATGGCTACTGACACTATGAATTCTTCCAGGTCGGGGTTCGAACATATGACAATTGACTTGTAAAACCAGCGCCGTATGCATTGAACCGCCAACCCGGGTCATATTATACATATTTAATATGGGGTGGAAATAGGCAATTTTTTGATTCACATTAAATAAAAATAGTCAGTATTATCTTTTCATATCACACATTTATTGTAGATATTATTATGGATGATTGAATCATTTTTGATAAGATTATATTGGTTTTACTTAAAATTTAAAAAGGTCTTCAATTTCATTTCCCACAATTTGAAACATAATCGCAATTTTAGTTTTGTTACCCAATACAATTTACTGTTTTGATAACCAAAGAATTTACGGTGTTCGGTTTTTGATTCACAATTTCCACCTCTGTGTCATATAAATTCCAGCGGACAGGGCCGGCGAAAGATGTGGGTACGATGGGTAATACTACCCACCCGAAAATTCCAAAGGTGGGTAATTACCCATCTGAAATTTCGATCGATAAACAATGGTTAGATTAGTATTATTCATAATTAGAATATTCGTAACGCAGAATAATAAAGCAAGGATGTGAAAATATACAACAGAGAGGTGAGACGTGACAAGGGTCACTTGAGCAAGCAGAGTTTTTTTAGTAACTTAACTTTTACCTTGTACCATAGGAGTAGAGCTTAAGCAACTCATCAATGGAAATCACTCGAGTCTGTGGTATGCCGGAAAGTACCGATAAAGGTCTTTTGCCATTTACAATCCGAACCGGTAAAGTTACCAGAAGCTGGCACTTGCTCCTCTTCCGGGAGAAAATAAAGGTTAAGTTACTTAAAAATGTCTGGTTGCTCAAATGAACCTTCACATCTCACCTTTCCGTTCTATATCTTCACAAAAATAAAAAAAAATTTCGTTTTTGTCTTTCTATACTGGTTTTTGTTTTCTATATTGGGGTACAAATCCATAATACAGAAAATAAGACCGTAAAAACAGCGGTCAGGTTTTGAACATCTACATCTTTGATTGATATTCTATATTATATAACATATTTTAGATAATTGATGATCGAACTATTGTTATGATTTTATCCAACAAATACGATAGTTTCGTATACATAAGTCCGCGGTTTCTATAGGAGTTCTGCTCTTGAATGAGTGCGTTCTCATTTAAGGGGCGGGTAGGGTATAACACTTTTGAAAAATCATTTATTTTTTTCTTTCCATTTTCTGATAGTTAAACATTTCAAGAATATTCTGTGAAATTTTGAAGCCTATCAGAACAAAACTCAGCAAGTTATGGGCCTTTATTTTTGCCGATCTCATACTACGAAGAATTAAGAGCTGCGCGAACAGGCCCAAGATTTCTGCTTCGATTGACTTAAAAACTTGATAAAACATTCTCGAAATGTTTCATTATAAGAAAATACGAAAGAAAAAATATGGCCTATTGAGAATGTTAGAACCTACGTGCTCCCTTGAAAATAAATTGTTTTCTTCGATTTTATACACAATAAACTTTAAACACGTTTTTCTCGAAAGCAAGTTTTGAAAGTCCGTGTCCATCGTCATTCAAAAATTACTGCACCAAAATTTTTTCAAATTTTGCACACACTTTCTACATATAAAAAATAAGACCCCAACGTTTTCCTTTTCGTTGTTTGGTACTATGGGGAGGTTTTACAGCTACAAAATTGCCGATTTTTTCGTGAAAAATCGTACTTTTGCATTTAAACAACCACCAAAAATTTAAAAAAAATCAAACCGAAACGTTGGGGTCTAGAAAAAATTTTGCTTTAACTATGCTGCTTTGATTTGTTCACTTCCTATTAGTCTGCGCTGAGATACAGTGGACACCGCAAATCATGATTTTTAAGAAGCGTCCTCAAAAATGCCTCTTCACCGACTTATAACATAATATTTTTCCACGAAAAAAATACAAAATGTTGTTCGAGTGATGCTTTTTATTATACAAAATTTTGAATTTATTTTGTTGAATGATAGTTTTGAAAAAAAATTCGCAAAAATGATGATTTTTTTCATCATTTATACTCGACCCCCCTCCTTAAGAAAATCGCTCATACAAAACAACATTCAGCTCGGTTCTTGAGAATATGTTGGGTGAAAAAACAGTTCGGAGCCCAATTCTGTAAATTTGGCAATCGTTCTCAATGATTTGTGGCACGGTGCATTGTGAGATGTTTTTTTTTTCATTCTCACTCGGTCATTTTTTCGATTTCGCACTTCAAACGCATCAATAACTCAATGTAATAATCACTTTTGATGGCACTTTCCGTTTCAAAATAGTCGATATTTAATGTACCTCGAGCATCTAAACATTGACGCCATGATTGTTCCAGCTACCAGTTGCGTTTTTGCACGGTTTTTCACGTTTAAATGTTGATATGACTCCGAAGGAAAAGGTAGATCCATGTTTTGTCCACTGTTTCATACCAACGCAAGAAATCCTTTTTTTTTGGGACTAAACTGTGCCGCTCTTTGGATAGTTGATGCGTTGTTGCTTTTGTTCGATTGTGTGCGAACGAGGCACCCATTTGGTAAAGACCTTTTTCATGCCCAGATTTTTACGTACAAGGGTCACTTGAGCAAGCAGAAATCTTTTAGTAACACATTGTAAAAGCACTTTCAGTTGATATGCTAACCATCTCGGCAAATCTTATATCACGAACTTTGATTTTGCGTTCATCCATCACGATTGTCAAAACTTGCCTAATTTTTTTCCGGATGACTACCTCATTCGGCCACGTTTAAATAAGAATACCACAAATATTTGTTTTATAATTCGAGTACGGAGCACACTTCTTAAACTTGCTGGGTTTGCGCGGTTTTATCCCCTTAAAAAGCAATATTTTATCAATAAACGGAAATCGTTATTTTCATTTTTTCATGAATGGATAAGTAACGTCACTTATATCCCGGTAGACTTAGCTTTTGTAGTCCGCCGATTGGCGTGAAAGTTCAACACCTGCCATCTTAAGTTTGGTACTTTTTAAAAATGAGGTTAGTTTTTGACTAAAGTGGTATGCACATCAGCGCTTGGACCGGTTGTGGATTTAGTTTGTGCGCCGCCCAATTCGCACGAGATACATTTTAATCGAAACTCGGCAGTTTCTTCATTTTCGAGGGTATTGCAGGATGACCTCAATCATGGACTGCTGGATGAACGAGCTCATCACCTTCCATCATCCACCCCAACAAAGTAAACGGTCAGGGTAACCAAAATTCTTAAAAAGTTAATTGCGAAAATTCACAGACACAAATAAGTTTATACGGAACATAAAAGACTGCTACCTCAATGTTCAAAACAAATTTTGGCAGTAATTTTGACACTAATTAAGAAGTCCTACGTCAACAATTCGAACAACCCCATAGTAGTTTTATGTCGTATTTAACTACAAGGGCAAGTCTAGCTATGGAACGTGAACATCCCATTAAAAACGCAAATGAACTATTCGTATAGGCTAGAAAGAAAAAGGAGGAACAACTAATACGAACTTTTTTTCCTAGGCAACTACATTAGAATACCAAGCAACATCTTAATGAACAATATTCAAAAGCAATTACTATTCAAGGAACACAAACCATTCATTCATTCCAGTTTCTGTAGATAAAATAGATATTAGACTAGATTAGATTTTTAAATTGTAATGTTAGTATAAAAATTGTAGATGTTATTAAACAATACGAAATCTTTAATAAATGCGACTCCCGAATATTGTGTACGAACTTTGAATAGTTTTTTTTAACTCAAACATCCGAAAATCGTTACAAAAATAAGAATTTCCCGAATTTTTTTTAAACCGCTGTATCTCGAGAATGGCAGCATGTAGCAAAATTTTGATTAACATTGTTTTCAATGGAAATTTAACGTTCTTTCATAAAATTTTGTTGAAGAATAAATAAACAAAATTTCTTCATGATTCTCAATAAATTACATTGTTTTACAAATATGAAACTTTTTCAAATATTATTTCTCCATTCTAGAAATTTGACAATAGTTTGGACCTCAGCTACAACATATTAAAAAAATATAAAAAATCGAAAATGCATTTTTGAGACATTTGAGTATTAGGTGTATTTTTTTTTAAATAAAAACCAAACAAACAATTTTTGTCAATATTACTAATATATTTTGCACTTTGCTTAAATTACCTAAAACGTTCCAGCACTGTTTCTGAACACACATTATTGAAAATTTTCAAGGGTTTTTGCTTAGTCCCTTCTCAAGAGTAAGGCTAGTGTAAAAATTGCAAACTTATGATGCAAATTATCTCTTCTGATCATAAAGAATGCATATGCAAAATTTAAGTCAAATAAAAAATACAAGAAAAAATCGACCTTCAATTTCGTATGGAATTGTTCTTCTGTGAAAGTTTGGTGACATTCTGTGAAGGGGTAGTGGCGTTCAAATAATATAGTAGAATCCAATGTTACAGAAAAGTTAAAGTGTACAATTTTTTTGGTCTCCGATTACAAAGCATCATATCTCGACTCTAATCCATTTTAAAATATTAATGTGTTCGGTGTGTTTTCTTATAATAATATAATCTACAACTTCTCCGAAGAAATGATCACGCAATGTAGTCAAATTATAACTTTAGTCTCACTTCAAAGTGGATTAATAATAACTTGAATTATATCAAGAGAATGGTACAATTCCAACCGAAAATTCTTCTGAAGGCGTTTAGGCTCCAAATTCAACCTTAGAAGCGCAAACAGAAAACGAGTTTTAAAGTAATTGGGATTACTGTGCACTGGAATAGGGAGAAAATTCGCTTTCACAAGAATATTGATATCTCTGTTAAAATTGAATGGATCTAAAACTTGTTATATTGTTATTACTGTGCGGAAACTAAGTCTAAAAACATATTCTGTTTTCAAGGTCAATTGTGACCGATATTGTCAAAAAACCGGAAAATTTCGACATAAAGCTACGTATATCTCAAAAAGTAAGCATCCTATCTAAAAACATCCAATAGCGTTCAGAGTGATGGGGAGACCTTTCATTTGCAACTAATTTGATCAAAACCGGTCCTGGCATCTCAGAGATCTCGACCTCTTTGTTGACAACACCCATACATAAAGTTGTATGTGACACTCGGCATCGGAAATTTTTTCTAAATTTTGAGTGAGTTCTGTACCCATTTTTTTATATCTATAAAAAGTGAAAATATACTTAGTTGCTATATTAGTATTGCTATATCTTCTCACAAACTAAGTTTCATTGAATTCTGACTGAGATAATTATAACTTTCATTAGTTTAGTTTTTGATCAAATTACACTGAAAAACAAAATCATTTTGGACAGGGAAAAGTTTTTTTCAAAACATTTTTTTTCTTAAAAGTGCTCAACTTGAATTTTTGACTGTAGGTGGGGAAAGTAATCACCTATCTTGTAACAACATTTTATTCAAATCAAACATGTTTTTTTTGTTTGGACTTTTTCAAAAGACAGATCGTTTTTTGAAAAACAAAGTATGCAAAGTGTTTTTTGTTACAAAGTCTTCATGTACAAAGTTCCTGAATTTCATTTGGTTCCGACTTCTGGTTCCACAATTACAGGGTGTTATGCACCAAAATGTGAAAATAATGTCTCTTACTTTTCTCGGATATTCTTCGGTGTTTCAGTTTTCATGATATTATTCTAATGTCCGTCGTTTTAAGTGCAATTTTAATCACACATTACTCTGTAATGTCGAAACTACAAATCGGATCGAATTTGAATCTAAAAGTATAACAATCGATTAAACATTCCAAAATATGTCGAAGTAATTTCCACTTTAGAGTTTAGGGTAATTTAAGGTACTTCCAGAGCCGGTATTAAGGAACCAGCATAACCCAAACCGATTCGTATGGCCATATGACGAATAAATTCCAATATTTTTGAGTCAACTTAAAAGCTTTTCGGGATTGTCATCTTCTATACCGCTGAAATTCGATTTGGCTTTTTTTGAGAAAACGATTGAGCTTTGAGAAACGATTCGATACTGGAACCGGAATTCGAAATTCGGTGTAGCCGAAGTCAGACAAATTCACCTGAGTAACTGAATAGTTTACACTTGATTCAAAATGTTTGAAAATCAATGTAGACATCTCTGAGGAATCGTAGTGAGAATTAATTTTTTGGGTGACAATACAACCAAAAATGAAATAAGTTTATATGGTTATCGACTATCCAAATCTGCTAACCCGATAAACCTGATTAATTTATGTAAAATAGACTTTTTTATAATAATAACCCTGTATCTCCGAAACCGGAAGTTGGATCTGACTCTAAAAAAACAAGATGTTTTATAGAATCTTAAAACTTTTCATTTGAATCTTAGATGATTCTTAGATTTCATTTGAATCTTGTACAGTTTTACGAAATGTATGGTCATCATGGCAAAAAGTTTACGTGATCGTACAGTGTACCGGAGCGTGGAGCAGTAGACCGGGAGGGATTTCAAAGCCGTGTTTCAAGCCGAGGGATGATTTCGATAAAAAATACTTAATTCGTGCAATAAATTTTTTTGTACTGCATGACTGAAAAAATTTCCATTTTCTATTGAACACAAGCCTTACTAAAATAAATTGCTTTGCAGAACCACCAAACGAACAGTAATCGTCAGTGTTCTAGAAAATAAAGATAGGTTATTTTCATAGTGTTTTACTTTCGGCTCATTTGCGCTTTGGCTTAGTGTGGCCTTGAACCAAAAAATCTGTTTTAATTCACCTAGAGGTGTAATGATACCTTTCTCATATGATTTATTTTCGCCTTTATGTTACAGTAAAAACTCAAAAAATACTACAATTTAAAAAAGTTTAGAAGATTCCTGTTGCACATTTCAATTTAAGTTTGGGAAAATCTATTCAATCACATGTGAGAAAGTGAAGTGAGCTCCATTTTATTACATTCGATTACTTTTGTCGGTATTTATGGAACCGAAAACTGGATATCGGCATAGTGACAATTGGTTTATTCAACCATAAACTAGTATGACCTACAGTTTTTTTATGATTCTTTATGACTATGATCTGCATAGTATATAAACTTACTGGTGCGGCGCCTTCATCAAATTTTCCATTGAATTTTCCAGCATTGTAAAAAAATTAGGAAGCCGTGCCAATTTTTCTTTGAATTTGCTAGTATTGTATAAAAGTAGAATGCCGTCAAGCGAACCCACACATCAGCATATCAGCGTAACCGCAACCTTGTTGTAGAAACTTTGTTATAAAAGCATGAACATTTCCGAGCATTAGTCAGTGCAACGTCATGGTAAAAAAAACACTCTCATAGGCACTAGTTACCGTCGCTGGCATAGCTACAGTGGTAATGGCAGAACTTCGAGAGAAGGTCGGATGAACTTTCGACTTAAAATCGTGAGCTCAGCTTGTACTAAAACCTTTGGGCTTCACCCGAAGTAAAAATTAGGAGTTTAAAACCCCATAGTTGGTTTGCTGCCATAATCTAAAAAGAAAAGCTTGAAACTAGAACAGTGTAATCACGTTTGCTGCCATAGTGTAAAAAAGCTTTAAATTAGAACCATTTAATCATGTTTGCTACTATAGTGTAAATGTTTGAAAATGGAACACACGGCAACGAACGAATAACACCGCCAAACGGAAATGGTAATTATAAATTGAAACTCGTCACTACTGAGCACAAAATTGATATATTTCAAACGATCTGGTTAACTGAACGGTTCGAGCAGAAAAGAGAAGCTTTTTTTCTCAGCTAAGTCTATTTAAAACCTACGTTGTGAATTTGGAAAGCTTTTCTAAAGAACTTAATTATAGCAAGTTGGGCTGACCAGACTGTCTTACAGCTAAACTTTTCATACCCATAATATTGAGATCTGTCATCGCCGCCACCTGAAATTCTTGAATTTCACCTTGACTTATCTAAATGTCATAACAATTCATATCAAAACAACTATGCGGACTAAAAATTTTGTTTTGTTAACGACACTATCCGAAAATTTTGCTTAGTTTTTCTCGTAGGGCAGCAGACACACTTTAGTGATGGGACGACGGATGATTCCACTGCTGGTCTTCAATTCTACGACGCGGGTGAGTCCATCCGGTCCGGGGTTTGTGTTGATGATCCTCGCTAACGGCCACTTTACTAGTACAAGAAACTCGTCGACAACGATGACCATCCTGCCGGGTTGAAATGCAGTATTTGCAGGAATATATTTATTTTCCTTCTGCAATTCTTGTAGGTATTCCTTTTTCCATTGGTACCAAAACTGTTGAACTTGATGCTGGAGTCGCTGATAATGATCCAGACGTGTGATCGGGATCTGGCTGACGTCTGCATCGGGAAGAGCGGACATCGAAGTACCAATGAGAAAATGTGCGGGTGTGAGGACTGCCAAGTCGTTTGGATCCTCGGTGAGAGGAGTTAACGGTCAGGAGTTCATTGCAGCTTCGATTTTTGCCAACACTGTTGACATATCCTCAAAGGAAAGCATCGCATTTCCCAGCTGGCGATGCAAATATTTCTTAGCTTAGTTGCTTCCCATAATCCACCGAAATGGGGAGCCTTTGGTGGGGTCATATGCCATTGTAAGCCTTTGACTGCACAATGGGTGCCAATTTCTCCGTCCGTCTGTTCGTTTTCGTCGTAGCGCAGTTAAAAATGCGGGGGTTGACAAATCACTGACTAGCTCAATGTGTACTGCTTTCGTCACAAAGCATACAAAAATGCTCAACTATGCCTTGGTAGGTGATGCTCGCTTGTGTATGGCTTTTAAATATACAGGACCAGCGTAATCAACACCGGTAACCGAAAACGGTCTGCTCTGGGAGACTCTTTGTTCGAGCAGCTGTCCGGTTTGTTGCTGGGCAGGAACGGGACAGGCACGGGCACATCTGTAGCAGTTTCTTATGGCGTTGCTGACTACTCGTCGTCCTTGAATTGGCCAAGATTCCTGCCGTATGGCAGCTAGGGTAACGCGGCCGCCACCGTGAAGCTATTTCAGATGATAATGATGGGCAACTAATCGTGTAAATGGATGGATACTGGGAAGTAGGATTGGATGCTTGGTCAGATAGGGCTGCTCGGAAAGCTTGATTCTACCTCCGACACGTACAATTCCGTTTGAGTCAATAAAGGGGCTCAACAGGCGCAAATGTGATCGACTCGATAACGTTTTACCCCTCCCCAGATCTCTCATTTCATCTGCGAATGTATCTGCTTGGGCTAATTGTATCAATCTCACACGGGCGAAAGACATTTCATCAACCGAAAGTGCTATTGTTTTTTCTTTCACCGATTTGGTGATCGCTTGACGACGACATGCTGTACTAAAGCGGAGGCAGTATGCTGTTATTCGAATTTATCGATTGTATGATGATGATCGATTGAAAATTTCACGAATAGTCGGTTCACTTTGAACTACTGCCACAATACTTCGTCGTTCTAAAATTTCTTCGGGTAATTTCTGCTGTTGTGTTGTCACTGGCCATTTCGATTCGGGTAGTTTCAGCCATGTAGGTTCATAGTGCCAAAGATCACTGCTCAAAAAATCGACCACGCTCATGCCCCTCGTGATGAGATCTACTGGATTGTGTTTACCTGCGATGTGATGCCAGCGTGATCCTTGAGTGCAGGTTTGTATTTCGGAGACTCGATTGGCAATGAATGTGCTCCATGCATGTGGAGGTGATCGCTACCATTCGTGTGTGACTGTGGAGTCAGACCAGAAAAATGAGGCAGAAATAGTCATATCTAAAGCAGCGAAAACTTTTTCATGTAGACGTGCGGCAATAACAGCGGCAGATAATTCTAATCGGGGTATGGAAATTCGTTTCAGCGGGGCAACTTTCGATTTCGATGCAATTAATTGCACATTCACGTTACCTCCGGGATCGGTTGATCTTGCATATAAACACGCTCCATATGCTTGCTGAGATGCATCTGCAAAGGTATGAAGCTGAACAGTTGCATTTGCCAAGAATGCATAGCGATTCACGCTATAAGATGTGATTTTTGGTAGCTCAATGCAATAACTTTCCCATTTATAGCGTTGTTATCCGAAATTTCATCATCCCATCCACAGAGCTGTAAATAAAGTTCTTGCATTAGCATTTTGGCTCAAATGATTACAGGTGCGGTCAAACCAAGCCGGTCGACCCTCGCTCGACAAAATAGATCGTTTGGTATGTAATTTGCTATCATATATCGGAGTAGAATCAAATCGCAGCTGATCGGAGACGGGTTCCCAACGCCTTTATTGCTTCATCGCGATCAAATTTGAGCGAGGGTTGTGTACCAATCTGTGATTGATCGAGGCCTCTCAGAACGTTTCTGTTATTTGATGTCCATTTTCTAAGGGTGAATCCACCTTTTGTTAGTAGCTCGTCTAATTCAACACGCGTTTGGATTGCCTCTTCTTCCGTCTCTGCGCCTCCTATGTAGTCGTCCACATAAAATCCCTTACGTAGGGCTGGTCCGCCGAGTGGATAGAGATTACCTTCATCTATTGCCAGATGTCGTAAGCTTCGGGTAGCCAAAAATGATGCGGTGCGTCGTTGGGGTTGAGCAACACTTAACGGTACATTTTTTCAATGTCCGCCACGAGAGCAATGGGATACTTGCGGAATCGAAGCACTAAAGTGAGCAGTTCGTCTTGAAGGATAGGGCCAATTTGTAGTGCATCCTTTAGCGAATATCCGGTCGATGTTTTTGCGGATCCGTCGAATACCACACGATCTTTTGTGGTGGAGCTAGATTTCTTTAGAACGGCATGGTGCGGTAAATAATGTACTAACGATGGTTCTGGTTCGGTTGACGGTACCAACCTCATATGGCCGAGCGACCAATATTCAGACAGAAACGAGTGGTACTGAATTTTCAAATTTGGATCTTGACTAAGTCGCCTCTCTAGGTAATAAAATTGACGCAAAGCTGTTGTTTTAGAGTCACCAAGCATGTGATCGAAATTGGAACGGCCGGGCAGTCGGACAATATACCTTCCTTCGGGTGTACGGGATACGGCAGATAAAAAATTCGATTCACACTGCTGTTCTTCTACAGAGTAACTGGGTTGATTTCCTAGCTCTTCTACTCGCCAAAAGTGTTCAAGGGCGTCTTGCAACGGGTCGCTAAGTGTGAGGTGACATACTACGGGATGCGATTCTACAAGAAAACGGCGCCTTCCGGTAACGATCCACCCAAACACACTATCGATTAGTATTGGGTTTTCAGCTTGAATAAACTTAGTACCAGGGTTTACAAACGTGAAGAAATGTTCTGCACCGAGAAGCATATCGATCGCACCAGTTTTGTTGAATGTTGGATCGTCCAAAAACAAATCTTTCGTGGCATGCCAGCCGTCGACGGGGGTACTTACAACAGGTAAATCGATCGTAATGCGAGGCATCACAAGAAAATCAAGATCAATTTCAAAATCATTTTTTCTCGATCGAATATTTGTTCTGACACTATGTCGGACACTAGACAACGATTCTCCTATGCCATATATGGGTATATTTATCTTGCTCCGCTGTAAGTGTAATAGTTGACACAATCGTTCGCTTATGATATTGGATTGCGAACCATTGTCTAACAATGCCCGTACGGGATGAGATTTACCATTTGAATCGACAACTAGTAACACGACCGTGGATAGTAAAACGTTTGTACAGGGTCCGGCACTCGAAGTGTAACCAATTAAAAAGGCCATAAATTCAGTTTGGAAAATTACTTTTACTTAGTTCAAAGTACAAAATGTGTAAAAATAATACAAAATTCAGAATCAATTCACTTTTGCTCGATATGACCACCTTTTGCCTTGACTATGGCCTTGAGACGGTCAAAAAACGAATCGCAAGCTGCCCGAATGTGACTTGCAGGTGTATTTTGGCCCACTCGCGGACAATAACTGTTTTCAGCGCCTCGAGACTGGTGTATCTTTTAGTTCGGACTTTGCTCTCCAAAATGGCCCAAAGAGAATAATCCATTGGATTTGCATCTGGTGAATTCGAGAGCCATTGTGTGGACGTGATGAAGTTCGGAGCGTTGTTTTTCAGCCATTCTTGGTTCACTCGAGCTTTGTGAGACGGTGCCGAGTCCTGCTGAAACGTCCATGGTCTGCCACCGAAATGTTTGTCTGCCCACGGCTTCAAAGCAACCTCCAGAATACTTTCCCGATAATATGTCGCAGGCTTGTTGATATTGTTTCAGCCATCTCCAAGAAAATTGAGAGGTGAAAAAAGTAGGTTTTGTCACTTATACCATTATATCTCCGGATATGGCAGCGATAGTCGTATGAGCCTCAAACTTGATCAATGACCCAAATTGAGTTTTTAAACCAGCCTAAGATTGTTGAGATTGGTTCAGCCATCTCCAAGAAAATTGAGCACTACCAAAAACGACCGTTTTGTCGGTTACTTCATTGATAACATTATATCCTCTAAAACGGAAGTGGTAACCGTTTTATCATAACATTTGATCAATAATTGCTTCCAAACGATCCTAAGCTTGATGATACTGGAAAAGCTATCTTCGAGCAAGTTGAACACTGAGAAAATCGAGCGCTCTATCGATTACGTCACTTACGCCATTATATCTCGGGAACCAGAAGTGATAGCCATTTGATCTTCGAACCTGATCGATGACTCAATCAAAGCCTTCGAACTTACCCAAGCTTGTTGGTATTAGTTCAGTCATCTTCGTGAAAATTTAGCAGTAATAAAATCAAGCATTTTGTTACTTACGTCACTTATACCATTATATCTCTGAAACAGAAGTGATGGTTATTTGAAATTCAAACTTGGTCAATAACCCAATAGTAACATTCGAACGGGCCTAAGTGTGTTGAAACCGGTTCGGCTAACACTGAGAAAATTGAGTGGTAAAAAAATGTTCGAGAGGGACACATATACATACAAGCTCGCATACACACAGACATTTTGTGATACCATCAAGCTGAGTCGAAAGGGGCTCCGAAGCTTCGAACTTATTTTTCATTCGCAGCTGCCTACCAACCCGCGCTATAGGTAAAACGTGTCATAGATCCGAGAATGATCCACAGGATGTTAAGCGTCTGAAACCAAGTGATGTACAGGTAAACGACCGTTTGCTGAGTAACAACCAATACGCTGATCTGCCAGTTGATGTCGAAGCGGAACTGCAGAAGGAAAAAATGCCGCCTTTTTACCTGAAGGTTTTTCCACTGACTCTACGCTCGGATTCAACACGCTGATCAGCAAAGGACTACAGGCAACAATCCGTTCATGTACTGAAGGCTACAAAATAGCTGTTCTGACTTTGAACCATTACAAAGCAGTGAAAAGTTACCTGAAGCAGACAAAATCGGGATACTTCATACACTATATTGCCGCCAACAAACCTATGAAGATTGTACTTCGAGGACTACCCGACATGATGGAAGCCGAACTAAGGCAGGCACTATCGGAGGCTAGACTAAAGCCTGTGATGGTGTTTAAAATGAAACGACACAACACGGACAATCGAAAGTGTCGAGATCAACTGTACTTGATTCATCTGGTGAAGGGCTCCATCACCACGAGTCAACTAAAAACGATAAAATCGTTATTTCGTATAATCACTGAATGGCCAAAGTATAAACCGGTACATCGGGATGTCACACAGTGCACGAACTGTTTGAACTACGGCCATGGAGCGAGGAATTGCCACATGAAAAGTCGTTGCGGGAAATATGCCGAATCACACAATACCAACGATTGCCTACTAGATGACATCACTGTAAAATGTGTGAACTGTGATGGCGACCATCCATTTACTAGCAAATCGTGTCCCAAACATGCTGAGTTCTCAAAAATTAGACAACAGTCGTCCCGTAAACAATCAACGCGCAAGAATGTTCCACAGAAGGATTAAATTAATTTCCCACAGCTCTCACCGAAGAGGGATATTCCAAATTTGCCGCCACTTCCTCACAGAAATCCAAAATATTCAGCCGCTGGATCACAAAAAAATTCTTCTTCCAAAATCCCTCCTGGATGGGGTGGAAATTAACCACAAGCAAAGGATGACTCTGGTGACTTATTCTCTGCTGAACATTTAATCGTCATTTTTGAAACAATGACAACAAAACTACAAACTGCAGAACGCTGTTAGATCAAATCAACGCCTTAGGCAAATTCATCGTCGAATATGCAATATAATGAGTTGGTTGTAGTAAATTGGAATGCTTGCTCACTCAGGAGCAAAACTGCTGAACAAAAACAAACCAATCTTCGATATGGTGCATCATTGAAGATGTGTGCATCATTGAAGCGAGATCTCTCTATGCTCACTCGACAGAACAAAGTCATCATTGCTAGGGACTCGAACGCACGGCATGAGCTGCTTGTAAACAAGAGACAGAATCGAAACAGATTTATAGATGCCGAAGATTACGAAGTTATACAGTACAACATCGCTCCGGATCAACCAACGCAACTTTTCAGATCACGAGTTCATTCCATTTTGAATATATTCATCAGCAACATCGCCATAAACAGCTCTCCGGTTGTCTTCAACGATCTCTCTTCCGACCACTTTCCAGTAATATTGACGTTTTGATCTTCATCACAAAACAGTGCCTATTCAACCTCGTAGGAACTATTTTCGCACCGACTGAGTCCAATTTCAACAAATCACCGACCAACTTATTAATATCGATTTGCCACTAGACTCCCCGATGGAAATCGATGCGGCCCTATCTTCCTTCCAGCATTCAATCACAGTCGCTCGTGATAGGACAGTTCCAGTACAACATATGCCGAGTTCCTCTCTTTAAATTGACAGTGTCACCAAGAAACTCATCCGACTTCGAAATATCTACCGGAGGCAGTATCAACGAACTGGCATTCTAAATAAGAAGACCTCTTATAACAACTTAACTAGGATAACCCAGGAATGGATATCTGAGCTTCGCAACACGAACTTCCAGCAAAAGCTTCGAGAAATTCTCCCACATTTAAAGCCCTTCTGGTCCTTAGCCAAGGTGCTTAAGATAAAATCGAATCCTACTCCTTCTTTGGTGTCACTCCAGGACGCTGCTGAAGGAATACCTTTAATCACACCAGAAAAGAAGGTAAATGCGCTAGGCCAGCAGTTTGTGTGTTCTCACTATTTATAACTCAACATTGTTAGTCCACATGAAAGAACCGTTGCTGATAGCGTAGCTGAGATTGAGAAATCAAACAGCTTAGTTCCTGAGGAAAGTAGAGTCACCACGAATGAGCTTATGGCTATTGTGAAAAAATCCAAAAATATGAAGGCCCCACATTCAACATTGAGCTGAAACATTTGACTATTCACTCATTTGTTTTCTTTGCTAAAATTTTTAAAATATGGTGGGAGCTTGACTATTTCCCTTCAATGCGGAAGTTAGCTAAAGTTATCCCAGTTTTGAAACCGGGGAAAGATCCTTCTTTTTCAAGAGCTATCGACTCATCAGCTTACTCTCTGCCCGATTCAAGCTGTTTGAAAAGTCAATACAAAGGCGAATTCTTGCTTTCGCAGATGAACAGGATATATTACTGGAAGAACAGTTCCGGTCCCGGAAAGGAAGATCCACCATTCACCAACTCACAAGGGTCAACAACGTCATCCAACAAAACAAATCAGTGTCCAAAACGACTGCCATGGCAATATTGGATATTGAAAAGGCATTGTGTTTAAACTGCATCGGTATAATTTTTCAATGTATCTTATTAAAATTATCAAAAATTATCTTGCAGATAGAGCATTCCAGGTTTCTCTGAATAATGCACTTTCAGAAAGATTTACTATTCCTGCTGGTGTACCCCAATGAAGTATCCTAGGTCCTATCCAATGCAACATTGTAACATCAGACATTCCACCTCTTTCGGGTGGTGGTGTTCTATCACAATCTGCTGATGATACTGCCATTCTTTCAAAGGTCGTGCCATCAATGCTCTGTAGAATAAACTATAGACAGGTCTGGACGCTCTAACTGAATATTTTACAAGTTCTAAATTTGTGATCAATGCAGCAAAAACTCAAGTCATATTGTTTCCACATTCAAGACCTCCATAGCTTGTTCCATCAGACGAATGCCGAATACGATTCGGTGATGTGGCCATCCGATGGTCCGACGAAGTTATCTATCTAGGACTCACCTTTGACAGACATCTGATATTCAGGTGGACAAAATCGTTAAAAATGCAGCATACTCATTAGGTCTCTGTATCCGTTGATTTGTAGAACATCTAAACTGTGCCTGAAGAATCAGATGGCTTTCTATAAACAAATCATCTACCCCGCAATTGAATACACAGTCCCTGTTTGGCGGCGTTGTACACGAACGCACTAACTTAGGCTTCAGCGCATTCAAAGTAAGATCTTAAAGATGATTCTAAATCTACCCCCTTGGAAAAGGACTAGTGAAATCAGTAGTGAAACATGAGATGGCCTCATTGGATATACTAGAACAAAAATTCGAACAATACTGCACGAAATTTGAAGAGAGGTGCTCAATCTCTGAAATACAAATAATTCAAAATTTGTACGTATTAGGTTAGGGATAGTTATAAGTAGGTAGATATTTTATTAATACTTAAAATAAATATTATGATTAAACATTAGTATGTGAAACAACAGTAACTAAAACACCTATTATTAATAACGACTCGTATGAACACCAAAGATGAAATGCCAAAGGGTCAAAACACTTGTACTGTAAAACGTTGATGTAATACACAAAAATAAGATTAATAAACAGATATTATTCAAAAAATTAAATTGTGAAGCTTCGAACAAAATCGATTTTTTTCGTAATTCTATTACAATGTCTAACATTGTTTATTATGTTGTTTTAATCTCGTTTGTTAAGCGTAATTTTTGTGGTTGAATATTTTTGTCGTCAAAAAACCATATTTTAGCGGAGCAGTAAGGTTTCAAAATTCACACAATCAATCAACTAATACATACAATTATTCGGAAGTGCCAAAAAAGCATGGTCGTTTTATTTCGCAATTATGTTCTTCAACTATGCTTCATAAATTATCCATCCGCCATTTTTCTGTGCAATGTGTGTGTGTGTGTGCAATTATTTTTTTAAATGAGCCAATGATCAAGTTCAAATGTCTTATTGTTGTCGCTGAAGCACGACAGAAGAAAAGCATAATCACACCACTAGGCTAATTAGAAAGAGGTTTTTCATCATTGCTTTAAATAATGGTCAAAAATTGTAAACACGTTTGATCAAGTGATTCCAGATCCGGATGTTGGACCCGGTTGAAATTCAACAGCATCTAGAAGGCCGTAAGATGTTTCTTTTGAACCAAAACTTGTGAAAATTGGTTGAAGATCTCTTATAAAATGAAGCGGACTCCATTTTGGAATGTTTGACCACTTTTTCCAGAACCTAGTGCTGGGAACTGATATATACGAAATCAATTTTTTGGGTCATAAATTATATGGCTATAGAAACACACTCTTGAACTTTCATTTGTCTACTCCTATCACCTCATAATTCTGGAACCCGAAATCGTATCAAATAACATTCAAATACGTTCTATAGGATTCATTTGAGTCATGTGCAGCGCCCTCACAAAAGTCTTTCATTGAATCGCATTGAGCTTGCAGCATTGCAAGAATAGCAACCCAGCCGTGAAAGAAAAACTCGTCACCTTTCAGGCAAGCCTTCACGTCAGCGTAACCACGACGAGCAGCAGCACAAAAAAAAATCTTTTCACGGGCAGTAACCGGTCATTGACATAGTGACAGTGGTTTCGATTCGCGGCTCTCAGCAATTTTGGTAGAACTTCGGGATAAAGTTGGATGAACTTTCTACTTAAAATAACTAGCTCTGCTTGTACTCAAATTTTTGGGTTTCACCCGAAAGTAAATGTTAGGAGCTCAAAAACCCATAGTTGGGAAGAGTTAGGAGGCAGTCAGTTTCAGAGAATTCGCGGAAAATATCCGCAAGTCTCGGACGTCGACCCGTAGACAGTCAGTCAGTTATCGTATAGTGTACGGATAGTAGTCCGTCAGTCAGTGGTCAATGTGTTAACAATCGTTTTTCAAGTAGTACCATTCCGTGTACAATATCGTGATAAGAATCCGCTAAATGTGACTGTTAGAAAGCAAGAAAAACACTTTTAAATTGTGATAAGAAGAGAATCTGCTTAATGTGACTGATAGAAAATTTGAAAGTAGTTTTTGAATAGTGATAAATAAAAGTAAATATTGTATTGGTCAACACACAGATTAATGGTATCAAATGGAAGAAGAAACAGTCACTGAAGGATAATAGCAATTTTTCGTGAACAAAACAGCGTAGATCCACTTTTTTCATTTATTTTTAAATAATTTTTGATTGGAATATGAAGTAAAATTAAATTATTAAGATTATTAAATTGGGTTTTCAGCCACAAGTGGTGACTTTTCAGCCCTATTATATATATGATTTGGTTATTACCATGAGGACATCATTTGCTTCCGCAATTCTGAAATTTTTGGGTAGGGAAAATTGTAAACCTAATTGTATTGTGTAATTGGAAGATACAGAGAGCGAATCGCTTCAATTGAAGATTGCATCGATTTTTGTCGTAATTTGCTTATAATATTATGTGACATTACATCTAATGGTTCTATATTTGTGAGGCTGTGTAACTCATTTGTACTAAACAAGGGAGGACGCTTCAAAATCATTTTCAGAATTTTATTCTGAATCCTTTGAAGCGTTTTTTTTCCTGGTGGAACAGCAACTTGACCAAATTGGTACTGCATAAAGCATGGTTGGTCTGAAAATTTGTTTATAAATTAACAATTTGTTTTTTAGACAGAGCTTAGAATTTCTGTTTATAAGAGGGTATAAACATTTAATATATCTATTACACTTTGCCTGGATTCCTTCAATTTGATCCTTAAAAGTGAGTTTTTTTGTCATACGTTAAACCTAAGTATTTAGCTTGATCAGACCATGTCAATTCCAAGCCATTCAATTTGAGAATGTGATTATTGTTTGGTTTATATGAGACATCATTCTCAACAAGATAATTCTTTCAAAAAGTTTAGTGATAGAAGAAAGTAAGCTAATTGGTCGATAACTTGATGTTTCTGCTGGGTTTTTATCAGGTTTTAAGATAGGAATTACTTTAGCGTTTTTCCATCCTTTTGGGAAGTAAGCTAATGAAAACACTTGTTGAAAATTTCAACCAGGAGTCTCAAGGCAACATCGGGAAGATTTTTTTTGAAGAATATTAAAGATTCCATCATTACCAGGCCTTCATGTTTTTAAGTTTCCTAATAATTGACTTAATTTCATCAAAATTCGTCTCAATAGTGTCATTTTGTGATAACACTTGGGTTGAAATATGATCAAATTTCAGTGATACTGATAGTGATAGTCTTTAGTGCTGAGTCAAATTGTGATAAATTTTGTGTGAAATATTTGGCTTTTCGTGAATTTTTTTTACCTAAGAAAGTGACTAATTGTGCTTTAAACAGATAAGCAGAATGTGTTTTGTAAATACTTCTATTTTGTGCTGTAAACTGTCTCAATAATTGCCATGCGGCGATCGCTCAGACAAAACGGCGTCGTACCGTGGTATATTGAATGCATTGTCTATTGTTTTTGCATGGTTCACTTTGCTTTAATTTCTCCCCCAGCTGTGTGTCGGGTCGGTTTGGTTTGTGCATGAATGATGGGTGAAAAAATAATTATATCAGATATTAGAATAACATGTTCAGTTTGCGAGAATTAGGCTCTCTGACAGCTCACTTACAACCACAAATGCAAATGAGATTGGTTTATATTCATCAGAAAACGTATGCATTAAACACAATTCAGACGATCAATCAACTTCGGTCGACGTCCAGATTGATTTATTAATTTTTCTAGCCTAATATTGCTCACGTATCCGACGTTTAAAAGTTTCGTGAATTTGACGTAGTGTCCTTTCATATGAATTGCTTACAATTAATGTTGTTGTTCCGTAATCGTTTCATTCAGGTGATAGTCGCTTTTGTTTTCATCAGGAAACGTGTTTGCCACATATTTTTCAGTAGGGCCACCGTTCATTTTTCACCGGGCATAGAAACCTCAATGGCTATCACCAGCGCTGTACTGTGCTTACGAGAGCCATGGCCGGTTGGGTTTCAGATACACCGGCGCTTTTGTTTAAATGTGCTGATTGTTTGGAAGGTGCCGCGGTGTCTAATATGATGCCAAAGGATAATGTTCTTTCACTCATTAGTAATATGAAGAAAGAGATGGAGAAATTCAAATCCATCACTGATTCGTTTGCTGCTGTGCGGGAGAATATCGAGGCACATATTAATATCACGATATAGAGTGGAATCGAGAGACTGATCAGATCGTCCAATGATGCTCTGGAGAGTAAAATGGCCTGTTTAGAAAACAGTGTTGCCAAAAAGTTGGAAGATTTGAAAAGTTTCGTGATTAGGAATAATCAGCGCAATGATAATGAATTAGTCGTAATGAAGAGAAAGAAAATTGTTGCAGATATAGAGACTCATTCGGAGTCAGATGGAAATCCCAGACGCAAAAGAAAAATTATGTCTAATACTGATGATGAACCACATGATAAAAATGTTGATAATGATAGTAATGACAAAGTTTTTGATAAGAATAACTAAAAGTCATACGCGGATGTTCTTTCTGGTAAATTATTTAGAAATAGAACAAAAAGCAACAGAAAACGTAAGATTATGATTAAACCTAACACATGGATCAATAAGTCCCGAGACTAACAATGGAAACAACATTTTTTTTGCAAAATTTTTTTTAATTCATCAACATAATCACCTTTTAGGGTGATACAATGGTTCCAACGTTTTTCCAATTTTTCAACACCAATGTTACAAAAAAATTTATCTTTCGTTTCAAAATAAGCTCCAGTTTCAGCGATGACCTCCTCATTTGAGCCAAATCTTTTTCCCTGGAGCATTTTTTTAAGATCAGCAAAGAGCCAGTAGTCACTGAGGGCTAAATCTGGCGAGTATCGGGCGTGGGGAAGCAGATCAAAGCCCAATTCGTTCAATTTCGCCATTGTTTTCATCGACTTATGGCAGGGTGCATTGCCTTGACGTCGTTTTTTTGCGATTTCCTCCTTCAAACGCACCAGTAAGTCAATATAATAATCACTGTTGATCGATTTACCTTTTTCGAGGTAGTCAATGAAAATCACGCCATGCGTATCCCAAAAAACCTGACGCCATGACTTTGCCAGCTGATTGCTGCGTTTTCGGATGTTTTGGACGGCTTTCGCCAGCTGTGTGCCACTCAGATGACTGCCGCTTCGACTCTGGAGTGTAGTGATGTATCCATGTTTCGTCCATGGTCACGTAACGACGCAAGAAATTTTTTTTGTTGCTAGTAAATAGCGATAAACTGCTTTCTGAATCATCGACTCGTTGCTGTTTTTGTTCCATCGAAAGCAATCGCGGCACCCACTTGGAAAAAACCTTTTTCATGCTCAATTTTTCATGAAGGATAGTAAATACACTTCCATATGATATCTGTGTCATCTCAGCAATCTCACGGAGCTTCACTTTACGATCTTTCATTATAATTTTTGTCACTTCACTCACATTTTACGGTGTAACTGCTTCCACAGGTCTACCCGAGCGTTCCGCGTCATTTGTTTAAACTCGGCGAACCACCGACAAATCGTTGCTTTTGATGGACAAGAGTCTGGACAACATTTTTCAATCCATTGTTTCGCTTGCACGGTGTTTTTACCCATTAAAAAACAATGTTTTATCAAAACACGAAACTCGGTTTTTTCCATATTTTAAACAAACTACAAAACGACTTTACTCCAACCTCGATAACTCAGCTGTTTCTGGTCGGATCGACTTAAAATTTTGACCCGTTTCAAGTAAAGGTTAGTACTCTAGAAAGACGTGGTTAGAGGTTTACTACGAGCGCCATCTCTGCTTTAGTCTCGGGACTTATTGATCCATGTGTTATTGCGTCTTCGCAAACAAGAGATGACACGAGACAGTTTTTGAAGGGTAGTAACAGAAAACGTAAGACTCGCTCGGTTATTATGATTAAACCTATTGAGTCTTCGCAAACAAGTGATGACACGAGACAGTGTTTGAAGGGTAGGTTGGATCCATAAAATTATTAATTTCAAAAATGGTAAAGATGGTTCGATTATTGTTGAGTGTGCAGCAGGAGAGGATATTCAGTCAGTGAAAAGTCAAAATCAGGAAATTTCGATTGAAGATGTAAAAGTTGTTGCTGACTTTGAGAATCCACGCTTCAAATATAACAAATATAGTGTTATAATTGAGGTAAATAAGAATACTTATTCTAGCTTGATGGCCGCTGGCAAGGTTTGCGTCGGCTGGGATAGGTATTCGGTTTTCGAGTCGTTCAACGTATTGCGCTGTTTCAAGTGTGGTGAGTTTGGTCACAAATTGTTCCAAATGCAATGCAGCTTATAGAACATCTGAATGTACTTCAACTGATTTTTAATGCGTTAATTGTTTAAAAATGAACACGAAACGTAAAATGAATTCTTCAATTTGAAGCAAACTGTGAATGAATTTACATGAATTTCGAGATACAGTAAAACATTGATAGATCACGTGTATTCCAATTTCGACGATGTTTATTCAAATGTGGAATCCGATTGCAAGATTTCAGATCATGAAACAATTGCAATTTCCATAACGAGTAGCTCTAGAAATGAGGAAAATACGGTGAAATTCAAGTGTTGGAAAAACTATTCAAAGCAAACCCTATCTCGACTTGTATCAAGAAGTTTGTGTTGTACACAGTTGACTGGAAATTTGGATCACAGGGCATCTATTCTTACTGACATATTGAAAAAGTGTACTAATGAATTAGTAACTGAAAAGTGTGTCAGTTTGAACAGCTCGAATAGTTGGTACTCAATAGACCTATTACGATTAAAACGGGAGAGGGATAAACAGTACAAGAGATTCTGTGGAACTAACAATGATAGTCACTGGAGTAGATATACACAAGCACGAAATATTTATTCACGGGCCCTGAAGAAGACTAGTGCAACAGCCCTAATTTTATCATAGATCAAGATCAGGCCGAAATCTTATCATAAAGATCTTACAAAAACCATATTTCATTATACCTTAGCTAGTACAGATAGTATATCAGTAAAGTTATTTCAGTGCTCACGGGTGCCTATATTAACATATTGCATCAGTCAGTAAAAGCTGTACCAGCGAGCGAGTTAATTGATTATGTACACAAGCGACGCGATCGCATTGCATTCACGTATATCCATAGCAATGAAAATATGTATATTGATTATAGGTGGTGGATAGTCAACCCAAGAATGTCCAGTATGGATTATTCAGGGCACCCTTACATAAATACGCCGGAAAAGAACATTTCGCCGTTAAGAGTTCGCAGTGAATTCCAGATATGTGTAAAACTGGATATGAATAGCTTTTGGTTAGGTAGTTATATTTTGAGTATAAAAGGGATGGTTTTTGATTTTAGCGAGGTTTCTTAATTCAACGGTTAAGAGTAATGCTCCATGGGCGACCGGGTAACACCGTAATGAAACTTGGACACCATTACTCGTGCTAAAGCAGTAATTAAGGCAAAAAGCAGTATTTAGGTTAGAAGTTAGGTCAGGCACAAAATTTATGTGCTTGAGGGAAAGTGTTGTATGTAGTGAAAAATGCAAAAATAGAAGTAAATATAAGTGAAGTTTACAGATTAAAAGATAACGTCTCGTTAATTAGATGACATTTCGTGCGTTAAAAGACATACCCCTCTCGCCACTCGGGTGCTTACATGTGTGGTGACAGCGAAAAAAAAAACATTTGGAAAAAAAATACGGAACGCTATTCGAGAGGAGGTATTGTACCGCAAGTGAGTTTAAAATGAAGACAATTATAATCAGGTGAGTCTGCATTTAAATTTTTTATATAGAGAGTGGACAAATAAACGCACGAAAAGGCAGGTTTGTGGGCGCTAGAGTGAAAAAAAAGTTAGGAATTATTGCGCACGCAGACAGTTAGAATAACAGCGGTCAGGTACATAATTGACTGAATGCATACGAAGTTCTGATCGCACTAATTTTACTAACTTCCACGCTGGTTTTTCTGTGCTAATGAAAGCATATAATAGATATATTGACATGTCGGCAAAAATATCATTGGGTAGCTATTGCACTTGACGCGCGCGTATGGAATGAAATAAAAACAGACATATATCTGCCTCGTATGTTCGACAACCGCTTATGCTTCGGCAATGATTGTTGGTTCATATTTTGCAACCAACTATAACATAAGAAAAATATCGGAACAAGTAGTTTTGCATTTTAAACACAGACTAACAGACATGACAGTATGAGTAAATTCTTTTAAAAATAATTTTTCGTGATGCACTAGTTCCACCTATATTGTACTGCGCGAACTATTTACTATCTGTACACCCCTTGTGTTATGTACAAGTTTTTTTACTAGTTGGTTTCCCCTCGTTTGTCAACACCGATCAGCTGCTTGCAGGGATGCCTGATTTCATCAACATATTTGAGAATGAATCGACACAATAAATTATTGGATTACGTTGATAATACATTTAACTTTTTCGCGAAGATAACCATTTATTTGACTCAACGTTGTTCATAAAGACAATTTTTTATTGTGTTGGTAGTTTTCACCCGAAATTAAGTGGCGGCACACCAGAAGTAAGTAAATATTGTAACAAAACGGGTTCGATTTTGTATTCCGTTGGAGGATGAGAAGTAGGCACAATTATGTATATAGTTTTGGCAATATGTATTAAATCTGTATCCTGCATGAAATTCGCATGGACGTAAACAAATCAATACAGTACAGGTAATTCTGTATGTATGGCAACTCTGTTGGTAAATGAAAAAATAAACACAGTCTAGATGACAGACAGGATGTTTTTGATAGGGTAGCGTGGCGCCATCATGACACATGTGAGTACTGTCCCAAATAAAGGAATATTCGAAATGACCGTTAAAATGATTGAAGAATCTAATTTGAGTGTCCTGTCTGTTAGTCTGTGTTTTAAGTTCAAAGTATCTTAAATAGTACAAATAAATCTCAAATGAATCGGTAGAACGTTTTCTCGTACTAATTAAATATATTGAAACCCATTCACGATGACGGCATGTCATCCACGATTCAAAGTAACAACCTATGCACATATCCGGAATAGTGACAAAAAGCGCAAACAATGCATTTTAAACCACGCGCATAGCAGCGGTATGATGAATGATGATACATACAGTGTAAATAATAATAACAATAAAGGGTAATAACTTCGCGCGATCGACTTCGCGAACGATTGAAACATTACTAGCGCAGGTTAAATTCTCGTATGGTATGTAATACTAGGAAATTTGAAACTGTGTTGGCCATGGTCAAGATATTGCGACCTACGATGACTTGTAGATGTTTGGTATATATCAAATTTACTATTGATTGACAAGTAGATTCCAATCAAAATATTGAACTGAAATAGGTTGCATAGGTTGTAGCAAAATAATAAATTACACTTTTTTGGTTTTTTTAACGATACCAAACTAACTAGAGATTATAAGAGGAGAAAGAATATGATATCATAAAGCCATAGTACTCAAGGAAGAGCAAGGATGTGAAGAATAAAGTGCGGAAAAGTGAGACGTGACAAGGGTCATTTAAGTAAGCAGAAGGCTTCTCGTATCTAAACTTTTACCTTCTATCAGAGGAGTCGAACTTAGACATCTTAGCGATACGAGTCATCCGAGTCTCTGATATGTCAGAAAGTAAAGGCAAAGGTCGTTTGCCATTTACTGTCCGAACCGGCAAAAGTAAAGGTACGAGAAGTTGTCACATTCTGCCCACGACGGTTTCTCACACAATGTGTTTCATTGTGTTGATGTTTTCTCATACAGTTAGTTAAAACACCGGAATGGAAGATTTTTCCGAAACTATTGCTTGAGTGCCTGGAGTTTTAGCGTATGGCTATGCGTCCCAGGGTGCAAGCGGCGCATGGACAGCGCTCCATTCATCGCTGTGTGTGATGGAATCCCATCAAATTTGTTACTTTTTCCTTTTTATTTATGACTTCTGGTCAGTCAGTAAAATTTACTTCTTTCGGTTTTTTTAACGATATCAAACTAACTAGAGATTATAAGAGGAGAAAGAATATGAAATCATAAAGCCATAGTACTCAAGGAAGAGCAAGAATGAGAAGAATAAAGTGCGGAAAAGTGAGACGTGACAAGGGTCATTTAAGTAAGCAGAAGGCTTCTCGTATCTATACTTTTACCTTCTACCAGAGGAGTCGAACTTAGGCATCTTAGCGATACGAGTCATCCGAGTCTCTGATATGTCAGAAAGTAAAGGCAAAGGTCGTTTGCCATTTACTGTCCGAACCGGCAAAAGTAAAGTTACGAGGAATTGTCACATTCTGCCCACGACGGCTTCTCACACAATGTGTGACTATTGCTTGAGTGCCTGGAGTTGTAGCGTATGGCTATGCGTCCCAGGGTGCAAGCGGCGCACGAACAGCGCTCCATTCATCGCTGTGTGTGATGGAATCCCATAAAATTTTTTACTTTTTACTTTTTGCCTTTCTCATATAGAAAGGCTATGCAATCACTGTGAAAATCGACTTTCGAACGGAGCCTCGGAGACCCATAGCGTTATATACCATTCGACTCAGCTCGACGAACTGAGCAAATGTCTGTGTGTGTATGTGTCCGTGTGTGTGTGTGTGTGTGTGTATGTGTGTATGTAACAAAAATATGCACTCACTTTTCTCAGAGATGGCTGAACCGATTTTCACAAACACAGATTCAAATGAAAGGTCTCATAGTCCCATAGCCTGCTATTGAATTTCATTCCGATCCGACTTCCGGTTCCGGAGATATAAGATGATATGTACCAAAAAATGAAAAAATATGCACTCACTTTCTTCAGAGATAGCTGAACCGATTTTCACAAACTTAGATTCAAATAAAAGGTATTATGGTCCCATAGCTTGCTATTGAATTTCGTTTGAATGTGACTTCCGGTTCCGGAGTTATATGGTAATATGTGAAAAATTGAGAAAAAGTTTACACTCAATCATCTCTGGAGCTACTCAACCGATTTTCGCAAATTAAGATTCAAATGAAAGGTCTTATAATATCCTAAAAATTTGTGGAACATTTTATCAGGATCCGACTTCCGGTTTCGGAACTAAAGCGTGATAAGTGGGAAATTACCAATTTTATAAGTATTTTTCACGAACGATGGTTAAAAACGGGTTAGTTTGTGGGCATGAAAACTTAATTCGGCACTACTGGTTCCCTCTTTCCCTGTTCCGAGAGCACCAAAAATGGAGAAGAGAAACTCCTTAAACTAAATTCACTTCGATTTCTCTGCGATGCTTGAACCGATTTTGACAAATCTTGATTTGAATTAAAGTTCATACTGTTTTTAAACCTACTGTGAAATTTCAGCCGGATCCGACTTCCGGTTCCGCAGTTGCAGGGCGATGAGTGTCGCCATATAGAGTGACAATATGTACAACACCGAAAGAAGAAGAAAACACAAAACGAACAAGGTGTGCTTTGTTCTATTTCGTACTCTTTGTGTAGTGATGTCAATAATAATAAAATAACAATAATAATAATTATAATAGTAATAATAATAATAATAATAATAATAATAATAATAATATTAATAATAATATTAATAATAATAATAATAATAATAATAATAATAATGATAATAATAATAATAAAAATAATAATCCTATTACATGTTTTATGCTGTTTAGCTTGGCTTACATATGCAGAAGTAACAAAAACGCAGGTTCGTTTCGTTTGTTAGATTTCGTTTAATTGGTTTAATCAAAATAGAGTGTGAGAAAGTAAGTATAGGTTTAACTACGTTCAAAACTGTTCCAATTTGTAGGTCATATTTGTGGTAGTAAACGAACCAACTTCGGCTATTCCGTTTATCTGAATCCGGTCTCGAAAGAATTGGAAATAGTGATCAAAAACTGCAAAAAGGATCTCACTTTCTTTTCTTGGAGATGGCCAAATCGATTTTCACAAACTTATAGGTTCAAAAGAAAAATCTTACAGTTTCATACAGAATTCCTTAATTAGTTGTGGATACTACTTTCGGTTCCGGAACTACAGGGTAAACAGATTTTATAGAGTTTGTTAGATTGGGTTCGAACAAACTTTCCTATTTCTATTCAATATACAGTTGTTTTTGCGAATTTCACGGTTATATTTATGATGTAATGAGTAATATGAGAAAGGCATCATTACACCACTAGGTGGATTAAAATAGGTTTTTATTTATGACTTTTGATCAGTCAGTAATTTTTACTTTTTCTGTTTTTTTTAACGATATCAAACGAACTAGAGATTATAAGAGGAGAAAGAATATGAAATCATAGAGCCATAGTACTCAAGGAAGAGCAAGGATATGAAGAATAAAGTGCGGAAAAGTGATGACATACAGTAATAGTAACATATTGCGAAGATATGATCATAATATCAGGACCAGAAATGTGCCTGATCAAAGGAGATATGAAGCATCTAGATATTCGAACGCAAATAATTTCCAGAAGGGATATGGGTCAAACTAAATAAGACAAAAGACTAGCAATTTATGATGTTATTGAAATCGCCAACCAGTCCTAATAACGCAATGAGTTTCCTAGTAGACACAGGAGCAAGTGGCAACATGATAAGTGAACGAAACGCAGAGTACATGGGAGCATATACAATTAATGGAAACGAAGTCATAGAATATTCCTGGGTAACAGGTACTGTTAGAAAAACATTAGGTACTGTAGAACTAAATTTTATCATCGCAGGAAGAATTTTCCAAACGAAGTTCGACGTAGTGGAAAATTTGACTCCAGGTGGTATTTTGGGAATGAGATTTATAAATAAGTATGTTCTTAGTATGCACAATGATCGAGGGTGGATATGCTTACGGAAAATACCTCTCACATTCGAACCAAAAACGGAATCATATGAAACTCATCAGAAACAGGAGAACAGTGTCTCGAAATACGAGGCAGGCAACAATGTCAAGGTACAGGAAATATACCAAGCGGATGACCAAACCAAGCTTAGTGCACCAGTATTATGTGTTCCTAAGAAGGACGATGAATTTGGCAACAAGAAATACAGAATTGGGGTTGACTTTAGGGCTCTAAATTTAGTAACAAAGCCATTTGTATACCCAATTCCACTAATCGACGAGATTTTAGATAATCTCGGAAACAGTAAATATTTTTCCACTTTGGATTTAAAATCGGGATTTTACCAAGTACCCATTAACCCAAAATATGCTGCCAAGACAGCGTTTTCAACTCCAAAAGGTCACTTTGAGTTCACAAGAATGCCTATGGGTTTAGGAAATAGTCCATCCACCTTTCAGCGATTAATGAATACGGTGCTGTATGAAATAAAAAACGTGAAAGCTATAGTCTACTTGGACGACATAATTGTTTTTGGTTCAACTATTGAAGAACATAACGAGAACTTGTGCAAAGTTTTGTGGGCATAGCGCCGGCATAATTTAAAAATCGAGCCAGGAAAATGTCAAATTTTAAAAACAGAAATTAAATACTTAGGTCATGCAATCGACAAAGAAGGCATCCGGCCTACGGAAGAAAACATTAAGGCAATTAAAGAAAAGATAGCGCCCAGACGGTGAAATAAGTCCGCTCATTTTTAGGTACAGTAAATTTTTATGGAAAATTTATACCACATATAGCAGAGAAACGTAAACCACTGAACGATCTCTTGCGAAAGAATGTGAAGTTTGTTTGGACAAAAGAGTGTCAAAAAGCCTTTGAGGAACTAAGAAACTTTTTAACCTCAGATACACTGTTGGTAAGACCAATTTACAAAGACATGTTCGTAATCACAACAGACGCTAGTGAGTACGCCCTTGGAGCAGTACTTTCTAACGAAAAATCAATTGAAAGACCAATAGCATACGCAAGCAGGGGCCTGGTAGGGGCCGAAAGAAGGTACCACACAATCGAAAAGGAACTATTGGCGATTGTATGGGCAGTAAACCGCTTCAGACGTTATATTTACAATCAGAAATTCATTGTCTATACTGATCATAGACCTCTCATTTCAATATGGCACTTAAAAGAAACTTCGCCAACCCTTACGCGACTACGTCTAAAATTACAGGGACTCGAAATAGATATTCGCTTTAAACAAGGAAAAGACAATGTTGTGGCAGATTTTTTGTCGCGACTACCCGAGCAGGCCGAGTCCTTGCAGCCTATATCAGTAGTCACTAGACAACAGAAACGTCAACAGCAGCAAGCGGAGAACAATGAACTTGCGAAGCGGAAAGACGCAGAAAATAAAACAAATCCCTCAAAACAACTCAAAGACGAATCAGGCAGGTTTACGTTATTTAAAAATAAACAAAAAACAGAATGGAATCCGCACATGGACGGATTAGAAAACATCGATTTTGGATGGGACGAAAAGGAAGATTTGGGAGCACTCTCATATTTCGAAGAATATGAAATAAATATGAATAATAATGACATCAATTTTGATCGACTGAAATTTTCAAAACATAAGGCTAGTGAAAGCGAATTTGACGGTACTTTCATAGTAGTAAACAGCAGATCAGCGTATAAAGAATTAGCCGAACTGGTACATTTACCACACGGTTTGAAGGACTATCTGAAAGGAAGAGTATTTGCAATCCCAAAACGCAAAATATGGGGATTGGTTCTAAATGGCTCGAGTAGATCAATAACCGATACAAGAATTCTAATAGATGGGTTAGTAGAAGCATTCACTAACTGCCCTGAAGACATGAGAAATGCAAAGAACATGCAAATTATTCCTTTTCGAAACATGCAGAAAACCCCTGAGGCAAATGTGTTGAGATTTATTGCCGAGAAATTTGATAAAATTTTCACACTATATGCACCGGAAAAAGACAGGATGTGGGTGCCAGAAAAAGACCGCGAAACTACATTGAAAGAATTCCACGATGCTCCTCTAGGTGGACATGTTAGAAGTAAACGAATGTTGAAGAGAATGAGTACGCTATTCCATGCGGAAAGATATTGAAAATTATGTTAAACAATGTAGCTCGTGCCAGAAAAATAAAATCGGTCGATCGAATAAAATTCCAATGAGAATTACCACGACATTATCCGAACCGTTCGAGAAATTGTGTATGGACATAGTGGTATTACCTGAGTCAGAATGGGGGAACAGATACGAACTTGTTATGCAAGACGATCTGACTAGATATTTAATTGTAGCATGGAAAATCAGGAGAGTGCCACGGTCGCGCAAACTTTCGTAAATAATTATATATGTAAATATGGGACACCCGCCGAATTAGTAACCGATAATGGAACCAACTTTGTTAGTTCTTTTATGAAGAATGTATGTAAAATTTTAAAACCTGTTTTAATCCACCTAGTGGTGTAATGATGCCTTTCTCATATTGATCATACCATCATATACAATACTGTGATATTCTTCAAAATAATTTTCTTCGATTCATAAAAAGGATAACCGAAATCGGTTTAATGATCTGTCTACCGATGAAAACTATTAACTGGAGAAGATTTGAGGTCGATTTAGAAATTTTTTTACGGTTTTTCGACCTTTTCAGTGATGGTATACAATTTTTAACATACTTTATTTTATATATCCGGAACCGGAAGTCGGATCCAGATGAAATTCAGGAATTACGTATCGGACCACAGGACCTTTCATTTGAACCTAAGTTTATGAAAATCGGTCGCTCCATCTATGAGAAAAGCTAGAAAACATATTTTAATTTTTTTTTGCACATTTTATCCCATAACTCCGGAACCGGAAGTCGGATCCAAACAATATTTAGGAATTTTGTATGGGACTACAAGAATTTTCATTTGAACTTAAGTTTGCGAAAATCGGTTCAGCCATCTCCGAGAAAAGTTAGTGCAAAAAAACGTTACATACACACATACACACACACATACATTTTGCGTACTCGACGAACTGAGTCGAATGGTATATGACACTCGGCCCTCCGGGTCTCGGTTCAAAAGTCGGTTTTCACAGTGATTGCATAACCTTTCTATATGAGAAAGGCAAAAATAAAAAAATTACTACAAGTACGTATCATCCACAAGCAAACTTGGTGGAACGATCGAATTGGGAATTGAAAACCTATTTAAGACAATACGTAGGTAACGAACCGAAAACATGGGATTAATTACTCCCATTCTTCAGTTTCGAATATAATACAACAGTAAATTCGTCAACGGTTTATACACCGTTTGAATTATTATGCGGAAGGCGGGCAAACATTCCGAACTCCGTCTACAAATACGATAATGATGGTCTCTACTATGAGGACTACGTAAATGAAATGCGATCATCATTCAAGCGAATGCATCATCAAGCACGAGAAAATTTAATTAAGTCAAAAGAAAAACGTAAGGAGCTGTATGATAAAAATTCGAATGAATGGCAACCAATGTGGGGAGACTTAGTGTTAGTCAAAGCCAATCCCACAGGCGCAGGCCAAAAATTACAATCACTTTGGAGAGAACCATATGAAGTAGTCGCTAAGAGTTAGAGGACAACAAAATGAGAAAGATATAATAAACTAGTGGACAGAGTAACGAATACCAAAACCTCGCTGGCCAGCATATAATTCCTATGCCATAAAGGTATTTTAGCAATTGCTTCAGTATGAGTGTGGAAACAAGTGTGTGTGGACAAGGGGAGCCGGACCCCAGAATGAAAGGAAAGTGCGCACTATTTGAACGGAATGGCAATATGAAATCAAATTTTGTGATAATTCTCAAGAATCTCTGGTGGTTCCTATCCCCAAGGTTACTGGAACGGATAAAGCCGAGGAGTACCGTCCCATTAACATGTTGCACACGCTGGAAAAAAATCTGGAACTTGTTGTTAAAGAAAAACCGCTTTGAACCTAGTATTGGCAAAATGGAAGGAGAAAATTGAAGCCAAAGAGAGTATTTTTGTTGTGTTCTTGGATCTGAAGAGAGCCTTTGAAACAATTTCAAGACTTTATTGTTGCAGACATTACGGTGTTTTGGCATCAGGGGGATGGGCACATGAATGGTTTGAAAACTATTTATGTGATAGATCTCAAAAGACTGTTTTTAACGATGTAGTGTCTAGTTCCCTCGGTAATTCACTTGGTGTGCCTCAGGGAAGTGTTATAGGTCCTATTCTACTTATTATGTATATTAATGATATGAAGCGAGCCTTACGTTTCTGTGATATAAATTTGTTCGCTTATGATACTGTTCTGTTCATTACGGCTAAAGATTTCAATCAAGCTGTTGCACATTTAAACGAGGATCTAAGTTCGCTGGTTCGATGGTGTACGGCGTACAATGTAGGGATAATGGCACAGGAACAAATCTCTTCAGTGGGCAATCTAATTCCGCTACGGCTAACACCAACACACCAGAGAATTAAAATTGTCCGTACAGTTCGAACCGGTGTCCACAACAGATTACCTTGGGTAGGGTCTGATTGAGGATCGGATCGATAGACAAATTTTTGTGGTTCTCTCGGCGGTGCTCCAGAACGGATGGACGAAGTTCGATAGCGACTCGGAACGCTGAAACGAACTATACTCGATGGCGACAGGCTCAAAAGCAGCAGCAATCGGAATTCTCACTCAAGCAGCGGATACCAAACCTCAAATGGTGTTCTTTCGGTGGCAGAAAAAAAATTCCAGGTTTAACTCTTTATTTTTATTTCGCGATGTTTACTGTACAATGGTTACAACAATAATGAATTTTAGTGCGTGAAACGATTTCTTATATACTATTTTTCAGTTCGACGTGTGCATTCATTCAGCAAGGATTAAGCCCCACCCCCTTTCAGTACAACAACACGAATTGCGTGTTAGCAGAGAATGCTTGCATGGGGAGACTTTCCTGTGCGGACATGAATGGACATGATCAATGCGTGTGAATTTTAGGGAACAGATACAAGCTATTGGATTAAATTTGAGTTCAGTGGGGAATATGGGAACGGGAATGTATGACAAAACAATCATTTTGGGAAAAGACAAGACATGAGTGATTTTTTCCCTGCATTATGCGTTCGGTATCGAACATTCACCCGCCGGGCTACGATGTGGATCTGTAGATGCGAGTGCTTGATCATTCTCTTCAATTGGCAGAGGTGCGAGTTTGGATACTGAGCGACGGTATACCCCAGTCGATGTTTGTACGTCTACTACTCTGACTATAGAATCATTGCCAGGATACACATTTAAAATTTTGCCCAATTTCCATGACTGGGAAGGAAGGTTGTCTTCCTTTATTAAAACAATGAGCCCAGGCACCACGTTGGGGGAACCTTTTATCCACTTAGAACGAGCCTGTAGTGTATTGAGATACTCGTTTGACCAACGTTTCCAAAACTGTTCCTTAAGAGACTGCAAATAGTTCCATCGGGATAAATAATTAACAGGTATATTTTTAATACTGGGTTCAGGGATAGCCACTAGTTCTCTGCCAATCAGAAAATGTCCCGGAGTCAAGGCACAAGGTTCATGTGTGTCCGATGATATTGCAATGAGTGGGCGCGAATTTAGGACCGCTTCAATTTGCGTGAGAACAGTATAGAATTCTTCAAACGTGAGACAAGCATTGGACAGAATCTTACGCAAATGAGTTTTCGTACTTTTCACACCAGCCTCCCACAATCCGCCAAAATTAGGAGAACGTGGCGGAATGAATTTCCATACAATTTCTCTTGCGGAACAAAACTGGTCTATGTTTCCCTTGGCCTGATCGTCGCGAAACATCAAATAAAGTTCATGGAGATCTGATCTGGCACCAACGAAATTTGAGCCGTGATCGGAGTGTATTTCTTCTACTAATCCTCTACGACTAACAAATCGGTGCAAAGCAGCTATAAATGCCGCTGACGACAAGTCAGAAACCAATTCTAGGTGAATAGCTTTGGTAGCAAGGCATATGAATATACAGATGTAAGCCTTTACTCGAACGAATTTTCGGAGACCAGTCCTCACAAATATCGGTCCGGCAAAATCTACACCTGTCTTGGAAAATGGATCAGATGGAACAACACGGGCTGCTGGTAAATTACCCATCATGGGTTGAAGACATTGTGGACGAGATCGGAAACAGATTATACATTTTCTTAGCACCTTACGAATGGTTGATTTGGCATTAATTATCCAAAATCTCTTACGCAAAAGTGACATCAAGCCGGAGGGACCTAAATGAAGGTTTTCTAAATGCATGTCTCGGATTAATAAATCGCAAACTGGATTTTTACTTGGTAGTAATATTTGATGTCGGGCTTCATAAGGTAGACGAGAGTTTTTTAATCTTCCACCAACTCTTAATAAACCATCCACAAACACTGGATCAAGCGTGCCTAGATGACGACTAAGTTTTCCTGATGAAATCAAACGAATTTCATCCGACATTTCAAGCCGTTGAATCAAACCAACTATAGTAAGCATTGACTTTCGTAATTCTGGTACCGTCAATCCTTTGGAATGCATACGATTTGCATGGCTAGATCTACAATTAGCTGCAAATCGTAGGACATATGCAATAACTCTTTGCAATTTCCGAAACGAACTGTAGGCTACAAGAAAAGGAACATCTTGTAAAACAACTGCGGCAGACATAATTGTCACATTTTGTATGATTTCCGGAAGCTCTGCATCCAGAGGAATATCAGGATAGAAGGTTTCGTATCGATGGGATTTTAAAAAACACGCTCCGTTCCACCATAAATTATTTTTCGAAAGAGCCTGCGGGAGTTGCCCTCGGGACACAATATCGGCTGGATTATCCTCTGAACGTACGTAAGACCAATAGAAGCTTTCGGTGATGGTGTTTATCTCTGTCACACGATTGCGAACAAAAACTTCAAGCTGAGTGGGAGACTTCTTTAACCAAGCTAGAACAATACGACTGTCGGACCATAGACAGACGCGCCTGGTATCTAATTTTAACGATGATATACATTTCTGAACTAGCCTCGAAAGTAACAAGGCGGCACATAATTCCATTTTAGGAATTGTTAATGGTTTTAATGGAGCAATTTTTGACTTACTACAAAGCAAAGAAATTTTAACATCGGTATAAGAAACAGCTCTTAAATAAATGACAGCTCCGTAAGCGCGATTGGAGGCATCTGCAAAACCGTGCACTTCAAAATATTCTATGCATTCTAGTCCAACGAAACGTGGAATTTTAATTTGGTTTACATAACTCAATGATTCTCTGAATAAAAGCCAAGACTGCAATATATCGTTTTCTAATGGATCATCCCATCCTAATCCATCTTTCCATAAACGCTGCATAATTTCCTTCGCCAGAACTATTACCGGGGCCACCAACCCTAAAGGGTCGAACAGACGGGAGATCTCAGAAAGAACCATACGTTTGGTTGGTATAGACGAAGTTGGTTTCAAATCACAATGGAAACGAAAAATATCGTTTTCAGGGTCCCACAGTAGCCCTAGAGTTTTGATAACCTTGTTTATATCAGAAGATTCGAATTCAAGAAACTTTTCGCGATCTTCTTCAGGAACAGTATCAAGAATAGTGGAATCACTCGCACACCATTTATGCACCGGGAAGCCACCGGAATCAAACAAGTTTGTTAAATCACAACGAAGTTTAATGGCCTTTTCAATGGTATCTGCTCCAGATACCACGTCATCTACGTAGCAATCTTCTTCAATTGCCTTAGATGCTAATGGTAAACGGTGATATTCATCTCTAGCTAATTGTAATAATGTTCGGGTGGCCAAAAATGGGGCGCTAGATGTTCCATAGGTAACGGTTGTCAATTCAAGGATTTGTAAGGAGTCATCGGGACTATCCCTCCAGAAAATTCGCTGTAAGCTGGAATGATTTTCATTAACACGGATTCTTCTGTACATTTTGGAAATATCAGCTGTTATTGCGAAACGATGTTTTCTAAATCTGAGAATTATGGAGAAAAGATCATCTTGAACTGTGGGTCCAATCATCATAACGTCATTTAGTGATGGACCAGTTGCTCGAGCCGAAGCATCAAAAACAACTCTCAAACGTGTGGTGGAACTGCTTGGTTTCAGAATTGCGTGGTGTGGCAAATAATGAATAAGTTTTCCAGGGAGATCTTCGGATTCGAGAACTTGTTTGCAATGGGATAACAATTTGTATTCATTAATGAAATCAGTATAAGCCTTTTTCAAATCGGGATTTTTCTTGAAACGATGCTCAAGAATGTGGAAACGTTTAAGAGCTAATGAGCGATTATTTTGTAATTCGCTAACGGCTTCTTTAAGTGGCAGATGAACAGTATAAGTGCCATCGTGGTTACGAATTGTGGTTGAACGGAAAATTTGCTCACATTCTTGCTCTTCTTTGGACACAGCATCAACAAGTTCGACCGATTCAACATTCCAAAATTTTTCGATGCTTTCCGAAAGTTGTTTGAGATTAGCTGTATAACAATGCTGATTTTCATGCAGATCTTCAGCACCACCAGCAACAACCCATCCCAAACGGGTTTCCTTGAGGATTGGTAAATTTTTACCGAGAGTTATCTGACCGGGGAGCATTAAATGGAAAAATAACTTTATTCCAATTAATAGACTAACTTCTCCTGGAGAATGGAAATCAGGGTCGGCAAGAGATAAACCGGAGGGAATATTCCAAGACCGATAGTCTAATTTTTGTCCTGGAAGGGGACCAGTCACCACATCGGTGACCAAACATTCTATTTGAGCATGATAATCAGTACAACGGGAATGGAACCTAAGTGTTGCCTTTTTATCCAACACCGATCTTTTACCGGTGGCACCAAATACTTCAACATGAGTTGGTATCTGTTCTATTTCCAAGTACTCAACAAGGGAACGGGAAACCAAATTTGGTTGGGAACCACAATCGAGGAAAGCACGGCAGGGATGGGGATTTCCATGGCTGTCCAAGACGTCAACCATGGCCGTTAGTAGAATAGTGCTATCCGATCGACGAACCTTGTGAATTGAATTGGAAAAAGACGATTCATCTACGGGTTGGGGAGATGATTGAGAACTAATGACCACTTGACAATCTCCTGATTTTGGTTTTGGATTATCAGATTTCAAGTTATCAGTAACAGATTTTGGATCGTTTACGGCGGGATTTACATTGGGCTTTGTTATCTTGGGCTCATGTAACAATGTGTTGTGTCTATTTTGACACTCCTGGCAAGTTCTGTTGGACGTACATTTCGAGGAAATATGGCCTTTCCTCAAACAATTAAAACATAGATTCATTTCTCTTACCTTAACTCTACGTTGGGGTACCGTTAAAGCAAGAAACTTATCGCACTTATAATTGGGATGGCTCGCACTACAAATCTCACAAATAGCACTACTATTGGAAACGGGTGCAATCGTAGCAAAAGATTTCGCTGGGGGCAGTTTTGAAGTAATTTTTTGACTAATATCCTTGGTTGATGTTGACTTAGGATGACTGGATTCGCAACGTTCAAGCAAAGAACATCGCTCCTTCAAAAATTGAATGGTGTCTTCATACTTGGGAATCTGCTTATGAGGAATGGTTGCTTCCCACTGTTTCCTTGTCTCAGTGTCGAAAGCATCAGATAGAACGACGACGACCAAACGTTCAGAAACGCCTTGTAGATCCTGTTTCAGCAGCCTCAAACCTTCGACGTGACGAGTTGTTTCGTTCAAAAGCTCCCTCGTTTGCTTGGAGCATTCCTTATGCATGCGTTTAAGGCTCAGCAATCCATGGATGTGAGAGTCCACTGCTTTCCTTTCATCTTCGTATACGTCCAGCAGTAGCTCCCAAGCGTGGGCGAAATTTCCTTCTCTAAGCGTTTTTGGATCGATGAGTTTGGCAGCGGAACCGCCAGAAATTGCCCTCTCGAGGTGATGCAATTTGACGGCATCAGAGTCTCTGGATTTTGATATGATGTCCGAGAACACCTGCTGAAATCTCGGCCAATTTTCCGGTTTCCCATCGAACGAAGGAATGGGAATCGGAAGCGGTTGCTGTTGGACTACAATCTGCGGTTGATACACACTTGAAGGTAGAACTGCTGATCCTGTTGGCAAGATTGGTTGCGGGCTCGACGATTGAATGAGTGCTTCCACCATAGTTGCAGTTTCAGTATGCAGTGATTCAAATTGGAGATACGTGGCATCATTATCATCTAACTTTTCAGGCGGTGATAGTCCAATAATTTGATGGTGTAAATTTAGATACTCCTGATAATGGGCTTCTAAATTTCTTAAATACACTTTTAACTGAGCTAGTGTGAACTGCACAGCGCCAGCACCCGACACTTCTTCGACGGTTTTACGGATTCTGGTCACTTTTGCCTTGGTTTGACCACGAAGATGCACGAGTGTTTTTAACTCGACCATTTTATCACTTTTTTGCGGTGTGTACATTAACGACATCAGTTCAATTCAAACAATCACTTATTTAGTTCAATCAAGCACAAACACTATTATCTTAAATGTTCAATCACTTGGGTGTTCACCATTAACTGTCTTGCCGAAACTTGTTCGGACGTGTTTCCACTTGTTCACTAGTCTCTCGCGCGGACTATACTTTCGAACGCGAACGACTCAAATCTGGTCAAATGTTCACGGATTTCACTTCTCCACCAGAGCAGGATAAAACTACTCCAGCTGCAATCGCAAGCTACCGATGCTGCTATCCGGCTCGAAGGACCAAAACAATGTACGGCGTACAATGTAGGGATAATGGCACAGGAACAAATCTCTTCAGTGGGCAATCTAATTCCGCTACGGCTAACACCAACACACCAGAGAATTAAAATTGTCCGTACAGTTCGAACCGGTGTCCACAACAGATTACCTTGGGTAGGGTCTGATTGAGGATCGGATCGATAGACAAATTTTTGTGGTTCTCTCGGCGGTGCTCCAGAACGGATGGACGAAGTTCGATAGCGACTCGGAACGCTGAAACGAACTATACTCGATGGCGACAGGCTCAAAAGCAGCAGCAATCGGAATTCTCACTCAAGCAGCGGATACCAAACCTCAAATGGTGTTCTTTCGGTGGCAGAAAAAAAATTCCAGGTTTAACTCTTTATTTTTATTTCGCGATGTTTACTGTACAATGGTTACAACAATAATGAATTTTAGTGCGTGAAACGATTTCTTATATACTATTTTTCAGTTCGACGTGTGCATTCATTCAGCAAGGATTAAGCCCCACCCCCTTTCAGTACAACAACACGAATTGCGTGTTAGCAGAGAATGCTTGCATGGGGAGACTTTCCTGTGCGGACATGAATGGACATGATCAATGCGTGTGAATTTTAGGGAACAGATACAAGCTATTGGATTAAATTTGAGTTCAGTGGGGAATATGGGAACGGGAATGTATGACAAAACAATCATTTTGGGAAAAGACAAGACATGAGTGATTTTTTCCCTGCATTATGCGTTCGGTATCGAACAGATGGTTAAAATTTAAAATTTAAATTTGGTTATTTCTTCTATTAGCACCGGTCATGACGCCAATGTGGAAATTGATGGTGAAACTATTGATCGCGTTAGAGAAATGAAGTATCTTGGAGTTATAATTGATGAAAAGTTAACATTCAAATCTCATATTAATAACGTCATCAAGAAGATTGCCAAAAAAGTACGGTATATTGTGTCGTTTGAGAAATGACCTAACGATCCGTAGTAAGATCCTACTGTATAAAACAGTCATTTCACCACACATTGACTTTTGCCCATCCATTCTGTTTCTTGCTAATAACACACAAATCTTGAGATTACAGTGATTGCAAAATAAGATCATGCGATTAATTCTAAAATGTAGTAGATATACCTCCTCAGATTTTCTACTGAACGCATTACAATGGCTTTCAGTGAAACAGAGAATTTACTACTTACCATGGTATTTATTTTCAAGATCTTAAATGGCATGCTGCCTCAATATTTGTGTAATCGAATTGAAAGAGGAACTGATTTGCATAGGTACAACACTAGAAACGCATCTGATGCTAGAACACCAAGCTTTTTGTTAGCCAGATCGCAAAACTCATTATTTTTTCAATTCGTTGCCAAGAGAAATCAAGCGCGCGACGACATTGGTGGAGTTTAAAAAGTTATGTATTTCACACATAAAGTCCGCTTTGTAAGCAAATATTTAGTTAGTTCAAATTTTTTAGATTTTTTATTTTTTTACGTATTACGAAGATTGTATTTTCTTTTTCTTTTTGTTTATATATATATATATATATATATATATATATATATATATATATATATATATATATATATATATATATATATATATATATATATATATATATATATATATATATTTATATATATATATATATATATATATATATATATATATATATATATATATATATATATATATATATATATATATATATATATATATATATATATATATATATATATATATATATATTATTGTGAGACGTATTAAGTTACTGTGTTCGGTATGATGATGATGGATTTTTAGTTTGTTTGAGAGTTAAAAATAATAAGCAGTCTACAAACAATTGAGCCTCGCACGCGAATCAGGTAGTGACTATTTGGAAAGCGAACAGAACTGACCGAAGAGTCTTAGCATTCAGTGTGTTAAGTTTGCTCTTGACCTTGATCGCAAGGTTTGATTAATTAATTAAGGAATATAATAATTATATAATATATAATAATTGGATTCGACAGTTGTTGATGGAATTGGGCTTGGCTCTGTTCATCCGCAGTCTCGTTACTCCATCGTAGCTGATGTGTGTAGCGATGAACTGGTCCTGCGGAAAGGGCCAGGTGAATTACTGTCTGATACTGGTAAAGATATCGAATTCGATTCCTGATGTGATCAAGGATCTTCCCGGGTTGGAAATTTTCTTGATTAACCCTGGATAGTAAATCCGAAATATTTGAATGATATTTTGTGGTCAGTCGTTCTTTTGAAGAAGAATCAATACCTGCTAGATTAATCAGATCGTTTTATTTTGTTTACTGGTTAAGATATATGCAAAAATATTAATTATCATTTAGATAACTCGTTCTGCTCACACCTTTGTAGGGGTATGAGGTGGGAACATCATCATCACCTGTTACAGTAGCGTAACTCACATTAGGAGAAGATGATGACGAGGTCTATCTACCTGCCATTTGTTACGGTTTTTTGAATTTCAGGTATGTTCTGTAAATTTAAGGTCGTTGATTTGACTTGTTGTCTAAGCGAAAGAGCGTTTAAATTTTTTTCCTGACAGGATATTTCAAACAATTGGATTTATGATTTCCATCGCAATTTGAGCATGAAAATTTATTAGTGGTTTCATTCATTGGACAAACGTCTTTCGAATGCGATTTACCACTATTCAAGCACCGTATATCCATATGACAATTTTTGTGCCATGGCCGAAGCCTTAGCAACGACGACATTGCGTTAAGTTTGCAATACGATTATGCCGTTTATAATGTTCCCAATGAATTTTAATGTGGGAAATGAAACGTACTTTTTCTAAAGCTTTCAAATTGTTTACGTCACTTCGATTGAAGCGTATTTGGTAAAGTTCATGGGAAATTCCAGAGCGTGGTTTAGAAATACCATTCGCTCTTTTTTTTATAAGTATTACTTGGGAAAGAGCAAAACCAAGCAATTCTTTTAGTTCATTTTTAATTTCATCATTACTTTGATCATTTGAAAAACCTTTCAAGACAGCCTTGCAGGGTCTGTCTGATTTCATATCATAACAGATCGGCTGAAAAGTTCGTATCGTTTATATGAGAGGGCGCCACTAGAATTAAATCCATACCATTTTCAGTTAGTGCCAACCTTCAAAAGATACGTGTATAAATTTGACAGCTGTCTGATTATTAGTTTGTGAGATATTGCATTTTGAGTGAAGCTACTTTTGTTATTGTGAAAAACATGGAAAAAAAGGAATTTCGTGTGTTTATGAAACACTACTTTTTGACGAAAAAAAGTGCCGCCGATACCAAAAAATGGCTTGATGAGCGTTATCCAGACTCTGCACCGGGCGAATCAACAATTCGTAAGTGGTTTGCAAAATTTCGTACTGGTCATATGAGCACCGAAGACGATGAACGCAGTGGACGTCCAAAAGAGGCTGTTACCGATGAAAACGTGAAAAAAATCCACAAAATGATTTTCAATGACCGTAAAGTGAAGTTGATCGAGATAGCTGACACCCTAAAGATATCAAAGGAACGTGTTGGACACATTATTCACGAATATTTGGATATGAGAAAGCTTTGCCGCGTGAGCTCACAATCGATCAAAAACAACAACGTGTTGATGATTCTGAGCAGTGTTTGGAGCTGTTAAATCGAAATAAAACCGATTTTTTTCGTCGATATATAGCAATGGACGAAACATGGCTCCATCACTTCACTCCGGAGTTCAATCGACAGTCAGCTGAGTGGACTGCACGCGATGAACTGAACCCAAAGTGTGGAAAGACTCAACAATCGGCCGGTAAAGTTATGGCGTCTGTATTTTGGGATTCGCATGGTATAATTTTCATCGACTACCTTGAAAAGGGAAAAACGATCAACAGTGACTATTATATAGCGTTATTAGAGCGTTTGAAGGACGAAATAAAAAAACGGCCTCATTCGAAGAAGAAAAAGTTTTGCTTCATCAAGACAATGCACCGTGTCACAAGTCGATAAAAACCATGCTGAAATTGAACGAATTGGGCTTCGAATTGCTCCCTCATCCACCGTATTCTCCAGACTTGGCCCCAGTGACTTTTTCCTGTTCTCAGACCTCATGAGAATGCTCACTGGTAAAAAATTTAGAAGCAATGAAGAGGTAATCGCTGAAACTGAGGCCTATTTTGAGGCAAAGGACAAATCGTACTACAAAAATGGTATCGAAAAGTTGGAAAATCGTTATAATCGCTGTATCGCCTCTGATGGCAATTATGTTGAATAATCAAAACGAATTTTGGCAATAAAATGTGTGTTTCTATTAAACGATACGAGCTTTTCAGCCGAACTGTTATGAATAAAATTTATGAAGTTTCTCGGACAAATATCGGATAAGACGTTCGTAATCTTCCAATCCATCAACCAAGACTCGACATTCTCCTCTTCGTCCGATTTGAAATGAGACTTTTACTTCCGAGAGAAAAATAGAAAGCTCAGTACGGAATGCTTTGAAGTCGGAAATCGTGATGATTTCACTGGTGGCATAGATTGAATGAAATTTGAAATTAAAGGCTAAATTAGTCTTCGGTTAGACTCCTAGTTTGGAAAAGTGTTGATAAGGACTGATTTTGTGGTAGTCTTAATAAAGACTGAGTAGTTCGACGAATAGTTCTTTGAATAGCTAGCTTTAAAAAAGGCTGATTAATTTCTTAGTCTTGAAGAAGACTGATTAAATTAGAATATCACTCTTTGAATAGCCTTGAGAAAGGCTGACTAATGGTTAGTATTTATAAAGATTGTAATGAATCAGGTAGCCTTGAAAAGAACTGAAGCCTTGAATCAATGAAACTCTAGGTAGCCAGAAAAAATTTGCAGGAGCCAAGAGCTATACGCGTGCGGTGTGAACGACTGTTCAACACCGACTGATCCACTTTAGTGATACCGAGAAAAGATAACAAGTGATAACAGGTTTCTGCAAAGATTTTTCTGCCATTATGCAGTGTGATACCACTGTGTGAATGTCTTATTTACGAATAAAGAAAAAGAAAGGTTTAAAGAAGAACAAAAGAAAAAAATCTATTATTTTCTAATTGTGAAAAAGAAACACCCCTCCAATCCTCGACGCACGCCGCTCGGAATGCGCGGCAATATAGGCTATTCGGGAATATAGGCTATTCATCTGGAGACAGCGCACTGATCGTGGACGGGAGAAAGAAGCTGTAAGGAGACGCCAATAGTGCGAGAGGAAAAGAATTAAAGGCAAGAAGAACAATAGGGTGAGTCGTAACATTTTTACCATAAAATATCGTTATTATCAACCAAGCATATTGGCTCGGCGCTAGAGTATAATTGGTTACCCTTATTTGTTCAGATTGGAGCTGGCGTGGGCTCGATCGAGTTTCAAGTTTCATTAAAGACAGCAAACGTAGAGACTATGTTTGCATTTGATTTGTTTGACGTTTTGACGACGGTCAATACAGAGCACATGTACTAGGAGCACATGTGTCAAGAAAAAAAAAAACGCGGGTATGCTATTGAAATCGCCATACTGGCATGAAGGTTCAAAGATTTTTTTTCTTTTTTTCTGTTTTTGCCTTCTTTAAAGAGACAAGAAAACTTCGACCAGCTAAACAGTTGACATTTGTAACATGTTTATAAGGTGACTGCGACCGAACCTTGCGCGTATGAGCGATGGAATCGGTATTTTGACGCATCAAGCGACAGCCGTTCTTGGACTGACATATCAAAGCAAGTCAACGAGTTCGGCAACAAGAGTGCATGCCACGAAGTATATATTTAAAAACCCTTCTTAATCCACCTAGTGGTGTGATAATGCCTTTCTCTTCTTTCGTAACAGTCTCATGAAAATATATTTCATACTTTTATTAAATAATTTCGGATACTAATTTTTACACAAATTCATTTAGATTGATTCAAGTAGTTCACAAAAGCATGCTTCAGTGTTTATGTCACACAGTCAGCATCATTTTTCCAAACTAGTGCTTGACATTTGCGTTGCCTATTTGTAATCAGTGATGCTAATCTAAAAAACCCTTCTTAATCCACTTAGTGGAATTTTCATATATCTTGAAAAATCACCATAGGGGGGAGTACATGAAATTTTCGAAATCGAAAAAAAATTTTTGATGCCAAAAGGCTTAGAATTGCATGAAACGTCGAGATTTAGTGTCATCTCGAAAAAAAATTTTTTTAAAAAGTCGACTTTTTGGGACTTAGAAAAAATATGAAAATTTTTCGATGTTTTATGCAGTTTTAAGAGTTTTGGCATCAAAAAAAAATTTCGATTTTGGAAGCACCCCTTAAGCATGTCCGATTTAGGTCAAATTTTGGATGAAGGCTTTTTTCGAGGTGCTTAAACTTTTGAGCACTAGAACTTCACGAAAATAGAGTTGGTCCCAAAATTTCGGCACCCTTATATATATAAGAGCGGTAAAAATCAACGTGTTTTGTCGGTTACGTCACTTATACCATCATATATCTGGAACCAAAAGTCACAACCATTTGATCTTCGAACTTGATCAACGGCCCGACAGTAGCTTTCCAACGAGCCCAAGTTTGTTAAAATCGGATCAGCCATCTCTGAGAAAATTGAGCGCGTTCAAATACAACGGCTTTTGTCGGTTACGTCACTTATACAATCATATCTCCGGAACCAAAAGTCACAGCCATTTGATCTTCGAAATTGATTAATGGCCGGCTAGTACCTTTCAAACGAGCCCAAGTTTGTTAAAATCGGTTCAGCCATCTATGAGAAAATTGAGCGCGTTCAAATACAACGCTTGTTGTCGGTTACGTCACTTATACAATCATATCTCCGGAACCAAAAGTCACAGCCATTTGATCTTCGAACTTGATCAATGGCCCAACAGTAGCTTTCAAACGAGCCCAAGTTTGTTCAAATCGGTTCAGCCATCTCTTAGAAAATTGAGCGCGTTCAAATATCTTCGAAAAGTGCACACACATACACACGCACACACACACACACACATACACACACACAGACATTTTCCGATCTCGACGAACTGAGTCGAATGGTATATAATACTATGGGTCTCCGAGGCTCCGTTCGAAAGTCGGTTTTTCCAGCAATACTAATACCTTTCTATAGAGAAAGGCAAAAAGGTGGAAAACCAGCGCGTATGGGCGAATCCTGCGGAAAAATACGTTGCTAGACAACACACCAAAACGATCGCGGCCATATTTGCGGTTAGAAGTCTAGCAACCAAAAAACGAATAGAGTACGCGGGAAAGAAGCGATATATGACAATAATAATAATAAACCGACATTGATTTTGCGTCGCGTACGGTAAACAATAACTTTAAACCACGAGTATGTTACGGTGTGTTGTTGCAGCCTATGCCGGCGACCCATATAGCGAAATTAACAAAACCAGTTGAGTTTGCGCATACGCCGGGCATGACAAATTTGCGAGCACCGAGTTTGGCTGGCTCAATAATAAACAAAAACAGTTGAAGCTTTGTACTATACAATGACCAGTAATGTGAGTGTTTTGGCTTTACCTTGGTGTGTTCCGGTTCCAAAAAACTTCCGATGCCAAATTTGCGGACAGTTCTTCTTTTCTTTTACCTTTCCTTTCAGGTCTCAACAGTAGCAGTGTATCAACCGGCAATTGCATCTACAGGTAAGTAATTCCCATGCAGATAGTTAACCAAAGACGAGGATCGCAGCACCAGGTAAGTAAAAACGATTTCAACACTTTTACTTAATCAACTATATTTTACTAATTTTACTACACTACATTTGCTACAATTTACACTTCGGCCTTGGTGGCCGTCCTGTCGCAATGAAGGCTGAACTGAACTGAACTACTAAAACGAAACCGATTATGTGATCACCAATACATACAATGAGTCGGTCGACTATTCTACATTGCCGTGTACAGTTTTTGACTTTCTGCGCAAAGCGGCTCATTTAGAAATCATCCAACCTAACTTCTCGAAGAGGATTGATACTTGTATAACAGTTTCGCTTCTCTCTTTATACTATACGTAAACATTAGCCGGCCACCTAAATTTGTTTACAAATTTATATTCACACATATGTTAGCCTTTTTTTTCAGAGCTAAATCCTTTAAATTCAATTAAGTGGAACAATTTGTGTCTTCTGTAATGGATGCTGCTACCCCTTGAGGATCTTCTGGTTGCGGCTGCATGTCGGTGTTCATTGGAAGTGGATAAATTTTGGATACTGGACGTGTGTAAACACCAGCTGCAGTTTTCACTGTTACCACTCTGGAGTGACCGTCTTGACCAGGATAAGTGGTGATGATTTGAGCAAGAGGCCAAGAGATTGATGACATATTATCATCTCGTACTAAAACTAGTTGGCCTACTTCTAATTGGACCGATGTTGAAGATTTTTGATGCTGGCTGTTTATTTCGGTCAAATACTCCTTTTTACATCGAACCCAATGTTGTTGAATCAGCTGCTGTAATTGCTGATAGTGTTTTAATCGATTGGGTTGTATTTTAGTGTAATCTGGATCTGGTAATGCTCCCAGTGATGATCCCGTAAGGAAATGTCCTGGAGTTAACACGTCGAGCTCAGAGGGATTTTCCGAAAGTGGAGTAAGTGGACGAGTGTTCATGTTGGCCTCGATCTGCGTTAATAGAGTGACGAAATCTTCGTACGATAGTTTACATTGACCGATCGTTTTGATCAACGAAGTTTTTGCTGTTTTTACTGCTGCTTCCCATAGCCCTCCGAAATTGGGTGCTCGAGGGGGTATGAATTTCCATTGAATGCCTCTATTGACACATTCATTGACTATTTTTTCATGACTAGGTTTATCGTTGAACATATGATACAGTGCGTACGACGTAAAGCGGCGATAAATGCGTCTGTGGAAAGATTGCAGACCAACTCCAAATGCACGGCTTTAGTAGCAAAGCAAATAAAAACAGCTATGAATGCCTTTTGCGGGGATGCTCGGCGATGTACTGGTTTCATATAAAATGGGCCACAATAATCCACTCCAGTGATGGTGAATGGTCTACTGGGTACAGTACGAGTCTTTGGAAGTTGACCTACGGGCTGAGTAGCAGGAACAGGGCGGTGGCGAAAACATATGAGACACTTACGACACACAAAATTAACCAAGTCTTTACCACGTAACGGCCAGAACTCTTGCCGAATCGATGCCAATGCCATACGAGGGCCTGAATGCAATGTGAGGGTGTGATAATGCTGTGCGATGAGGCGAGATAGTGGATGCTTACTTGGGAGAATCATAGGGTGCTTGGCTTGGTATACTTCTTCGGAGTGTTGAAGCCGGCCACCGACACGAAGGATTCCATTGGTATCAATTATTGGACGAAGATATTTCAATGCTGAATGTGATGGAAGTGGTCGCTTGTTTTTTAACGCCTTCAACTCTTCGTGGAACGTTTGCTGCTGCACACCTTTGACCAATGCTTCTTTGGCTGCTTGCATTTCTTGTGTTGTGACAAATATATTAGTTGGATGTTTAAATTTACTCTTGCAAGCGTTTACGTACGTTTGTAACACGTACTAGCTTTAGAAATGACGAATATCTCTCATATAGACAGTCTACGGTCGAGTTTTGTTGAACTACCAGTACGGTTTTTCTTCTCTCTAGAATATCTTCTGGCGGAAGTTCTGGATTATGGTGTTCAGGCCAATTTTCCTGCGATTTTTGGAGCTAAGCTTGGCCCTCGAGCCAAATCATATGCGATGAATTTCTTTGGTAGCATTCCACGAGATACATAGTCGGCCGGGTTTTCGACTCCTTTGACGTGGTTCCAGTTATGTCCTCGAGTAAGATTTTGTATTTCAGAAGTGCGATTTTCGACGAAAGTCTGCCAAGTGTTGGATGGTGCTTGTATCCAGTGTAGAGTGACGGTGGAATCTGACCAAAACCAGCAAGAAGTTCCTTCCATCCGTAATGCTGCTGAGACCCGGGCGTATAGTTTGCCCCCCAAAAGAGCAGCACACAACTCCAAGCGAGGTAGAGAAAGCCGTTTGAGTGGAGCTACACGAGATTTTGATGATATGAGCGTAACCTTGATTTCGCCATCCTTGTTGGTCGAACGCGCATAAATACAAGCTCCGTATGCCAGTTCCGAGGCATCGCAGAAAACGTGAAACTGAGTATCCGTTGGTTTGGCTAGGAACAAACATCTTGGAATCTTAAACGATCTCAACTCAGGTAACTGAACGTAGAACTCTTTCCATCAAGCGTTTACAGTAACGGTAACTGGGTCATCCCAACCAACGGAAGATAACCAAAGCTGCTGCATGTTAATCTTAGCCCAAGCTATAACAGGTGACACAAGTCCAAGAGGATCGTATAACTGAGCTATCGCCGAAAATATCTTTCGCTTTGTCCATTGCTCGCCATGTTTGATATCGCGAACGTCGAAGCAAAACTTATCTGGTCCAGTCTCCCAGGCAACTCCTAGTGTTATCACCTTCGGTTCCTTTTCAAAATGTAGAATGGTGGGTCCTTCCGGGGCAATTTCCAAAGTTTCTGAGATATTTGAGTTCCATTTTCGAAGCTGTAGTCCTGCTTCCGCCATGAGTGTTTGAACACCGAATCGCAATCGCTTAGCATCTTCAATAGATTCCGCTCCCGATAGAAAATCGTCCATATAAAAATCTTCCGCTACTGCAACAGATACTGATTTTTGGTTTCTCGCACTGTTCAAAGCCAATTGCTTAAGCACTCGTGTTGCCAGGAACGACGATGGAGAAAGCCCGTAGGTGACAGTGAGAAGCTCATAAACCTGAATCGGCTCTGATGGGTTGAAACGCCAGACAATTCTCTGCAATGGTGTATCTTCTGAATGTACGCGTGTTTGCCGATACATCTTTTCTATGTCGGCAACCAAAGCGACAGCGTGTTTGCGGAAGCGTATCATTAGATCTAGCAAATCATCCTGTATTACCGGTCTAGTAAGAAGCGCATCATTGAGAGAAAAATTCGTAGAAGTTTTTGCTGAACCATCGAACACGACTCGCACCTTTGTTGTTGAGCTTGATTCCTTGAAAACTGGATGATGAGGAAGGTAACAAACTGGTTTTTGCTCTTCCCGCAAACCGTCCACTGAGCCGATGAGCTTCATATGTTCCAGATCTAGATATTCTTGCATGAATTCACAGTACTGCTTCTTCAGTTCGGAGTCCTTCGTCAACCGCCTTTCCAAATGTTGAAATCTTCGTATTGCTGGCATCCTTCGATTCTCCAATCATTTCATGGAAACTCATATGCTTTGGATAGCGCACTACATATCGCCCGTTTGTATCACGACTGACCGTATTCCGGAAATGTAATTCACAATCTTCCTCTTCTTGGGTCCAAGGCAGCGTTTCCGATAGTTCTTCGATTGTCCAAAACCTTTCGATGGATTTATTCAGCGATTTTGTTACAGCTAAGTTGCGGCTCACTGTTGATATTCCACCGAAATGTAGAATTCAGGATCAGCTAAATCCATATCGGACGGTGGATTCCAATGCGCCAATGGTATAGACGTAGCTGGCTGATTGTCTGTTACCTGCCCCAAAACCAAGAATTCCATTGGCAACGAAAAATCTAGCGTACGCGAGCTAACAATCGTAGATACTTCCCAAGAAATATGCCTTCTTGTTTGTCCGATTTCGCTAATTTCCACTTTCTTGTCGCTACGCTGAAGTTTGAGAAGTTGACATAGTCTTTCTGACATGAGATTTGCCTGTGAACCTGAATCCAGCAACGCCCTAGCGAGATGTGTCCGTCCCCATCTATCCTTCACTTTCAGTATCGCCGTCAGCAGGAAAATATGCGATCCTGTGACCCCCATCGCCATGTTAGATGATATAGATGCGACGGAACTAGAAACCAAACCACCAGAGTTCGACGCAGCCCCAGAAGTCGATGGAGACCCACCAGTCTCAGTTGTACCCACCAGTCTCAGATGAACCAGAACCAGGAAATCCGGGATGAAGTATAGAATGATGCTTCTTAGAACAGGTTCTGCACCGATATTTCGACGGACAATCTCGTGCCAAATGATTACGTCCCATACAGTTACTGCACAATCTCTTAGAGTTGGTGATCTGCAGTCTTTTATCAACTGGATACTTAAAAAAGGTCGGACATCTTGCAATAGAATGTTGCTCGGAACATACAATGCAGTTTGGACCCGAACTTTCAGTCGTCGCGTTGACCGATACCTTCGCTGGTCTGTATTTAGCACCGTTCGGAAAAGGCAAATAAGCTGAACTTGAAGAGTTGATATTCAATCCACAGAAACTGCATCAAGCACACGTGTCTGCTTCTTCAGAACGTTTTCTAATACGGCAAACGATGGTTCATCGTCACCTGAAGCATGCTCCTCCCAGCGTTTTTGAGTAACGTCATCCAATTTCGAAACCATCAGATGAACCAACATCGCACCCCAGCCATTCGTTTTTTCGCCCAACTGATCTAGAATTTTTGTATTACGCTCAAAACAGTCTATGATGTCGTGAATAGCAACAGAGGATTCCTTTTTTATCCTCGGATACTTGAATAAAGCGTTCAAGTGTCTCTTTTTTAGCAAATACTTGTTGGAAAACCTGGCGACCAATGCATCCCAAGCCACCCTGTAATTCGCATCACTCATCGGATATGAATCGATTAGTTTTAGAGCATCGCCATTAAGAGAAGCCCGCAGGTAATGAAACTTTTGGATACCACTCAACTCGGAAGACGAATCTATCAGGGCTCTAAATGTGTCGTGAAATGCAAGCCATTTTTCAAAACATCCATCAAATTCAGGCAAGTTTATTTGTGGTAAACGTACGTATGTATGCACGCTCGCCGATGAAGCTACAGCTGTATTATGTGTCGTATTATGCGTTACCGTTTGTGGTAATTTGCCTACCAGCCCTGCCCTTACCTCGAAGTATTTCTCCTCGAACTCCTCTCGAACAAGTCGGTGGCCTGCGATGTTCTCCTTGTGATCATCAGCACTTTCGATTTCGCACTGAATTTCCTCGAATTCATCCCATTTCGTCTCTCGCTTCTCCAGTCGAAATCTAATTTGATTTTCGTCCGGTGACTCCGTGCTCATCCGAAACAAAAAATCAACTATACTGTCTCTTATATGAATCTTTGATTTCATCTTTTTGCCCATAGTAGACGTCCAAGACCAAATTTACAAAAAAAAAATGATACAGCAAACCAGATAATTTTGGAAAATAAACACCAGAAAAGCACCTCGCGAGAGATATTTAGTGTGTTGGACAGGTACTCACCTTGTGAGCCTGTCTACCAGGCCTTGTATGTCAAAACAGAAAATCCGCGAGAATCAAGAATAAATATTTCCTCCAGCACAGTATATACGAAAAGCATCACTCAAACTCGTTACGCAATGCCAAAACAACACTCGAACGCCACAGTTGCAGATTCGTCAAAGTCACACTCGCATTCAGTCAGAAGCTCTCAAAAATTAACATTCAAATCTGCAAACAATACACAAATCGAAACACCTTCCGCACTGTTGGGTGAATAGGTGGACAGGTACTCACCTTTTGTACCTGTATCAAATGCTTCGTACAGATAATTAAACATTCATATTCACTGCATCGCACACAAACAATCAAACTTCTATTTCATTCAATCCACATACCAAATGTCGATAAAATTTCCCGCGGGCATCCAGGGCTCAGTACTTGGTTGTAGCAAAATACGCAGTATGTTGAAATTAATATTTATTTGTATGTGCACTTGTTCCATCCAAAAAAAGAGAAACGTTCCGAGATCACCATCCGAATTAGTTCAGCCTCCATTCATCCATCGGCCAGCGATCCAGTAGTGTAGTGTAGAAATATTAGCCACCGAGAAGAAACAAAATAACGACCAAGTAGATACGCAAGCAAAAGTAGATTTATTGGACAGGTACTCACCTTATGAGCCTGTCAACCAGGCATTGAATCAAAAATTTCCTAGCGAATCCAAATCTACCAATGGCGTTATTTTCCCAAGTGTGATGGCTGCTTCTCCGTCGGATGATGGCGTTCGAAGATCCAAATAATTTTCGTGATGGCGGAGCTTCGCCTTTATTCTCCGAATAAAAATGGTGCTACCGACGCCGCGTCGCTTCTTCGGAACACAAAAGATCCTGGTCACGGCACCAATGTTTTGGCCTTACCTTGGTGTGTTCCGGTTAAAAAAAAACGTCCGAGGCCAAATATGCGGACAGTTCTTCTTTTCTTTTACCTTTCCTTTCAGGTCTCAACAGCAACAGTGTGTCAACCGGCAAGTGCATCTACAGGTAAGTAATTCCCATGCAGATAGCCAACCAAAGACGAGGATCGCAACACCAGGTAAGTAAAAACGATTTCAACACTTTTACTTATTCAACTATATTTTACTAATTTTACTACACTACATTTGCTACAATTTACACTTCGGCTTTGGTGGCCGACCTGTCGCAATGAAGGCTGAACTGAACTGAACTACTAAAACGAAACCGATTATGTGATCACCAATACATACAATGAGTCGGTCGACTATTCTACCTTGGCGTGTACAGTTCTTGACTTTCTGCGCAAAGCGGCTCATTTAGAAATCATCCAACCTAACTTCTCGAAGAGGATTGATACTTGTATAACAGTTTCGCTTCTCTTTTTATACTATACGTAAACAGTGAGACTAGGTCAAGTTTATTTACGTTAATGAATGTCGACCATAACCATGGTAAAAATCGTAATTGTTTACAGCTAAAAATTATTATAGCATCTTCCAGGGGATTTGTTTTATAATTTCAAGGGCTCATTGATAAATCAAAAAACGAAACTGATTTGGAGGCTGCCTGGGAAAAAACGGTATATTTGAACAAACGCGGGCTAGATCGCTACAAGGCGTGTTGAAGAAAAACTCTCAAAGGAGAATTGGAAGAGTTTGTACACACATGGGATGAAGTGACTATTTGTCCGTCCGTTATAGTCAGGGCTAAGTACAAAGCACCTAGAAAAATATCAAACGAATCAAAAATCATTTCCTCCGATAATAGAAGCACGTCAGCCAGCGAGTGTAACATCGGAAGCATAACACAACGAATAAAAAGATGGCAAAAGAGCGAAACTAAAAACTACGCCAACCAAAGGAAACAAGAAAAAGTAGTATCGTATCTTAGTAAAAAAGTTAACGAAGTCAGGATGGCTAGAAATAACGGTGGGTACCAATTTCCAATGTTAGAGGCAATACAATGTATCCCGGAATTCTACGGATCAGTAGACGAGTTAGAGCCTTTTATTGTGCAAATAGAGTATTTTGCAGAGGACATCCAGAAAGGGGAAAACCAGAATCCACTACTAAATGTAGTACTAATGAAATTGAAAGGCAACCTTTATTAATAGAATAAGAGCCGACACAGTAAGGCATATGTTCTGGAATTTAAGAGACATATTCGGTTGAAAATCAGAGTAGAAGAGATTTTTATGAAACTCTCGAACAACAATATGAAAAACCTTTTGAAGGGTACGCTGAAAGAGCGCTAAGAATAATGGAATATATTGACACTCAGCAAGAAAACAAAGGCCAAGAAAAAGTACAGAAATCCTTCGCAGATAAAGGGTTAACGATTCATTTTATAACAAGATTATCGAATGAAAGCTTAAACCATTTAGTCAAAAATCATAAGCAGCTTAAGTTTCAAGAATTAATAAGATTCCTAAAAGAGGAGGCGGAGTTCAGCTATTTATTGGCAAATATTGAAAATCGGCTGCTATGCTACCATGCAATTGATAAACCAAAACTCTGGACAAAAAATAAATCTAAATATTATCCAGGGGAACAAATCGAAAATTCTCATAAACACAACCGAAGCTTACGCAACGAATATTATCGCAACAACGGGAGATTAATCGAAGATAACAATGTGGATAATAAACACTTTAACAACTATGAGTAAACTGCATGACATACAGTAACAGAAAAATATTTCGAAGATATGATCATAATATCAGGACCAGAAACATGTCTGTTCAAATGAGAAACCCGAATGCAAATTTAGTCAAGCAAACATGTAAAATGCAAAATTGGGATCGATACGGGGAGAATGAATATGACGATAATAGAAAACCAATGAAGAGTGTAATTGAGACCGACAGACGAACCAAATAACGAGATGCAGTTGCTGGTGGACACCGGAACACCTGGCAACTTGATAAGTAGACGAAACGCAGAGTACATGGGAGCATATACAGTTAATGAAAACGAAATCATAGAATATTCCGGAGTAACAGGTACTGTTAGAAAAACATTAGGTACCGTAGAACTAAACTTCATCATCGCAGGAAGAATTTTCCAAACGAAGTTTGACGTAGTCTAGAATTTGACTCCAGGGGGTATTTTTTGAATGAGATTTATGAATAAGTATGTGACTAGCATACATAATGACCAAGGTTGGATATGCTTACGGAAAATACCTCTCACCTTTGAACCAAAAACAGAATCATATGAAGCTCATAAGAAACAGGAGAACAGAGTCTCAAAATACGAGGCAGATAACAAAAAAAAATCGTCGTCTAACACTCGATGTGGATAGACGAATAACCTACTACGACTAATTTCGATTTTGTTTTATTTTTTATTCGCAGTTGTCTACCTACCCAAGCCATATGAAAAACGCGCCATAGATCCGAGAAGGATCCAAAGGATGCTAAGCGTCTGAAGCCAAGTGATGAACAGGTAAACGACCGTTTGCTGAGTAAAAACCAATATGCTGATCTGCCAGTTGATGTGTCGAAGAGGAACTGCAGAAGAAGGAAAAAATGCCGCCTTTCTACCTGAAGGGCTTCCCACCAACTCTACGCTCGGATTTCAACACACTGATCAGCAAAGAACTACAGGCAACAATCCGTTTATGTACTGAAGGCTACAAAATTACTGTTCCGGCTTTGAACCACTACAAAGGAGTTGAATGTTATCTGAAGCAGACAAAAGCGGTATACTTCACACACGATATTGCCGCCAACAAACCTATGAAGGTTGTACTTCGAGGGCTACCCGACATGATGGAAGCCGAACTAAAGCAGGCACTGTCGGAGGCTGCACTAAAGCCTATGATGGTGTTTAAAATGAAACGACATAATACGGACAAAAAGTTTAGAGATCAACTGTACCTGATTCATCTGGAGAAGGGCTCCATCACCATGAGTCAACTGAAAACGATTAAATCGTTATTTCACATACTCATCGAATGGCAAAAGTATAAACCGGTACATCGGGATGTCACACAGTGCACGAACTGTTTGAACTACGGCCATGGAGCGAGGAATTGCCACATGAAAAGTCGGTGCAGGAAATGTGCCGAACCACACAATACCAACGAATGCCTACTAGATGACATCGCTGTAAAATGTGTGAACTGTGATGGCGACCATCCATCTACTAGCAAATCGTGTCCCAAACGTGCTGAGTTCACGGCACCAATGTTTTGGCCTTACTTTGGTGTGTTCCGGTTAAAAAAAAACGTCCGAGGCCAAATATGCGGACAGTTCTTCTTTTCTTTTACCTTTCCTTTCAGGTCTCAACAGCAGCAGTGTGTCAACCGGTAAGTGCATCTACAGGTAAGTAATTCCCATGCAGATAGCCAACCAAAGACGAGGATCGCAACACCAGGTAAGTAAAAACGATTTCAACACTTTTACTTAATCAACTATATTTTACTAATTTTACTACACTACATTTGCTACAATTTACACTTCGGCCTTGGTGGCCGACCTGTCGCAATGAAGGCTGAACTGAACTGAACTACTAAAACGAAACCGATTATGTGATCACCAATACATACAATGAGTCGGTCGACTATTCTACCTTGCCGTGTACAGTTCTTGACTTTCTGCGCAAAACGGCTCATTTAGAAATCACCCAACCTAACTTCTCGAAGAGGATTGATACTTGTATAACAGTTTCGCTTCTCTTTTTATACTATACGTAAACAGTGAGACTAGGTCAAGTTTATTTACGTTAATGAATGTCGACCATAACCACGGTCAAGATCGTAATTATTTACAGCTAAAAATTATTATAGCATCTTCCAGGGGATTTGTTTTATAATTTCAAGGGCTCATTGATAAATCAAAAAACGAAACTGATTTGGAGGCTGCCTGGGAAAAAACGGTATATTTGAACAAACGCGGGCTAGATCGCTACAAGGCGTGTTGAAGAAAAACTCTCAAAGGAGAATTGGAAGAGTTTGTATACACATGGGATGAACTGACGGACATATACATTATAGTCAGGGCTAAGTACAAAGCACCTAGAAAAATATCAAACGAATCAAAAATCATTTCCTCCGATAATAGAAGCACGTCAGCCAGCGAGTGTAACATCGGAAGCATAACACAACGAATAAAAAGACGGCAAAAGAGCGAAACTAAAAACTACGCCAACCAAAGGAAACAAGAAAAAGTAGTATCGTATCTTAGTAAAAAAGTTAACGAAGTCAGGATGGCTAGAAATAACGGTGGGTACCAATTTCCAATGTTAGAGGCAATACAATGTATCCCGGAATTCTACGGATCAGTAGACGAGTTAGAGCCATTTATTGTGCAAATAGAGTATTTTGCAGAGGACATCCCGAAAGGGGAAAACCAGAATCCACTACTAAATGTAGTACTAATGAAATTGAAAGGTAAAGCGGCAACCTTTATTAATAGAATAAGAGCCGACACAGTAAGGCATATGTTCTGGAATTTAAGAGACATATTCGGTTGAAAATCAGAGTAGAAGAGATTTTTATGAAACTCTCGAACAACAATATGAAAAACCTTTTGAAGGGTACGCTGAAAGAGCGCTAAGAATAATGGAATATATTAACACTCAGCAAGAGAATAAATTCCAAGAAAAAGTACAGAAATCCTTCGCAGATAAAGGGTTAACGGTTCATTTTATAACAAGATTATCGAATGAAAGCTTAAACCATTTAGTCAAAAATCATAAGCAGCTTAAGTTTCAAGAATTAATAAGATTCCTAAAAGAGGAGGCGGAGTTCAGCTATTTATTGGCAAATATTGAAAATCGGCTGCTATGCTACCATGCAATTGATAAACCAAAACTCTGGACAAAAAATAAATATAAATATTATCCAGGGGAACAAATCGAAAATTCTCATAAACACAACCGAAGCTTACGCAACGAATATTATCGCAACAACGGGAGCTTAATCGAAGATAACAATTTGGATAATAAACACTTTAACAACTATGAGTAAACTGCATGACATACAGTAACAGAAAAATATTTCGAAGATATGATCATAATATCAGGACCAGAAACATGTCTGATCAAATGAGAAACCCGAATGCAAATTTAGTCAAGCAAACATGTAAAATGCAAAATTGGGATCGATACGGGGAGAATGAATATGACGATAATAGAAAACCAATGAAGAGTGTAATTGAGACCGACAGACGAACCAAATAACGAGATGCAGTTGCTGGTGGACACCGGAACACCTGGCAACTTGATAAGTAGACGAAACGCAGAGTACATGGGAGCATATACAGTTAATGAAAACGAAATCATAGAATATTCCGGAGTAACAGGTACTGTTAGAAAAACATTAGGTACCGTAGAACTAAACTTCATCATCGCAGGAAGAATTTTCCAAACGAAGTTTGACGTAGTCTAGAATTTGACTCCAGGGGGTATTTTTTGAATGAGATTTATGAATAAGTATGTGACTAGCATACATAATGACCAAGGTTGGATATGCTTACGGAAAATATCTCTCACCTTTGAACCCAAAACAGAATCATATGAAGCTCATAAGAAACAGGAGAACAGAGTCTCAAAATACGAGGCAGATAACAAAAAAAAATCGTCATCTAACACTCGATGTGGATAGACGAATAACCTACTACGACTAATTTCGATTTTGTTTTATTTTTTATTCGCAGTTGTCTACCTACCCAAGCCATATGAAAAACGCGCCATAGATCCGAGAAGGATCCAAAGGATGCTAAGCGTCTGAAGCCAAGTGATGAACAGGTAAACGACCGTTTGCTGAGTAAAAACCAATATGCTGATCTGCCAGTTGATGTGTCGAAGAGGAACTGCAGAAAAAGGAAAAAATGCCGCCTTTCTACCTGAAGGGCTTCCCACCAACTCTACGCTCGGATTTCAACACACTGATCAGCAAAGAACTACAGGCAACAATCCGTTTATGTACTGAAGGCTACAAAATTACTGTTCCGGCTTTGAACCACTACAAAGGAGTTGAATGTTATCTGAAGCAGACAAAAGCGGTATACTTCACACACGATATTGCCGCCAACAAACCTATGAAGGTTGTACTTCGAGGGCTACCCGACATGATGGAAGCCGAACTAAAGCAGGCACTGTCGGAGGCTGGACTAAAGCCTATGATGGTGTTTAAAATGAAACGACATAATACGGACAAAAAGTTTAGAGATCAACTGTACCTGATTCATCTGGAGAAGGGCTCCATCACCATGAGTCAACTGAAAACTGAAAACACAGTGCACGAACTGTTTGAACTATGGCCATGGAGCGAGGAATTGCCACATGAAAAGTCGGTGCAGGAAATGTGCCGAACCACACAATACCAACGATTGCCTACTAGATGACATCGCTGTAAAATGTGTGAACTGTGATGGCGACCATCCATCTACTAGCAAATCGTGTCCCAAACGTGCTGAGTTCACAAAAATTCGACAGCAGGCATCCCGTAAACAATCAACGCGCAAGAATGTTCCACAGAAGGATGAAATTAATTTCCCACGGCTCCCACCTAAGAGGGATATACTGAATTTGCCGCAACTTCCTCGCAGCAATCCAAAAGATTCAGTCGATGGATCACAAAAAGAATCTTCCTCAAAAATCCCTTCTCGATGGGGCAATAATCAACCACAAGCGAAGGATGATTCTGGTGATTTATTCTCTGCTGAACAACTGATCGTCATTTTTGAAACAATAACAACAAAACTACGAAACTGCAGAACGCGGTTAGAGCAAATCAACGCCTTAGGCAAATTCATCATCGAATATGCATTATAATGAGTTGGTTATAGTAAATTGGAATGCTTGCTCACTCAGGAGCAAAACTGCTGAATTGTCCGACTTTCTTCAAGAGAAGAATGCCGATTTTACTATTTTAACTGAAACTCATCTTAAACCTGAAATTTCTATTTTTATTTCCAATTACAGGATTCACAGGCTCGACAGGACAATTACCAGAGGAGGGGGAGTTGCCATTGCCGTTAAACGATCCATTCAGCACAGGCTTCTGTCAGCCTTTAAATTGCAACTAATAGAAGCTATCGGAATTGAGATTACAACGACGATGGGACCCATAATCATCATTGCAGCGTACTGCCTCAAACAAACCAATCTTCGAGATGGTACGTGTGCATCATTGAAGCGAGATCTAGCTATGCTCACTCGACGACAGAACAAATTCATCATTGCTGGGGACGTGAACGCACGGCATGAGCTGTGGGAAAACAAAAGACAGAATCGAAACGGATTCGTACTTGCCGAAGATTACGAAGCTGGACAATACAACATCCTCGCTCAGGATCAACCAACGCGGCTTTCCAGATCGGGAGTTCATTACATTTTGGATATATTCATCAGCAACATCGCCATAGACAGCTCTCCGGTTGTCTTCAACGAGCTCTCTTCCGACCACTTTCCAGTAATATTGACGTTGGGATCTTCACCAGAAACAGTGCCTATTCAACCTCGGAGGATCTATTATCGCACCGATTGGGTCCAATTTCAACAAATCGCCGACCAACATATTAATGTCGATATGCCACTTGATTCCCCGATGAAAATCGATGCGGCCCTATCTTCCTTCCAGCATTCAATCACAGTCGCTCGTGATAGGACGGTTCCAGTACAACATATGCCGAGTTCCTCTCTTCAAATCGACAGTGTCACCAAGAAACTCATCCGACTTCGAAATATCTACCGGAGGCAGTATCAACGAACTGGCATCCTAGATAGGAAGACTTCTTATAACAACTTAACTAGGATAATACAGGAAAGGATATCTGAGCTTCGCAACAGGAACTTCCAGCAAAAGCTTCGAGAAATTCTCCCACATTCAAAGCCCTTCTGGTCCTTAACGAAGGTGCTTAAGAAAAAACCGAAGCCTATTCCTCCTTTGCTGCCACCCCAGGACGCAGCTGAAGGAATAACTTTAATCACACCAGTAGAGAAGGCAAATGCGCTAGGCCAGCAGTTTGTGTGTTCTCACAATTTAGGACTTAACATTGTTAGTCCACATGAAAGAGCCGTTGCAGATAGAGTAGCTGAGGTTGACCAATCAGACAGCTTAGTTCCTGAGGAAAGTAGAGTCACTGCGAATGAGCTGATGGCTATTGTGAAAAATCCAAAAATGTGAAGGCCCCCGGTTTTGACAACACATTCAACATTGAGCTGAAACATTTGAGTATTCGCTCATTTGTCGTCTTAGCTAAAATTTTTAACAGGTGCTGGGAACTTGGTTACTTCCCTTCAAAGTGGAAGTTAGCTAAAGTTATCCCAGTTTTGAAACCGGGGAAAGGTCCTTCTTTTTCAAGAGCTATCGATTCATCAGCTTACTCTCTGCCCGATTCAAGCTGTTTGAAAAGTCAATACAAAGGCGAATTCTTGCTTTCGCAGATGAACAGGATATATTACTGGAAGAACAGTTCCGGTCCCGGAAAGGAAGATCCACCATTCACCAACTCACAAGGGTTAACAACGTCATCCAGCAAAACAAATCAGTGTCCAAAACGACTGCCATGGCAATATTGGATATTGAAAAGGCATTCGATAATGTGTGGCACGATGGCCTGGTGTTTAAACTGCATCGGTATAATTTTCCCATGTATCTTATTAAAATTATCAAAAATTGTCTTGCAGATAGAGCCTTCCAGGTTTCTCTGAATAATGCACTTTTAGAAAGATTTACTATTCCTGCTGGTGTACCCCAAGGAAGTATCCTAGGTCTTATTCTATACTACATTTTTACATCAGACATCCCACCTCTTCCGGGTGGTGGTGTTCTGTCACAATTTGCTGATGATACTGCCATTCTTTATAAAGGTCGTGTCATTAATGCTCTGAAGAATAAACTACAGACAGGTCTGGACGCTCTAACTGAATATTTTACAGGCTGGAAAATTGTGATCAATGCAGCAAAAACTCAGGTCATCTTGTTTCCACATTCAAGATCTCCAAAACTTGTTCCATCAGACGAATGCGGAATACGATTCGGTGATGAGGTCATCCAATGGTCCGACGAAGTTATCTATCTAGGACTCACCTTTGACAGACATCTGATATTCAGATCACATGTTGACAAAATAGTTCAAAAATGCAGCATACTCATTAGGTCTCTGTATCCGCTGATTTGTAGAACATCTAAACTGTGCCTGAATGTAATATGAGCATTTAACACTAAATCTCCTCACACATTTCAGACCATGTAAAATATTCAAGATTAAATCTTTCTCACACCCCAGACCACACGCACTTGACAAATTTCAATAAACATGCACTCGACAAATTTCCACTCGACGCCATTCCACGAAAACCCAAAAACCTACATAAAACAAATACATTACCTACATGAAGGCAACCTACATGAAGGCAATTTATGCTGGCCCAAAGAAAGGAGCCTCGTAGACATAAATTTCGACGACCGAAATGAGGAAGCATTAAGTTGCATTGAAAATAAACAGACCTGACCTACTGTGACACTTCCCCTTTCCTTGACACCCCTCATGCCCACAATTGAATACCAACTGGAAAGAACTAGAACGACAAGTAACTCAAGAACACACACTAACTCAAACCGACACTCACGAGAATAGCCCAACATGCTATCGCCCGCTCCTCTCCGTATCACACCCGCTCACTCTCATGAAGAAGCTTATTTCCTCTCTTACTCACAAAGTATCAAATGGCCGACGTGATACAACTGATCCCATTGGCTAAACCTGACTTACAATGCGCGTTCTAACTCCTCCCACCTAGATTCTCACCAATTGTAAAAGTAAATAGAATTAACTAGCTAGATCAGGAGAGAATAGAGTATAAATTAAGAAAACGATAAAATAAATGATGCATTCTTAATCGCAAGATAAGACTGTTAGTTATGCTGTTTAAATGGCGACCCTAGTGTTTCGAACCGTGCAAGCAGTGCAAAAAAATATATACCAAAAACAAGAGAACATTTTTCGAGTTCGAGTTGCGGTTGAATATGACTGTACGGAACGGATTATGGTGAAATTAATCGTACCGAGGTTACCAAGTTCCAATTGAAAAAGAAGAGCAAGTGGCTAGTAATAAGTCAAATTCAATAACTGATAAACGAGTGTTTTGTGATGCAAAAAAAACAATTGTTCCAGAAGTATAAACAGTGATCCCGTTATAAATACCATTATTGCAAAAAAAAATGCAAATGACGATCGTTATTATCATTAGTTAGTAACAGTTCGATTTTCGGTAATTGGTGCCCTTTTCATAGCAGTGAATAACCGGGAAACATCGTGCAACGTTAATTATGATCTTCCCGAGAAATTTTGTGATGCTGGGTGCAGTTAATTGAATACCGATATTAGTTATGAACTTCCCGAGAAATTTTGTGACACTGGGTGCAGTTAATTGAATACCGATATTAGTTATGAACTTCCCGAGAAATTTTGTGTTGCTGGTTGCAGTTGATTGAATACCGACGTTAATCACGAACTTCCCGAACATTTTTGTATTGCTGGTTGCGGTAAATTGAATACTCAAAGTGAATTTTGTTGTTGTGTGCAAACAAAAAGAAAGTGTACCACCAACGATGGCTCCACTGAGAAAGGAAGGAAGGTTCCGATTAGTTGAATGAACATCTACAACGTAAAGGAACTGTGCTTAAGTTAAGAGTTAGGGACACAAGAAGCTAGGCATATATTGGTTATAAGACATAATAACATTTGTGAATATAGATTATGGGTCAGACGAAACCATCAATAACACAATAGCCTCCCCGTCGAGGGAAACGGAAGGCATCGCGCTCTGTGCATTAGTAGGAATAGCAATAGGCTATCTGCTACTAAAAGGTCTGATAAAACATTTTTTTTTTTTAGTCGACAATGGAAAATTTTTATAACGACAAATGGCCTTTAACGGTCAAAGAGAAATTAAATGAAATTAAAATTCGTACCGAGGAAAAACGCAAACAGGCGATTCCCGACAAACACACATGTGGTTACGCATGTATATTCATGTCTAGAAAACTACATACCATAGCTTATAAATGTGAAAGGAACGATTTTTTCTTTTAAACAAATAAAAAACATAAAATATGTATTAAAATTTTTATATAAATGTTTATCTATTTTTAAGCTAAAATGAAATGCAAAATTATAAGGAGCTAGAAAAACTCCACACTTACGTAAAGAAGTCTATCAACACGAAACTATCAGAAAAATTACTTGAAGAAAAATTGAATCGATGCCAAGAATTCAAAATAGACCTTGAAAATTTATTTATAAAGGAACAAGAAATTATCGACGATAAGACTTTCCACAACTTAGTAAAAAATACGAGACTGTGGACAGACGAAATTTGCGAAATAATAAAATTTAAAATCACACGCATTAGAGCAACCAAAAACGACACAATGACGCAAACAACAGCAACACCGTTTGACTTACGTCAGGCGACGGTTCTTATCCAACCTTACGACGGTTCCCCCGAGAACCTAGACACATTTATTGACTCAGCTAGATTGCTGAATGAGTTAGTTTCGCCAGACCACATGGCCATGGCAATAAAATTTTTAAAAACCAGACTGCCAGGAAAAGCCAGACAATGTATCCCTGAAACAATCGATACAATAAATAATTTAATAGAAATAATCAAAGATATATATAAAGGCAACCTCACTCCAGAACTTATAATATCAAAAATCAACAATCTAAAACAAAAGAACTCAATTAACAATTTCTGCGAGGAAATCGACATCCTTTTTGGAAAATTAGAAAATACATATATAGATCAAAAAAAGGTGGGTGGGTAATGTCAGAGACATAACTGGATGTCGTGAATACGAAAAAACTGATAAGCTCCCATCACTTTTCCGAATATCAGTTAGTTGATTGATTGTATGAATTGTGCAAGCTTTCCTCTTTTTCACTAATAGAGTTTGAAGCGATGCACCTACATTAAAATACAGATTAGTTACATTAAACAGCTACTATTCTACAACTATATATTCCAAACTTGAAACAATTCTTTTATAATTTGCTAATATAGCAGGCTAGGTACGACAAATTTGTAGTTTATTTTTATTGATGCTACAAAGTTCGAAGATATCTGATTCTTCTCGAAATTTCAGTACGAGACAATTGCAATGGGCTGGTCTGAAATGTATCGACGATCTTCGGTATGCAAGAGTTATTCTAATAATAATAATGATAGTAATAATAATAATAAGAAAAATAATAATAATAATAATAATAATAATAATAATAATAATAAAAGAGATTGACCTGTTTATATGGCAACCCTGTTTCGCATGGCATATTTTTACACGGTCCCATACTAGTATAAAAATGTGTTCAACATTCGCTTTCGCATTGCCGTTCGTAATTGAATGTGTTAGTGACGGTACAAATCTGCTTTTCTACCTGTTTACGGTGCCATCGTTCTGACGGTGTCTCGTACGTACAGAGTAGCTGCTTTAACTCAAATGACGCTATTTCTCACATCACATTTCAATTTATACTGGTAGCGGTGTACGGACCTCCCCTTCACAGAACGGGAAACAGTGAGACGATATAAAAGAGAGAGTTAGTAGAGCGGCAGTCAGTAATATTGAACTGGCTGTCTAACGGTTAACAGCTTCTTGTGGAATTTTCACGCGGAAACACGCACACAGGAGGAACAATTAAGGGCAAGGCAAAGTCCCGCTCGAACCGTGCTGGTCTGCAGTTCCCAGTTGGCAAAAGCCGAAGTGTTGGAATTGGCTGGTAATGCTGCCCGCGACAACAAGAAAACGAAAATCATCCCTCGCCATCTTCAGCTGTCCATCCGTAACGACGAGGAGTTGAAAACCCCGTCCTTTTCAGGACGACCACATAACTGTGATAAAGAAATATTTAGGATTGCTTTAAATTTAGCCAGTTCTGATACGCCTAGAAAGTATAATGCGCAAATCAAGTGAAAACATTTGTTCTAATAATTTGTATAAAGTATACTAGTATAAAGATGTTTCTAAATCAAAATTTTCTGTTTCGTATTGCGAGACAGCGTTACTGTCCTGTCGTAATTGAATGTGTTAGATATCATGATCAAAAAGCGCCCCATACTAAAGAATTCACGACAAAAAAAAAATACATATTGATCTGTACGTGGCAACTCTTTCGCACGGCATATTTGTGTACTAGTATAAAGATGTATTCAACATCATCACTTCCTCTTTCGCATTGCCGTTCGTAATTGAATGTGTTGGTGACGGTGCAAATTAATTTAACTTCTCGTGTGTGCCTTGTTTCGGCAACAGTTGCTCGGAAAATGGTAGGAAAGCGATAAAATTCAACTAATTCTTTATGATTATTTTTAGCACTTAAAAGTGCTATTTGAATTTGCTGGAATTTTCGGCTGCCTTTCAGAATTCCTTTCCTGTACGCAGAACGGGAAACAGTGAGACGACAGGTCCTCGATGTTGCTCTCGTGTGTCTTGTTTCGGGAACAGATGCTCAGCAAATGGTAGGAAAAATGAAGCACTCAACTTTTATATGGATGCTCTTGTATAGATGCAGACATCTCGCGTTCTGATTGGCTGGTGCTGTCATGGGTTAAATCAAACAGGTTTTTCAATAGTATACTATTGAAAAACTTCAATGTTGTTGCAATACACGTTCAAGTTGAAAATTTTCGATTCTATTGGTAGTTAGATTATATAAATCCTTCTACAGATCACTGAGCTATTAGCTTCCAAAATACGAGAAAGGCAAACGCGCCATATGAATTATCCTCTTTGACACTCGTTTGTACCAAACATTTAAGAAAAGTTTAATTTTGAACTATTTAAGATTATGTCACACAACTGAAAATTTTATCATAAAATTGTGATCATATTTCCGATGGCATGTTGCAAGAATTATGTTGATTCATTAGATACAACAGAAGATATTCACGATCAAAAACTTATCACTCTCTCAGAGGGTAAATTTTGAAAAGGCGCCCCATAGTAAAGTAAGTCGTATTCACGACAAAATTCCGCTATCAGTAGCAAAAAGCATGAGCACTAAGATTGGGGTAGAAACTATGATAAAAGGTTGCTCCAACAACGAATTAAAAATAATACTTAGAGCTGGAAACTTCAGCACTTTACAAGAAGCTATACAAAAGGCACAAGAGTGTGAAGTTAACGAAAACACACACTCCCAAATTTTGAACACAAGACTTGCTAATCAACAGCACAAAAATAACTATTTCAGAGGAGGTATGTCGTACGGGCCTCCCAGAAGACATTTCAACATCCATAATTAATATGTACCACATCAACCTAACGATTATAAAAGTAGTAATAATAACAATTATAATAACCGTAATAACCATTATTTCAGAAACTATAACCCACATTTTAACGATAATCAAACTTTCGATAGAAACAGTAACCCTAGATTTCAAGGTAGATACCAGAGAAGGAACTACCAAAACCAAAATATCCACCAAAGGTATGGAAATCCTAAATTGTATATAGCTAATGCGGAACAACCAATCGATGTTGATTCGCCTAACTACCCAAATAATAATCACCCAATACACAATTACAAAGGTATAGAAATGCATAATACAATGCCAAATTACGGCACACCATATCAAACTTATCAACCACAAAATATTAACCAATACCCAACGAAAAAAAATTTTTTAGAAAGACCTTGTATACCATGAATGACAAATTCGATATGCACATTTATTATAGATTCAGGTGCAGATATATCAGTATTTAAAGCAAACAAAATATCTCCACAACAACCAATCAATATAAATAATAAAATTAAACTTACCGGAATTACCGATGGCGAGATAGAAACCATCGCATCAACAGAAACAGAATTAATATTTAACAACGAAGTTTCTATTAAACATAGATTCCACCTAGTAAGCCCAAATTTTCCTATTTCTACAGACGGCATCTTAGGTAGAGATTTCCTCTCGGCTAATAAATGCCTAATAGATGATGAATGTTGGATATTAAACTTTACAATTAATAATATTCCAATAGCAATACCGATTCAAGATACAATTGATAAAATCTACATTATACCAGGAAGATGCGAAGTGATCAGAATAATGCAAAATTTAAATATCAGTGAGGACATGGTACTACACTCACAGGAAATTAAACAAGGGTTATTTTGCGCAAGCGCATTTATTTCACCACAAAACCAATTAGTAAAATTTATGAATACTACTGACAAACCTATAAATGTCAGCCAATCAGAATTCAAGCCAATTTTAGAACCCCTAAGTAAGTACACAATTTTGAAAAACAACATGTACAAAAATAACACTAGAAGAAACAAAGTCCTAACTGAACTCGATTTAAACAATGTACCCATATACGCTAAAAACAGCCTGAAAAAATTAATTTCAAATTATTCTGATATATTTTGCTTACCAGACGAACCAGTTTCGTCAAACAATTTTTATTCACAAAATATTGAACTAAGCGATAAGGTCCCAGTATACATCCCAAACTACAAAACTATTCATTCTCAAAGTAACGAAATTGCAACACAAGTAAACAAAATGTTGAGAGATGATATTATCGAACCATCCATATCCCCTTATAACAACCCAATTTTATTAGTCCCGAAAAAATCCGAAAACAAGAATGCAAAATGGAGATTAGTAGTTGATTTCTGACAACTGTGTATGTGTATGTATGTGTGAAGCCACCATCAGTTCAAGGCATTACCAGTGGATGCAAGTAGACTTACAGTAGATCCGAATTTGATTATCAGATAACTTTCATATTACTGCTGTTAAGAAGGCCAAAATGGGCGCCTTCCAGCAATAACATCCGGCCATATAATAAAAGAATTCGCTGTACCAGCTTAAACCTTCCTGATGGTTTGTTTGTTAGAAGGGTGTGTCTTACTCATTTCAGACCTTCTGGGGAAAACACACAGCTTTCCTCTGTGAATCAGGTTGACATTTCACTCCTTCATCCAGTCATTCACTTGTAAGATACCCTGATGCACTCCCATCCCTCTTCCCTTACAATGTACTTGAGCATAGTATTATATAATGTAACATAATACACTTTAATATAACTTCCGGCAGTATAATACAATAAAATACAATATAGTATAAAACGGTGCAAAATCGTATGGTACAGTGTATTATAGTCTACTATAATATTTAATGATGAATATAATAGTATCATAATGTTATGTGACATAATATAGTAAAATATACCATAATATATTATAATATAGTTTGGTCACTATACGACACTGAATATAATAAAATATTATTATGCATAAAATATAAAAATGTAATACATCACAATGCAATATAATACACTTATAATTGTGTATTAAAAAAAACCTTACAATACTATATAAAACAATACCAAACATTGTCCCATAATGTAGTATAATATAGTACAATGTAATATAATATAATACCACAAAATATGACGTAATATAATTTGATACAATTTAATAATATATGTGTAAAGTGAAATGTTTAGTATGGAAATGAAAATTTAGCTGATAATGATAAAGATTATAATAATGGTAACAATAGTAATAATAATAATAATAATAATAATAATAATAATAATAATAATAATAATAATAATAATAATAATAATAATAATAATAATAATAATAATAATAATAATAATAATAATAATAATAATAATAATAATAATAATAATAATATTAATAATAATAATAATAATAAATAATAATAATAATAATAATAATAAATAATAATAATAATAATAATAATAATAATGATAATAATAATAATAATAATAATAATAATAATAATAATAATAATAATAATAATAATAATAATAATAATAATAATAATAATAATAATAATAATAATAATAATAATAATAATAATAATAATAATAATAATAATAATAATAATAATAATAATAATAATAATAATAATAATAATAATAATAATAATAATAATAATAATAATAATAATAATAATAATAATAATAATAATAATAATAATAATAATAATAATAATAATAATAATAATAATAATAATAATAATAATAATAATAATAATAATAATAATAATAATAATAATAATAATAATAATAATAATAATAATAATAATAATAATAATAATAATAATAATAATAATAATAATAATAATAATAATAATAATAATAATAATAATAATAATAATAATAATAATAATAATAATAATAATAATAATAATAATAATAATAATAATAATAATAATAATAATAATAATAATAATAATAATAATAATAATAATAATAATAATAATAATAATAATAATAATAATAATAATAATAATAATAATAATAATAATAATAATAATAATAATAATAATAATAATAATAATAATAATAATAATAATAATAATAATAATAATAATAATAATAATAATAATAATAATAATAATAATAATAATAATAATAATAATAATAATAATAATAATAATAATAATAATAATAATAATAATAATAATAATAATAATAATAATAATAATAATAATAATAATAATAATAATAATAATAATAATAATAATTATAATAATAATAATAATAATAATAATAATAATAATAATAATAATAATAATAATAATAATAATAATAATAATAATAATAATAATAATAATAATAATAATAATAATAATAATAATAATAATAATAATAATAATAATAATAATAATAATAATAATAATAATAATAATAATAATAATAATAATAATAATAATAATAATAATAATAATAATAATAATAATAATAATAATAATAATAATAATAATAATAATAATAATAATAATAATAATAATAATAATAATAATAATAATAATAATAATAATAATAATAATAATAATAATAATAATAATAATAATAATAATAATAATAATAATAATAATAATAATAATAATAATAATAATAATAATAATAATAATAATAATAATAATAATAATAATAATAATAATAATAATAATAATAATAATAATAATAATAATAATAATAATAATAATAATAATAATAATAATAATAATAATAATAATAATAATAATAATAATAATAATAATAATAATAATAATAATAATAATAATAATAATAATAATAATAATAATAATAATAATAATAATAATAATAATAATAATAATAATAATAATAATAATAATAATAATAATAATAATAATAATAATAATAATAATAATAATAATAATAATAATAATAATAATAATAATAATAATAATAATAATAATAATAATAATAATAATAATAATAATAATAATAATAATAATAATAATAATAATAATAATAATAATAATAATAATAATAATAATAATAATAATAATAATAATAATAATAATAATAATAATAATAATAATAATAATAATAATAATAATAATAATAATAATAATAATAATAATAATAATAATAATAATAATAATAATAATAATAATAATAATAATAATAATAATAATAATAATAATAATAATAATAATAATAATAATAATAATAATAATAATAATAATAATAATAATAATAATAATAATAATAATAATAATAATAATAATAATAATAATAATAATAATAATAATAATAATAATAATAATAATAATAATAATAATAATAATAATAATAATAATAATAATAATAATAATAATAATAATAATAATAATAATAATAATAATAATAATAATAATAATAATAATAATAATAATAATAATAATAATAATAATAATAATAATAATAATAATAATAATAATAATAATAATAATAATAATAATAATAATAATAATAATAATAATAATAATAATAATAATAATAATAATAATAATAATAATAATAATAATAATAATAATAATAATAATAATAATAATAATAATAATAATAATAATAATAATAATAATAATAATAATAATAATAATAATAATAATAATAATAATAATAATAATAGTAATAATAGTAATAATAGTAATAATAGTAATAATAGTAATAATAGTAATAATAGTAATAATAGTAATAATAGTAATAATAGTAATAATAGTAATAATAGTAATAATAGTAATAATAGTAATAATAGTAATAATAGTAATAATAGTAATAATAGTAATAATAGTAATAATAGTAATAATAGTAATAATAGTAATAATAGTAATAATAGTAATAATAGTAATAATAGTAATAATAGTAATAATAGTAATAATAGTAATAATAGTAATAATAGTAATAATAGTAATAATAGTAATAATAGTAATAATAGTAATAATAGTAATAATAGTAATAATAGTAATAATAGTAATAATAGTAATAATAGTAATAATAGTAATAATAGTAATAATAGTAATAATAGTAATAATAGTAATAATAGTAATAATAGTAATAATAGTAATAATAGTAATAATAGTAATAATAGTAATAATAGTAATAATAGTAATAATAGTAATAATAGTAATAATAGTAATAATAGTAATAATAGTAATAATAGTAATAATAGTAATAATAGTAATAATAGTAATAATAGTAATAATAGTAATAATAGTAATAATAGTAATAATAGTAATAATAGTAATAATAGTAATAATAGTAATAATAGTAATAATAGTAATAATAGTAATAATAGTAATAATAGTAATAATAGTAATAATAGTAATAATAGTAATAATAGTAATAATAGTAATAATAGTAATAATAGTAATAATAGTAATAATAGTAATAATAGTAATAATAGTAATAATAGTAATAATAGTAATAATAGTAATAATAGTAATAATAGTAATAATAGTAATAATAGTAATAATAGTAATAATAGTAATAATAGTAATAATAGTAATAATAGTAATAATAGTAATAATAGTAATAATAGTAATAATAGTAATAATAGTAATAATAGTAATAATAATAATAATAGTAATAATAGTAATAATAGTAATAATAGTAATAATAGTAATAATAGTAATAATAGTAATAATAGTAATAATAGTAATAATAGTAATAATAGTAATAATAGTAATAATAATAATAATAATAATAGTAATAATAATAATAATAATAATAATAATAATAATAATAATAATAATAATACTTAAATACTACAAAATAATATAATATAACATAATATAGTATAATATATTTTAATTTAATATAATATAATACAATGTCATACAATATAATATATTATAAATCAATATATAAAATAACTGTTAATGTAGAGTGTAAGTTATGCTCTTCTATCTTCGCAATACTGCAGGAAGTAAAATATTTCTCTTCTAATAACAATAATAATATCCACAGCTATAAAAATAATATATGTTATTATTATTGATGACAAATTAATAATTCTAACAATAAATATAATAATGAAAATAATAATAAAAAACAACATAATATAGTACAATGAATTATATAATAAATAATAGAAAGAATAAAATGATATGTTGCGATATGCTATGATATTATATTACTTCAATTTATATGTCATTTCTCATCCTCTCATTCTGCCATCAACGCATTTCATCGACCAATTGTCACCACAGATACACGTGTAGGCATGAAACAGAAACCAGTGAGGACCAAGCTCACCTTGTGACGATCTTGATATTTAGTTAAAATTTACTTTAAAAATGATAACTTATAAGGAAAACAAACTTATATTTTGCGCAAAGGTACGTAGTACTACTCATAATAAACCCTATAATATGATATAATATAATATAATATAATACAACATAATGCAATACAATATAACATAATATAATAGAATACAATATAATATAATAAAATATAATATAATACCATATAATATGATATAATGCAATGCAGTATAATACCATACAACATAGTATATAATAACATAAAATAGTGTAAGACGATAATATGTGAAATAATATGCTATGATACAATATAACAGTTAATGTCGCAGTGTAAGTTACGCTCTTCTAATAATAATAATAATAATAATAATAATAATAATAATAATAATAATAATAATAATAATAATAATAATAATAATAATAATAATAATAATAATAATAACAATAATAATAATAATAATAATAATAATAATAATAATAATAATAATACATGATGTAATAAACTACAGAATTATATGTTGTAATATACTATGATAAACACTGCACTTTAGGATGGGCTTCAACCTACATGCCATTTCGCACCCTCTCATTCTGCTACTAACGCTGAAGTCGATAACACCCAGTCGACGCCGTTCTATTGACCAAATGTCATCATAGACGCTCGGGGAGGCATGAGATAGGGACTTGTGAGGACTTAGTTATCTCACCATTTGACGACCATTAGTAGTTGATTTCCGAAAACTCAACAAAAAATATTAGCCGACGAATTTCCGTTACCAAGAATTTACGCTATCTAAGATCAACTTGGTAGAGCAAAATATTTTACAACTCTAGATTTAATGTCAGGATTATATCAAATACCCTTAGAAGTAAACTCTAGAAAATTTACAGCATTTTCGACCCAATCCGGTCACTTTCAAATTAAAAGATTACCGTTTGGTTTAAATATAAGTCCAAACAGTTTTCAACGAATGATGACAATCGCAATGTCAGGATTGACACCTGAGCATGCTTTTGTATATATAGATGATATTATAGTAGTTGGATGCTCAATTCAACACCACCTTCAGAATTTAGAAAACGTTTTTGAACGCATTAGGAAGTACAACCTTAAACTAAACCTCAATAAGTGTAAATTTTTTAATACAGAAGTAACATATTTAGGTCACAAAATTACAGACAAAGGAATACTACCGGATAGTAATACATACGAAGCAATAAAAAATTACCCAACACCAACAAGTATCTAACATTGAGGAAAACGAAAAAAATCCGTTTCTTGTATTTGACAAAAAATATTTTCGAGCATGTTTATAAAAAAAGGCGAAGGAGATATTTTTTAAAATTGTTAAATTATGTTATGTTCATACATTGGATTTTTTCATTGAAAAATATTCGTATCAGTCATTTATTAGCTATATAAGGTATTTTTGTCTTCTAAAGTGTCAAATTAATTCATGTGCATATTCGGGAAGAAATCGTTCTGCATTCTTCGGGGAATGCAGAATGGTGTCGCTTTTGTAAAATCTCTAACGCCTCTCGGTGGTTGGAGGTTCTATCAACCGTGCATTTTGGCACCTGCAGATCGTTCAGCATCCTTTCGGGGATGCAGGAGGACTTATTTATTTATGTTTTGTGCTGTTTTCCCACCTCACCCAATTCTCAATTCCCTTCCATGTTCCTTTTATCCATCCCTTCCCATCAGGAAGTTGATGAGAAGCTACGCAAGGCACGAATCTCCAAATAACTAGGGGAACATGCCACTTGAGCCAATTAGTTCTGATAACATAGGGTTGGTTAACAAGAGGTTGTTTTTCGAGACGAAGAGGTTGTTTTTCGAGACGAAGACAACTGTAAGCTGCGAATAGATTGGTTGGTAGGTGCTAATCGCAAAGGCTGCTGCAAAGCCAATATTCGGGGCGATTCCAGTTTCATGAGTGCCTAAAATAGTGGAACTCACTTCACTGAGAAATATGGAATAACCGATTTGAGAACTGTTTTAATTTGTAGGTTACACTAGTTCATGCACTAGCTTTCATGTTTTGTCGTGAATACGACTTACTTTACTATGGGGTGCCTTTTCAAAATTAGCCATATGGAAGAATGGGCAGAACTTAATCGTGAATATCTCGACTTGTATTAATGGTAGCAACATAATTCTTTCACCATTTCATCAAAAATATGATCAGGAATTTGGGATAATATTTGGAACAGTGTGAGATAACCACAAACAACTCAAATATTAAGTTTTCTCAAAATTTCAAAATAATGCGGAAAACTCTTTACTTTCGCTTGGGTTTTTCGCGCAAGGACGGCGATTTTGAGGTAGTCAGGCACATATCTTCAACTGAATGCGTATAAAAGGGGAACCGTGGTGAAAATCGATCATTTCTTTTCGTGCGTTCGATGGGAGCAGACGTCGAGGGAGTTAAACCATCAACCAGCAGTGACGGAGAGAGCGCCTTTTGCGTGGTTAAAACCTCAAACACTCAGGTAGCAACTTTCATTCGCTTGCTGGCCTTCAAGGCGAGCAGACTGCCATCGCGAGAGTTAAACCAGCAGCGACGGAGAGAGCGCCTTCTGCGTGGTTAAAAGCACAAACGCTCAGGTAGCAACTTTCATTCGCTTGCAGGCCTTCAAGGCGAGCAGACTGCCATCTCGAGAGTTAAACCATCAGCGACGGAGAGAGCACCTGCCATCATTTGGTTTTCGGTAGTCGTAACGAGAAGTTCAATTTTCAGATTTTAGTTCCGCAATATAGGTTTAGAATTCAGAGCCTGCGTGCTGAAACTGGATTCTGGAACTGTATTCCGAAACTAATTTGAGTTTCGAAATTGCAATTCTAGAATTGAAACTGGATTCTGAGTCTGTTATTGGTTCTAAATTTAGTTCTTGAACTCAGGATCCAGTTCTTTATTCCAGACTTCTTCTATTCGGTTCTTTTTAGAACCATAATAATACTCCTAAAGAATTATGCGGAAATTTACTGTACTGTACTCTATAAAACCCATTCTAGTAGTCATGGCGAAAAATCGTCTTCATGTTTTAGAGCTTAGTTCTGGAATATGGGTTTAGAATTCAGAGTCTGCGTGCTGAACTAACTCAAATCGTCACCATTTTTTTTATTATAAAGAACTATACTGCTTATTTCATAGTATTTAAGTGCGTTTCAGAATGTTTAATGTAACTAATCTGTAATTTAGTCTAGGCGCATCGTTTAAATTTCTAGTAATGAAAGAGGGGAAAGTTGCACAATTCAAACAATCGATGAACTACCAATTCGAATTCGGAAGCATAAATAAAGTGTGTCATATTCGTATTCACGACATCCAGTTATGTCTCTGACATTACACACCCGTACTTTTTCAAAAATCAAACAAAACTGTTTGAAGAATACATTTTATATGAGAATAAGAGCGATACGAGAAAGACATCATTACACAACTAGGTGGATTAAAACAAGTTTTACTTAATTTCGTATGATTTTTTGTGCTAAATTCAGAATTCTACTTTTTCTGAATTGTTTACTAATAGAAAATTCAAATCATTTTTGAATTCTATACATTCCGAAATAATTCTAAGTTTGTGATATTTTAATTCTAATATTCTATCGATTATAATTGATGTCGTTTAGGATAGCGGAAAATTTAAGATATATGTTTTTGTTCTTAATTGCTTGTAAAACAAAAATCAAACAATATTTTTTTTTAATTTTAGTTGGTTTCTTTGGCCATCGGCCAAAGCCATTGAAATAATTTAAAATTTTCGTGTTGTCACAAAATTTATTTTATTAATAGGAACAAATTCTACGTCTCTTTGCAACAGATGAAATCAAAACGGATTCCAATATTTTCACTTTGATTTGCAGAAACGTTATACACAATATATATCAGAAATTTTGAAATTTCCGATCTTCTACCGATTTTCTGAGATTTTACGGAAAACCTAAAACCAAAAAAACCTAATTTTAGTAGTTAACCATTCCGTTTAAGTTGTGCATAAAAATTGTTTAGATCTTTTGTCCAATACAAAAACATTATTATTTTTAGAGTTTAGGTATATTTACCAAAATTTTTAGATTTTCAGTGAAATCCAAGTTTCAGTTTTTTTGTAAATTTTGTTCATAATAAATTTCCAACTAAAATAATAACAAAATATATGTCATAAAATTTCAAAGTTTTGATTTGTTTTTTTTTTTGGCAAAATTTTCCCAATAATAGAAATTCTCTGTATTTGCACCAAATTTCTTGAGATTCTTTGAACGGATATATAATTTTGATCATCAATACATTGTTTCTGGTATTGATTTCAATATTCTGAATCAAAAAAATGTACATGTCATCGCTTTAATTTTTGAGTTATATACAAACATGTGAAAAAAATTGAAAAATTCATATAGATTTATAAATTCATCGATTGTTTAATGTTTTCTTTTGATTGTGCAGGAAAGGTAGTTGAGCGAAAATTGTAGCTGGTATCACTAGCAATCGAATGATGTATAAAAATATATAGGTCATCACTTTTAATTTCGAGATATTTACGATCATAGTAAAAAGTCTCATCTTTTCTTAGGTCATCTATCTACAGTTTTCATTATAACTTTGGGTAGACAACCCTATTTTTAGTTTTTTCCAGTGCATTGTATTTGTGGAAGTAGTACCTTTCCAATGGTGAACAAATTTTGAAGATCGGATGACTAACAACAAAGTTATGACTCGGTAAAGTTGAAGTATTCAATATTTTCTATGCGACGTTTATGCCAAAGGAAAGAAAATTGGAAAGCAGATAGGGCATATTAGGCGCGTGAAAAAAACTTGGAACGGGAAAAATCAAATTTTCATTGGTTTTCCTTTGCCAATCGTCAGCTACAAAGTTTTGGAATCAATCTACGAACTTCACAAAATTCGAGAGTGTAAAATTTATTCAGATTCATTGAAAAACAGCTGAGCTATGACAGCTCAAAGTTACCGTTCCAACTTTTTTTGAGGCTTGGTATTTGGAGTGTTAATGAACAATTTATTTTAACCACAGACGCTTCAGACGTTGGATGTGGTGCAGTTTTATCACAAATAATCAATGGCAATGACTTACCAATAGCATTTGCCAGTAAAAGCTTTACACCCAGAGAAAAAAATAAATCAGTAATTTTGAAAGAATTGACAGCAATACACTGGTCAATTAATTACTTTAAGTCCTACCTAAATGGACGCAAATTTACTATACGAACGGATCACAGACCGTTAGTATTCCTATTTAATATGAAAAACCTAACCTCCAAATTAACTAGAATGAGGTTAGATTTAGAGGAATTTGAATTTAATATAGAATATATCCAAGGTAAAAGTAACGTTGCAGCCGATGCGTTATCATGCATAATTATGTCCTCAGATGAATTAAAGGCAAATAGTATTTTGATGGTTAATATAAGGTTAATGTCAAGAAAACAAGAACTAATAAAAAAGAAAGAAGAACAAGATAAATTAATTAATACCAAAAATACTAATTATAAGAATAATTCAAGTAATAATCCTTGCATCAACAGTGAGCCTGATCAACTCTCTGTTTATTCAACGGAAATCCCTAGCGAAGTAAGAAACTTATTGAAAATGAGGTGTTTTGCCTTTCTCATATAGAAAGGTTATGCAATCACTTGAAAAACCGACTAGTAAAAATTGTCTTGAAAAACCGACTAGTAAAATGTCATATACCATTCGACTCAGTTCATCGAGCTGAGCAATATCTGTGTGTGTATGTGTGTGTGTGTGTGTGTGTGTGTGTGTGTGTGTGTGTGTGTGTGTGTGTGTGTGTGTGTGTGTGTGTGTGTGTGTGTGTGTGTGTGTGTGTGTGTGTGTGTGTGTGTATGTGTGTGTGTATGTGTCATATAATCTCACTAGGTTTTCTCGGAGATGGGTGTACCGATTTTGACAAACTTAGATTCAAATGAAAGGTCTCGTGGTCCCATATGGAATTCCTGAATTTCATCCGGATCCGACTTCCAGTTCCGGAGTTATAGGGTAAAGTGTGTTTAATATTGTACACCGTCACTTAAACCGGCGAAACAAAAAACGTAAAAAATTTCCTAAACTGGTCTCAAAACTACTCAAATCGATAGTCATTATTAGTAGGCAACTAAACAAACCGATTCCGGCTATCCTGGTTCCCGGTATCCGGTTCCGGAAGTACCGAAAATAGTGGTCATATATACCAAAATGGATCTCACTCACTTTTTCCAGCGATGGTTTGACCGATTTCCATAAACTTAGATTCAAATGAAAGGTCTTCCGGTCCCATATGGAATTCCTGAATTTCATTTGGATCTGACTTCCGGTTCCGTAGTTATAGGGTAAAGTGTGTTCAATATTGTACACCGTCACTTAAACCGGCGAAACAAAAAACGTAAAAAGTTTCCTAACCTGGTCTCAAAACTATTCAAATCGATAGTCATTATCAGTAGGCAACTAAACAAACCGATTCCGGCTATCCCGGTTCCGGAAGTACCGGAAATAGTGGTCATATATACTAAAATGGATCTCACTCACTTTTTTCAGCGATGGTTTGACCGATTTCCACAAACTTAGATTCAAATAATAGGTCTTTCGATCCCGTATGGAATTCCTGAACTTAATCCGGATCTGACTTCCGGATCCAGAGTTATAGGGTAAAGTGTGTTCAATATTGTACACCGTCACTTAAACCGGCGAAACAAAAAACGTGAAAAATTTTCTAAACAGGTCTCAAAACTACACAAATCGATAGTCATTATCAGTAGGCAACTAAACAAACCGAATCCGGCTATCCTGGTTCCTGGTATCCGGTTCCGGAAGTACCGAAAATAGTGGTCATATATCCAAAATGGATCTCACTCCAAAATGGATCTCACTCCAAAATGGATCTCACTCACTTTTTCCAGCGATGGTTTGACCGATTTCAACAAATTTAGATTCAAATGAATGGTCTTCCGGTCCTATACGGAATTCCTGAGTTTCATCCAGATTCGACTTCCGGTTCCGGAGTTATAGGGTAAAGTGTGTTCAATATTGTACACCGTCACTTAAACCGGCGGAACAAAAGACGTAAAAATTTTCCTAAACTGGTCTCAAAACTACACAAATCGATAGTCATTATCAGTAGGCAACTAAACAAACCGATTCCGGCTATCCTGGTTCCCAGTATCCGGTCCCGGAAGTGTTCAATATTGTACACCGTTACTTAAAATATTTTCGGATGCAACAAAAATTTAAAATGTAATTTAGAATGCGATGGCAGAAATGTATAAATTCTTCAAAATTTGAATAAACCTAGAAAAGTTTGTGTGTCATGTTAGTTGGTGGCCGTACGAACCAACTTTGATTATACCGGTTCTCGGGTTCTCCGGTGCCGGAAGTGCATATAATAGTGAACCCACTTCGTTTTCTTAAGGATGACTTACGAAACCAAAGCACTGTGTTATTCTGTATTTTATGCACAAACTTGGTTTCTTTCAAAAATCGAAGAGAAAAATTTTGAGTGGAATACCACAATATTATATGTACATGAGAAAGGCATCATTACACCATTAGGTGGATTAGAACAGGTTTTTTCGAAAACAACCACATTATAATTGATACATATCAAGGAATACAGAAACAAAAACCGATGCATCGTGTAATTACAGAAATAAGAGATATCAGACAAACACTCGTGTTTGCAATCTCCAAATATGAAGAAGAAATGAGAAAATTAAAGGTTAGCAGAGTAGCAATCTCTTGCAATGATAAAATATTTGAGATGGTACCTATGGAAATGTTTAAAGGTCTTGTCCTAAAAACAATTAAAACATTACAAATTATTATCTACAAACCACCGAAGTTTATTAGTAAACCTCAGGAAATACAAATAATACTAAAGAATCACCATGAATTACCAACAGGAGGACACATCGGACAAAACAGATTGTACCTCAAATTAAGAGAAATATATACATGGAAATTTATGAAAAGTTCAATTGCTAATTTCATCAAGGCCTGTGAAATTTGCAAAATGAACAAAATCATTAAGTATACTAAAGAAAAATTACAAATTACTAGTACACCTAACAAACCATTTGAAGTAGTGGCAATCGATACTGTTGGACCATTACCCAAAACAATCCATAATAATAGATACGCTGTAAGCATACAGTGTGAACTAACCAAATACGTTGTATATATATCCATACCTACCAAAGAAGCTAACGTTGTAGCTAAAGCTTTAGTAGAAAATTTTATCCTAACTTACGGTAAATTTCTTGAGTTAAAAACCGACAGAGGAGCCGAATACAAAAACGAGGTCCAAGAACAAATTTGCAAATTGTTAAAAATTAAACAAACAGCTTATCATCCTCAGACAGTTCTTTGGAAAGAAATCACAGACGCCTCTGCGATCTTTTATCAACGAACATCAATCTGACTGGGATGACTGGTTACAATACTATGCATTTTCATATAACACAACACCACACTCAGATCATGGGTATACACCCTACGAACTAGTTTTCGGTGTAAAAGCCAGACACCACAAGAAATTTATCCAGACAAAATTGAACCGATATATAATTTCGACATGTACAACAAAGAATTACAATACCGACTACACAAATCACACAAAATCGCAAACAAACATTTAATACACCAAAAAGAAATTAGAAAATCAACAACAGATCACCTGTGCAATCCGATAGAAATACATTTGAATGACATAGTGTACCCACAAAACGAAAATAGACGCAAGCTAGATCCATTTTATATAGGTCCTTTTAAAGTTACACAACTTCAAGATTCAAATTGTGAAATACAAAATTTACAGTCAAAAGAAAAAAACCATTGTTCACAAAAATAGACTCATCAAAGCATGAAATACAAAATTGTAACATCAAACTTTTAGAATTAAGATTCAGATACCGAGCTTAACACCACATAAAACACAAAAAAAGAGAGAAAAATAAAAAAAAATTGCCGTGGGCGTAAGTGAAGCTTCTTTGAGAAAAACTGTAAAATTCGGTTATTTTAGCTATAAGGAAACTGTAATATACATTAAAATTGTTAGGGAGTTCGAACGCAACGGTAAACTAATCCCATAAAGCACTACAGAATGATTTCCCTTCGTTACATCATTCTTCCAAAAGGGGGATGATGTAATATGAGCATTTAACACTAAATCTCCTCACACATTTCAGACCAGATGGCTGTATATAAACAAATCATCTACCCCGCAATTGAATACGCAGTCCCTGTTTGGCGGGGCTGTGCACGAACACACAAACTTTGGCTTCAGCGCATTCAAAGTAAGATCTTAAAGATGATTCTAAATCTACCCCCTAGGACAAGGACTAGTGAAGTACATGAGATGGCCTCCCTGGATATACTAGAACAAAAATTCGAACAATACTGCACGAAATTTGAAGAGAAGTGCTCAATCTTTGAAATACAAATAATTCAAAATTTGTACGTATTAGGTTAGGGATAGTTATAAGTAGGTAGATATTTTAATAATTAAAATAAATATTATGAGTAAACATTAGTATGTAAAACAAAAGTAACTAAAACACCTATTATTAATAACGAATCGTATGAACAACAAAGATGAAAGGCCAAAGGGTCAAAACACTTGTACTGTAAAATGTTGATGTAATACACAAAAATAAGATTAATAAACAGATATTTATGCAAAAAAAAAAATGGCAGATAACAATGTCAAAATTCAGGAAAAATACCCAGCTGATGATCAAAACAAGCTTAGTCCACAGGGTAGGATGTGCACAGAAACGACAAAAAATTACACGGGTCAATGGCAAGAAGGTATGTCGCCTCACGAAATGTTAAAAATAGATTGTGCTAAAAACAATCAGTTATTTGTAAAACTTGCTGCAGAAAATAACGGGTGGCAACTAAAATTTTTTAATTTTTTTTGAAGCCTGTATGTATAAACGAGCTCAGAAAGAACTAAGAGTGTGTATGTGTTAGCTCTCTTTCTCCTCTTTCTGCTAGTATTTTCTGTTTTATTCATGCTTGCTCTGTTTTGCTCAAAATGCCGTCGAAACAAGAAGTATTTCACGAACGCATTGTACAGTTCTACGAACTGCACAGAAATCTCGGCAAATAGTATACGGTACAACATTTTAAAAGCAAAAATGTTTCGGCTTCGACAGTTTACAATATCCTAAGATGCCCAACAACTGCTCGTAAGGAAGATAGGACGCCGCAAAAGGACTTCGTTCTCTTTCTCGTGCCCTAAAAAGTTCAACTGTTCTCACCAGTACATCTGCAAAACATTGAAAAAACGCGGAATAAAGTACCGAAAGAAGACATGAGCCCCGTGATATACTGACGCACAGATTTCAACGCTAAATTCCCAATGCCGCTGGTTGATTAAAAAATTTTTCGGAAAAAGTTTTGTTTTGAACGACGAAAGTTACTTCCCTCTTTCAAAGACGCAGATTCCCGCAAACGATCGATACTATTCAACGGATATTTCTACTGTACATCCAAACATAGAATATTAGTTTAAACATAAGTTTTAACAGAAAGTGATGCTGTACATTGTCATTTCTGAGAAAGGCATTTCTAAGCCATGGTTCAAGCCATCTGGGTTGGCAATCAATCAAGATGTGTACCAGAACGAATGTTTGTAGAAAGTTTTGATCTCGTTTTTTCAAAAACATCATGTTACGTGTTTTGGCCGGATAAAGCGTCATCGCATTGCGTCAAAAAACAATCGTTCCTGAATACCCATTCGATCCCATTTGTACCCAAAATAGACATCCCGATAAATCTACCTCAGTGACGCCTAATCAAAGATTTCTTCGAAGTTTTGAGCTCCTTGATATACAAAAATAACTGGAGAGCCATAAATTGCTAGCAGTTGATTGGTAGAATCAAGAGATGCATTCGCAAAGTTGACATGAAGGCCGTACAATGCTCCTGTTCCAACATCAAAAGGAAGCTTCGCCAAACATCCTATTACGGACCGTTTCCAAAAATTAAATATTTGCTCAATACTGAAGCATTTTATAACGTAATGAGGTGGGATACTGTCGCGAAAATAACTATAAAGATAATTTATACATTGCAGGCTTTGATGGAACTTAATCACAGACTATTGGGTCAGTGAAAGTCACATTGGTGATTGGAAAAACTCTTATAGAGTTGGATTTTATGTAGTAAAAGATCCGTGTGTTCTTGGAATCATTGGAGCAGAGTTTTTAAAGATATACACAATTCATGTTACTCAGAATTTCGAGTACATATGCCTAAGTGTACCAAACGAGCACAATAATGTAGCAAATATACCAGTAACAGGAAAAGAAAAGGTACACGCAACTGAGCATTATGGGATGCGTGATTCAGATAGAGATGGGTGCAACATTGAAATATCAACCCGCATGAATAATGAAAGAAATAACGAAGCAAATGATTATAATGAGAAGCCAAAGATGTCCTCAAACAGTGCAACTAATAGAAACAATAATTTTGAAATAAAAAAAATCTCTAAGTAGAAATAGGACAACCGAGAAACATATTGAAACTGATGCAAAGAGTGGCAAAAATGAAGTAATTATTCGTTAATGCTGAAGTCTTGGAAGGCAGTTTAACAAAGCATAATAAATATAAAATGAACCAAAAAGTGAATAAAAATAATAACATTAATGCACCGTATCAGAACAACTATGATATATACAAAAACGACGATCGTTCAGATAGTTTGCTTCCACGTTGTGGAACTAATATTACTAATGAAGAAACCTGTTTTAATCCACCTAGTGGTGTAATGATGCCTTTCTCATATCAATCAAACTATCATATATAATACTGTGGTATTCTTGAAAATTATTTTTCTTCGATTCTTAAAAGAATAATCGAAATAGATTTGTTTGACCGTCTACTGATAAAAACTATCAATTGGAAACGATCTCGAATCGATTTAGAAAACTTTTTACGGTTTCTCGCTCTTTTCAGTGATGGTATAAAATTTTTAACACACTTTACCCTATATTTCCGGATCCGGATGAAATTCAGGAATTACGTATGGGACCACAGGACCTATCATTTGAACCTAAGTTTGTGAAAATCGGTCGCGCCATGTATGAGAAAAGTTAGAACACATATTTTCATTTTTTTGCACATTTTACCCCATAAAGTTAGTGCAAAAAACGTTACATACACAAATACGCACATACACACACACACACACACACAAACACACACACAGACATTTTGCGTACTCGACGAACTGAGTCGAATGGTATATGACACTCGGCCCTCCGGGCCTCGGTTCAAACGTTCAAACGGTTTTCACAGTGATTGCATAACCTTTCTATATGAGAAAGGCGAAAAAAAAATTTTCTTCGATTCTTAAAAGAATAACCGAAATCGGTTTGTTTGACCGTCTACTGATAAAAACCATCAAATTGGAAAAGATTTGAGGTCGATTTAGAAAATTTTTTAAGGTTTTTCCCCATTTTCAGTGATGGTGTACAATTTTTAACACACTTTACCCTATATTTCCGGATCCGGAAGTCGGATCCGCATGAAACTCAGGAATAACGCATGGGACCACAGGACCTTTCATTTGAATCTAAGTTTGTGAAAATCGGTCATGCCATCTATGAGAAAAGTTAAAACACATATTTTCTTTTTTTTGCACATTTTACTCCATAACTCTCGAACCGGAAGTCGGATCTAAATAATATTCAGGAATTTTGTATGGGACCTCAAGACGTTTCATTTGAATCTAAGTTTGTGAAAATCGGGTCAGCCATCTCTGAGAAAAGTTAGTGCACTTATTTTCACAATTTTTTGCACATTTTACCCCATAATTCCGGAACCGGAAGTCGGATCCAAATAATATTCAGGAATTTTGTATGGGACCCCAAGACCTTTCATTTGAATCTAAGTTTGTGAAAATCGGTTCAGCCATCTCCGAGAAAAGTTAGTGCAAAAAAACGTTAGATACACACATACGCACATACACACACACAGACATTTTGCGTACTCGACGAACTGAGTCGAATGGAATATGACACTCGGCCCTCCGGGCCTCGGTTCAAAAGTCGGTTTTCACAGTGATTGCATAACCTTTCCATATGAGAAAGGCAAAAAGAATTTTATTGACAGAGAGTGTGACGAGGAAGACAAATGATTTAGATACAAATCAAGACGTTACGTCTTACGGAAAATAAAAGATACGGTCAAATAACTGGTCGGAACCGAACGAATAAACTATTAGAATCACTAAATATAAATCATTTAAAAAGAACAAATTTTATGGATATAGAGAAAATTATGGCATCTTATAGTGATGTATTCTATCTAAAAAGGGACAAATTAACTATCACTGATGCGGCAGTGCACGAAACTGAGACCACTTAAAATGTGCCGATCAATAAACGACAATACAGCTTTCCAGACGCTACGAAGAGGCATATTATTGAAGAAATTGAGGAAATGCGTAAACAAGGTATCATAAGGCCTAGCAAAAGTCCGTGGAATGCACCAGTCCTATGTGTTCCCAAGAAGGACGATGAATTTGGTAACAAGAAATACAGAATCGTGGTTGACTTTAGGGCGTTAAATTTAGTTTCAAAGCCATTTGTATACCCAATTCTACTAACTGACGAGATTCTAGATAATCTAGGAAACAGTAAATATTTATCTACCTTGGATTTAAAATCAGGATTTTATCAAGTATCAAATAACTCAAAAGACGCAGCAAAGACAGCGTTTTTGACTCCAAAAGGCCACTTTGAATTCACAAGAATGCCTATGGGCTTGCGTAACACCCCGTCGACGTTCCAAAGATTAATGAATACGGTACTTAATGAGATAGAAAGGGTTAAAGCAATCGTCTCTCTGGATGATATAATTGCTTTCGGTGTTACAATCGAGGAACACAATGAAAACTTGCGCAACGTTTTAGAGGCTCTCCGCCGACATAATCTAAAAGCCGAGCCAGGTAAATGTCAAATTTAAAAAATGAAATTTAGTATTTAGGACATGTAATTGACAAAGAAGGAATTCGTCCTATGGGGGACACTATAAAATCAATAAAAGAGATGACGGCACCAAAAACAGTCAAAGGTGTTCGGTCATTCTTATGAACAGTAAATTTCTACGGAACATCCCTACCTCACATAACAGAGAAACGTAAACCATTGAACGATCTCTTGCGAAAGAATGTAAAATTTACTTGAACAGAAGAGTCTCAAAACACTTTTGAGGAATTGAGAAATTTTTTAACTTCTGATACACTATTGGTTAGATTGAACTATAAAGATACGTTCGTGATTACGACAGATGCAAGCGAATACGGTACGGTACTACTTTCTAGACTGCCCGAGCAGGCCGAGTCCTTACACCCTATTTCAATAGCCACTAGACAACAAAAGCGCCAACAGCAGCAAGCAGAAAAAAATGAACTTTCAAAGCGGATGAACGCGGAAGGTAAAACAGCCCCCGCCAGACAGCTCACAGATGAGTTTGAACGATTTACGCTATTTAAAAACAAACAAATATCAGATTGGAATCCGCACATGGACGGATTAGAAAACATAGACTTTGGATGGGACGAAAAGGAAGATTAGGGAGCAATCTCGTATTTCTAAGTACATGAAATAAGTATGAATAATAATGACATCAAATTTGATTCACTGGAATTTTCAAAACATAAAGCTAGTGAAAGCGAATTTGATTGAATTTGAGTGAAAGCGAATTTGAAAATTGGTTCTCTGTTGAAGGAAATTCAGTCGTGATAACATATGGACGAATAAATATATCGACAGATACACTTAAAGGCATTAAAGTTTTAAAAAATAGATTCAACTAACAGATAGAACAAGTATAATAACAAAAAAATACGATGCACAAATATATGACAATAAAAAAAGTACAGGTGTGTAATGTCAGAGACATAACTGGATGTCGTGAATACGAATAAAACTGACACTCTTTCTTTATACTTCCGAATATCAATTAGTTGATCGATTGTGTGAATTTTGCAAGCTTTCCCATTTTTCACTACTAGAATTTGGAACGATACACCTAAACTACAGTACAGCTTAATTACATCAATCATTCTGACACACAAATATAACAAAATAACTAGTATAGTTCTTTATGATAAAATATTGGTGGTTTTGGAAAGAACCTTTTATGAAGGCGTGCGTGAAGGGCCAAATTGTATAATTTTCTAAGATATTAAACACTGATTGGATATAAACGATTTTAAACACTGTTGCGAATTTAGAACTGTGAAAATTGCAAAAAAACTAATCATATTATCTTAGATTTTGAGGTTTGAGGTTTGATACCACGCAAAAGGTCTGCTCTCATTATTGACGACTGCTCCTCCTGACGACCGAAGTCCAAATAAAAGCATTGCCGACTGCTTCACCTGTCGATTGAATACCAAATGAAAGCACGACCTAAGCGTTTGAGGCTTCATACCACGCAAAAGGTCTGCTTTCATTGACGACTGCTCCACCTGACGACTGAAGTCCAAATGAGAGCACGACCTGAGCGTTTGAGGTTTGATACCACGCAGAAGCTGCTGGTCCCACGACGTATGCTTCCGTCCAACGCACAAGAAGGAATGATCGATGTTTGACCACGGTTCCCCTTTTATACGCAGTCAATTGGAGATATGTGCCTGACTACCTCAAAATCGACGTTCTTGCGCGAAAAAGCCAAGCAAAAGTAAAGAGTTTTCCGTGTTGTTTTCGAAATTTGAGAAAACCTTATTTTTGAGTTGTTTGTGGTTATCTCACACTGTTCAATATATTACCCTATGGTGAAAGAATTATGTTGCTACCGTTAATACAAGTAGAGATAATCACGATTAAGTTCTGCCCATTCTTCCATATGGCTAATTTTGAAAAGACACCCCATAGTAAAGTAAGTCGTATTCACGACAAAAAGAATATGATGTACAATGCATTTATGAAAAAAATACGTATATAAAAATAATAATAATAACAATAATAGAATAGAAAATTACATTAGAGGCACAGAATCATACAAAATGACTAGAAGTTTTTTTTTTGAGTCCCAAACTGCGTGTGTGCCCAAAAATAGTCGTCGCAGATTGTCGGTAGCTTAGCCAAGCTACCACAGAGAACGAGAGGGTGTGGTCGAACGCGGTGGCAAGTTGAAGACGAAGGGAACCGGGGAACCAAGATGTCAGAAGGAAGAACAGCAGAGTTGAAGAAATTCGAGGCAGAAAATTTACGAATTCTTAATATGGAAGACGTGATAACAAATTGAAGTAATGGCAATGGTACAAATTACTACATCAACAAGTACAACTGATAACAAAACAAGAAGGAAGTAAACGCAGTCAACACAGTTAAAGATGACTTGCGTGGGTATGCCACAACGTTAAGATTGCTACCCCATGTTTAAGTCAGTGAGCATCGTCAAGCTCAACTGAATACGATAAACAAACATATTAAAATCAAAGTTTATTAATACGTGGAAAACTAAAAACACTACGAAGAAAACAACCACGAAATCAAATGAAATACATGAAATGCTGCTAGGAGCCTCAACACATTGCACTATGGTTTGAAACAGGAAATTAGCGTGACAAAAATATTTTCACTATTAAATATTAGTTTTTTGTAGTTGGTGTCTTCACAAAAGTTGTTTGTTATCAAATGGCGCTCCTTTTGATGTAAAATATTACTAGGGTGGTCCTTATTTAGATTGAAATATGAAACCTAACTTTCTTAATTGAGCTCAAAAATGATTTTATTGTACAATAAAGTTGTAGGAAATTTTATTTTGAGCAACTTTGCTGAAAAAAGCACCTCTCTAGCTTTTCATTTGACCGAGTTACATCAATTGTCCCGGGTAAGAGTAGGGTGGCTCCCGAAAAATCGATTTTTTTGTTGTAACTTTTTTGTGAAACGTTCTATGGAAAAGTTGTCTTCAGAAGAGTTGTTGAAAAAAATATTGCGCATAATTTTGCTGAGTAAAGCTTTTTCATATGAGCTACCAGTAAAAAGTTATGATTGTTTTTTCATCAAAAACTAGTCAATCTTCAAATATCAAAATTCATTAGATGCCAGATCGATAAAAATGTATCCTATGCGGCTACTGAAAGTTCATAATATAAGTAATCATTTAAGAGAAAATTGGGAGGGTGTTTTTCTTTTAACTCATTTAAATTAGTCTTAAAAATACCTTGAAAAAACTCAAAAACATTACATAACTCTTAAACGACTTAACGTATCAACATACTCCCTTCAGCAAAATAATAGTATCAAGTTAGCCCTATAAGTGTTCCATACATTGTCCATTCGAGAAATGAGACACACAAAAACTACAGCCGAAAATAGATTTTTTGCTGAACAATTTTAATTAATTTATTACCAAAATAACTGATTCAATTGATTTCGATTCCGTTATCGTAATGATCGTATCGCTAACATTCAAAATAAAACATAAGTCAACAGTTGATTACGGTTTGGTATGTATTGAATAAATTAAGCAATGAATTATACTAATTATTATCTAAAACTAAACATTTTGCTTGTTCGGGTAAGTCTTCTGAACTTCTCTTATTTTGTTTGTTCGACAATGCCAAGATAGGGTCTGAATATAACAGCAACCTTTTAAAAACATCTTCAATGTTCGCGATTCTGCTGAATTTTTTAGCATGGTTAGCACCTCTGAAGTTCCGGATACTTTTATTTCGAGTCTCCTGAGCTTCTTCACTAAGCATACCAATAGATAAAATTGCGTGTCTAATTATCATGGCTCCATGTATCAACAATTTATGAACAGTTGGTGATAGTGGATACCAGCCATACAACGCTCGTATTTTCTCAGTGTAACTTTGGAATTCGTCGACGTTTATCTTATCGGCTATTGATTACACTGAGAACAAGGAGAAATCCTTCCAACAGTGTTTCATCAAGGCCTGTTATATCTGCTGTTTCTTTCCACTTCTTGAAAAATTTCCGGGCCGTGTTTCCGTCGTTGGAATTACCTCCTGATGGCAATGGCTCACCGATACGTAGGCCCAAATGTTCTCTAAACGCAGTTTTTTTATTTGTATCCCTTCCCTTCACGGTCTTGTTCAGTTTGCTAACACGCCAGGTGGGGGTTTTCATACGCGATTCTTGAATGATATACTGTAAAATGTCCTTATTACTTCTACCAGCAATCATTAAATCCGTTAGCTTTTTGTAAGACAAAGCACTTCCTGAAACTCAAGTAAATCATTAGTTTGTTAAAATTAGTAGATTGTATGTTATTTATTCTAACCAAAACTCATTGTGCGTCGTTTTCCGGTTGTCACAGGCTATTCGGTACACAAGTGGATGAGAAAAAAGGCGTCTCGGTACGATTTGGATAAAAATATTTGCGTTTCACTAACTTGCACCAGCTTGTTTGAGCTTTGGTTGTCAAGATAATGGAAATTTCAGTTGATATATTTATCATGGCCTCTACTTCGGAATAAGCATATCACACAGTGTCTCTGTTGCTTAAGCTCAACTGAATCAGTTATTTTGGTAATAAATTAATTGAAATTGTTCAGTAAAAAAATCTATTTTCGGCTGTAGTTTTTGTGTGTCTCATTTCTCGAATGGATAATGTATGGAACACTTGTAGGGCTGACTTGATTCTATTATTTTGCTGAAGGAAGTATGTTGATACGTTAAGGCGTTTAAGAGTTATGCAATGTTTTTGAGTTTTTTCAAGGTATTTTTAAGACTAATTTAAATGAGTTAAAAGAAAAACACCCTCCCAATTTTCTCTTAAATATTTACTTATATTATGAACTTTCAGTAGCCGCATAGGATACATTTTTATCGATCTGGCATCTAATGAATTTTGATATTTGAAGGTTGACTAGTTTTTGATGAAAAAACAACCATAACTTTTTACTGGTAGCTCATATGAAAAAGCTTTACTCAGCAAAATTATGCGCAATATTTATTTCAACAACTCTTCTGAAGACAACTTTTCCATAGAACGTTTCACAAAAAAGTTAGAACAAAAAATAAATTTTTCGGGAGCCACCCTACTCTTACCCGGGACAATTGATGTAACTCGGTCAAATGAAAAGCTAGAGAGGTGCTTTTTTCAGCAAAGTTGCTCAAAATACAATTTCCTACAACTTTATTGTACAATAAAATCATTTTTGAGCTCAATTAAGAAAGTTAGGTTTCATATTTCAATCTAAATAAGGACCACCCTAGTAATATTTTACATCAAAAGGAGCGCCATTTGATAACAAACAACTTTTGTGAAGACACCAACTACAAAAAACTAATATTTAATAGTGAAAATATTTTTGTCACGCTAATTTCCCGTTTCAAACCACTGTGCATTGTACCCAACGAAGAAGTTTCATTACCTCTCGACAACGATTAATACTATACTCATTGAAGCGAGCGACTAATCCACGAGAAGCCTTGATGAGAAGCAACAATACAGAATACCAATACATGACTAATCAACGAGAAGCCAACGAGCTATTTGAAATGAAAACCGACTTGATACCCAGAGTCCGATCACCCCACAGATAAAGCAACAATAGAACCATACCATGGAATAAGATGGCGCAACAGAAAAGCACACACACAAGGATCAGCGTAAGGTTAGGAAAAGTATTTCACGTAGTTAGTAAAATAAAAAAAAAAGGTTTTTTAAAACAATTTTGTGACCAAACCACGAACCTATTAATGTGAACTATCGCAGTCGACTTGATGATAACCCTTCTGGTAACATCAAGCTTAGTAAGTAAGGGGGCATGCAGCGCCCTCACACAAGTCTTGTATCTCATTGAACTTGCAGCATTGCAAGAATAGCAACCCAGACGTGAAAGAAAAATTCGTCACCTTTCAGGCAAGCTTTCACGTCAGCGTAACCGCGACGAGCAGCAACACAAAAAAAATTTTCACGGGCACTGGTCACTGTCATTGACATAGTGACAGTGGTTTCGATTCGCGGCTCTCGGCAATTTTGGTAGAACTTCGGAAGAAAGTCGGATGAACTTTCTACCTAAGATCGCAAGCTCTGCTTGTACTAAAATTTTCGGGCTACACCCGAAAGTAAATGTTAGGAGTTTAAAAACCCATAGTTGGGAAGAGTTAGGAGGCAGTCAGTTTCAGAGAATTCGCGGAAAATATTCGTAAGTCTCGGGCGTCGACCCGTAGACAGTCAGTCAGTTATCGGATAGTGTACGGATAGTAGTCCGTCAGTCAGTGGTTAATGTGTTAACAATCGTTTTTCAAGTAGTACCATTAAGTGTACAATATCGTGATAAGAAAAGAATCCGCTAAATGTGACTGTTAGAAAGCAAGAAATACAGATTTAAATTGTGATAAGAAGAGAATCTGCTAAATGTGACTGATAGAAAACATGAAAGTAGTTTTTGAATAGTGATAAATAAAAGTAAACATCGGATTGGTCAACACACAGCCTAATGGTAGCTAGTGGAAGAAGAAACAGTCACTGAGGGATAATAGCTATTTTTCGTGAACAAAACATACAGCGTAGATCCACTTTAGTGATACCGAGAAAAGATAACAAGTGATAACAGGTTTCTCAAAGATTTTTCTGCCTTTATGCAGTCTAATACCACTATGTGAAAGTCTAAGTTGCGAATGATCAGAAATAAATAAAAATTTAAAGAAGAACAGAAGAAAAAAATCTATTATTTTCTAATTGTGAAAAAGAAACACCTCTCCAATCCTAGACGCACGTCACTCAGACTGCGCGGCAATATAGGCTATTCACATGATTTGATTTCAATTGATTCTAAATTTTTGATAATTATAACGACCGTCTCCGACCAAATAAAATTTTTTTGTTTATACCCACACTAACACACATACATAATGCGACTCTGACGAACTGACTCAAATAGTCTTTACGATTCTTGGTTTAAAAACCACGTTTCACAGTGATGGCATATCCTATGAGAAAAGAAAAAACCTGTTTTAATCCACCTAGTGGTGTAATGATGCCTTTCTCATATCAATCATACTATCATATATAATACTGTGGTATTCTTCAAAATTATTTTTCTTCGATTCATAAAAGAATAACCGAAATAGATTTGCTTTTGTTTGTTTATTGATAAAAACTATCAATTGGAAAAGATTTGAGGTCAATTTAGAAAACTTTTTACGGTTTTTCGCCCTTTTCAGTGATGGTATAAAATTTTTAACACACTTTACCCTATATTTCCGGATCCGGAAGTCGAACCCTGATGAAATTCAGGACTTACGTATGAGATCACAGGACCTTTCATTTGAATCTAAGTTTGTGAAAATCGGCCGCGCCATCTATGAGAAAAGTTAGAACACATATTTTCTTTTTTTTTGCACATTTTACCCCATAACTCCCGAACCGGAATACGGATCCAAATAATATTCAGGAATTTTTTATGGGACCTCAAGACCTTTCATTTGAATCTAAGTTTGTGAAAATCGGTTCAGCCATCCCCGAGAAAAGTTAGTGCACTTATTTTTACAATGTTTTGCACATTTTACCCCATAATTCCGGAACCGGATGTCGGATCCAAATGATATTCAGGAATTTTGTATGGGACCACGAGACCTTTCATTTGAATCTAAGTTTGTGAAAATCGGTTCAGCCATCTTCGAGAAAAGTTAGTGCAAAAAAACGTTACATACACACATACGCACATACACACACATACACACACACACACACACACACACACATACACACACAGACATTTTGCGTACTCGACGAACTGAGTCGAATGGTATATGACACTCGGCCCTCCGGGCCTCGGTTCAAAAGTCGGTTTTCACAGTGATTGCATAACCTTTCTATATGAGAAAGGCAAAAAGAGTTTATAATTTTACAAGTCCTTTAGTGCAATTGATGAGTAAGAAGAATGGTAAACTTGACTCAAGAATAAAACCTATTTTGGCGTTCCCTATAACAATAATATTATTATATGTGTGTGCTTTTCATTCCGCATCATTTGTAACTGAAAGATATTTTAGAAATTAGTTTCTTGCTTAGAGGTGTACGATTACAAGTCTATATAAATATTGTGTCGAATGTTATTTCAATAACATTTATTTCTTGAATGTGATAAAAACAAATCATGGTTTATTAGTGTGATCGGTTGAAGATTGCTGATAAGGAATATGTACCGAATTAGATTCAAAATGTATGTCATATGCAAATAAAATCAGTATAAATCTCATCAAGCTTATAATATTTACACGTATATTTAATGTTATTCATGCTTTCATTAGAAAAAATTCTAATAATTTCGTGGTATTCAACAGAAATATATACTGAAAGTAGTTTTAGGTAATGATAAAAATATATGTTATCACCATTCTTGTGCGCATGTGCTTCACGTGTTTGTATTGCGTTTGTGTTTACATACAGGATAAAACATTCCATATTGAGAGTATCCTTATATATTCGGTGCAGTGATAAGGGCCTTCATACTGGGAGGTGATCTGTGTTATCAGTTCTCAACTTTTCGGTATTTTTTTCATGAAAGTGAAATTGTATGATCCATAAAATCTATTAAATATGTGAAATTGTTTTGTTTTGGTAATTTAACTTCATATTCTTCATCCTATAATTTCGATTAAGAAAATACTACACACGATTCATTAAAAAGGTGTTGTGATTTAGTTAGAAAGGAGATTGCAGGTAACTCACGGTCTAATACAAAGAATTGAAGCTACTGATGTTGCAATCTTCACTGCGAAAATAGCTTGTTGTAACCGAAAGTTCACGAAACATCAGGTAAAATAAAAAGTGCAGTATTTGTATAATAAATAATGTACATTTTGCAAAAATATTTTATTATATTCAATTTTGTTATTTTTAACAATACGCAAAGGCGTTATTATGAAGTCATCAAAAGATATAATCGTATGCATGAAAGAGATATTTGGATTCCGGTATACATTTCGTTGCAAATTTACTTGAATGCAAGGTTGTTGAAATTCGCCTCACGCACTCATTACCGTTCACCGCCGGAGATAGAAAATCATGTAATGCTGGACTAGGTAAAAGCTATGTATAATATGTGTCTGCCTGAGTGAATCGCGGGAGAGAAGAGATCTTACTGGTTACTATTTCGCTGTATGTCATTCTCTACCACTTCACGAAAAACCATGATCCGACACGAATAGAGTTAACGTCATGTTAATTTTTGACTCATCGTCAAAAGTCATTTGAGTCTAACTAACAAATAACAATTATGAGTTCAAATGCTCGAAAAATTTTGAAGAGAAAAACTAGCGAAGCGATGATAGCAATTTTTTATTCTGCTGAAGAAAAAAGTACAAATGCCTCTTGGATATTGTACTGATAAATAGTGTCTGTATGAACAACACAAATTTGCTCCGGAGAATTTAAACGCAATTTCATCTTCGGGAACTGACGAAAAAATTCGGTTGGATAAATAAAACTGATAATCTTCACAAAACGTCGTTCAAAATCGTCTTCTAAAGTACACGTATTTTATTTTGTCGTGAATACCACTTACTTTACTATTTGACGCCTTTTCAGAATTTACCCTGCACAAGAATGAGCAGAACTTTATCGCGAACATATTTTGATGTATTTAACCCAACAACATATTTTTTTCTGCAAGGTATAAGGAATATGATCAGGAATTTGTAATTGTATTTTCAACAGCGTGAGATAACCATAAATACCTGAAAAACAGCTTTCTAAAATGTTTGGAAATAATGAGAAAAATTCATTACGTTTGCTTACCTTTTTCGCACCCGAACGAAGGTTTTGAAGTAGTCAGGCACATATCAGTTCCGATTATCTACTGGTCGAGTATGAAAGGTATGATTGAAAATCGTCCATTTATTTTAGTGCTTCAGACGGAACTGGATGTCGAGGTGAGGTTCTCCCAACATCAGTAAGAACAAACCAAGTATTAAGCCTCAAACGCTCAGGTCGTGCTTTTATTTGTTCTTCGTCGGAAGAAGAATTTAGTTTCAGGAGCTTAGTTCCAGAATACAGATGCAGAATTCAGAACA